>NC_141696.1:980785375-981985375 GCF_964263255.1 Lissotriton vulgaris | reverse complement strand
CTCCACGAGTGATGGCTGTACGGGCCACTACCCACTTTGCCTCTGCTGTTTACACAGTAGCCACCTCTGCTGAATGCTTTGGATTCCTTACTGGAAAGGTTGAGGTTAATGGCATCCAGATCACTGGAGAAGAGTTGCAGGGTTGGAACCCTCCCCTCGGCTGCTCTTTACTAAAAGCAGAGTAGGGTTTAGGCAGTATCTATATCATTAATGATCTTCTAAAGCATTCTATCCATTTGGGGGTAGCAGATGCGCCCTGTGAAATGGTGTGTTAATGAGGTGCTGTTAAACCTCTGGTTTAAACCCAGCCATCCTAAGCCATGAGGTTTGGCAAAGCATGCTGGAGGTGCTGATTATCATCCTACAGGCAGTATCAGTAGAATCCAGGGTGCACAGTCTGTTCGAATTAGAGTTCATTTTTCCTTACTGGGCAGAAGGTATGGCAGAAGTCCCTGCAAGGAGATGTCCACCTACTAGTGTGTTTGGCATCAATGTGGTGGCAAACAGAGGGCACTGAGGCTCCATTATCGGGTACATTATTATGGCCAAGCACTCATGGGGAACTAAGTAGCCATACTCTAACTTATCATCCCAAAAGACCTGCTGAAAACCCTCTACCTACTTCTAAAGACCATTTCTTAACAGAGATCAAGGGAGAATTAGTAATAATTCAATAAAACATAAAAGCATGCCTCCACAAACTACAAAATGATGTGTAGCCCCAGGGCACTAGAATTAATGACGTAGATGGTCAAACTGAAAAGCAGCAAGTTATTAGTAACTGTTCCTCACAATGGATGATGGGTATTGGGAGTTTCTACTAAAACGTGACAGCCCTGAAAATAGGTGTCAGCACAATGATATACGTACATATGATCTACTGATGAATGCATAAGACCCAGACATTTATACTATTGCAAGGGAACCACTTGCACCACATCTAGAACATACTAGAGTGCCCCTAGTCCACTTTAAAGGGACAAAAAGTGTGGGTAACCAGGAACCAAAAAGAAGCCCTTCAGACTTTTTTCCAGTTTTTTATTAGCACAAACCTGGTTCAAAGGTGTTCAACATCAGAGGAGAAAAGGAGGGCCTAGGTGAAAGTTTTGTGTGAACTCAAAAAGATCTGCAGCAGTTAGACAAGGAGACTGGGAAGAGAGCAATAGGAATATAGGCTGGTCCAACTTAAAATGGTTGCTTTGTGCAATCACAATCTTCTCGAAGGTAAGAGGGTTTTTTTTTTTTTACTGGATGAGGAGCATAATCTTGGAGAGGGGTAACCAGGAGAAGAGGACCTTCGAGGAAGAGTACTAATTTGCTTAAGAGGTCATGAAATTCCAACACTGGGTGAAAAGTATAAGTTGTTTAGGTTTCTGCAACAGTTTAATTCTTGAGCTTGGTGGAGGGAGGGACAAGAGATCACACGAGTATACCATGCTCCAGAAGCTTAAGTACATTATTTAATATATTGCTAGAGCACTAGAAGTCTCATCTGGTGTGGATGTTTTATGTCCAATGACAAGTTTAAAACTATGAGCATGAATGTGAAAAGGTTAAAAGCCTTCACAAAGAGACTTAATGCTGGAGTCTAAAAGAGATATGTGCCTTCTACAAGAGACTCATCCGATCATAATAGGTTTCCTTAAGGGTCGGACTTCTGATGTCTTTGCCATAGAAGTACTGGTATTTGGGGTTGACCTTAACAAATGTCACAGACGATATAAGGGACAGATCACACTCAAATTTGGGAGTGACTGCATGGGCTTCCCTCCATTTAAAACATAGCTAGACTTGGTAGGGTTAATGGTTATAGGGCGGTGGTAAGGAAGCAAATTACACGTACTAATCAGATGTGCATGGTGCATTGTCCACCTTGATCACGTACTAATGTTATGTTATGTTATACTTTCTTGTATAGCGCACGGCTGCCCCAGCGAAGGGGCGTCCTGGCGCTAATTAAATTTAGCCTTAAGCCAGGGGTTGAAGAAATCACAATTGGGGAGATAGTTCAATCCATTCATGCATCAGTCACAATCACAATACTGAAAGATAGGGTTACATCAATAAGACATAACTGTAGGTTATAACAAGCAACTTTATCATATAGCCTTTAAGATCTGTACTTACCTTTTGCATACTGCACTAGTTACATAGCCCAACCTTTACTTTGGGATGTACTTAAGGCAGTGCTGAGAGGCTCGTTTAGCTCAACAGAAGCACATTTAAAGGCGGCAAGAACTAAGACTAGGGCACAACTGGAAAGTCAACTTTGTTCTGGAATCCGAATGCCAAAGAACCATACCAAAGAAAGCATGCATAAGATTTTAAAGCTCAAGTTAAAGAGTTAGATCTAGATAGAGCACAATACCTCCTGTTTAGAACATAGATGTTTTGCAAGCAGGCAGATTCCTAGCTGCACAATTGAGTCTAAAATCAACAGAGAACTAGAAAACAAGATTGAGAATAGTCAGCAGTGAGAATACCAAAGTGACAATGAAATAGTAGAGTCATTTCAGACTTCAAAACCTGTATGGCGAAGAGCCAGTGAAGGCAGACCTGGTCAGACACCCCTTGAACTCCAGCTTGTTGGCCCTAGAGTTTCTACAGCGCACGCCAATGCTTGTAAAGACCAATCACAGGTGAAAAAGTGGCTGGATTAATTCACGGACTGAAAATAGGCAAGGCCCCAGAGACTTTAAAATGGCTTTCTATAAAAACGTCTGCAAGCCATTGGTCACATTGCGAACTAGGTTAATTAACCAGTTTGATGACACGGACATCTAGCAAATTTAGATGCAGCAGTGACTATTAGTTCTAACTCGGCAAAGACACCTACCAAAATCGTTCCTAAAGATCCACCTCCCTCTTGAATCTACATATAAAAATATTTACAGGTACCCTATCATGCGACTGAGACTGCGGATGTCAGATCCAGAAAAATCAGGTTTTATCCCTGGGTACCAATGCAATGACAACACCAAAAAAGTTCTTACAGGGATATGAATTTAAAAACAGTCAATATATTTAAATTGACTATGTACTCGGACAGCATTTTAGCGACTCTGATCCACTCTGCTCCAAGTTCGGTTTGTTGGAAGAGCTGCATCGTTACCAAGCAGTCTCTGGTATTACGATAAACATTGCTATTTCTGAAGCAATGGTACATAACTCAACCCATGAGCAGAGGAGGGATCTCCATTCACTCCACTTGGTCGGACCAGCCCTCAAGGTCATTACGTATACCGAGGTGTAAAAATCCCCCTTCACAGCTCAGCTGGTGATCATTAATAGCACTCACCGTTGACAGAGATGAAAATAAATTTGCTAAACCGGCACCAAAAACACGTTTAAAGGTGGAAAGGTTAAACAGATCAAATATGTCAGAGTTATCTATATGTTCCAAAAGGATACGGTTGCCGATGTCATCTAAAACAATTCCAATTTGCTATCAATAGTTTCATCTGGAGTGGTAAGCTAGCAAACAGCTCTTGCTACTGGTTCCTAAAGGCAGTCGGGCTTTGCTAAACTAAACATGTTACTTATAAGTTACACAGCAATGATTTCTAATATATTGGAAAACAGAGAAACAAAGAAGCAACAGAGCGTTATAGATCACATTATTGAAAGGCCATCCCCACATCGAACTTGTGAATTGCACTCATCTCCTTTAGCAAGAGTATCTCTGAACATATGGCACAGACGGACTGAGCAACAAGTTGAGCCTTTCCTGATTCAAATCCCTATTCCCACAAGAAAGCGGTTTAAAGATCGGAGGTCTCAGTATGTGATAGGCTGTGATAATCCGGTGCCTAGCTGGGCCCCTGCTACTGTACTTTCAGGAAAGTAGGCCCTCGTTAAAAGCAGAATAACAGCAAAACACTTACTCAGAAGCTGGTGCATTTTGCCTGCAAGAACTGGAGTGGTGACAACAAAAAACAAAATCCATTAGCACTGCTTCGCTCAGTGCAGAAAGGCACCAAGATCTCCCACTGTGCCAAGGACAGGTCTGTCCATGCTTGTTGAAAACAGGATAGAGATCAGGCTGAGCCACTCCTCTAAGTCTTATTTTTTGTTTACAGCCCTCTCAGTAAAAAAAAAAAGGATATTGACAACGGGCGAATGAAAGGTCACGTCTCCGACAACAGGAGCCTTGGAAAAAACAGTTGTGAACAAAAGTCAGAGATTGTATTGAGCCAAGCATAAATACTACCCAAAATGCCTATAAGGATATGGCTGTTGGAGGAGTTTCCCCCACATCCTAACAGTGGAGTTGCAGATTCATGGATCGACCTTCCCTTTGGATGTTATGGCTAGTCTGCCCCTCATCATGCCAGCTAATAACCTAGGCCAGTCACCTCCTCTTGAAAAATCCCTCTTTAGGCTTCCATACGAACCTGCAGGTTTTAACAGACGCTATTGTGAGAAGTCTACACACTCAATTTGAACCTTTTTTCATCACTTTATGACAGGCTCTTAAAACAATGGATCTTGTGACGCCTTTGGGAGAGGTACCCATTTACAAAGATCCATGCTGACAACATTTTATCTCCCACTGGCAAAATACCTTGCCCACTGGGAAAATCAACTTAATCTGGCTTACAAGCTCAGTTTAGTGCAATGAACTTGGCTCCCCAGGCTGGATCATAACAAAAGGCTCACAAACAGTAACCCATTCTGAATGTAACAATACAGCAAAGTTACTCTAGATACAATGGTACTATCCAGTGGACTTTGATAATACGCAGGGCCTCAATCTTTACTTTGGTAACTGGTATCGCGCATTGGCACAAAAACGATGCGAGAAACAAGATTCAAGCAACGAAACACCACTACGACACTGGCATTAAGGCTGGCAAGCTCCTGGCATGGCTAGGTTTGCAAGAGGCTGAGGCCCATTGGGTACATAGTATAGTGGGAGACAATGGTGAAACCTATATCACAGATGGGAGAATGGAAGAATTTCAAGACATTTTCAATAGTTTTATAGGGTGCGCCTTCTGGCTGAGACCCAACAAATCGAATCCTTCTTAGTCGCTGTGATATTACCAACCTTCCAAGGGAGGACTGTTTGGCCCTGGAGGAGGAAATTGCAATAGAAGTGGCTATAGCTAAGCTGAACTCAGGGAAGACTCCTGGCCTGAATAGCCTCCAAGTCGAATTCTTCAAGAGGAACTCCAAGATCTTGGGTCCTCATCTCCTTAAGATGTACTCAGAGGTTAGGAGGTGGTGACACTGCCGCCAGATCTGCTCCAGGCTATGACAGTAGTGATCCATAAGAAAAGAAAACTAGCGAGGAGTTGTGGCTCCAATCGCCCAAATTTTACTGCTCAATGTTGACTAAGGTTTTGGCAACAGCGCTGTCCACGAGGTTCATAGAAGTTATATCCCCCTTGATTCATATGGATCAGTCAGGTTTCATGCCATGTAGATCCACTAGATTCAATCTCTGCAGACTCTGTAACTGTTTGGCAACAGTCCACTCACATCCGGACCCACATGTAATCCTCTCTCTGGATACAAACTTTAAGAGACTTGGATTTGGCCCTCAAATTCCTGACCTGGATAGCGCTACTTTATCAGGAGCCAGTGGCTGCAGTACGAATAAATGGAACCCTCTCCTCTGAGTTCACCTTTGGAAGGGGGATGCGGCAGGGATGTCCCCTGTCCCCACTCTTCGCCTTAAAACTAGAGCCACTAGCCTGCCTGGTTCGCGACCATCTTGATATTAAAGGCTTTCAGGCCACAGAGGATGAGAAAAATTAGCTATACGTGGATGAAATCATCAAATGTCACACAGCCGGAGAATACGATCCTGGTCGTGTTTCAGGTATTTGAAACTTATGGCGCCCATGCAGGTATGAAATAAACTAGGATAAATTAGTCTTGTACCCAACAGGAATGGAACTCGATATGTGGCCCATTCTGGGGAATTATTGGTAGTTAAGGACAGTATTGAATACCTTGGAATTTATGGAATCCCAGACAAAGAGCGTTGCTTAGACCAGAAACTTCGGAGGGTACTGGTGGAATTTCATGCTGACACAGACTGCAGGAAGGTATTACCACTAACATTATTGGGTAGAGCAGCCACAATGCCGAACTTTGCATACATTGTTCAAAACCACCAACATAAATTCCCGGATGAGATTTTTACAAAAATAGATGAAGAGATCCAAAAACCTCTGGAATGATGGGCACCCCAAGGTGGCACTGATAACGTTACAACGCAATCACTATAATGGGGTATCGTCCTCCCAGATCTCAGAGCTTATTACTGGGATGCTCATTAGATTGTAATAAATGATGGGGATATGTGACTGGTGACCTCCCCATGTATGCGCTAGAAAGGACCCAGTTCCAATCTAGTGCTTTTTTGGCAGGAAAGGGGCACGAAGGCTGTTGCCGGCAACCCGGGAGACATTGGAGGTTTTGTCCATGGCGGGAAAAGGTATGGGGGAACTAAGAACACCCGAGAGACCCCGTTGAGGACTGGGATGAGGCTTAAAAAAATTGGGAGATTGAGATGTTTTGAGACACGGGACCTTATTGGGATATCAAAGCTTGGTAATCACCTTGAAGATGGTGGTTTTATACCCTTCAGCATGATTACCAACTCAGTGGCACACAGTATTACAAATGCATGCAGCTTAGACATTCATGGAAGACAGAAGGTCTGGACACTCGAGTTACCTGAATATGCACAATTCGAGGGTAGGCTGCTCTTAGGTAAGATAGAGGAAAAGGTGGTTTCTTATACCAACAAGATGATAAAGAACAACATGCAGGACTCCCTGAAGAAATTGAGGGCTAAATGTGAAAACGAGCTGGGTGACCTAGATGAGGACTGTGAGGCAGCACTAATTGACCGAATAGAGGTAGCGATCAAATCATGCCTGAGGCTCATACAATTTAAGATTCTAGACTGGTTCTATTTTGGTCGAACACAATTACATAAGTTTGGGAGAGCAAACACCAATGTCTGACATGTTGTTGGACAACAAGCTGTCAAAGCCTCAGATGATGAAGATAGTGGCCGCCGGTTTTGCAGTTTTGAAATAGTTGTTGTGTAAAATCATCTGGCTACTACCATTTCTATCTCAACAGACAGTGATACAGGCACTTATTATGTCAAGACTGGACTACTGCAATGTGCTTTACTTGGACAAGGATAAATCTTCCATTAGACGGGGGCAGGTGGTCCAAAATGCAGAGGTGAGAAAGCTTTATAGACTCCCGAATCAGACATCTGCAGCCGGTCTTTTACAGGAGCTGCACAGTCTCTCTGTAAAAAATGTACTCAATTCAAATCCCTGTGCCTGTTGTCAGTTGCTCCACGTTATTTACAGGAATTTGCCAAACTCTACCATCTATCCCGCTTTCTTCACTCCAGTGGACTGTACCTCTGTTTTATTCAGACAGTGACACGGTCTCGCTTAGTAGGCAGTTGTTAGCCTATCAGGGCATGTCATACAAGAACAGTTGGAACGGTGTCCCTCACTGACAATCTTTCGAATACAGTTGAAGACCAGGTTGTTTTGAGGTGCTAGTTCTGACTGCACAAGACCTGACGTTTAGCACCGGGATACCCCAAGCTGGAGCTGAGCGCTTTGTAAATCCTGTTAATAATTTAAACCTTCAAAAAAGCATTTCTTTGTGGACAACAAGGAAATGTATTGATTTTTTGTTTTTAATAGAGTCATTCACCTATGGAATACCCTGGTTCGTTTCTTTATACTGCACATAAATCTTCTCAGCACATGATGTGAAAGACTAATAATGGCACACACATACTTGGTAGTAAACATATACCCCTTTCTTCAGGTAAGAATGTCAAAAAGACTCCATGAGCTGGGTTGTGTGACTTGTATGAAAGATCTTGAACTTGTAACAAATATAGCAAAACATGTCATGACCTTTGGCCCAAACAAACAAAGCCCAGGAATATGCTCATTGGCAACTTAAGAGTCAGAACAGTAGCTTGGATTAACTTTTGATTCCAAGCTGATGGAATCAAATCTTCTTACTAAATGAAGGATGTGCTTCGGGTAGACTCATGAAACGGTACTCCGAATCGCAACATGATTAGACCATAGACCTCTGGCCCAGATGATTACCTTTCTAAAATGCTAAATGTATTCCCTCACTGACCTTTGGAGCAGGAATCTAGGGCTATGTTTATACGTCCTGTATTCAGACACCCAAGATTAGATCCCTAAGGCACATGCTACTCTTGCCACAATCTACCCCAGCTGCTCTTCTACATATTTTAAGTATGTAGAAAACACATAAAAGTGGCAACTGTTTTTATGGGTTTCCATTTGGCACAAACCAGCAGAGAGACTGAATAGGGAAATTATACCAGACTGCCTCTCACTCAATCTTTGGCTTGAAATTCACTAGCTAAAAAACATAAAGGACTTTAAACATTTTTATTTAAATGCCCTCCTAGATTAGAGCTCGATGTGGGATTGTCTACCATGTACTGTCCTTACTCAATATTTTACTTGCAAAGGATATACAGACTTATTTTCTAGTGTGAGTGTGTGCATTGTGTGAGTGTGTGTGCACTGTGTGAGTGTGTGTGCATTGTGTGAGTGTGTGTGCACTGTGTGAGTGTGTGTGCACTATGGGAGTGGGTGCAGTGTGCGAGTGTGTGTACTATGGGAGTGGGTGCAGTGTGCGAGTGTGTGTACGCACACTATGAGAGTGGGTGCAGTGTGCGAGTGTGTGTACGCACACTATGAGAGTGGGTGCAGTGTGCGAGTGTGTGTACTATGGGAGTGGGTGCAGTGTGCGAGTGTGTGTACTATGGGAGTGGGTGCAGTGTGCGAGTGTGTACTATGGGAGTGGGTGCAGTGTGCGAGTGTGGGTGCACTGTGTCTGAGTGTGGGTGCACTGTGTCTGAGTGTGGGTGCACTGTGTCTGAGTGTGGGTGCACTGTGTCTGAGTGTGGGTGCACTGTGTCTGAGTGTGGGTGCACTGTGTCTGAGTGTGGGTGCACTGTGTCTGAGTGTGGGTGCACTGTGTCTGAGTGTGGGTGCACTGTGTGTGAGTGTGGGTGCACTGTGTGTGAGTGTGGGTGCACTGTGTGTGAGTGTGGGTGCACTGTGTGTGAGTGTGGGTGCACTGTGTGTGAGTGTGGGTGCACTGTGTGAGTGTGGGTGCACTGTGTGAGTGTGGGTGCACTGTGTGAGTGTGCGTGCACTGTGTGAGTGTGCGTGCACTGTGTGAGTGTGCGTGCACTGTGTGAGTGCACTGTGAGTGTGCGTGCACTGTGAGTGTGTGCGTGCGTGCACTGTGTGAGTGTGTGCACAGTGTGAGTGTGTGCGTGCATAGTGTGAGTGTGTGTGTGCACTGTGTGAGTGTGTGTGTGCACTGTATGAGTGTGTGTGCACTGTATGAGTGTGTGTGTGCACTGTATGAGTGTGTATGCACTGTGTGCGTGCATGTATGTGTGTGCATGCGTGTGTGTGTGTGTGCTTGCGTGTCTCAACAAGCCTGGACTGTTCATGTTTAACTCCCATTTTGTTTCTGGCAGCCAATGACAAATGTCTTGACAATTGGTTTACTGTTCATAAAAACCAAAATAAGTGAACGTATTCACTTATATCAATAAGGTGACTTCCAAAATGTAGGCAAATTCCATCTGATTGAAATTGTTTAAACAAGAAAATATGAGAATTCTTACTACATTTAATTTACCAACTACCCATTTTGCTTAAATGTATTAGTGAAAAACACATTGCTGAAAATTTCAAAACAGGTAACTTTAAACTGGCTTTGATTGCGTTTGAAAAGTTCCCCTCGTCCATAGATGAGCAACCTGTATCGGTGCATTCTGCACACAATTACTCATTACACATAAAACTTACAGGAGCTGTCGGAATAAATAGCATCTTTTCCAAACATGTAGAGTTCTCCATCTTTCGTAGTGATGGAACTGCTCCCATTATTGCACGCTGTGTGTACCACAATCTTCCCGTCCACTTTTATTAATTTTTTAGGCTTGTAAGGCTTTGACTGACGTCTGCTTTTAGCTGCAAAACAAAGAAGAGTAAAAAACAAAAATAAATGACATCCATTGATTTATACATTACAATGAATTCAGAATCAAAAGATTTACTTTCAAGAACTAATAACCTGGGGCTTCCACGGTGAATCATAGCTTTCATATAATCTCTATAGAGATCTTTATCAATGTAAATGTTACTGCTAAAAAAAAGACTTCTTTGTGACGTACAAAGGTGTATCCTTATGAGACATTGGGGGGGTCACTGTCTATATATGAGGATCGTTCAGTAAAACTGCTGTGTAATGGTCAAGACAGCAGAGTTGGCCCATATGTTGTTTCTGCTGCTCTTGAACGCACATCAGGAAGTCATGAAGAAGAGGCACTAAATCCAATTATTGAATTTTCCCAGACCATGTATCTATCAGAACATTGAGTCCTAAGTCAAGAATGAACTATTATCAGTTCTATTGTGGCAACCTCTCAAGCCACTGAGTTGGACAAAGAGAGAAACAGGTTTTTGCCTCGCAAACAATATTGCTTTGCAGGGCCTGATCCACGCTAACGCCAGAAGAAACACTCAATGCTCTGGAACTACACAAATTCTGAGTACTAAACTTAAAGTGACTCAAAAATGCATGTTACTTCCAAATATTTTACATATGACCAACAGGATTCTTTCCTGGTCACCAATATCCATCACAATGCTCTCACACTCATGTTTCTGAATCTGCCACATAGTGCTCAGAGACTTCATTGTCGCACTACGCAAAACCTACAAACAAATCCTGATGACTTCTTCATGTCATCAGACCGCCTCTGCACTCCCAAGCCTTAAGCACATTTTAAAAGTACCAGTCTAGTGTCTATCAAAGGTCCTTTCTGATTGCTCCTTTCAGGTCACCACACATGTCTCACAGCAACCCTTCCGAAATAGTACCTCAGGGAAATTCAGTTGGCAGGAGCATTTCACAAGTAAATACGTTAACCACTGTCTTACTACCTCATTAAAAATTGAAAGGGGGGGGAGGGACCAAGTTTGCCACCTAGATAGATAGATATGCACTGTTGCAACTATGCTACACTGACAATAAACCGCCTCAATCAGCACCCACTGTCCCTCCCTCCCGCCCCTCCCCCAGGAGTCATGCACCCGAACCTTGGTGGCAGCTAGAAGATTGCAGATAGATCCTGTAAAAATACAGGTGCTGAATCAAGCCCCAAAGGAGGTGGACCGAGGGTGGACGACATGCATCATTGCTGGAGGGGACTGAAAGACTCCCGATGCGGGGGGTGAGGAGGTGGAGGGAATGCTCATTCGAGGAGTCTAATAGATTTAGCAATCAGCCGCACCAGGCAAGCCGGCATCGAAGTACAGAGGTGGGATATCTGGGCATCAGCACTCCAACAGTGGGCGTACTGCTCTGGGAATACCACAATGACCTGCGCTGAGTGAAGTCCCGAGCCCTGCAAGAATTAGAGGACAGTGAGTGCTGGCGATTTGCTCAAATCGTAGGGATGCAGATGTGCTGGCTGGAGTTTATTCACACGGGACTCGCAGCAACAGGCAAGGAGACTGAAACACATGACTCAGGCAGGAGGCTGACCAGGGACCTAGGGTCCAGGACAAGGCTCGGAGGAAGGGATCACTACCTAGATGAGCAGCAGACACCAGAGCATAGTGGCCCCACACACTGAAGGTTATAGTGACTCAAAGGCCAAGAAGTGCAATTAACGTGAGGAACTACTAAGATATATGAGCCGATAATGGGTCCTAGAAGCAGCTTAGCATAAGAGTATTCGTAGAGGGGTAGTACGAGGAGCCAAAGGGGAGCAGTGGACATTGTTTCACAACAGAGGCAGAACTAGCAATGAGATTGACATGAGGTGCCTGAATTGTTTTCAGTAACATCTTGCTAGGACGATCCTACACAACACTTTTTAGGGAATCTTACTCAGCCACAGTAGCAACACAGAGTACCATGAGAATGTGAGCATCTGGATTTGTGTATCAGTGAGCTGAAGTATCGGAGGGTTGAGGGTGCAGGGGTCAGGGTGAGGAACAGGGCTGTATGCTTTTACATTGAAAGCTGGCCCCAACCATATTTGAATTTTTCAATCTAATTCCTGGAGAGCCGGAGGGAATAATGGGCAGACCTCCAGCATAAAACAGGATGGAGGAGAGCACTGCAAAAATGGTACAATGTGGAAATTCCTTCATCGATTGATGCCTCACTCTCACCTCCCTCTGCCTGAATCAACAAATTCTGGAAGGAAATACATCTATAACAGCAAAAATACACAATTTAAAAATAAAAAGTTGAGCTGCTGAGACAGGATCTTGGCGAAATAAGGCAATCACACCTCAGAAACAGAACAGAGGAGGTCTAAAGTTCCATCTATCACCTTGTCTTTTGATGCCCCAAGTGTGACGGTATGTCCAGACATTGGTTCCATATTCCCTGTGCCACTGGAACCAAGCTATACCTGGCCGGTGAGCCATAATAAGAGTGAAACTGGTCCTGGGTTGCTTGTGTTCTAGTTCATTGTGGACCTGGTCTGGTAGTTCGGGCTGTACCGTTCCCACTGGAGCAGGTGCAAGACTGATTTTCATATGGCTGGGTCCACACCGAGGCGACATGATGTGTACAAGAATGATGGGTTGGGGTGCGGCCCGAGTAACTGTCAGTGGTTGAGATTAATTCAAGCATTCCATCCATCACTTTTTTGTATACTTAAGCTAGTGCAGGCAGTCGAGCTATTTGATTTGCACCACCAAAGCGCTGAACCAACTGCGCTCATCTATTAGAAGTGAATTAGGAGAGACTCTAAACATCTCCGATAAAAAAATAAAAATAGACTGTCGTTCACATGTATGACTGTTAATATGTTTTCCTGCGTCTGAATAGTCTAGCTGTTTTCAGCTGCCTTTCCTACAGTCACTACCACGGCTCTGGCTCAGATGCCTTTTACGACCAACTAGCGCTCTACAAACCTTTTAAATAAATACATCTACAACAATCTGAGAGGCCTGAAATCCTCTTCTTTTAACTTAGTGGAATTAATAACAAACGCTTTGGATTTCAGGTAAAAATTAATATATGGGAACTTTAATTTTAAAGGAAAAACCAGCATAATTTCACCACAAAAACATTGCAATTTGGATGTTTTTACACAAATTTGATTGCATAAAATAACAAAACCTACTTGATTCGCCGTCCTCTCCTTTACTCGCAGAACCAGTGAAAAACACACTTCCATCATCTGCAACAAGCAGGGCATGCGAACCATCGTGGCCCACTGAAAACTGGACTATCTTTGGAGATTTTGTGATGGGCAATTCAACCCATTTCCCTGCTGAAGGCCCACCTTGCTTGATTCCAAGACTCTGATATTTGCCAGTGTAGTAAACCTGGGGGAAGCCAATAACAGAATGTGATATACGTCCAACTCTCAGGATTTATTCAGGTAAAAACAACCAACTGGCAACAGTGTTAAATCTTTATAGTGACCACTGCACTGATATTTTAACACAATTAAGCTTGCCAAAGCCAGTATTTTCTACATCTGCAACCACTTACCATATTTTATTTAATGTCCTTGGCGACTCTGAAGTGGAGGGATTCAGGGCATTGCAAAGGAACACACGGGTACTAAGGTGCTATGCAGACATGAGTCACTTTGTAAGCTCCCACTTATATTGATGTAGAAACAATATGCTTCAATAACAACAGTTCCATGACAAACACTTTAAAGAAAAAAGTCACATTCCATTTCCTATCGAATAAATTAATGGACCATTCACAAAATTATAGCAGCTTAATAAGCATTAACATGCACCTAATTCAAATTCAATCACTGTGCCTAAAATTTAAAAGCCTATATATTAAGGGCAATGTTGAATACATTACATTGAAAACAATAACGTGGATGGACACATGCAATTAAAATAATTCAGACTCTTTCAAACTTACTTCTTACGCATAAACTATTGTTTCTCACGCTGTGTTGAGCCCTCCATTTATTAGTCAGTGGGTAAATGATTACCAATGTTGTTGATTTCTTTTTCGTGTTGCCCTAACCTGCTCATATCAAAAGATAGTTTCCATCTCCTTTCTTGACTCTAGTATTTAAATGCCTTGCATACATCTAATACTAGTTCTTTTCACTCAAGTCACAAACTGCATAGGGTTTCTACGCTGCTTGAAGCCACCTATTGGTTTTGCATCTGTGGATCTGTGTCGATCACATTTCCCCATGAATTTACATATTCTTTGAAATTCTTAAGTCTGCCCTTGAACCTACTGGTCATTCAATCAAACATAACTGGCCCTTGGACAAACTCAACTAGTATCCGGGACTTAAACCGTCATTAATACACTTTGGTCTTGAACTTTTAGGTAAACACTTTGAATTTTTTGTTTTGCATGTATTTTTTATTACAGGGAATTACCACAAGGTGAGGGGACGTGGTCATACGAGGTACAATTCATTCGAGCAAATCATACAAAAAAGTTAAGTATCCTTTTTGAGTTTTACTTGATAGAACTTAGTGGTGGTTGGGGTGACAGTGCGATACTGAACTACAGATGGACTAGAATGAACCTAAAAACACATCAGCGTGCTGATGTCAGTACTTTTCACGACTTTGCACACCAGAAGTATGGAGCAATGAAGTTGACGGACAATAGTGTGTTGAAGCAACTAGGGCCCTGAAGGGAACAGCCCTGACATGAAGAACTTGTACGCAATGCAGGGATATTGGTTGCTTCGGTAAGGAATCTGCGACTAGATCATGTCTCTACCATGTAAGGCGTTACTGATGGCAAGTATCTCGTCACTCTGCTGGAGACATCTAGCCCCAGATTCCTTACCTTAGAACAGATACCAAGTAATACCACCCCTGGAGGAGGGATTGTGGAAAAGTTTAAACCAAAACGTCCTGTAGAACCAAGTGGCCTTCCCAACAGACCTGATTATCCAGGCAATAATGCTTGGCAAACGTATGAAAGGATGCCCACATAGCCGCCTGGCAAATGTCAAGGATCAGGACACCACGCTGGAGAGCGGTGGTAGTTGCGTTAGCTCTGGTTGATTGAGCTGTTTCTTTGCCAAATTTTAATGCACAGGATAATCCATCAGGAGATGGTCCTCTTCTGCACAGCACCTCTCTTCTTTGCTCCAACGTACCCCACTAAGAGTTGGTTATCCACCCGGAACTCTCTAGTGTGGTTAAGGTAGAACGAGAATGTACTTTTTGGGTCATGAAAGTGAAGACGCTCTTGTTCCTTAGAAGCACAGAAGGTCGGCAAGGTGACAGATTGCCCTAGGTGGAAAGGTGTCACCACTTTCGGCAAAAAAGAAGCCCTATTGTGGGCACTACCTTGTCTGAAAAGACAGTCCGGTAAGGAGGGAGAGAAGAAAAAGCCTGCAATTCCCTCACCCTCCTAGTAGAAGTTATTGCCACTAAAAAGCTATTTTGATAGTAAGCAGCCAGAGAGGGCAATTGTGCAGTGGCTCAAAAGGTGCACACATCAGATAAGTGAGGACCAAGTTAAGGCCCCACTGGGGCGTAAGAAAAGGTGAGGTGAGAAACAAAGGTGTAAGAGCCTTCAGGAATCTATTTACAAAAGGGGACTTGCTGGGCAAGAGATAGAATGAAAAGGGTCTTCTGGGCAAGAGATAGAACAAGCATTTGCAATGCAATAGGTCTCGCATTTGCGAAATTTTAAGCTATTGGCATTGTAAATGGCAATGCCTTTTATTGATCTGTTTTCAAAACAAACATATAGATAAAAGGTTGGTCATTTACAATGCCAATAGCTCAAACTCTCGCTAATGTGAGACCTATTGCATTGCAAATGCTTGTTGCATTGGCCTGCTGGAAGTTAGTGAGTTAATCTCATGCAATGTGTGTTCTTAAGGGCAGAATAAAACCACAACAACAAAAAAAATCTGTCCATCTGACAGCAGCCTCGCTGCTAGGGTGTACTGTAAATAAATTGGACCCACCCAAGGTCGGGTCACTGGAAACTCCACACACCATCAGCAAGGTGGAGCATGTCTCCTCTTTAACCAATCCTTGTATATGCAAGAACGTTCAGTGTGCTGATTGGCTGATTAGTCTACATGTGTTACTGCGGTGATAAAATACTGTATTAGCTGTCTGTGTTCGGTAGGCCAATTAATTAATTAGTTATGGACCTGGTAACCAGCGCTCTCTCACTCAAAGTCTTTCCTGACTTCAAGATGGCTACAGCGCATAAAGCAGAAACGGTTGGCAGCACTCTAGTGTCAGCTCTGATGTAGTTCCAACGAATAGCTCAATCGCAGTAGGCACAGCTTGGCGTCCACAAACCATTAGCAGGGTGAATAACTTTAAACTGGACAATACTTTACAAATGTATTTGAAGAATGCTACTTTTAAACAATAGCTATATAGTGAGGCGAAAAGTGACAATATACCAGTTTACTTGCAAAATGTGGACAGTGACATTTTGCTATGTCACCGAATGCAGTCTGATTCCCTTCCCCCGTGCACTAAATTGCGCGTGAACAACGAATTCACAACTCACAGGGAGCAACCACCACTGTTTTCCCAGTTAATATGTCAATAAATGAAACACAAGCCCCAATGTCCACGTGCGATTCAACACACGATCAATCGCAATTAACATCCAACAGAACACCCAGTATTTATAAAGTGAACAGTTCCACCCATCATATAAGCAACTGAGCATCTGATCACGAAGAGGAGTGTCTCCCCTCCACCAATACCATTGTCTGATGTGATATGGCGGTTATAGGAGGTGCTACACTAGTATATGAGACAGCATGTCCCCTGTTCCGCGGCAGCATGTGAAGTAGCCAGTGCTTTAAGTGGACCGGTACTGTGTACCGGCACTTTTGTATGTTGCGAGGGTAAGAGTGCCCACACTGCTCAGAGTGACATAATACGTTAAATTGGAGAGTACCAGCACTTCTCAGAAACAAGCAGGTACTCTGGTACAGGGTACCTGCACTTCTATTTTTCCATATAAAGCAGTGGAAATCGCATGTCTAATGTCAGGGTCATTGTATACGAGACACGATCTGTCCTGTCAGGGACAGTATCTTAGACAGCATGTCCCTTGTTCAGCGTTACTATATGAAATAGTATGTCATGCTCTGTGGCCGTGTACGAGACTGCATGTCTCATTTCCTGGGACAGTGTACATGAGACAGCATGTGTCTTGCTCTGAGAAAGTGTAGTAGACAGTGTGTCCACTGTTTCGGGATAGTATATGACACAGCATGTCCCCTGATCCGCAGCAGCATGTGAAATAGCATGTCTCATGTTCTGGGACAATGTTTATGAGACAGCATGTCCCTTGTTCAGCAGCAGCATGTGAAAGAAACAGCTTGTCTCATGTATTGGGACAGTATGTGAGACTGCATGGGTGCTGCCCCAGGACAGTCTAGGAGACAGTGTGTCTCTTGTTTGCGGACAGTGTTCCACAAGGTCACACTGTTGCCAGGCCCATTCTCCTTCTGCTCTCTCTCTAACAAACTTCTTTCCATCTACAGTCTTCTGGGGTTTCTCACTGTGGTGCAGTATTCTGCCTAAGTGTGGCTTCATCTACCATTCAAAGGGTGCACTGTGTCCACGGCTGTTTAGTTTTCCCAGTGATACTGTTACCATGTCACCAGAGAAGGAGTGCCGCACTCCTGGGGTTTACTTTAACAAACTAGTGGATTCTCTATGTTGTGGTCATCTCAGAGGCTTTTACGTCATCTCAGACTCTGGGTTCACCTAGAAGACAGTTGCAATGGATTTATAGTTTGAAATCCCTGAAGCAGGTGACGTACTACTCCCCTTGCCCCTAACCTCCCATGTTTGCTTTGATATTGCAATCCGGACCTGGCTTGCTGGAGCAGGCGTGCGCCATATTCATGTCACAACATGGCCTTTACGAAAAGGTTACCGGCTGAACCCAACTAATATATTGGGCAGACAGTAGAACGGGTTTAGAAAGAAGGGTGTCTGTGGGGATAGATAAATTAAAGTGCCAGAAACCTAAGAATTGTAGAATTTTAAACGCCCTCCTAATACTCCAATTGGTACATAGGATTTTTCAGTGGAAGAATAACCCTGATAAACAGCTGGTGTGACCCATGTTATTAGCTGCCCAAGGGACGGTGGGGACTGGAGTCTGTCGGCTCCAGGAAACGTCCACTAGGTAACGGCCAGATACAAAGCATCCCAGGGTGCTGCTGGTAAACTTTGAAGTGCTTTTTGACATGAGCCCCAAAAACATTTGAAGTTGTCGGTCTTCCTGAACAAATTTTTCAACATGTTTGCACACACGGACACCAATTTATACACATGCAAGTGTTGTCATTTAACACACAAATTACGTTAGCAGTGTGCCTGCTGATGCACAAGTGGAAGTTACAACTGAGTATATAAGAACACCAGCGCTGGGGCTGGCACCGACCGAGCTGCAAACAGCATGGCCGGCAGGTGTGAAAGCTTGCATGCTAGTAGTATGCATCAGACGTCCTAGGTGGAAAAAGACGAGTCACTCATTTGGGTTGAGGGAAGGGGAGGAAGCAAGACAAACCTTCTCGGTTGCACACCTCCCTGCCCCTACTCGGAGCCTAGAGTGTAATAAAGTAAACCCCTGTCTGCTAATCTATTATTAGGCTTGAGTGCTCGCTGCTGCTCAATGAGCCCACCAGACTCCCCCCCCTGCCCCCATTAGGAAATAGGCACTTTGTGATGAGCATTTACCACTTTATGAAACACAAACAATGCTTTCAGTAGGTGCAAACATGTATTTTTTTTTTCTTTAAAATACATTTCGTTTGTTGGTTCCCGGTATTAAATGATTGTGGAAGCGTCCGCCCCAACATTCAGGTAACGGGCCAGGTGTTGAGCCACCAGATATATGCCCTGTTCCAGCCAAGTCCAGAGACGCAGGGCCTCTTGACAGAAGGTCCACAACCCCACCTCGCCTAATTTGTTGCAGTACTACATGTCCGTGAACACCTGAACCAGGCTTCCCTTGAAAGATAGTAAGAAGGCTTTCGGTGCCAACCGGATCCCATGAAGCTCCAACAAGCTGATGTAGAGCACAGCTTCCATCGGAGACCAGCGTCCTCTGATCTCCACCTCTCCCAGATGGGCACCCCATCCCAGAAGTGATGCATCTGTCACTACTGTAAGATCTGGTTGGGAAGGGAGAGGGCTCTGCCTCCGACTCAATCGAAGTTTGTCAACCACCACTACAGATCTTTCACAGTTCCCTCCGAGATCTGGACCAGGCCAGTGAGATTTCCACGATGCTGCACCCATTGGAACTTCAAGTGACACTACAGAGCCTGCAAGTGCCATCTGGCATGATTCACCAGCAGGATGCAGGAGGCCATGAGGCCCAGCAGCCTCAGAGTAAGTCTCACAGAAATCCAGGATAGAGCCTGAAACATCATTACAATAGCCTGAATATCCTTGACTCGCCGCTCATGAGGATAGGCCTAGAACGGCTCCAATGAAAGTGAGCATCTGAGAGGTAATCAGGTGTGACTTTGGCACAGGGATAGTGAACCCCAACAAATGCACGAGGTTCGCCAAAGTCTGGAGGTGGGAGACTACTACCTGGGCCGAGCCCGCCTTCAACAACCAGTCGTCGAGATAGCGGAAAGACTGGAACCCCTGATCTCTTTAGGACAGCTACGACCACTGCAATCACCTTGGTGAACATCCCAGGGGAGCTTGTGAGGCTAAAAGAGAGCACGGTGAACTGAAAGTGCGTGTGGCCAACCGTAAACCGCAGGTAGCGGCGATGGGCAGCAGGACAGGGATATGAAAATAAACGTCCTGCAAGTCCAATGCTACCGTTCAGTCTCCCTGGTCCAGGGCAGACAGAACCTGAGCAAGAGTGAGCATCTTGAACTTTTCCTTTCTGAGGAAGTAGTTGAGAGCTCGGAGGTTGAGGATAGGACAAAGTCCTCCGTCCTTTTTGGGGACCAGAAAAGAGCGGGAAAGGCAATCACAGCCTATTTCTGCACAGGGAACCCTCTCTAATGCAAGAGAGCCTTGACTTCCTCTCAAAGCACAGAAAGGTGATCCTCGGTCAGCCGATCATATATTGGAGGCATGGAGGGAGGTGTAGTCTTGAAGGGGAGAGAATAGCCCAGTCGGACTATCTGCAAAAACCACCTGTCCAAGGCGATATCCCACCAGTGGTGGAGAGGATGGCGTATCCAGACAGCAACTGGACACCCATGATCTGGGAGGATCGAACTAGGAAGATTTGGAGGCGGAGCAGGGAGGGGGGTTTGTGGCCTGACCTGACTTCTGGCTGCCCGACCCATGGTATTGGGGCGAACAGCACCCACGGCCACGCAGAAGTTGTGGAACTGGCACAGGCAAACGGCTAGAGATAAGTTGGCGTGACTGGAAGCCCCTTCCGTAGCCACAAAAGGAGCAAAAGGCAGACTCGGGACGGGATGATACGGAGAGGACCAATGACTTGGCTGTAGCCCCAGACTCCTTGAAGCACTCTAGCGAAGCATCCGCCCTATCTCCTAAGAGAGAAGAGACATCAAAGGGCATGTCCATAAGGTTGGCTTGGACATCGGCACAGAAGCCAGATGACTCAGCCAACTGTGGCACTTAACAGCCACAGTCGAGGAAATTGCTCTGCCCAGTGAGTCTGTTGTGTCAAGGTCACAGTGTATGGTAAACTTTGATGCATTTCTCCAGTCAGCTTGGGAGAGGACAGCCCAGGCCGTCTCAAGGACTAGTGGCAGCACTTGCACAACCTTCTCCCATAGCAAATGGGAGCAACGGCCCAAGATGCATGCAGTGTTTACAGACTGAAATGCTCGGCTGGAGAAATAGAAGATTTTCTTGCCAAATTTATCAAGCCTTTTGGATTTCCTATCCGGGGGTGCAGAAGGGAACGTGACACAGGAAATAAAGGCTTGGACCACCAAGGTGAGAGGAGAGAAAAGCTGGGTCACCCAGGGCAGGGAGATTGTTCTATTCACAGGAGCCCATGCTGTGCTTGGACCAGGTGCCTAGAAGAACATCATCAGTTAAGGTTACATGGCAGCAAGGGTTCCAAAGTGGAGACACCAGGCTGCAGGACCTCTGTCAAGACTTTGGTCTTGACTGCCACAGTAGGAAGCTGCAGGTACAAAGATCTCCACAGCGCTACGCATCAACATAGTGAAGGAAGCCCCCCTCCTCCAGAGCCGGGTTAGGGGGATTAAGCATGTCCGGTTCTGGAGAAGTATCCAAGCCACTTGCATCGCCCAGTTCCTTGTACCAGTCCATTTCCTCTGTATAAAGTAGAACTTCTGAGGGGTCCTGATGCCCCTCCCCATCTTCATCCAATCCAAGCCCCTCGGAATAAGACGGAGGATAACACAGAGACCAGGGGCTCCATCGGCGCCACCAGTGGATGCCCAGTTGGCTTGGTGTCATTCGAAACTAGGATGGGCTGGCACCACCGATGGGCACCAGGGACATCGAGGGTCTGGCCATTGGGGAAGGTTGCAAGGTTGGGACGGGCACGTGTCCCGATCTGGGAACAGATCCATGAGGAACCCTAGGTTCCACAGCCAAACCATATCGCACAGAACCAAGAGGAGCTCCTTCCGCTGAGCCTGTGGGGCCCGAAGACGTGCGGGCAGGGTCAATCCACCCAAATATGGTGCACATGGCGTCATAGAACTCCTAACTATGTGGCGGTTGTTCCCAGTCCCAGAAAAGGAGCGAAATGCAGAGCTGACCCACGCACCCGCTCTGCAGAGCGGAGCCTAGAACGTCAAAACTCCTACATCTCGTCAGGGGATGGGCAGGGCGAAGTAGGCTTCGACTTCTTATGTTTAATGGTGCTTCTTACCCGACCCCTGTAAATATTTTGAATGGAAGGACCGATTCACAAAAATAAACGTAAAAAAAATAGGGCAGACATTTACTCTTCTGCCTGAAAACGTTATTATGTTTGTTTCCTATTCACAACACTCCCATTAGTTTGCCTGGAAAGCTATGCCAAATGCAGGTTTCGAGCCGCACTACTGGAAATATCAAGTGATTAGTCCCTTGGGCTGCTATTCCCTCTGTGTAAAAAACTTTCCATAAATGGAGAACTTTACATGCAGGGGAAATTTAGCCTCTTGTGTAGATAGAATTTTTTTTCCTTTTTCTCCACGGGTGAAAACATTAATTTGCGTTGAGGCACTTCCTCTACACTACTAGCAAGTTTGGGGTGATCCGTTCCCTTTTTGATCATAGGACGGAAGTTACTTCAGCACTTGTCTGCAGTAAATTATGACCATTTCCAGGATGGAAAGAGGTTAGAAGAAGTTTGAGGCCGAGCACAAACATAACTGTATTGCATATTCTATCACAGAACGCCAGATTTCCATCCCTTAAGTGGGATTTACAAGCCCACATTTCTCCACATTCACAGCGGAGAAATCCGCAACAGTAATTAGATTCAAGCCAGACAACAATGTCTTTGTGGTTTCCTAGCAGACATAAAAATATACATTTGGTTATTATATTTACAACCGGATTACCTTTGTGACTAGAACTCAATGTGAGTAGGTATATAGACAAATGGAGACTGACAAGTAGCAAACACATGGCTTTTCATAATAACTGCTCCAAAATAAAGACAAGAAACCAAATGCACCAGTTCCATAAATTACTATTAGATTTTTTTCACAAATTAACATTATAAATGTATACTGTGCACTCTGCAGTACCTGCATAGTTGCCTAATGTTGCTAAAAAATGCAGAAAATGTCCTTTATGCTGATGGGTACAAGCTGTAATCTTGGTACTTCATAAGTCAAGGGAACGACTTTACAAATAGGAAGCTGAACATTTGTTTCTTGCATCCAAGCAATGGACAAAAACATCTGAAACTTAGAAATTTGCATTTCCAGTACCTTGCCACTGGCTGTTCTCATTAGTGCAAACTCTCTTCCTGCGCCAAGAATCGCAGACTCCTCATCAAACCCTGTACCTGTGGGAAGACGAAATTACACATCAGATCACATACATTACTCGACCCAATGCTGCATCAAACAGGTTTCATAAATGCTAGGTTCCACAATGGCACCACATTTTTTATAAATAAAAATAGAGCATCACGACTTTCACAAAGTATTAGTTTTAGAGTTCATTATTTAAATTCATACAGTTTGCAAAAGGTCCAAAGGCATAAGCAGTAAGAAAGAGGTGGCAATTGTATGTTAAACAATACCTTCCGGACAGAATCACTTTGTCGCACTAGCAAGAATAATTTTCAATTTCTGGCTTGCTGAGTTCTACATAAACAAGTATTCAACACAGGCAGCAGTCTCATGTCAGCGTTTAAAAACAGCTGTAGGATCAGGAGAGAACAAGATTTCCTTAATGTGTGAATAGCACTTGGACTGAAAGTAATATGATCAGAACCAGGCAGGTATGTCTCATTAAGTTGTTTGTGGCTTGGTATAGGTAATTCTTTATAGCAGTGCAATGTACAGGGTTATATCAACTGTAGAGCAGATGGTATACCAATTGAGTGCTATCAGGGTATAGTGCAGCGAGGTGTGTAAGCGTCTCTGCAAATCAGGAGAGAATGATGGGGTAGTGCCTCTAGGATGCAGTACAGTGGATTACTTAATTTCCCTAGAATACAATGATTTATGGTGAAATAGTGTCCATAATATTCAGCACAATGCGGCAGATTGACACAAGGATAAACGTGATGAGCACTACCCTTATTATCCAATTATGCTAATAACTTTATCGCACAGGACATAAATAAAAGATGTGCATGTATCGCTAAGTAATTGTAATCGTTTTTCTTTTGATTACTGCTCATTGTATAACGCAACACATGTAGAAATAGGGCTAGCACTTCATTTCCTGCATAGGACTCTACTCAAGCACTGAAAAGGTTACAGCGAGGTGAGAAGCAAACTGGATTAAGCCTGCTACTATGGAAGGTAAGGGTCTCACATTCTTAAAACAAAGATGTATGAAAGTGTAACTCAATACAGAGCTAATTAAGGCTACTACTATTTCTTCCTGTTCCAAAGACTGTCATAATTGTAGTATATGTGGTGCGTAACACCCTTGGGGTCCAGAATGGTGAGTATGTGTCCCAAGGATACAGTGTAGTGTATTAGTTTACACACAACACATTGATGTGTTCTTGGTTAAGTTTGAACTGAATGCAATGTACTTTGTTAGTGTCTTTTGAACAGTGTGGTATGCTAGTGCTCCTATAAGGCACTGTAGTTGACTCGTATCCTCAGGATTCAATGTTGTGGGTTACTGTACCCAGGATGCATTTGATAAGTGTTCCTAAATTGCACTGTAATGATTTAATGTTACTAGATCATAGTGTAGGGGTCATTGCCCCTAAGACACAGTGTGAGGTGTTGGTTGGTGTGTCTAGGATGGAGTGTGTTTAGGTAGTCTCCTTAGTATGCAGTTCTAAATGATGGGTGGATGTGCTAAGGTAGAGAACATGTAGGGATAAGTGTGTGTAGGGAATGGTGTGATGGTTTAGTGCCAGATAATATCAATGTGGTTTCTCAACAGCCACTGGATTCAGTGCAATGTAATGACTTCTTGCTTAAAGTGCACAGAGGATTGGAACAAGTGTCCCTACGGAGCAGAGCAGGGTGTTGGGTTAGTATCCTTGGAATGCGATTTGATGAGTTACAGTAGTATCCGCATAGTACTTTGTGGTAGGTTAATATTTCTAGCAAGTGTTATGGTTTCACTGGGGCAGTGTTAGAATGGTGCAGGTGACTAGGTTTAGTTATCCCTAGAACAGAGCTAGTGGCGTGTCCTGGGGCTGTGTGTGTTCCTCATCTGTAGTCACTAGGGCCCCTACAAGGCACAACTGCTATAGAATGACCTCAAATCTGCGTCAGTTATGTCATTTGCTGGAAATAATGTTCAAGTATCCATAATAACTCGCATGTACATATTAATGTACATAGAGCCTCTTGTTGTTATATGCTTTATGCTGGCACAGAATAGCTACGGCGGTCTGAAACCTGACCTGACCCAGAGACATGAAACATCAGCATGTACCACAAACATTATTATTCAATTCAGAAACAAGTTTCTGGCACACTGTTTTAATAAAATAAGTGGCTAACTATACGTGGAGAAGGTATTCAAAAATGTTCATCTCCTTCCGTCACAATTTTATGAAATATTTAACCGAAATTATGGTTCAAAGAAGTGACGAGCTTAGATGTTCTCCAGGAAAGGAAATTTTACCATTTCAACACTGTGGAGCTAACTGCAGCCAACGGCTTTCCATCCACACCTAATGCGATGCTGTGTTAAGGAAGGGCGAGTACGTACTATGGAGGAACTCTCAAATTCACTTGTTTCTCAGTTTGTCACGGATCCATGTAAGGCCTACTCAGACAGACGTCAGTCTCACAGCATCAACTGTATCCATGGAAGGTTGAAGGGACACCACAACAAGAGCAGACCTTGGATAATGGAACATCAAAAGCGATGCTGCCTCGTCTCTGGTCCTGTCTTACAAGGACATGGCTTTCTACTGGTCCTCTATGCAGACCAAATGGGAGGGAAAGCAGAAGAGGTACTGAGCGGGGGGCACCAACATATACCCAATCTGCATAGATGCTCCTGAAACCTGCATCCATCCGCTGGAATATTTCAAGAGGGAACATCAAGGCCAGGCAAAAAAAATGAAAGACTACAGTGAGCCAACAAAGAACGCTAAATTTACAGTGGCTTTTCCCTACAGAACTGGAGGGTTATACGCATCTAAGACTCAAGCACGAACCCTTGTGAATAGCACCTTTCTGGAAAGTATGTCAGACAGAATCCCTTTTGAGATCAAAACTAACATATGCATCACAGAACGGCAAATAACACTGTAAAAGGTTTTAATAAACAAAGCCATACTTATAATGTGCAAATCTTTCTCCAGATCAAAAAGCGAGATACCGCAAGCATGCAAGCATTTTCGGGCCAGCTTAAGCTGCAGTTCCTGCTGTAGTACTGGCTCAGTGCTGGTAGCGAATATCCGCACAACGAAGCCATCCTAGACCAAAAAGAAAAGATGGTTATTTAACCATTGTAAAATCAATGTTACATGTGATTGCAGGGGTAAGATTGTGATTCAAGGAGTGAGAAAAGATGCGCATTATAAACGTATACAGGTGACTTTATTTGCGGCCAGTAGCCTCCCCGTGCTTTTACATCCAAGAAGTCTATCCCAAGGAGGCAGGACTGAAAGCATATGCAGCTACAGTAAAAATCAAACTAGTAGGCTGATAACATACACATTGCTGCTCTGTATCATTCAACCATCATAGCTTTCATAATCATAAGTGCTGCATGTTTAATTAGGGTTGGGGTGGCAACCACTTGTTCACTACACCATCTGTCGTTTTTCCTGATTTCTACCTTCCCCTACTTTTCTTGATGTAAATGTGTATGTCTTTTCAATTTTGAAGTGCCCCAGCCGGTCTTTTCATTAACTCCCCCCCCCCCCCCCCACCCCATATAAAACAGTGTCTTCCTACCCCCCACCCAATAACCATCCTTCCTCATGTTATGTCTTTTACCGCCCCCTTTCGAGTTTCCAAACCTCATGAAGTGGTCTGCAGCTTTTATCCTGCCCTTGTATGTAACAACCGACCATCCCGTTCCCCTGTAACTTGCTGCTGCTGCAAACATCATACGTTATGGCACAGCTTTTTTTTCCAGTGTAAACATTTACTTTTTTGTTTGTTTTGTGTGTTTTTAAATTGTGTTTGCTTCCTTATGGATATTTTTTCCTAGGCCACTTCTTTTCAAATTATTATTCCTATTGTTCCATTCCTCAACCGTTATTCAAAGCTGTTTAACTTTTTTTGTTGCTTTTGGTTCTACTGTATTTACATAAAACAGATTCCCGTTGTAACGGATTCTGATAAAGTATTCCATTGTCATATAACTTTTTTACGGACAATCTTCTGATGTCCACTGATCTAGCTTTCACTATTTTATTTATTTATTTATTTATTTTAAATTCTTCTAGAGCGCAGGAATCAATCCAGTAAGGGTATCTCCGCGCTGTGCCAGCAGTAGGAAACTCAATCGGTGAATAAGGAACATTAATTAGATGGACAGAAATGCCTCTTGATAAAGGATAGTTTTTAGTATTTTCCTAAAGGATAGGTGATTAGTAGTTGTTCTGGCTACTATGACTAAATATTTCGAAATCTCTCCTGTAAGGCAATTCCATGTGTTTCAGAAGAACGGGAAATACAACCGTTTATTCCGTGATGATACTTCTACCTGAAGCAATAGTCACTAAAACTCTACCTACGATGACAAGATTGCAGGAGGCCTTGGGTTTGAATGGCTTGTATACACAGATCCTAGAAAAAGATTTAGCTCGTTGACGCAAGACAAATAACACATCAAAGTAACTCCTGACTGACCAGCTATTTTCTTAAGAAAGAAACCCTTTTGAGGTTGGGAAGTGACAGACACGTTGTGCCCGTTAAATAAAAATAAAAAACTAAAGAAATAGGCATACCGTGATATTTGCTGTATTCCATTTTTAAAATTAATAGAAAACCAATTCCCGACTGAGATAAAGAAGGCAAGGTTCTTTTGTAAGTTCAGAAACTTGATCCCAAGCAATTTAGAGAGACCTGAAACCCTCATCTGGCAAGCCCATGATTCAACCATTGAAATTAGCGATGTGCAGGACCTTTTTAGGTCTTGCCTGGCATTGCAGCGTGCATGCCCTGCTTGCTTTGCGAGATATATTGTAGATGAGGAATTTTCAGAAGGGGGCGTGAAGCCCCGCCCCTCCATGTCATTGGCTGGCATCATCGGTTATGTAAAACCCTGGCCGCCGATAGGAACTGAGCATGTTTAGTTTCCGCCCTTTCCCCTTTTCGTCTGCTGTCGTGAAGCAATTTCTTATCTATAGGGTGCGTGTGTTGACAGATCATGTTTCCGAACAAGAGGCTGCCTTGCCACAATGGCGAGTGCTTGTTTAAAGCAGTAACTAAGTTGCTTTATCATTAATGGATTACTGCAAGCGCTTGTTTAAAGCAGTAACTGTAGGAAGGTGGATACCGGACTATGGTTGCTTTTTGCCTGGTGTTTTGCTGGTTTTCCGACTTAGTTGGCCTGGGACCCTGCCAATCAGGATCCCTGGCCTACTGCTATCTCTGTAAAATGGATTCCATGTACCTTAGGTACATATCTAATTGGTACTGGGCCACCTTATCAGACCCTGTAACTCAGGGCATAGGTGTACCCAGGGCCTACCAGGGGCTGCAGCATGTATTATGCCACCCCTGGCTTGCCACCTAAATCTGACACAACTGGCTGCACGACAGCTGGGGCAAGGTGGTGTAATCACCCTTTGCTTTAGATATAGTATACCTATATCTAACCCTAAAATGGACACACAGATTCCTATCAGTCACTCCTATGGCAGGCCTGGACAATCCTGAAGGCAGAGTGCTTGGAATCGTGTGAGATGGTGCTCTGGCATGAGCTGAGCCCGTTTGCAGCTTGCGGAACCAAGTCCTAATAGCTGTTCCATGATAACGCATACCATATACTCTTAAGTGCATTATAATCCTCGCGGTTATATGCTATCTTTGGTAACGCTTTATCAAAACATGTCGAGTAAGGTGTCATACGAATTGGAATACTAACCCCTCGCCAATTCTGGCGACGGGGTTAGCATTCCACCCTTCTAGAGGGACACGACATGTATGTAACTGTGAACCCCGGTTAAAGTTAACTCAAGCCTCAGCATCACAAAATGGATGCTGCCACCACAGACACAAGTCTGACCCCCTGCAGCTGGGAGTCCTTCCAGCGAGGGGAGCTTGGACAAAGGGTTTCCTGTCAGGGGCGGTGCTAGCACCATCCCAGACAGGGTTTTGTGTATCCTGGGTAGGCAGGGCTTTACAGGAAGGTGACTGCAATTGGCACCCCGGTGCTCACTACGCATCTGCCAGCTAGAACCAGTTCCAGGGGCACACCAGCCCCTGAGCTGGGGAAAGTCCGTCATGAGAGAGGGGTGTAACCACCCCCCTTCCTGGTCCCACCCCTAGGGCAGGACCTAGTCGCCTACCCACCCCTTTCTTTAGGATAAAGGCAGGAGCGGGGACCCTTCCAAATTAGATCATCTTTGAATCAAGAAACTACTTTCCACGAAAGGAACTCTCAACTCTTCTCAAGATTTCTCCCTTGTGGCTAAGGAGTAGTCACCCTGCATCCGCAGGCACCAACTAAGAACACTGCGGTTTGCTGCACGTCCTTCCTCCGGAATCCGACTGACCAGCTCGACGAGACCCGGCTTCCCTGGCACCTCTGACCTCTACCTACCTCTACAGCTAAGCTGAGAACCGTAGGTGCGACGAGACCGAGGGACCGGCCATCATCAGAACTGCACGACTTCTATCCAGCACGACCGCCGAGGGATCCTCTGGTGAGTGCTTTGGGGTCCGAAAAGCCCCGACCCTGAGCAGCTCCAGCACCGAAGACCAGCCCCCCAGCATCCACGAGATCTGCATGGGGCCCTTCTGCTTTTTGGCTGCTCACCGCGTTGTCTGGCTACTAGCCCGCTGGCTTGTGGCCTTCCCGACGACAACCGACGACATTACCACTGCTAGTCTGGTTGCTCCAGACTGGCCCTTGCTCCCTTCCAAAAGAGGAGCACCCCGGACCCTCCTGGTCCACTCCAGGCGCCATTTTAGGTCCACCGCGTGGGCTTGAATTTGCCAAGACTTGTTGCCCCAATCCTGGGTCCAGCGACGTCGACAGCATCAACCATCGTGGGACAGCTCGCACCTCCATCCTGGTCGCCGCCAACGCCTCCTGGTCCGTGAGACTGCAGAGCCCAGCGTCGCCCACTCACCTGGTCGAGGTGACTCCATCCGGTGCCATCCTGGTGCCCATCTGATCACTGGCTAGTGATTCAGGACTTGGTCCCCTCTGCTTACAGGTGTCTTCCATCTTCGATCCAGGCTTGGATCCATTGAACAATCTTCACTGGTCGCCTGCCAGCAACTCCTTCTTTCAGGCTCCTGGTTCGTCAACGAGGGTTTCCAACGACACTTGAACCCTATGCAGCCGCAGCCCCTGGGCTAGGTAACTTCGGCATTTCGGTGCCCCAGCATAGCCTCACTATCCAAGGGTCCAGATCCGCTCTAGTTTTCAGCCTACCTTATCGGGTTCGCCCGAGAACACTAACTTTGCTTTTACTAGCCTCCATAGACTTTGTCCCGCATCCCGCGTGAGAGTGCACACTCTGCACCCGAGTCCCCTAGGCCTCCTACTAGTAATCTGAAGGTTCAGTAACGTAGTCCTAGCGATTCCAAAGCCTATTAGTCCAGTACTTACCTGCTAGTAATTTCGCATTCCACTTCCATAGTATATGGTTTTTTGTGCCCCTCGGGCATTTGTGTAAATTGTGCAACTTAAAGTATTTTCGTAAGAGTTTTGTTGTGTGCTTAGTACCCTGTCCTCATAAAGAGTACAGGGCTGTTGTGATCTAAATAAATACACTGCTTATTTAACACTTGTGTGGTGTCCTTTCACTTGGTGTTCAAGGGGTATATGTGATGGTATAACAGCTGGCTTAACACGCCCTCTAGAGTTTAGCCCGAAGACTGCTCGTATCCATGCTACTAGGATAGCTGGTCTATAAGGTTGACTTACAACCAATCATCAATAAGGGTTGTTTGGACTGATGCAAAGTGCTCACTAGAATAGTGAACACTATATATCAGGCCAACTTCTCACAGTAACAAAGTGGCTTTATCATTAACCGATTACGGCGTGTTCACAAGTGCTCCTAGCGCTTAGAATGGCCCACGTGAGCACTATTAAAAACCAGATAACACTGGCTGCTTCTACGCTGACTGGCCCTGCATGGTGTCCTCTTCTGTTAGTAAATGAGGAAAGAGAAAGGTGGGCAGTCGGAATATCGGACAGTATTCGGTGTAGCTATTAACTGGTTGCAGCAGGTACCCTCTTGCTGGGTGGCTGCGGGGGGACATTTTTAATTATTCTAGGGTGCAGGTGTATACTCTGCTGTTGAAAACTAGGTCATGCTTGCGTAGCACTAACATTCTCCTGTGGGAGCATTCAACCCACTACGAGTTTGATCTTGGGCAGAAGAAAGTATCTAAAGGCCTCTCAAACAGAATCAGTTTCAGTTCGGGCTTCTGAGCACGTCCATGGCGATCTAACTCCCAGCGCCTGCCTGACGCTTCGTGTGGTCCTCCTCTATGGACAGGGGCAGCCTACGATGGGGGCTTTGCATCCCCAGAACGGAGGGTCACCAAATGTACATAAACCACTTCCCTTCTCACCTCGCGCAGGCGCTAGCCCCTTGTAGCACATGTTCCAGTCCTGCGCAATGATTTTGTCAAACTTGTTGTCAGGTGCAACACTCCAATTGGCTGCGTTGAAGTTCACGACGACTGCCGTCCCCACAATACATCTGCTTGATGATGGAAAGCCCGTGCTAGTGTTCATCCTTGTGTTCATAATGTCATGAAGAGGTTATTCGTACCCATGACCCAGCACAGCATCTGGGCCAGTTAAGGAGAGTGTATGTCACACTGTTTATGCTAGCGCCAGGACCTTTGTTAGCTGGATACTACCTTTGTTAGTGGAATACTGTGTAGGTGGGATATATTAAGCTATGCTCTGCAATCTTATGTTATGCCATGGCATGTTGTTCTCCCATAACCTGTGCCTTAGCATGTTTTATTGTCGTGTTGTATAGTGCTATATGCTGAGTTGTGGTATGACGTGATGTTATACAATGGTTTGCAATATCATTTCATGTTCTCAGGCTTTTATGCTATGCTATGGTAAATTATATCAGAGTATGGGAGGCTATGCAGTAGTATGTTTGCTATGCACAACCATGCCATGTTGCACTATGGCATGTTATTCTTTTACATGTGTTGCTTTGCTTTTAGCATGGTGTATACTATTGGTGTTGGGCAATGCTACAGTGGACTGTGCCATTTTATAGGCTCTGCTATGTTATGTTACATTACACAACAGAGTGATGCTATGGTGTTGTTTATTCTTGGTTGTTTTATTTTCAGAGACAACTTCTTAGTCTATGCTTTGTTATATTCTACGCAATGTTAATATTCTACGAATTGTTAATTCGTCAGATTTTATGTTATGATATGTACGGCGTGCGACTATGTGTTATACGAATGGTATGCTACCAGCATTTGCCTAGTGCATTGCTTTTAGCTGGATGGCTTCGGAGCGCTTTAAGGAGTTAGGGAATAGCATGGTATGCTATTGTGTGTTGTGCTGGTGCACGCTGCTATAGCTTGGTGTACTCAGTCCTGAAACCAGGAAGAGTAGTTTAAAGATTGCTTCTGAGATGGGAGAAGCGCTTGTCTGGGGCAGGAGTCGAATAAGCACCCAACACTGCCAGTCATCTATTTGCGAAAATTCCTTTGATTGGAACCCAGTAAAACCGTTGTTTTTCCACAATGTGCACACTAGTTTGTGCTGCAAGTGTGTGGTGTAGCCGTGTTCGTAATCGTTGGGACACGAGCCTGCACTTGACTCCGTGTTTTCACACCCTGTGGTTCTTCAGTTCAAAGTGCCGCCTCCTTTTAACCGCCCACAAAATTAGGAGATGCCCTTACATATTTGAGGAAGGCCCTGTGTCCACACTGAAGGCTGCGAGGCATTGACACCCCCCCCCCCCGCCACCAACGACTTTGTTTGGTACCCCACAGATTCGGTATTCTGTCCCCACTCCGAGGCTCTGGCTGGCACCCACGCTTCCGTTCCTCGAGTTGCTGTGACCCGCTGGTACCCTGTGCACTATTAATGCTCCTTTGGGTACTCTCACTCAATTCCCAATATACGCTGTGTTTAGTTCCCTGCCCTCCAAAGATGCCCTCTTTGGTGCCCCGCACTCCCGGGGTGCTCTGTTACGTACCAGTGAGTATTGTACTGCCCTAATAAAAGTATGGCAGCCCTGCTTAGAAGTACTGTTACTGTCCCCGTAAACGTATGGCATCCCTGCTCAGAAGTATTGAAACTGCATTAGCAATGCAATATGTCTCACATTTGCAAGACTTTGAGCTACTGTCATTGTAAATGACAAACCTTTATCTATGTGTTGGTTTTGAAAACATAAATAAAAGGCATTGTCATTTACAATGCCAATAGTTTAAAAATTTGCAAATGCGAGACCTATTGCATAGCAAATGCTTGTTCTCAACTGGAGAAAAGTCTTGTGAATTGACGTAATTAAATAAATAAATTATCTTTCCCAATCAGTTCAACAGAAGGTTGAATACTAGAGAACACTGGGGCTATTTTGTGTTTGGAAGAAAAAAGTTAAATAAGGGCCAGGTATTGGAAAGGTAACTTTGTGAGGTACACAGCACAGATGACTTACCGTGCCTACCTGAAAATTGCTCATCCCTTAAATACGGACTGACTGAATTGCATAGTTTTTAGAATGATCAGTTCACTTGTTCAAATAGTAGTCAGGGCAGGCTGGCTAATAGGACAGACAGGCAGTGTCCGATGGGCTGGTCTGACTCAGTGTTTTGGCTGGGTTTTCGGGACGTTTGAGGGCCTGTTTTATGGTCTGCAGCGCCGATTTTTTCTGTTTATTTTCCGGATTGAAACAAAAATAGCATGCAGCAAGCTCAAATCCATGCTGTTGTCCATTCCTTGCATGACACTTATACAGCTTGTCTTTACAAGATCAGCTCGGGCTGGACTGTTCCCATGAGGCACAGGGTCAGACTGATTTGCATATGGCCATGTCTGAACTGGGGTGGTGTGGAGTGCAAAAAAACGATGGATGTAGGCCCAGATCTCTGTACTGGAGTGAATGTAGGACATTGTTCTGCATTCTGTCTATCAACTGAGGTTTTTGCATTTACAAGATCAAAGCAGTACCGATTCGCAAACAGGGGAAATTTCTTTAGCTTCCTAATTCACTAAAGGGGCCACTTTTATTTTAGTGCCTGGACAATTTTAAGTCTATGTCCGACCCTATTCATAGTCACAAGAGAGAAAATACCTTCCAAATGTTTTGTTCTTGTGATGCACTGTAGTGCTAAACATGCACATCTTCTGGAGAATTTTAAATCCGAAGTGATGGAAAAATAGTCATAAGCTACAGATTGCTTATGTCCACCAGGTTCTCTGTTAATTAACAACTACTTTACAGATTAAGACCACAGGCTCACCAACAGAATTATCAAGTTATATTCACATCTATTTCAGCAGGTTTATTTTGGTTTTCGTTTTTTAAAAGGGGCGTCCAAGGAGGAAGTTGTCCTTCTTAGCTTACCAAGCGATGTTGAAATGGCTAAAAGGAAGGGTGTGTTATGATATGTAATGTATCCCAATTTAGGCCTGGGTAGTCTCTTGACCTTTAACCTACATTTACCCTGCCGTTGTCCTATATAACAGGTTTGCTGCTGAACTTTTACCTAGATTTACAACTCAACGCCCTCAAAACTGAGGTGATGGTGCTGGGGAAACATCCTCATATGTGGGGTGCTAGCTGGTGGCCTAAGGAGCTGGGACCTCCCCCAAAACCTGTCTCCGAACTCAAAAATCTTGGCGTCTGGTTGGATTCCAAACTAACCTTCTCGTTCCACACTAAGAAGGTGGCATCCATGTGCTTCGGCATTCTGCGTGGCTTGAGGCCTATCCTCAAATTTTTTGATGCCCCCACCTGCCAGATGGTGATCCAAGCTAGCGTACTATCGAGGCTCGATTACGCGAGCTCACTGTTCTTGGGCGCCTACCAGGCGGAAGTCTTGCGACTTCAACGGGTGCAGCATGCGGCAGCTAGGGCCCTGGTGGGCCTGCCAAGCTTCTGCTCAGCCCGTAGCACAATCTTCAATCTGCACTGGCTGCCAGTAATCAGGCGCATAGAGTTCAAGGCCCTCTGCTTTGCGTTCAAAATTCTTAAATCTAACACCCCTATCATCCTTCAGCACCTTTTGTCCTCGTACACCCCTTTGCGCAGCCTTCGTTCTGCTGGCCAAAATCTGGCACTTGTCCCCCGATTTCAAAAATGTAGATTGGGTGGCCGATCGTTTACGGTCTTGGCCTCTAAACTATGGAACGTACTTCCTGCCTACATTCGCTCTTTGGATGACCTTCTTGCTTTCAGGAAAGCTGTCAAAACCTATTTCTTTCCTCTGTCCGATTAATCACTCCCGACTTTTTCTGTGTTATTAGTTATGTTACTTTTTCCAGTTACAGCGCCGGGATGCCCCTTAGCTGGGGCAGCTGTGCGCTTAAAAAATTCAAATAACATAACATAACATTAGGTGCTGCATAAACACTGTTATTTTCTAAAAACTAGCCTCATCTATTATGCATGAGGATTTTCAGAATCACAGCAGGATTACCATCTTCTGCATAATAACTATGTATAAGGTTCATCAATATTTTCTTCCTCGGCCGACATGACACAGCAAAGTAGAACCCCTGAATGTACCTTTTGGGTATATAAGCCCCATATCTTTGCTGGGGCACAGAGGAGAAATACTTCACTGCTGACACACTGAATCGAGACGCTGAGGTTCCTACACCCTCCACTCCAGACACTCCAGAATGCAGTCGTCTGACATCCCTTGCAGGTGTCCATTCGAGGCCAAGCCGGGCTCATTAATTTTCTCACAATGGGGTTGGTTCTTTCCTAGAGGGATTCTTGGCTCTATACACCTACATACATGCCAAGTACATCTAGGTACATCTAGTTAGGGTTAGCATCGTAAAAGTACGCATTATTTTTGTCATGTATCTATATGTATATATATGCATATATCTATTGTTTTAACACAATGGTAGAAATCTACCATCCATTTACTCTTTTGGTGCTTATAATTATTTATATCTGTTTCGGTCTTATGGTTGTTGCAAGCACACATATTTTACACTAGAATGACACAGGTTCAATAAATGCTTATTGAAAATGTCCCCATTGTTTATTCTGTGTACTTCTCTGAAACAAAGGGAGCACAAGTGACTGAGCATCAAGGGACTGCAGAAGCTATCAAAGAAGGGAGTAAGAAGCTTTTGCGGCTCCTCAGCTCTGCCAAACTGTCTTGCTTTATTTGGCAGGATAGAGAAAGAGTTGGGGAAGTTAAGTATTTTCCATTCCCCTCCACCTGCTTTTTCCATGACTTTGCCACAGGAAGGAAGGGGAAAGCCTGTACCTTTTGCCTCATTCCCAGTCTAGTCCAACAACACATGTCCAGAGGAAGAGTAGAGAGGCTATGGAATAGGGTACTGAAACATTAATGGCATTGGGTCCAAACCAGCGTTAACAGTCCACTGAAGCTCCATTGTCTTCAAATAAGTGCTCAAGGATAAACAATTCATTTGCCAAGTTCCAAAAGAAGTAGAATGTGTCTAGAACAGCTAGAGGGAACATCTTTTGAAATATTTTGATAAATTATTGAGAGGTTTTCGGACTAATAAGAAGAGCAATGGTGTAATAGGTAAAGTACAGAAAATACAGTGGAAAGATTACTCTAATCACACTGAAAATGGATTGGAACGTCATAGAATATAATCTGCATACTGAAAAACAACTCTCCACAGACAAAGAACAAATACCCTAACACTATTCCATGTCTAGGAGGTGCCCTAAAACAACGTCAATGCTTTAGTGGACTCTGTAGGAAGATGACCACGGTTCACTCTTACATAAATCACAGACTCCAAGAGAGAGGTTAATACCCTATTTATCATGTGCATCCAGACAGTTGCCTATCATTTTAGTTTAAACCATACTTTCACTGACAAAGATACTAAAGTAAACTGTAAATCCTAGGTTTATCATGTGGAGAAGTGTGGCTCAGGGGTTAGAGGCGGCAGACCCGGAAGCTGAGATCGGCCCTGGACCAGGGTTCAATTCCCCGCCTTGGCGGGTCTTGGGCTCAAAAATTCCACGGACTCGATAATTCTCACTCCGGTGCCTTCTCAACTCACGGGTTCACACTCTGCGACTCTGGGCAATAGCTTGCTTAATCTCCACAATGGCCCCTCGCGGCGGGATGCCTGGCTTTCACCTTGTGGATACCCTGCCGGGGTTATCTCACAGGGGAATACCAGGACGGGTTCCCTAAGCAAACGCCGGGAAACCCTTTGTGGGTAGCTGTGCGCTATATAAGCTCAAATACATTTACATTTACATCATTCACCTAATGAGCTGTTCTATTATGAATTTTCATTCATAGGAGTTACCAAACAAAAAATAAGATTGCATGGAACAAAGACTATCACATATTAAGTGGATTTGAATTCTGTTTATAGTAGCCTCTAATCTTCATGGTATTAAATATCCAAGGCATTGTCTGGGACTCCAGTCACTTCAGATAAATAAAAAGGCAACATTTTCTGGGAAAAATTAGGAAAAAGGAGAAAGTATAGGTTACTCTGTCTATGCGGACAATACCTGAAGGGTATGAACATAGAAAACAATGTATTTTTAGTCTTGGATAAGACATACATATCAATTTACTGATATGGAGTGACTTAGACTGATATTTTATGATACTTGTAGGAGTTAAGAGGTGATGCATGATAAATAATGAAGAGGTTATGGTTACTAATTTTTAATATGAAATTGTCTTTAAGAATGCTCATTATTCTAAAAACCAAGATACTGTGGAACAATGTTAACTGATAGCTACTTTAAAGCATTATAAAGCGATTAATTTTGGACAGCCAATGGAAAACCTTCAAGTAGTAAGTTCCGCCCTTTGTTCACAATACCATATAAAGGTAATACCATAAGATAAGCACGCGTTCAGAACAATCAATGTGCACAAATGTTTGGTGCACTCTTCCAATCGAAGCTTGGGCAATTTGTTTTAAAAACATTATAATAGATTAGTCTGCATCTTTTTGATGGTATTGTTTTATTTTTCTTCTGGCACGGCTTACGTGGTTGCAGCATCCAAGAACAGGCGCCTTGGAATATTAAGTGACTATTTAAAACTTCTGATTGAACTGGACTCCAGATTTGGTTGGGGTTCACCTCTACCTCTTCGATAGTTATCAAGTCAAACATGGTTGCCTTTATAATCATCCACCTAACCTTTGAAGACTGCAATGTTTTTCAGTTTTTGGAGGTACTTGATATCACTTTCAATAATTATTTACTCATTTTTCAAAAAACACCGCATGTAAAAGAAAGAGTAGTACAACTGTGTATTTGAAAACAAACACAATAAGATGGTCCACATACTTAATAAAACAGTCCAGTCATCGTTCGTTCAGATAATACTATCAAGCGTTACTGCTATTGTCTGGTTCAACTTGATGTATAAGGGGGGCCCTACTCTTGTAGGTTTATTTCCCAATTGCCACACAACTGAATACATTTAAAGGGAAAACACCAAATTTTCATAAATAGGACTATAAAGTACAAATCCACATATGACAGGGTGCTGTGCCCTGCATACAACATCTAGCCTTTGCAATTATTTAAAGAAATCAACAACTTTGCCAATACATCTACAGACTACCTCCAAAGGCAACTATTCTGCTAGCTCATTGTTCATGTTTGAATCTCATCATTTATGCAAATTACAGTCCAAGATAATTTAAGACATTAATTTTACACTTGTCACACGTTGTATAGCAAAATGTAGGAAAGTAAGTGGAGCAATATTTTTTAATCGTATTTTGCATTTTCAGCCACGAAAGAAGTTTAGCTGAATTCACTGCATACTCTATAAATATCATTGTCAGTCAAGAAAATATTGGCTTCAACAGAGCAACACTAATAAATGCCACTATTCACTTTAATATTGCACATCCTTAAAACACCACAAGCACAGGTACCAAAATGGCGTAGATTGAAAAACTAGTATTTCTAATTTGGTGGCTGAGGAGGAAACAATTAATTTGGGGGCCTTTTCAAAAGCAGCTGTTGGAGCCAGTCGCACAATGAACACTTTATAGATCTGCCGCTTGGTTTTAAATCCAGAATGTTGTGTTTTATGCACTTTTGATGGGGAGTGTGATTTTTTTTAAATCATTTGATGCTTTTCATGTATTTGCTTTTAACATTTTAAGTTCTTATTGTATGCATTAAACTGTTTGGCATTGCCCTTTCATGAGTACAAATTGTATTTGAATAAAGTATATTTGATTGAGTGACTGAACTAGTACTCTATACTGCCAACAAGATCAGTTGAGGCCTTTTCCAAACATTTTGCCCAGACCGTGCACTATACCCACGTAGATAAACACAATTAGGTTGGTTATCTTTTCATCATCAAGAATGCCTAACCTTCCACCTTTCAGTGAATTACAATACAAGGATTACAATGCAAATGAGAATGGAAATGCGTGGAGGCTGAAACTAATATTTCTAGTATGAGGAAAGAACCAAGGAATGCTGTGTAACTGCCACTTCAAATTAATGTCCCAATTAAACTTTGTGGGAATTAACGAGAAACTGTTCAGGAAGCTGATGAAGTGATAATGCAGAGCAATCACTGCATGTGTGGGCATTCAGACAACACCCAGAACAATTAAATAGTAAACGTGTTCCCACATGTCAACTGGCCCTGGAACAAAGGCAGCAACATCTTCTGCAAAAAGTCTCTTAAACAATGGGAGCAGATTACTCACAGTTGAAGCTGCAAATCAAGTTTCAACATGAGCATCTCATTGGGAGCGCTTGTTTCTATGAAGAGATGAGTTGAACACATCGTGGCAACTGGTCACTGGCTGTAAATTCTATTCCTCCACTCTACACCAAGCCAACACTTTGCTTGGCAAACTCTGTCCACCAAACAAAGACGCATATAATAACCAACGCTAAACTTGGTGCTCGATACTTACATCTTTCGAAGAAGCAATCTGATTTATGTACTCTCCGTCCGTAAAGAGGATATTCTGTCCTTCAGTCTGGGAATCTGCAAAGGAAACAAAAAAATGTATAAACCATAGCACCACCCCGACTTTATTGCAAGTAAATAATTCCCTAATTAGCAAAACTGTGCCAGACAGCCATGCCTAACTGTTTTCCTCCCTTAGGGATAATTTCCACTCCAACACAGAATTACTACTGGTATGGAGGTCATAAGCACAGTGTTACAAAATAGGAGGGAATTTGTTAACCACAAAGGTAAAAGGGGAAACACGTTTAACAAAAAAAGCAGGTTATTGCCTTTTTGTAAATGTTGTAACTTCGGAAGGATTTTGCAACCAAAATTTATTTCAAACTGCCTTTTTAAACCCTTGGAACATACTTTTTTTTAAAATTAGTTTCAACAGTTTGAATGGGAATTGCCTTAAATGAATGAAAAAGGAAAAACCAACAGAGAAGAACAGGAAAGTTCACTATGCTGATGCATCTTCGAAGAAAGATGCAAGGTAAATAAACAAATTCTTCATAGTGGAGTGTGTAAAAAAAAAAGTTTACACTTCGCACTTTTGCTGCCTTTATAACTCTAGAGGTTGCACATCAAAAGTCTTAGCAGGAATAAAGATTCTGAAAAATGTTAAGAGGGAGAAACATGGAGTTGTGTTTTCTTTAGCGGACATAAATTCTAACAATACTAATAACGAACATTTTGTGCGTTTTTTTTTTTTAAAGTGTATGTTCTTTTTAAGTCTCTTTGTGGACTACCCGAATGCTTAGAAGTTTTATAATAGATACACAGCAATAGATACTAGATCAGGCAACTCTTGAAAAATGACACCAAAAAACCTGTGGAGGTCAAAAAGCCAAATAACTAATCTTAAACTGCATCATCTCCTAAAAAAAAGGTTCATTAATTCAGATTCAGAAATTATTTAGGAACACAACTTTCCAATGTTGAACTTAATTTTCACTATGAGGTGACATTCATCCTTCATTCTAACGTAATCATTTGACTGGCGACGGCTCTGTTGATCAGTGAGCTCTGATCAGCACACGTTTCGTTATATGGCGTGGCCTACACATTTAACTACCAACTAAAATAAGGGCTGTCATTTGTATACTGGGTAGATTAAGTTTGAAAAGGTAATGGTTCATTGTCATTTTTCCAAATGTGCGCACCCTATCAAATACACATTTCTATTGAACATATTCTTTCTAGAGACAAAAAAACACCTTTGTTGCAAGAGAAAAATATTTAGAGTTCATCACTGCAGAGTAAAAAGTTCAAACTGATTCTTAACTCTACATTGCTGTAAATTAAGTGTTGGAAGCTAGAATGCCCAGATTAAGTGGCAGTGTTTTTCTGAGTGAGAGAAGGGTGCACATATTCCCAGTCACATGCCTCCTATGAGGGAACAGACCAATTACATACTGTACTAATAAATTATCATCATAATCAGACATCTGATAGGTCTCCAAGACTGCCTAACACCTGCTGGGAACAATCATGAAAAAACATGCAATTTTACACCAAATAAAAGGATAAAAAGAGGAATTAGTAAAAATGAAGAATTGAGAAACATGGCAGATTTATGGACTAGGTCAATCTCAGAGTGATTACTTCATCTGGGGGTAAAGGCACTGATGCATGAGCAGCAGGGACCTTAGACCTTAAGTAACTGAAAACATGGTACAGACATAACCGAAAAATACAAGTATGTAACATGTGGAGAGAGGCACACGGCTTAACACCCTCTGCCACCCGTTTCGCTTTCATGAGGTCGGAATGTTAAAGAGAGATCAAAATAAGCATTAGACTTTGCAAGTGTGCCTGCGCAATCTTGTTTTGACCAGAGTTGAAAATGTACCTCATTTTCCACAACATTGAATTTCAAACACAATGAAACATTTCACTACTGATAGCCCATATTCCGATGTGTAAATACTGTCAGAACACGGCCTTAGTTAACAATCTCTTTTCAACTGCTGGATTTTAGTTTTTCAAAACCATGTAGCTACCAGGGTAGACCATAGCCACTCAGTGTATGATAATGGCTCATAAATTAATTGCTGCTTTTACAGTCTACTGCTGATAAGTCATTATATAAGCTTCCTTTATATGCCTTGGTGGATTATGGCTAAGATCACAGATCCCCAGCATAGATGGACAAAATCCGATTTAGATCCATTACACTGGGAGTTGCCAGAAATTGTCTTATTTCCTGTCCGCACTACTAGAGGTCAAACGAGAATGCATATTTTAAAATGTTTTTGTTTATGTCAACATTGTGCATTAGAACTGATCAGATTTCTCTTTATTCACTCTTTTTATTATGGATCTTCAACAACCACAGCATGCCAGTATCGCACGTTCAATGACAATATTGACATATTCCACACTAATGGGATATTTGAAGTAACAAACCTGGAAAGGTGACGATTCCCTCTTGCTCTAGGGTCTCTGGGTTTATTCTTAAGGCTGTCGTACTGTGATTGTTCACATCTCTGTATAGCAAGTAACCCTACCAAATAAGTGAGAAGAGAATTAGAAACTACAGCAAACCTGACCCGCAATAAGGAAAGGAGATAGCAACATTTGTTTTTCTTTGCCTACCTGAGCATATCCCAGCCAAGATTTCTTGTCTTTTCTGCTTTTGATGCGGGATGTAGAATTGTATATATGACCCTAAAAAGTATAAGAAATGTAATGAGACTGGTAGTGTCATTGAAACTTTTGCTATCTTAAAATGGTTGCCTGTGGTGGTACTGAAAAGATCAACCAATGCCTTTCAATACAGTGCCCAATCATCAATCCCTGCCCCAGACTTAAAATATAAGATATAGCACAACTTCAATTCTCACAAGTTTCTTCCACTTTTCAAATCTCAAAGGAATATCTGCTGCACTACGGCAGACTGAAAGTGTCTACACAAAAGTAGGACCATGCAAAAAACAGGTCCTTTGCCTGTACATATTAAGATTTTGTGACAAGGTTTAATCACCGAATTCCAGTAAAATTGAAAAGATATGGACACCTATCAATACAGTCTGATAGAAGATCAAAATGAGGCTGGCTAAAAGGAGCCAAGGAAATAACTAGTTGTAGATATTTTGACCATCAAGTCATTCCAATAATATGAAGTAGAACTCATTCAGTTTATTAAAACAGCATAAATCAGAATTAATTGCAGGGGAATGTGCAAGTATTAGGGTGGTAGTTGTGTTATTTAAACATGTCAAAAGCATAGTTGAGGTTATGACCCGTGATGGGGCAGATGACTTCTACTATGGCTGCAATCATTGCGATGCTAAAGACTAGAATCAATCAGTCCTCCCCCCAAATACACAAAATGGAGAGTGAGTTTGCTCCATCATAACGCCTAGTTTATTTTGCAAGATACTGAGGATGCAAATGCAACTTTTGGGTGTAGGCTGCTTACATCAACAAGGTTAGAGAGAAGAATATGGAAGTACATTTAACAAGCATTGGCAAAGGTAATAGGTTAAACCTAAGCAAGAGCTTTTGGCATTGCCAATGTGTTTTAGTCATATTATACACCAGTGTGGCTTCTGTTCAACATGGCTAAAGGCTAGTGATGTAGAGGAGAGCTGCATGGAGTTTCGTAGAGTGGAATGGTGAAGAGTAGAGTGTTGTAGAGTGGAACGGCAAAGTGTAGCGTGCTGAGGAGTGGCAGAGAGTGGTATGTATTTGAGTGGCATAGAATAGAGTGGAACTGTGTAGAGTACCGTGGCATAGAGTGTTGCAGAGCTCGGTGCCATTGAGTGCCATGATTTTGAATTCAGCGGCAAACAATGCAGCATCGTAGATTAGAGTGGTTCATGGAGTGGAGAGGCGTGGCACAGAATGGAGTGGCGCAAAGTGCAATTATGTAGTTGGCAATGGGGAAGAGTCGAGTGGCATAGAATACAGAGGCATAGAGTGGTGCAGAGTAGAGTACCACAGAGTGGTACGAGTACAAGTGCCAGAGAATGCAGTGGTGTATAGTGGAGTAAGGTAGCCTGGAGTGGTGTGGCACAGTGGCATGGCGCAGAGTGGATGGTTTCAAAGTAGAGTAAAGTGGAATTGAATGGAGAGGTGCAGGGTAGAGTGCAATTGCGTAGAGTAGCAGAGTGTAATGGCGTTACGTGGTTTGGACTGCAGTGGCATTGAGTGCAATGGTGCAGAGTAGATTAGAGTTGCATACAGTGCATTGGCATAGAGTGCAGGGGCACAGAATTGAGTGTTCCAGAGTAAAGTGCATTTGCGTAGAGTGTATTGACAAAGGGCAGTGTTGCATAGTGGCATAGAGTACACTAGCGTAGAGTGGAGTTGTGCAGTGTAGATTGGTGTGGCCTAGCCTGGAATGGCAAAGAGTGCAGCGACATAGTTAGTTAAGAATGCATTGCATAGAGTAGGGTGGTATAGGGTTGAGAGGCTTAGCGTGAAGGTGTAGAGTGCAGTGGTGTAGAGTGCAGTGGTGTAGAGTGCAGTGGTGTAGAGTGCAGTGGTGTAGAGTGCAGTGGTGTAGAGTGCAGTGGTGTAGAGTGCAGTGGTGTAGAGTGCAGTGGTGTAGAGTGCAGTGGTGTAGAGTGCAGTGGTGTAGAGTGCAGTGGTGTAGAGTGCAGTGGTGTATAGGTGGGCAGAGTGGAGTATGCATGGTATGATGGTACTCTGCCATTACAGACAACAAGTTTTCAATTGAAATGACCATTACATTTGCACAGACATACCGTTTTACTAATAAAACTATACAGTGCACAAACGAAAATTGCATCACTGAGTGTAATGATTTGTTTTGATCATATTAAAGCATTTGTTTCCAACACAAAAACTAAATTTCAGCATCTGAAGACAGGGTGGGATCCCATTATGGACTAATACATGGTTTATCTATCTTAGTCTTATTTCTCTCATAACAGGACAGCGGCATAACAGATATAAATATATTGTCAAGTGATAAAATCATACAGCTGGTTTCTTCAACCTTGTGATATTTTAAATCTTGTCTCAATCCCCAGGTTGAGAAAAGAAGAAAGCACATGCAAATTATGTGCTCTCTGCATCGTTTACTAAATTAATTTACCACATACTTTTGTTTCGTTATCATACTATAGGAATCAAGTCAGATGTGTGAATTTCTAGTGTTGAATATACTGGGTGTAATATGATGCATGACAGTAATAACGCTGTCTATTTCATTTTCAATATTAATGTTCTTCTTGGCGGACTAGCAACCCAGAACTCAAGAGTCAAGACATCAAGAGTTTGATCATAGTAGTGAGTTCAAGGATTAGTCAATCTTGATACTAGCCCGTGCCTTTTTGATAACATGTCTGGGCAACCAATAAGGCACTTTCTTTTTTTGTGTTTTTTTATAAAAGCTCAACCAACCAGCTTTTAATGTATTTTATGAAGTCTCTGAATTTTAGGCAATGCGGTCAAGTCTTCAATTTCTTGCAACAACTGTCTGACGAGGAGTCCTGGTTTCACGTTGCGAGCCGCTGTGCTGTCACGTAGCACTAGGCACTTTTTAAAATGTTTTATTCCTTCATTCTGATTTCTTTGTAAATGTTTAAGCTTTTATTACTGTACTGCATTCTCATGCGAGATTAGTGTTATGCCAATTGCATATGCACTGAAATGATTATGTAAGCACATCTTGTTTATATTGCATCTGTAAACTTCTCTGGCTGCTTTGGCACTCGAATAAAGTTATTCTGATTCTGAATTGACTAATCCTTGAACTCACTACTTAGATCAAGCTCTTGATGTCTTGACTCTTGAGATCTGAAAGCCCAACAGGAAACAAAGTAGATACTTGATGGTGTCTTCTCTAAAGCAGAAAAGTAGACATTGTTCCCATTGCCCGTCAATACTAAACAAAATAATTAGTTGGTGATCTATCAGGGCACTGATGCAGATAAGCTGCAAGTGGGATTTAGCATTTCCGTATTTATCCTATGAATAGGGTTTGGACAAATACTGACCTTTGCACATGCTTTCTATTTAAATTACCGCTCAAAGCAGACTTAAGGAAGGCATTGAGCTTTACCGGATATAGCTCCAACAATGCCAATTCGACCGACGGCTGCAATATAAATGTAACCAACAAATGTATGATACCCTGCTTAATTACAATGTAATGTATAGGTTGTTTTCATGAATGCAACGGATAAAGAGAAAATTAATAAAGTGTGTTTAAAAAAAAAAGGAAGGCCTTTGGCTAGCCCAATCTCTTGAGAAGATTTCTTTACATAAGCTTACCACAGGATGGGGAGAAATTTGTCACATGAAGACAGTCCTTAATCATCCCTCTTACAAGAGACACCACCGCAGTTCTCCAGATATATAGCCAAAGCAGCGAAGGGCGTGTTCTGTTCCGACCATTTACATAATTTAGACCCAATTCGTGTGACAAATAAAATGGGAGGAGGGTAAAGGAAGGGACAGGACTTTTCTGTAAAAGCAGTTTACCTCCACCTGCATAGCTTCAGGTCTCAGCCCCATAAGTTGCCACAGGGACACATTAGGTAGTATATATCTGTAGTAGTGGAAAAAATGCCCTCACCCCAGGTGACTGTGGAAGGCTGAGAAGCAAGCCAACTGCCCTAGATAACTTCAACATACAGTGGGGGATATTTGTTGCCCATAAACCAGCTGTATCAAAAGTGACCCTTACATAAGAGAACATGCTTGAGCTTTGAAATCTGTTTGCATTGATTGCAAGACTTAAAAGCTGAGTACACTTTGGGCTGCACGCCATAATTTATGATTTGAAAAATTAATTTGCAAGTCAAGCGCAGCCATGAACTGTACACATGAGTGCACCAACAGACACACCCCACGACCAACCTAGATATCATTAGAGACTTCACCATTTGGGCCAATGCACAGTGCAGTGAGGCAACACTGGTCACGGTCTAAATCCACCCCGATTGTGTCAAGATGAGGGACTGACCTGCTGGCTGCATGGCAACTGCTGCCCTGGACGAAGGAGGTGAGACTGTGTCTGCCACCCAGGACCCACAAGGACACTGCGCTCATTTTGTATAAATGTATCTATTATTCCTCCTCAGAAAACGGTACCCCATGCCACATAATCGAAGCCAAACCACCAGGTAACCTTTTTTTGTGTGTTTTTTGTTACTTATTTCCAAATCTGTACCTGCTTTGCGCATTCTCACTGCCATTAATTACTTATTCAGATTAATCCTTTCGCTGACATACACTGTAAAAATGTTGGTTTCATGCTCGTCTCTCTCACCACTCACTTTGACAGGAACTTTGCCATTAAGTCTTCTAAAAATGAAATATAGGTTAGATAAAATATGGTTATATTTTAATTGGTATGGTGGTTGATTCCATTAGAGTTCATGAAAACAGGGTCCACCAGAAAATTAGTCACTAAAACCAAACCTGGTGTTCAAAAAGTTAGTTATTGTAAAAAAACAAAAATATTAGGTTGTGGTAGCAAGCAAACAACAAAGGTATAAAAATGAAGGGACCAAGCAAAATTAAAACTATCCTTAACACTGCATTCTCTTTTACAAAGCACTGGACCACAAAATTATCCCAGGATACATAATTTTACATTGAATCACTCAGGGCTTTTTAAGAGTCACTAGCAAGAGAAAAATGTATGCAGGAAGGTATATGTGACTTAAGAGTGAAACTCATACAACAACTAAAAAAGACAGGACTTCAGCACATTCAGAAAGGACCTACAACCCTGATCTGGAAGGCACTCCAACGTTATAGCACATAAAAAAAATCTATCCGCCTATTATGAAGCCTGTAATGACTGACTACTGCTTGATTTTATGTACCTTAATGCCCCGATTAAAAAAAATATATATATAAATATATATATATATATATATATATATATATATATATATATATATATATATATATATTTATTTATCTATCAAACTGTAATATCATTACTTTGCTCTTGCTGTCTGTATGTACCTATCCTGCAACTATTCCTTATGTGCCTCTCCCAACACAATGCACTGTAGTATTATTTAGAGAAAAGGAGTGGTTACATAACATACATTTAAATCAAGAATGTTCAACACAACCATCAGAACTAAAATGAAATATACATTACCCTCACTGTGCCACTGTATCCAGACCCAATTTTGTATAGGCCATCTTTGCATAGGAGATAGAGAAAGAAACCATCACTCTGGAGTAGGCACTGGTCATCTTCCTCAACAGGGATATCTTTTAACGCCCACTTCTGCATTAAGGCTGCTTTCTTTATTCCATTGCTAAACCAGTCCTGAATCTGGATTTTGCCCACCAACACTGCCTGAACACTCCTCTGTAGAGAATTCAAAATAATTGGCACCTGCAAGACAAATGAAGTCGTTTTATTCAGGGAAATATGGAGCGCTTTTCCATTAAAAAACAGAATGCATGTGCAAGAACAAGATTGCAAATGTTAAAAACAAGCATTGACAAAATATTCTAACGAAATCAACAAAATACAAAAATATTTTTTAAAAAGCAAGGCATATGTTTAATGTTATGTTTCTGTAAATGTACATATGAACAAACCATAGGTGAGTAAAAATCTTTTAAGTAATATGCTTCCTATTTCATCTTAAGTGTAGAATGGGTGACGATCAGCAGGAGAACTAGCAGCGAGTCACCCGCTACAGCAAATGCAGAACTCCGACAATTGTCCTAAATTATTTAATGGATGTAGAAAAACCAGTGAACAAATATCAACTGAACTGACTGTGCACGGATCATTGCCAACCAAGACCGTGGTTTTGGCTTGTATTGTGGTTAACATGTCCTACAGTACAATAAATACCGAAATGTACACAAAAATGGTCATACACCTAGATGAGAACCTGAAAATGTAACCTTCACAAAAGACAATAATAAATGTAAAAGTAAAATTTGTAAAGGTACTACAATGAAGAGATCTTCCTTTGAAGTTGAAGAAATATTATCATGGAAAGGGTTGATAATACTTTATTATCAAGCTGTTGGGTACTAAAGTGCAGAACTATATCCTGTTTCCTACTGCCTGGCCAAAAAGCCATCCAAATTGAAGTAAGGCTCTCTTACAACTGCCTATACAATCAACTACAGACATAAAGGTAACAATTGTATCTCTGAATAGTCTAAGAAGCGTTTCAAACAGGACAGCATCAGGCTAGGTCAAGTTAGACATCTCGCTTGCATTGAAATGTTACTAAAGAAAACCCTGATATAAAGCATGGGATTAAAATGTAACACTATATAAACTGAGCAGTTTGGAGGAAATGGAGTTAGCAAAAGGACAAAAATAGGAACATGGATAATTAGAGGGGTAGATATGTGTAAAGAAAAGAGTGAGGAAATGGGGGGGGGGGGGGGGGGGGGGAGGGAGAGGAAAAGTCATGTACCGAGAGAAAGGAGAGGAGGATGCATTGAACAGCTCGGGGTGCACAATAGATAATTTCAGGGTGTCAGCCAATTCAGGTAGAAAATAAATAGAAACGTTTTTAGTTAGTAGATTTAGGTTAGTAGTTGCAGCTGCCGAGAAGAATTGTGAATAGGCAATTTTCGTGTTTGCAGATTCCAGTCTCAAGGTGTTTTTGCTTCTTCATTGTTTCCTTCTGAGATTTTTATGATGGATCATAGGTAGTGGGGCTGTGCAGAGTGAATGGTTTTGAAAGTTATACATGCCAATTTTAATTTATTCTGGCCTCTGTAATCTTCTATTACTGGTAGGTGTTCTCATATAGAGGCAGAACTCAATTTGTGGTCGGAAATGCATAAGGCATTGAATGATACTTGTGTGTCATGTATTCTGTACATTCCATTGTTATGGCACTAATTGTTAAAAGTGCAAACACGTTTGGTTGTGACTTGACCAGGAGGTGGCAATACCCTGGTTGTCAAGCCACTGGGGTGCTATTAGTATCAGTGTGATGAGTGAGACACTGCACCTGCTGATTACCTGCCAATGTCAGGTGCTCTACAGGTCTAGCCCCTACTAGTGTTTAGTATTCTGGAGTGAAATCACTTCCTAAGACTGAGCATTCCCTTGCAAAGTCTGCCCATTTTGAAAGCACAGTATTGTCTGAATTTGTTGTTAACACTCCTACAGTCCAACACTGAATTGCGGTGTCTGGTAATACGATCGGGAATAAAACGATACCCCCTTTCCACCAAGAAAACAGCTACCTGTGAGCAATGCTCCCATTGCAGTCTTGTTGGCCTTTTTAATTTTCTCACGAGTCATCTACTATGTCCACCAAGGAGATGTTGACCTGTTAAAGTTGTATTAAATGTAGTTAATTGGACCCAAACTCAGATAAGTGGCGTCATGCACACCTATGTAACACTATACCAGTGCAGAGTGGTTTGCTTTTTGTGTCTGTCAAATACAATGACAAATGTATCCAATGACCTTCCATTCCTGGATAATTGTTTAAACTCTTTTGTTACATTCCTCGATGCAGTGTTTCGTGATTTACTCATCTCATTTGTAATGTCCACAGAAATTGGGTAGGACACTGAAAATAGCTATACGCACTGTGTAGCAGCTCTCAGCGTTTTTGCTCACCGCAGCCAACATGTGCTGTTTCTGTGGAGAGAAAGGTCTTTGCATGCCTGATTATTAGATCTCCATCTTGCTGCAGTTTTTTAGTGAGTAATCTGCCCCACATGATACTAACTTGCAATGGATGGTATGTGTATTTTTCCTCCAATTCCAGGTATTACTGGCTTGGAGGAAGATGGACATTTAAATAACTACTTTCCCTGGTTTTTTCAGGAAAAGACATTACTTTTGTTTCTCCTTCAGCTGTACACAATATTTATCTACTGCTCTCGATCACTGTACAGCATACTACTAAACCGTCTTGTGGATAGGCATTATATACCTGTTCTTAGTGTGAACCAGCTTAAATAATTTTCTATGTCTTAATCTAGTTAATAGTGGAGAATCGTTCGGCTGAGTAGATAAATCCTCACATGCTGTTTAATCATTATCTTATCTCTAATCCAGTGTGGTCGCAACAGACCTGTCTGGATCCTTGCCAATGTCTAGTTCTTCACAAGGTTTCTTACAAACAGTTTGAGTGTTTTTTGAATTCACATAATCTAAATTCTCTTTTGCAACAGTGCAGTCGTTTTGGCTTCAAAACTTCACTTCTGTCTCTTTGTCAATGCATGACTTGGAGACCTTTTCAACTTTCTTAAGTGGAGGAGGGCGACTGCTGATTTAGACTGCGACGACTATCAGGAGCAGCTTTGGAGCGGTACTGTGATCAAAAGCAAACAGTCCTTGCAGGCCTCGGAGTTGTGGTCCTGCTCCAAGCACCACAAATAAACCAAGTGTGGGTCTGTCACGGACATCTGCCTGTGACAGGCACCACAGGGTCTAAAACCCATTGGTTTCTTGGGGGACATCCCTCATTCACCAGGAGAAAGGATTCCTAAAATATCTTAGACAAAACAACAACAAAAACTTAGTCAAAAAGTGACTGGGAGTAGCTCCTACAGATCTGCGCTGACTGGCAGAGAAAGAAAAGAACTGAAGTTAGCACACTAGGGTGGCAGGCCAATATAGGCACTTTGCTTGTCACATCCAGTCGGAATGACACCACCAACATACACGCACGGGTACTGCTCAATATTTACCGGATCCAAGTTGACACCTATGGATAATTCGAAGGTATATGTGACTATAAGTCTCAGATAAGAATATATAGATAGCTCCCCCAAAATAACCTGAACAAATGAATGGAGGCACGCATAAGCTGTTATTAGCCCCCTTCCTTCCACAAAGCCATTTTGGTTACAATACTCAAAACTAACAAATCGAAATAGAAAGTGTAAATCAGATAGACCTTTCCCTTTCAAATACGAACACCAAGATCCTAGCAAAAACTATAGCTGTTCAGCTACATAGATACATGCCTGGATGTGTCACGGCGAAGCAAGCAGGCAATTTTTTGTGAACCATTTTACATACACACGTCACACTGTGTAATCTTTAATATAATATTTTAAGCAAAAAACAAAGCACAAGTCAATATATACCTGAATGTTTTGGCATGCATGGCTGCCGTTGTTGGTGAGAATTGCAGAGATGGCCTGTAGCGTCCTTCCGGTCTCTCCCCAGCTCACAACCAGACTGAAGAGGCAAGCGCAGGATAGTGCAGTCAGTGACTGTCCAGTACTGTCATTCATTCCCGTACATCTAACAGTGATTTCCAAAAGAAGTTGGAAGAGCGATTCTGTGAAGAAAACACATTGAAATTACACCGGTGCAACCGTGCTATTAGTTCACCTCAGCAACAGTGTTAGAAAAGGATGCCTAGGTATTCAGTCAGTGGTCTCTGTTCTCTGTTCAATGTCTACTAAGGTATGGCAGCGATATATACGGTAATACGATTTCTAACTTTGTCCGAATTAGCTTAACACTCCTTGAAATTATAAATTAGATGCGGACTGTGGTCATGCCAAATGTTCAAGGAAAGTAAAAAACTTCCAATGAAATAAACTGCTTGCATATTTTCACATGTAGATTCAAATCGGTCATGCCTCTGATCCTTGTGGCCCAAAGTGTAAAGTCCTTCATTGAGACTCATCTATATATTTGGGAATTATGATTTTACGTGCAATATAGAATGCACTTACCTGTATGGAATAAATGTAAATTTATTCTGCTACTTCCACCAACCTCTGAACGCTTGCATTCTTATCTAACAGTAAAGGGGCTCTATTTACATGCCAATCAGCCAAGGGTCAAAGTACCAAAGTACTGTTATTAGAAATCCCACTGCACTTTCAGCGAACACACTAGACTTCTAAAAGTCCCCTTCTAATAGTACATGCTAGTGATTATAGATCACCTTTTGCAACACAGATCCTTATTCCCCTCCCTCGCTGCACACAAGTATCGGTCTTGAATCAAGACATGTAAATAATGTACAGATGTTAATATGTTGCCCTCATGCAGAACAAAATGGATGGATACATGTGCATGCAAAGAAACCACACATCATGTCAATGGTGCTGGTGATCATTAGTCTAGACAAATACTACTCTGTATACTTGCTCCTTGAATAAATGAAAAACTCTAAATGGGACCATTTTTCAAATTAAAGGAATACTTCGTTAACGATATGAAATTATCGTGTCCTAGTTTGGGGGCAATATTTCTATACTACGTTGATGAAATGTCTGGACTATCTATTATTCTAATACTGAAGCTAAAAGTTGACACTACTTTTAACTTCTGTGCCCCTGTGCACACTTGTTATTTTACCATTCATAGTGAGGTAACAGAAATATTAGTTCGGAGAAGCTGTCGTTTTTGTAGCTGGTGCGTTTTGCACTTAGCCCTCATGCAGAGGCCATCCCCTTAGTAAGACTAAAAGAACAAGTTACTTACCTTCGGTAACGATATATCTGTAAGAAACATTAGTTAGTGTTAGATTCCTTACCTTAGAATATCCCCAGGCGTCAGTCTGGATCCGGAAACTTTTGCGTAGCAGTACCCCTGCGCGTCGGTAGGCGTCGTCTGCAGGCGTCCCCTGCGGCTCCGCGTCCGTCGTTGGCGTCGTGCGCCGTGATGACGTCGCTGGAGTATATAGACGCCGCCTCCGCGCGCTGACGTCAGTTCTTTGCACACAGCATTTCCGCGCCAGGAGACGCAGAGCCATGAGAGAACCAACACTGGTGCCATGTAAAAACTAGGGCCCTGAAAGGGATGACCTTAACCCTAGGTATCAGTTCGCAGAACGGGGAGGATGGGTGGGTTCGGTAAGGAATCTAACACTAACTAATGTTTCTTACAGATATATCGTTACCGAAGGTAAGTAACTTGTTCATCTGAAAGAAACACGTTAGTGTTAGATTCCTTACCTTAGAATACATACCCCAGCAATACCAACCCCGGTGGTGGGTCTGCGAACCAATACAAAACTACACCAGAAAGTCCTGGAGGACAGAACGGCCAAAGAAGCCATCCCTCCGGACTTGACTGTCCAGGCAGTAGTGCCTCGCAAAGGTGTGCAGCGAGGCCCACGTAGCCGCTTGGCAAATGTCCTGCAAGGGGACTCCCCGGCCCAGGGCAGTAGTAGCCGCCGTGGCCCGAGTGGAATGGGCCCTCAGCCCAACAGGAGACTCCTTCCGAGCCAAAGAGTAGCACGCTTTGATGCAGAGGACGACCCATCGAGAGATGGTTCGCTTACAAACCGCCCGTCCCTTCTTCGCACCCACGTAGCCAACAAACAGTTGGTCATCCACCCGGAACTGGCGTGTGCGATCCATGTAGAATGAAAGCGCACGTTTTGGGTCCAGACGGTGGAGCCGCTCTTCATCCTTTGAAGGATGCGGAGGCGGGAAGAAGGAAGGGAGGGTGATGGACTGCCCGATGTGAAAGGCCGAAACAACCTTGGGCAGGAAAGAAGGTCTAGTCCTCAGAACCACCTTGTCAGGATGAATGGACAGGAAAGGAGGTTGGATAGAAAGAGCCTGGAGCTCACTCACTCTCCTGGCAGAGGTGATGGCAACCAGGAAAGCCGTCTTTAAAGTCAGGAGACGGAGAGGACAAGAATGAAGGGGCTCAAAGGGAGCACACATCAGGAAGGTCAGAACCAGGTTCAAATCCCACTGAGGCATCACAAACGGAACAGGTGGAAACATGTGAGTGATGCCTTTTAAGAACCGAGTTACAATCGGGGATTTGAACAAAGAAGGCTGATCAGGAAGCCTCAAAAAGGCTGAAAGGGCAGAAAGGTAGCCCTTGATAGTGCCCAGAGCAGAGCCCTGCTGGGCAAGAGAAAGAAGAAACAGAAGAACCTCCGAAAGAGGGGCAGAGAGAGGATCCACAGCCTTTGCTGTGCACCACGCCACAAATCTGTTCCACCGACAGGCGTATACCGACTTAGTGGAGGGACGCCTGGCTGCCAGAATAACATCACAGACTTCAGGAGGCAAGTCAAATGGCCTCAACTGCCGCCGCTCAATCTCCAAGCATGGAGGTGGAGACTGGACAGGTTCGGGTGGAGGACCGTCCCCTGCTGCTGCGACAGAAGGTCCTCCTGAAGAGGCAGGCGGATCGGGGGACCGACTGACATGCTGAGTAGCTCGGGATACCAGTACCTTCGAGCCCAGTCTGGAGCCACAAGGATAACTTGGGCCCGGTCGCGCCTGATCTTCTTCAGCACTCTGGGCAGAAGTGGTATAGGCGGAAAGGCGTATAACAGACCGCAACTCCACTCGCGCCGAAAGGCGTCGCCGTGCGAGTGCCGTCTTGGAAACTCCAACGCGCAGAACTGATGACATTGCGCGTTCTCTTCTGTGGCGAATAGATCTAACCAAGGCTCTCCCCATTGCAGAAAGATGCCTTGCGCCACGTCCGAGTTCAGACGCCATTCGTGATCCATCGAGCACCGACGGCTGAGTTCGTCCGCCCTGGCGTTCAGAGAACCTGCCAGGTGTTGAACCGTCAGAGTCACGCCCTGACGTTCCAGCCATTGCCAGAGGCGCAGAGCCTCCTGGCAAAGGGTCCACGACCCCACTCCGCCCTGTTTGTTGCAGTACCACATGGCGGTGGTGTTGTCGGTGAACACCTGCACTACACTCCCGTTGACAAAGGGGAGGAATGCCTTCAGTGCCAGACGAATCGCCCGCAGCTCCAACAAGTTGATATGGAGCCGGGACTCCGCCGGAGACCAGATGCCTCTGATCTCTGCCTCTCCCAAGTGGCCACCCCAGCCCTGGAGGGACGCGTCCGTCACGACAACGTGCTCCGGTTGGGGAAGGGAGAGGGACTTGCCCCTGACCCAATCGCGGTCCGTAAGCCACCACTGCAGTTGTCTCGCAGTGCCCTCCGAGATCAAGACGTGGTCGGACAAGTTGCCCTGATGCTGGGCCCACTGAAACTTCAGGTCCCACTGCAGAGCCCGCATCCGCCACCGGGCGTGATGCACCAGAAGGATGCAGGAAGCCATCAGTCCCAGCAGCCGCAGCGTCAACCTGACCGAAACTCGGGATAGCGGCTGAAAGATGGGAATCAAAGCCTGAATATCCCGAACCCGCCGTTCCGGAGGATAAACCCGAAACTGCGCCGAGTCCAGAACCGCTCCGATGAAGAGGAGCTTTTGAGAGGGGCACAGGTGTGATTTCGGCACATTGATGGAGAACCCCAGGTCGTGCAAGAGGTCTGCCGTCATCTGAAGGTGGTGGACGACTGTCTGGGGCGAGCCCGCCTTCAACAACCAGTCGTCTAGGTAGGGGAAGACTGAAACCCCTAACCTGCGCAGATGGGCTGCGACCACCGCCATCACCTTTGTGAACACCCGTGGGGCGCTGGTAAGGCCGAAGGGGAGCACGATAAACTGAAAGTGCTCCAGGCCTACCGTGAACCGCAGGTAACGCCGGTGGGCCGGCAGGACGGGGATGTGAAAATAGGCGTCCTGCAAGTCCAACGCTACCATCCAGTCTTGCGGGTCTAGAGCAGCCAAGACCTGAGCTAACGTCAACATCTTGAACTTCTCCTTCCGGAGGAAGCCGTTGACGTTCCTTAGATCCAAGATAGGACGTAGGCCCCCCTTGTCCTTCTTGGGCACCAGAAAGTAGTGGGAATAACAACCACGCCCTACTTCTGGCCCAGGAACGCGCTCGATGGCCCCCTTGGCCAAGAGGGCCGTAACTTCCTCCTGCAGAAGTGTCAAGTGGTCCCCCGACACACGGTGGTTCTGCGGTGGCATGGCTGGAGGAGAGGTCTCGAAGGGGAGGGAGTAGCCCCTTCGGACAATTTGCAGCACCCACCTGTCCGAAGTGATTGTGCGCCAGTGAGCGTGGTGATGGCGAACCCTGCCACCCACTGGCGTCACATGGGGCCGAAAGCACGGACTAGGAGGATTTTGGGGTAGATGCTGCGGGGGAGGGTGTGGTCTGACCCCGCCGTTGTCCCCGACCGCCACCACGGCGGTTTCCACGGCCGCCACCGCGTTGAAAGGATTGTTGCGGCGCGTGGCTGGCAGCACGTGTGGGGGCGCCCCTTCCTTGGCCACGAAAGGGGCGAAACGAACCCGGTTGCTGACGCTGGGTCGAGAGACCCAAGGACTTGGCCGTGACCCTAGAGTCCTTGAAGCGTTCCAGCGCGTGGTCCGCCTTGTCACCGAACAGGTGACAGCCATCAAACGGCATGTCCATCAGGGTATTCTGGACATCAGCCGAAAAATTGGCGGATCTCAGCCAGGCGTGGCGACGAATCGCCACCGTCGTAGACATAGCTCTGCCCAGCGAGTCGGTCGTATCAAGACCACACCGAATTGAATATTTCGCTGCATCTCGGCCCTCAGCCACAGCCTGACCGAGTTTTGCCCGCACCTCCATGGGGCATTCTGGCAGCAGCTCCGCGACCGTATCCCACACAGAGTGGGTGTAGCGGCCCAAGAGGCAGGCGGTGTTGCAAGACCGCAGGCCCAAACTAATGGACGAGAAGACCTTTTTGCCAAACTGGTCATACCTCTTGGATTCCCGGTCGGGCGGGGCCGACGGGAATGCGGACTGGGAGGTCGAGGCCTGGATCACCAGACTCTCAGGAGTGGGGTGGGTAGACAGGTACTTGGGGTCGTCCGGACAAGGACGGTGGCGCCTGGCCACGTTCCGATCAACAGGCGCACCTGAAGCGGGCCTGGACCACGTGCCCAACAGAACGTCTGACAAGGCTTCATTAAACGGCAGCAGTGGCTCCTGTGGGCATGACTGCGGTTTGAAGACCTCGGTGAGGATGTTAGGCCTCACGGCCGCGACGGGGAGCTCAAGGTTTAAGGCCTTGGCAGCCCTCATCAGCACCACAGAATAGGCAGCTCCCTCCACCGATGCCACGGAAGGAGGAGAGATCAAACCAGGGTTAGGAGAGTCGTCCAAACCACTGGCATCCCCCAAGTCACCTGTCCAGTCCGGGTCATACTGGCACTCGCGTGACAGAGGGTCCTCGGACCCCTCCCAACCTTCACCGTACTCCTCATCCTCTCCGTATTCGTACTCCTCATCCTCTCCGTATTCGGAGTCAATGATGAAGACCGGCTCCTCGGGGTTCATGGGCCCCATCGGCGCCGGGACCGGCGTCGAGCGACGCCCGTCCGGCGCCGCGTCCGGCGTCGGAGAAGGTAAGGGGACGGCGCCGCCCGGAGCCGGCGCCGGAACCCCACCGCCGGCCGGAGCCGGCACTGGAGAACCGGCGCCGCGCGGGGGCGGCGTCGGGGGTAACCCCGATGGCAACGGCGCCGGGGAGGCCAGAAGACCAGCCGGCGCCGATCCCGAAGGCCCTTGCGGCGCCGGGGTCGGAGCCGTCGGCGGCGCCGGGGCCGGAGCACCCGACGGCGCCGAGGCAGGGACACCCGAACCGCCAGGGCCCCCAGACGGTAGCACTGGGCCCGAAGGCACCGTAGGCCCCGTCGGAGAAGCGAGCGCCCTCATGGCCATGAGGAACGCCTCGATCTCCTCAGGCGTCGCGCCATGCCCAGGGACCGGAGGGTATGAGGCAGGCCGCGCCGGCGACTCTCGCGGAGCCGCGGGGTTGGGGTCACCCGAGCCCCCGGCCGCATCGCGCGAGCGTCGGGGGTACGATGACGACGCCCCGACTTCTTGTGCTTCCTACCTGACGAGTGGTGTCGACTTCCGGAACGCTCGGCGCGGCTCCGCGACCGCTCCCTCGAACGCTCTCTCGACCTCCGGCCGGACCGGGACCGCTCCCGGTCCCGACGTGGGGCCGACACCCGGAGCTCCAGCAGCTTGCGGGACCGCTCCCGCCTAGCCTTGTTGGTGAGGGCCCGGCAGTCGACACAGGAGTCCACGTCGTGGTCGGGGCCCAGACACCGGAGACAGAGGCGGTGATGGTCCGTGACCGACATCGTGCGCTCACAGTCATCGCAATTCTTAAACCCAGGCATCCTATCAGGCACAGTAAGAGAAAAAACAATCGAAAAACTTGGTCAAAGACCGGAGTACTGCTCTTCAGATCTGCGTCCACTGGCGCGGAAAAAGGAAGAACTGACGTCAGCGCGCGGAGGCGGCGTCTATATACTCCAGCGACGTCATCACGGCGCACGACGCCAACGACGGACGCGGAGCCGCAGGGGACGCCTGCAGACGACGCCTACCGACGCGCAGGGGTACTGCTACGCAAAAGTTTCCGGATCCAGACTGACGCCTGGGGATATTCTAAGGTAAGGAATCTAACACTAACGTGTTTCTTTCAGATTCGCTTCTTTAAAACAAGGTTAGATTAAAAATACGCACATAAAGTCCCACAGTCTATGACTGGGTTTAGCCAGTGACCCCAGCATTCAAAGAGCGCTATAATAATGCTTGTCGGTAAACAGTTAAATGCTGAGAGGGTAGAGAGGCTGTATTACCATGGCAGAAATAGAAAACATTAACGAGGTAGTTCCACAAAGCTCATTATTTCTTATGTGGCTATTGAATGTCCCACAATAGGAAATCTCCGAATCATTCTCATATTGGTTTTGTAATATCTGCAATTTTCTCCAAATTTAACAGGTGAAAGATAATACCTGTTAGCTGCCATGTTTCCCTCTCTCTGCTATTTTCAGATACACTGAGGCAGATTATGTCGTCTAGGCACACTGGCATGACTAATGCACATACAGTGACAAGTAACATGCCTTTCTTTCACTTGAAATGTGTCAAAAGACACCAATTTTATGTCCGTACAAGAGGCGAGTATTCTGCCTAAACTTTCTTTATTCATTCTTCAAGCAGTTTTTAACAATAAAAGACAAAAAGCTCTCTTTCCCAGCGTGCAGAGAGAAGTAGTGAAGGTCAACAAGTTAGCCATTCAACAGTGTCCTAGTCCCACAAAAGCCTATGCCATCACGTCCTCTTCCTTTCCTGCTCTCCGACAAGTAAGTTACCTTTCCCCATTATTTCATTGCATATCGTTTTTGCTATTTATTGTATACCATTATTGTTCTATGTATGAAGTATGGTATGGTATAGTATGGTGAAGTAGTGTGGCTCACTGGTTAGAGGCGGCAGACCCGAGAGCAGAGGACGGCCCGGGACCAGGGTTCGATTCCCGGCGCGGCAGGTTTCTGGACCAGGGTCAGCGGACTCGATAATTCTCTCGCCTCGGTGCCCACTCTGATCAGCGATCACACTCGGCAACTCTGGGCATTAGCTTGCCTCATCTTCACTAACGGCCCCACCAGACCGCCGGGGATGCCTGGTCTCACCCTGGAGATACCCATTAAGGGACCATCTCTCAGGGAAGCCAGGAAGGGTTTCGCAGCGGTCGAAGCGCCTTGGGACCCTCCGGGTAAGTAGTGCGCTATATAAATGCCTATACATACATACATATGAGATTTGAGGCTTCGCGTTGACTTTAGTTAAGCAGAGGGAGCTCCCTTCAACCTCTCCACTCGCTGCCCTATCTGTCAGCTAGAGCTGTGTGAGTGCATGGAGACTGGTGGGCTGCCAGAGATCGCTTTAGTGTGTCTCGTTGCTCCACGGGCAGTTGCGCTCCGTTTCTCAGACAGTAAGTAAGTAAGGCTTATACCTAACATTATCGAAGACTCATATGCCTCGCTAGGCAGAACTAATCTCAGAGCCAAACCTGGGAAACCAATAGTAAAGAGTAGCTCTGAAAGAGATAATTAAGCAAGCACCCGATTCTTCATAGAAGAAATGGGATAAGAAACAAAATATAAACAAAACTAAACACTGTCATGGTCGGGTCTCCACGAGCCCAATAAAGAGAGATATAAACAGAGCGATGGGAAGTGTAGGATGAGGACAAGTCCTCGCACTTCCCTGGTGCAAGCTCCTCGTGGTACCCTCAGGTGCCAGCTTGTCACACTGCTTATCAATGCCAGACAAGGGATTATCCAGATACCTCCCTCTTTGACCATCCCTGTAAAGCGCTGATGAACAAAGAGGGACCCCACCATCCCTTGAGGTTTTTAGGGTAGTTTGTGCTTAAGAAACCTTTTGTCGTAGTTAATGATAAAATAGTTTTAAGAAATTCTCCAAACAAAAAATGACTTCTGAATGCTTTCCCATAAAAAAATACAAAACATATTTCCAGTTGGCTGAGGTTGACTGTTGGGGTTTTCTTCCTTTTGTCACCCTTTCTCCACTTTTCCTTTCATTAATCTTTCTTCCTTTTCTCACCTCTATACTTTTTGTTTCCTTTTTGAAAATTCCAGCCTTTATGACCGCAAAACTCTTTCAAAATCAGCCATGTGGGTAAATGTAAAGTCTGGAGTGCTAATAAAAATGAATGCTGACAATATAACACCTGATGTATCACCAGGGAACATTTCCAGTCCTCAATTCAAATATTCAGTTGTTCAAAACACTGTTGAAGTTAAATTGTATTATATATTTTGCTGCTGGTGACAGAGTGGATACCATAAGGCAATCTTGGACCTGTGATGAGAATATGTTCAGTGCCCATTAGATTCCCCATGTTAGACTAATGTTCTGATGTGTTACCTTTGCCTCAAATTGTAAAGCGCTCCGATATCCTTCGGGATCAAGTTTGCGCTATATAAAACTTTATAAATAAATAAATAAATAAAGCTCACAAATGCGGAGGCATCTTGGTGCTGGGGAGAGCATGACTCTGGAGAAGTAAGGAGGGGCTTGATCAATGTTTAACATGTCTCCTAAACTGGGATCTGGAAGATAAAAGCCTAATCTTGAGTGGGAGTTCATTCCAGAGCTTAGGTGCCAAGAAAGAGACATCTGGTCATCCTAACTCTGGGGACGTGAAGCAGGGCTTTATTGGCCGATCTTAGCATCCTACGGGGGGCATGCCATTGAAATAGTTTGTGGTAATCTGCCCCCCCCCACAAAAGGGCTTAATGAACCAGGCACAGTGCCTTAAACTGATTTCTCAACTTAACTGGGAGCCAGAGCAGATTTCTGATTGCACCAGAGAAATGACTATATTTTGGGATGTTTAGCTGAATATATGCAGCCGCATTCTGCAGGGATTGAAGTTTCAACATCTGGCGTTTGTCAACACTTAGGTACAAGGCGTTACAGTAATCTCAGCAGGAGTGAATAAGAGCCAGCATCACCGTTTTTCTCAGTTCCGCAGGTAGAAAAGGTAGTATTTTGCAAAGCATTTTCAAAAGAAAGTAACAGGCTGGTGTCAGCTGATTGATTTCCCACGAGAAGTTTAGCTGAACATCACATAAAAAAAACAAGGTTTTTCATTTTGGTAGCAGGGACAGGACAGGCCCCAGCCACCGCTGGTCACCATGCTTGGGTCCATAATAGTAGGACCATTTCCAAATTCCAGTCTTGTCCGTGTTTAGTTTTAAGTAGTTCTCATTCATCCATTTCATAATGTGGCCAAGACAGCTGTGGAATCGGTCGGCCACCGATTCTGCCATTGATGAAATGGAGATAATAATTTGGGTTTTGTCAACATACGATACTAGCGAGAAGCCATGGTCCCTAATTAGTTTGGCCAATGGGGTCACAAATGTTGAACGGCGTTGGAGAGAGTGCCAATCAATGTGGTACTCCCCCAGGGAGATGAAATGTGCCTGATTCTAGGGTGTCTCAGCACACCCCCTGTTCTCTAGCAGAGAGGAAGAAGGAAAGAAGGGTGAGCGCGGTGTCTCCGACTCCTACTGCCGCCAGCCGTCGCGTAAGTACAGTGTGATTAACCAAATCGAACGCGGCTGATAGGTCAAGTAGGATCACATGGCCCTGCCACCCTTGTCAATTTGCCATCATATTTCCTCCGTGGCCGTGATTAATGCAGACTGTCGAGTGGCCTCAACGGAAGCCATGTTGTTAGAGGTCTAGAAGGTTGTTGAAATTTAGGTAGACCGTGCGCTCGGAGTTAATGGCCTTTTCCAAGACTTTGGCTGCTAGAGGCAAGCAAGAGATCGGGCAATAATTAGTTACCTCAAGAGGGACAGAGACTCGCTTCTTTCCCACATAGGCTGTGACCTCCCAGGAGCCGCCTGGAAGCAGCGACGCCAGTTTTCAAGGGTATGTATTATAAAATTGAACAGCCTGACGCCCATGAGGTAGACTCCCTTGTGGGTCTGTATTTTGTCAATTTCTGCACTGCGCGGTACACCCGATTTGGCTGTTCCAGGCCCGGCCCAGGCAAAACGGACACTTTCATCTCTCAGGGTGAATCAGTCCCAGCGTGAACCTTCCTCTCAGTGCGCTTAGCGTGTCATAAATAGTCACCATATTAGCCTTGGGCGTGCATAAACTCAGTGTTTAAGACCTGGTTTGGATTGTGACTGGTCTCCAGTCCCCACATTAGCCTTGGTCTGTGCTAAGCCTACTTAGCCTGTGGGTGCTCTGTGTTCTCTCTGACTTCCTTAGCCTCCCTGAGGGTTTCCTGTTTCCCACTCCTGCCTAAACAGTATGGAGGAGGACTATGTTCAAGAGTCGCCGCTCCGGGTTCGCCCCCTGGATGATGATTTTCACGATGCCATGGATACCTCCAACCACCAGGCAGTCGCGGCAGCGATGGGTCCATTCGAGCACTGCCGGATGGAAACTGCGTATGCCTGTGTGCGCCCACCAGAATGCTCTTGACATTCCTATGGGTCCTGTCCCTAAAACGTAAGCAGGAGTCCAGTATGGATCTCAGTGCTTTTAAGCGTCTCAAAAAGGCTTTCCTAGCCCATTCAGTACCACTAGAGGTGCCTGAGCCACTAATTGATGCTCCTGATGACTTGTCTCACAACCTGGAGACCGAGGATGACCCAGATTCCCATTATGAAGCAGGCCCCTGTAGGTCCTGGTGCCCAGTCCTAGTTCCAGCCCCTGCGGGGTCTTCGGGCCCCAGCAAAGTCTCATATATGCTTGATCAGGAAGACTTAGTCCACCTGGGTTTGGCAGAGGGCTTAATCTCAGAGAAAGTGGTCGTTTACGTGGCTGGCCGACTCAAGAAACCTCTGGACAAGGAATTCAGAGCTTGCCTTTGAGTGGCACGCCCCTGACCCCCTCCCCCGCCGTCCCCACGGCATGGTGGCGCAAACCCCGTAGTTGGACTCACGCATGGCCACCTTCCTCCAGAAGAATATCAGGGACCCCAAGAAGGGGGTTGACCGATCTAAACAAGCGCTACAGGTCGGCTTGGGAAAGATGGGCTGATTGAGGTCTTGGCACAATCAGGATCCCATGGGGTGCGAAGTGGCACATGTGCTACATTTCTTGGCCTCTCAGGCCTTGGCTTACTGGATTATTAATTCCTATTTGTCAGCTATTTCTGCATGTCACCTGCCAATACAGGGCTTCCCGGTGGGGGAGCATTGGTTGGTGTGTAAGTTGATGAGGGGTATTCGGCTGGCCATTTCGCCGGAGCCTCTGTATTTTACCCCTTGGGACGTTAATAAAGTCTTAAACCTTTTCAAGGCCTGGCAATTAATCGAATAGATCTTTCCCGTAAGCCGCTGTTGGCGAAACTAACAATGCTTTTGTGCTTTGTGTCTTGCAGGTGAGTATTGGATGTAAAGGCATTGGACATCTTGGGTCAGGTCTTCACTCCTCAGGGAGTCACAATCCACATGGTCCACAGAACAAAGACAGACTCCAAGATGCTCTCCTCCCAGCTTTTCGACAAAGCCCCAAAATTGTGTGCGGTTCACCATCTCCTCTGCATGCTTCCTCCCCCTCAGACTGCTAAGGGAGGTCTTCAAATGGCTCCCACCCAACACCAGGCGGACAGTCACCAGTAGACTAGACTATAGCAACTCCCTTTATGTAGGAACATATGAACAACCGTCCAACTCATGACGCCACACCAGACTATCCAAGTACCATGCAGCCAGACTCCCCAGGTGGACACACATCACCCCTCAATCAGGAAACTACAATAGCTACCGGTCACGAAGGGATGTCAGTGCAAGCTGCTCATCCACGCTTACAAGGCGCTATAAAAAACGAAGGACCGGATTACCTCAACACTCAAATGAACTTCCCCCAACCCACAAGGAAACTTCACTCTGAATCCCTCTTCCTAGTAGCCATATGTTGCATCTGCTGGACTAACAGTAAAGGCCGCTCCTTCTCCCATCTGGCAGCGAAGACCTGGAACAACCTCCCTCTGCACCTCAGAGCCTCACCTTTGCTCCAGCAGTTCAGGAAAGACCGCAAGACCTCGATGTTCAACCAATAGGAGAACCCGCTGACAGTTCTCCAAGCGCCTCAAGACCCTTCACGGGTGATGCAGTTCAAGCTCTAGAAATAAGACTGGTTGATCACTCAAGCGAACAACCCGTGGACTTCCATGATCACTTCACTTTAGTATGCTGTGGTGGCAAGATACACCATAAGAAGAATGAATACCCGGCGACTTAGTTACTGGCCAAACTGGGCCCCTGTTCTACTTTTAATTGATGAGAGATTTTCCTGTAGCTTGCCACTGGCCTATGATTGAAGCTGACAAGATAAAAGCTTGAATGCAATCTCAGGCATTAATGCTGCCAAATGTTGTCCTCCTTTGAATTAAGGTTTTTTCATTACTAGTCTGCCCCTCAATAAACTAATCAAGGGGTGGTACACCATTAAGGACATACTCAAAGCTGTTTCCTCTTAAATCGTATTACTTTTCTTTGCAGACTTAAATTATCATCTTGCTTGCCCAGTCTACATTCAGTCACTACACCTGCAAACAGATCACAATCAGCTATTAATCATATAAAGGTTCTTTTTTTAAATATATAGAACCTTAGGCTCCGCATAACACTTGTGACTTATTCCTATACCTTGACCCTTCCTTGTGCCTGCAATGGGCACCATATTTGTATTGTGCCACTATTAAGTGTTGCTGTCTTCTATTGTCCAATATCAGTTTCTGTAATCTAGAACATTATTTTCCAAGTAATACTCTGCCTGTCACGAATATCAATTGTTCATCTGTAAAGTTACCTCTCCATAGCAAATTGTTAAGTGTTCGGAGAGCCCAATTGTAGCAAATTATAGAAGGATTAAAAATGAGTACATCCTAAACAGAAAACTAATGTTGCTGAATAAATGATAAAAAACAGTTAAGCACATTTCTGAAAGGAATAATGGTTTCAAATACATTTTTGAAATCACTTAAACATTTGCGAACACTACCTAGAACCTCTGGGGGTTCAGACTGGAGTCCTTCCGGCTGTTGACCTTGGAGAACATTAAGAAGAGCTTGTAGACTCCGTAGACATAGCGATGGGTGAGAAAATCGAGTTTCTTTGATCAATTCAAACACTTCACAAAGTCCAACTTCAATGATCTGGAAAATAATTGCAAACATTGAGACAGATTACAAAAATTGTTGGTTGCCAGCAGCTAGTTAGGTAAAAAAAATATCAAACAAGGTCAATCTGAATAAACGTCTTCCATCTATATTTCAAAGTCAGTCTTTCAAACACCAATGCAATCAGTATGTTCATAAAAATATTGACTCCGCTTAAAAAGAACGAGACTACAAGACTGTGTATTTCAATTGTCTCCAATTATTGTTAAAAAGGAGCGGACAGCATAGACATACAGCATAACATTCAGAGTTGCCTTAACTGTTCTACATAACTGTTTTTATAGGGTTGCCAGGTCCTAGACAACGTACTGTATTCTATACATGCTCAAAGGCTCCTTGACGCAACTTTCTTCATCTATGGTCTTCTTTGTCTCAGGAACCTTCAGACATTAGCTTAAGACATTGTCAATCACTTACTGGATCAGTCCAAAGGAATATTTTAGTCTCATCATCTTCCTTTTGGCTGTGTGGCTGTATCATGCCACCATGGTACATTTATGAATAGATCGCCATCTGGTGTTGGGCTCGGATGATTGCACTTATTTTTCTCTTGGAGAAGTCTTTTGTCGTCACAAGACTGATGACTCCTCCTTTGGTTGCTAGTGTGCATGGGCATCGGCTCCATCCTTAGATTGTTTTGCCATAGTAGGGTTAGATAGAGTAGAATGATAGAATATTTGATTTGTTTTATTTATTTTTTGATATTTGTAAAGCGCATGCAATGTCCTGTGGGCGTCTCGGCAGAGAGAAATGCCCATGTAAGTATCTAAAATAAGATAGTGTGGGAACAGACACAGGTTTCCGGGGAGGCTGGGAGGGCATGTACCACTCTGCAGCCCTCTATGCCAAGAATAGATGCATACTGGTAAGTAGCATAATCCGTTCGAGGCATATGGGCTGCAGATGGTACATCTATGAATATACTATACAGCAGTTACCTCCCTAGCGGTGGTCACCAGTGTCTGTTGCAACAGTCGAAATACAGTTTTTAGTACAGCTTGGCCCACTCTAGCCTGTTGTGTTGCCTGCACATCTACACAGTAGTGTTTTGTGAAGGTATGCGGTGTAACCCAGGTTGCTGCTTTGCATATGTCATCTAGAGGAATGTTTCCTAAGAATGCCACAGATGCCCCTAGTTTACGTGTAGAGTGAGCTCTAGGAGGAACAGTTAATGTCCTTTTTGCTTTTATGTAACATATTTGTATACATTTTACAATTCACCTGGCAATGCCTGCTTTAGAGATAGGATTGCCCTTTTGTGCTGGAGAAAACGCTACAAATAGTTGTTTGGTTTTTCTGAAAGTTTGTGTTCTTTCTATGTAGTACAATATTGCCCTTCTGACATCTATTGTATGTAGGGCCCTTTCTGCTACCGCCTGTGGTTTTGGAAAGAAGACTGGTAGTTCCACTGGTTGATTGATGTGGAATGCCGAAATTACTTTAGGCAAGAATTTTGGGTTTGTTCTAAGAACCACTTTATTTTGGTGTAACTGTAGGAATGGTTCTTGTATTGTGAATGCCTGTATTTCCCTTACTCTTCTGAGTGAAGTAATGGCTATAAGAAAGGCTACCTTCCATGTAAGGAATTGTATTTCACACCTATGCATAGGTTCGAAAGGCGGTCCCATCAGTCTGGTAAGTACTATGTTGAGATTTCAGACCGGGGAAGGCGATAGTCTTGGTGGAATGACTCTTTTGAGGCCTTCCATGAAAGCTTATATTGCTGGCACTTTAAACAGGGATAAATGTTGCATGTTTTGCAGGTACACTGCTATAGCTGCAAGATGTACTCTAATAGAGGTGTAAGCAAGGTTACATTGCTGTAAGTGTAGTAAATAGCAAATAATCACTTTAGTGGATGCGTCCAGAGGGTTGATGTTGTTACTGTTACAGTATGCAGCAAACCTTTTCCACTTTGCGGCATAGCAAGCTCTGGTGGTAGGACGTCTTGCTTGCTTAATGATTTCCATACAGTTTGGATGTAAATTTAAGTATCCAAATTCTATGACCTCAGGAGCCAGATCGCTAGGTTCATTTGTTTGGGATCTGGGTGCATTATTCCTCCATGGTTCTTTGTAAGGTGCATGGGTAATATTTCTAACTTTTGATGTGGCACCTGTGAGAGTTGCAGTAGTGTGGTGAACCACGGCTGTCGTGCCCACGTGGGTGCTACTAGTATCATTGTCATTGAATGTTGTTCCAGTTTGCGAACCACTAATGGATTTAGTGGGAGAGGGGGAAAAGCGTATGCAAATTTGTTGGACCAATTTATCCATAACGCATTGCCCTGCGACAGGTGGTGTGGGTACCTGGGTGCGAAGGTTTGGCATTTTGCGTTCTGATGAGTGGCAAAGAGATCCATCTCTGGTTGTCCCCATCTTTGGAAGAATGGCTGCAGTATTTGGTCGTGCAGTTCCCATTCGTGTATTTGTTCTAACTCTCTGCTTAAGATGTCTGCTATCTGATTTTGAACTCCTGGTAGGTGTTCGGCTAACAGATAGATCTTTTGAGGAATGGCCCATCTCCAAATGTCCTGCGCTAGTCTAGATAGTTGGAGAGAATGTGTCCCCCCCCTGTTTTTTAATATAATACATTGCTGTCATGTTGTCTGTTCTGATCAGGACTGCTTTGTTGAGAATCTGCATTTGAAAAGCTTTTAATGCTAGAAACACTGCTAGTAGTTCTAGATAATTGATGTGGTCTTTTTTGCTGTACACTCCATCTTCCCTGCACTGTATATTTGTCCATATGCTCTCGCCATCCGGCGAGCGATGCATCCGCTGTTAGTATCACTTGTGGAATCGGTTCTAGGAACGACCGCCCCTTGGAAATGTTTGTTGTGTTTCACCACTTCAGAGAGTGATGTGTGCGGTCGTCTACCAACACCAGATCTGTAATCTGACCTTGAGCCTAATTCCACTGTGTTGCTAGACAATCCTGCAGCGGACGCATTTGTAGTTTGGCATATGGTATTAGCAGTATGCAAGAGGACATAATCCCTAATAGCTGCATGAACACTCGAGCTGTTAGTGAGTGTTGTGGTTGAAATCTTTGGATCAACGTGAGCATTGTTTGTATCCTGATTGGATTGGGGTATACTTTGGCTTTTTCTGTGTCTATAGTAGCCCCTAGATATTGTTGAATTTTGTTTTGTTGCAGGTGGGATTTTGTGTAGTTCACCGTAAACCCCAGTTGGTGCAGCAACTGAATGGTCTTTTGTGTGTTTTGAAGACATTCTTCTTGTGATTTGGCTTTTATTAGCCAATCGTCCAAGTAAGGGAAGACATGTATTTGTTGTCTTCTTAGGTGTGCTGCAACCACTGCTAGGCATTTTGTGAACACCCTTGGTGCTGTTATGACCCCAAACGGAAGGACTTTGAACTGATAATGTTGTCCTTCCACAACAAACCTGAGGTATTTCCTGTGGGCTTTGTGAATTGGGGTGTGAAAGTAAGCGTCTTTTAGATCCAGTGTAGAAAGGAAGTCCCCTTTCTTCAGTAAAGGAAGTACTTGTTGGAGCGTGACCATGTGGAAATGTTCCAAATTTATGTATGCATTGAGAGGTCTGAGTACTAGTATTGGCCTTAGAGACCCGTCTTTTTTTGGGAATTAGGAAGTATAGAGAGTATACCCCTGTTCCTTGATGATGTTGTGGAACCTTCTTAGTATGCTTTTGTAGCAGTGATAGTACTTCCTATTTTAACAATGTTAGATGATCTTGACTCATTGGACGCTGTTTGGGGGTGGATGTTTGGTGGAGTAGCTGTGAGTTCTAGGCAATAACCATGTTGGATAATTTGTCTCACCCACCTATCTGATGTGATGTTTTCATAGACGGGTAGGAACTGTGATAGACTTCCCCCGACCAGTGTTATATGGTCTGGGGGGAGTTGTATGAAGTCACTGTTTTGGGGTTGGGGTGTTGCGGTGATGTTATTTCCGCGACCTCTACCCTTGTTGTTGTTACCTCTGTAACTGCCTCTTGAATTACCTCTGGGTGATGTTGGTATAAAAGAGGTAGATTGCTGGCTTGTGCCTGTATTCTTTGACCCGCCTCTATAGGTGGACCTACGAAAGGAACCCCTTTGAGTTGGCTGTGCAATGCTCCCATTGATTTAGCCGTTTGTGTCTTTTTTCATTTTTTCTAACGTCTCGTCTGTATGTGAGCCAAAAAGTGTTTTTTCATCAAAAGGCTGGTTCAATAAGGATGTTTGTACTTCTTGTTTGAACCCTGAGAATCTCAGCCATACTGGTCTTCTTAACATGATACTGGTGTTTATGGATCTTGCTGCAGTGTCTGCTGCATCTAAGGCGTATTTAATGGAAGTGTTAGTTATTATCTTCACTTCTTGTATGAGCTGATCTGCCTTTTTTTTATGTTCTTTAGGGAGATGTGTAATGAGTTTTTCTAACTCATCATAATGAGCTCTATCATAGCGTGCAAGTAGCGCTTGTGTATTAGCTATGCGCCAGCTGTTTGCCGCTTGGGATGCTACTCTCTTGCCAGAGGCATCTATTAACTTGGACTCCTTATCAGGAGGAGGAGCTTCTCCTGTAGTTAATGAGTTTGCTCTCTTACGAGCGTTTGTGACTACTAGCGAGTCGAGAGGTACCTGTCCTTTGATAAATATTGGGTCCTTTGGGGCTGCTTATATTTTTTATCAATTCTTGGGTTTAATAACCTAGCCCTCACAGGGTCTTTGAATATGTCAGATGTGTGATTGAGAAGACCCTTAAGCATTGGTAGTGTTCCTGATGTTCTTTGTGCAGCAGTAGTGTTTCTAAAAGGAAATCCTCTATTTGAGGTTCCTTGTGCAAGACTACCTTGTGGTATTTTGCTGCTTTATTAATTAACTGTGCAAAACCTGTATTATCATCAGGTGGTGAGGGTTTTGAGGGATATAGTTCGGGGTCGTTATTATCTGACCCTGCGTTATAATCCTCCCATGGGTCTGCTTCATCTGGGGCAGTGTCGTCATCCCCATGAAGTTCTCCCTCCCCTGTATCACTTTCTACATCTGTTTGAGGTGCAGATGGTCTTGGTGTAGAAGGTGGAGGAATAGCTGGCAGAGTGCGAGGAAGAGGAGAAGATGGTGTGTCTGTAGGTTGAGGAGAAAGGGGAGGAGTTGTATTTGTCCCCATTGTTCTCTTTTTAGGAGGAAGAGCTTTGTCGTCCAACTGTTAATTCTTCCTCTTTTTAGGTAGTTTTGTCACCACTTTGCCAGTTTGCGGATCGATAAACAAAAGTCTTTTTTGTTTTGGATCTGTCTGATGCTCCTGTGTCGGTACCGAAATTTTTCGTTCCGAAAGGTGCCTTTGCTTCTGACCGTCAGTGTTCTGTGTTTTCGGTACCGAGAATTTGCTTGATTCCGATTTTTTTCGGTGTCGAGTAAGTCTTCGGCGTCGAAGCATGTTTCGGTTTCGACATGGAATGTTTCGACTGCGAGCCTTCCTTTGTATGGAGCTTCGGTGTCGATGTCGACCGCTTCTCGGATCCGACATGGTGGGAGGCAGAGTGTTTCGGTTTCGTTGCCAGGCCCGAAGGCGGGGCGTCGGAAACTTATTTCGGTAGTCTGACCGGGCTCGAAGGCGGGGTCGACACCAAACGGGGTCGGTTTTTTGGTAAGGGGACGTCGTCACTCACGGTTTGATGATCGACGATTTCTTCGACATCAGACTCGTCCACTTCAGACCCAGACTCCTCCTCATCTTCTTCTTCTTCTTCTTCTTCTTCTTCTTCTTCTTCTTCGGGGTGCTGGGCCTCGAACAGCTCCGGGATTGCCTCTGACTGCATTCGACACTTCGTGTCTTCGGGCTCGACGGTTTCTAATCGTCGACTTGGAGGAGAATGCTGCGCAGGCTTCACAGTCCCTGGATTCGTGTTCAGGTGATAGGCAGAGATTGCACACCTCGTGTAGGTCCTTGTGTGGGAACTTAGCACCACACGTTGGACATCTCTTTAATGGAGTCCTTTCCATGGACTCCGGGCTGGACTACGTCGAGGTAGGCCTCCCGGTCTCGTCGACGTAGAAGTTGTAACTGTTGTTGTTGACGTCGAAACGCGTCAAGATGGAAATGAACTCTCGTTCGATAACAATACCGTCGAATTGGAAAGGGAATACGCGCCAAAATATCACTTTTTTCCCGAAGTCGATCCGGAGCGCTTCGATCCTCATTCGAACCCAATTGCGGAAAAAAACAATCCAAGGATGGAGCCGATGCCCATGCGCACTAGCAACCAAAGGAGTCATCATCAGTCTCGTGACGACAAAAGACTTCTCCAAGAGAAAAACAAGTGCAATCATCCGAGCCCAACACCAGATGGCGATCTATTCATAAATGTACCATCTGCAGCCCATATGCCTCGAACCAATAGTTACTTACCTGTAATCTGTGGTTCTCCAGTATTGGTGTCATTCATAGATTCACATGCCTGAATCATTCCCCGTCGTCGGAGTGGGAGTCCCACGGTACATAAAAAAACAATAATTATGCACATAATAACCAAATAACCTTGGTAACAAAACCAGGAAGTAAAGTAGCCCAAAGCTACAAGAAAAAACCTCCACACTTATGACTATCATAGTCATTTTATATAGTCCAAACTGCAGCCAATCAGGCGACAGCATCCACCAGAATGTTCTCCCCAGAGGCTCTCAGATTTTCTCGCACAGGTGTGAACCAAAGCATGATAGCCTAAATCAGCCTCTGAGGGGAGGTGGGCTGGTTGCATGTGAATCTATGAATATATCATGCAATGAAGTGCCAATATTATCGTAGTTCAACATAAAGACATGTGTGTTCAACATATGCAGAACAATTTCAAGACATAGAAAACAGTATGTCAATAAGCGTCTAAAAAAAAAAAAGGGGCATAGTGGAGGAGGGAGAACAGAGGCTCACTTTATTTAAAAAGATTGCGGAGAACAGCCTGTCCCACTGACGTATCTGCATTGTTTGAGGCGTCCAAACAGTAGTGTTTGGTAAAAGTGTGTCTGCTGGACCAAGTTGCCGCTCTGCTGATTTGATTAAGAGGTACACCGGCAAAGAGAGCGGTTGATGGAGAAATTGCTCTCATAGAATACGCTCTTGGGGTTGCCTGCAAAGGTCTTCCAGCCTGTTGATGGCATAGACAAATCGCAGCAGAAATCCAACGAGCTATGGTCGGTTTGGAAACCGAATATCCTTGACGTAATCTACCATAGGCCACAAACAGTTGGTCCAATTTACGGATTGTTGCAGTTTGTTGTAAACAGAACTTGAGACATCTGATGTCAAGGGAATGCAAAGCCCTTTCCGCAGGTGTCAGCGGATTTGAAAAGAAGGTCTTTAAAATGATTGGCTCATTAAGGTGAAAGTCCGCAGGTACTTTTGGCATGAAGCTGGGATTGGTGCGTAGCACTACTGATTTTGAGGTGAATTGAAGAAAAGGTGCCTTTATAGTGAAAGTTTCAATGTCACTGACTCTCCTTACTGATGTTAGAGCCAATAGCAAAGAAACTTTCCAGGAAAGAAACTTTAAGTCCACTTTATGGATAGGCTCAAAGGGGTGCCGCATAAGTTGTGTAAGCATCACATTAACATGCCAGGATGGAGGTGGACACCGAATAGGGGGGAAACATCTGAAACAATCCCTTGAAGAATTGCTGAATGACTCTAGTTGAATAAAGAGAATTACATCCATCCTGCCTAAACATTGAAATCGCCGCCGAGAACACCTTCAAAGTGGAATGGGTTACGCCCGATCTTGACAAGTGAAGAAAGAATGGTAACATTTGTTCTAGTTTTGCATGAATCGGATGTATATTGACAGATTGACACCACATGAAAAAATCTCTTCCATTTTAGCTTGTATGTTTTAATAGTAGAAGGCACTCTAGCATTAGCTAAAACTTCCCGACAGTCCGCAGGAATAGTTAGGTGTGCGAATTCAAGGTGTTGAGGAGCCAGGCTGCTAATCTCAGATGCTGGGTCCAGGTGACAGATCCGTCCGTTCTGGATGGATAGAAGGTTCAGTATTGGCTAATGTTAATGTTATTGACATTTATAAAGCGTGCTGCTACCCAAGGGTGTCCTGGCGCTAAGAAAGATGTCCACCTAAGACCTGGTCATGGGAGTTACTTTGGGCATTAGGCATTGAACAACCAGGTTTTCAGAGCCTTCCTAAAAACAATAAGCTCTGTTATGCCTCTGAGGAAGAGTGGAAGGGAATTCCATTCTTTGGCGGCACCTCCAAAAAAACTCCTGCCACCCCAATTGGCTTTTTTTGCCAATGGTATGCAGATGAGTTTGGCTTCAGAGGAGCGCAAGGATCTGGTAGGAACATACCGGTTGAAATTTTGGATCAGATGATTTGGACCAGTGGCATGGAGTGATTTATGGGTTACGCATAAGGCCTTAAACAAAACTCGCTTCTTAACAGGCAGCCAATGTACCTTTCTGATTTCTGCCGAAATAGATTCATATTTTCGAGTGCCTGACAGCAATCTGGCTGCTGCATTCTGTACGAGTTGAAGTTTCCTTAAAAGACCTTCCTGAGCGTTAACATATAGGCCATTGCAGTAGTCCAACCTGGACATGGCTAAAGCAGTGACAACTGTCTTCTGACTTTCAATAGGAAGATATGCCAATATTCTTTTGCATGATTTTAAAATGTAAGAGGTAGCTGAAACAACTGAGTTTACTTGGTCTTTGTGGGACAGTTTATTATCAATTATGAACCCTAAGTTTTTTACTTTCCTGACCGGTGTTGGAAGAGGGCCACGAGAGTCTGGCCACCATGCTGGGGTCCAAAATTGGGGGTTGTTACCAAACAATATCACCTCTGTTTTGGTAGAGTTGAGCTTCAAACAGTTCCGGGCCATCCAGCCACCCACAGCTGTCAAGCAGTCATGGAAACTGAGTGCTGGCTCCTGAGTCATTGGGTAGCAGAGACAACAATGTGTGTGTCATCGGCGTATGAAGTCAACTTGAACCCAAAGGATTCAATGAGGGGGGCAAGCTGCGAGACAAACATTAAAAAGAGTGGGGATCTTAGACGACCCCTGCGGGACTCCACATGGGAAGGAAAATGACTTTGCAGCAAAGTTGCCACGCGTAACTGTCTGCACTCTATCTGCTAAAAATGATTTGATCAGTTTCCAAGCCCTGCCTTTGACACCAATTTCATGCAGCCGGTCTATCAATAATACATGGTGGACCGTGTCAAACGCCGCGGAGAAGTCCAGCATGATCAGGGCTCCGTTCCCTCCTTGATCCAGAGTGGCCCTAATTTCTTCAGTAGACTTGATGAGAGCAGACTCTGTACTATGGCTCCCTCTGAAACCATACCGAGTAGGGTCAAGTACATGTCCATCCTCTATTATTATTATTATGTTTCTTATATAGCGCCTGAATCGACCCCCGAATGGGGTATCTCCGCGCTTGCCTTGGGAACCCGTCCTGGCTTTTCCCTGTGAGATAGCCCCTACAGGGCATCCACAAGGTGAAAGCCAGGCATCCCGCCGCGGTGGGCCGTTGTGGAGATTAAGCAAGCTTAATGCCCAGAGTTGCAGAGTGTGAACCCATGATTAGGTCAGGCACCGAAGCGAGAATTATCGAGTCCATGGACATTTGAGCTCAAGACCCTGCTGCGTCGGGAATTGAACCCTGGTCCCGGGTCTGACCTCTGCTTCAGGGTCTGCCTGCTCTAACCAGTGAGCCACACTTCTAGAAATCAACTGAGTTGGGTATTCATTAATGTTTCTGTGATTTTTGCAGGGAGCAGTAGTCTGGAAATCAGTCTAAAATTATTTGAGTTGAAACTGAATGGGATCGCGCTCCGAGAGAAGGAGAAGTTCGGTGAACCAGTATTGGCGAGGCCATCTGGGAGCAATGAGTATCATGCGGCAAGGTTGTTTCTTGATCTTGCGGAGAACTCTGGGAACCAACGGAATCAGAGGAAAGGATTAGGCATATATATGTGAACAATTCATTGAAAACGCATTCCTGCATGAGTCGTTGTGGGGAACCCAACTTGCAAAGGATGGGCATTTGCGATTCTGACTGGTCGAAAATGGTCTAGATCGGGGTGACCCCACTCACGAAAGACTGTTCAAAGTTGGTTGATGTAGCTCCCACTCATGATTGGATATAGTTGACCTGCTGAGGGAATCCGCTAGGACATTGGAGATTCCTGGAACATGAATAGCTGATCTTGTGACGAATAGCCCAGTCCCAGATCTCTTGAGCTTGTTGAGAGAGTAGGGCTGACTTTGTCCCTCCCTGCTTGTTCAAGTAATGCATACTTGCAGGGTTGTCCGTTCAAATTAGTACTGGGGTTCCCTGAATGACGGTTCGAAATGACTGCAGGGCCAAGAAAATGGCTCTCAACTCCAGAAGGTTGATATGCCACTTCTTTTGTTGGATGCTCCACTTGCTGTTAACCGTCATCCCTTGAAGGTGCGCCCCCATCCCTCGAGGGAAGCATCTGTGGTTATAGGGAAATTAGGCAGTTCAACCAGGAATGCACATCCTTCCCTGACATTCTTTATTTGAGTCCACCAAAGGAAGGCTTCTTGCATCAGAGGAGTGATGTGAATGTTATCGTCGAACGACCCCAAAATGTGCAACCACTGAAGGTTGAGCTCTTCTTGCAATGGTCTCATTCTGAAACGGCAGTTGGGTAAGTGGGTGTAAGTATTTAAATTGCACTAGCCGGAGGCGAATTGCACTAGCCGCCCCACGTGGGCCCACTAAACCCTCAGCCCAGTCCTCCTCCTCCAATTCACCCACATCCGCCTCCCATGCATTCCTAAGCCTCTGCAGGCTGGGGGGACAGTGAATGACCAATGTCTGGTATATTCGGGAGATCTTGCGATCCAGGAGACCCCCCATGAAGACCTTCACTTCTATGGGGCTAAAGTTGTGTAGAGATTTCAGGCCCTCCAGGCTAGGGGCGAGGACGTGCCTAAATTGTAGATAGCGGTAGAACTGGGATCGCGCCATTGCATACTCTTCATGCAGGTCCTGAAATGATTTGAGTGTCAGATCCTTCATAACATCCCCCAGAACCGAGATGCCTATTGCATCCCATCCCCGGAAGCCCTGCAGTGCTGCCAGCTGAGATAGGGGCCCGTTGCCCCAAAGGGGGGTCTCACGGCTCAAGGTATTCCACCACCCCATCCTGCGTAGATCCTGCCTCCAGATAAAGAATACTACCCGCGTGGCAGACGGCAAAGATCTCCGAAGCGGTGCGGAGTATAGTAACGTATGTAGGGAATGGCGCCCCGTAAGCTGCCGCTCAACCGCATATCCCAGGCCCCCCCTGTTCCCATACCACCACTCATTGAGGACCAGCAGATGCGAGGCTTGATAGTAGGAGAGGTCATCTGACGAAGCAAGACCCCCAGAGTACGTAGACAGGAAGCATGTGCGCAGGGCCACCCGAACCTTGCCCCCCTCCCACAGAAACTGTCTCAGCGCCGTGTTCACTTGCCAGAACCATCGAGGTAGGATTTCGTATGGATGGTTCTGCAACTGGTAGAGGAGTCGGGGAAGCTCCACCATCTTAAAAATTGCAAACCTACCAATTATGGACAGGGGCATGCAGGACCACACCTTAAGAACTTCCCGGGTACGGTCCCACACCAGGACCAGACTGCGTTCCCAAGACACCACCAGCACGTCATACAGGAAGACCCCCAAATATTTCAGCCCCCCACCGCCAATTAAACCGATGCAGCCCAGGCTCCCATTCTCAGTCGACACCCCAGGACCCGCAGCATAGCTTAGGTGGGTTCATATACAATCCTGAGGTTTCCACAAAAATCTCTAGTATACGCAGCAACCGCTGCCAGACTTGTCTAGAGGAGTAAGAAAGAACAGGAAGTCATCTGCGTACAGTGCTATTCTGTCCGAGAGACCCGGCGCCCACTCAAAGCCACGAAGCTGGGCATCAATGCGCACCCAGGCCGCCAGCGGCTCCATGGCGAGCGCAAATAGATACTGGGAGAGGGGGCAACCCTGCTGCGTTCCCCGCTGAATAGAGAAAGATTAAGAGATCAATCCCCCCACCCGCACCAACGCTGTCAGATCGGTGTATAGTAGCATTAGATAGGCCAGAAATCTTGGTCCGAGATTAAGTTTCCGCAGTAGGGCGAATAGATATACCCAGCTCAGGGAGTCGCAGGCCCTATCCATGCCGGCGAACAAGTGCGCCGCTGGCTCCCCCAGCTGTCGCTGGCTGCCGCTGCCACATGTGCGCCCTCTGGGGCATGAACCCAGCCTGGTCAGGGTGCACCAGGGTGGAAATATGTGGTAGAAGCCGGTTGGCCAATGCCTTGGCCAAGACCTTCGCTTCCACATTCAGGAGTGAGATGGAACGGTATGACGCATGCTGCTCCGGAGGCCTGCCAGGTTTGAGGAACACCTCCGCGTGTCTCCAGTCCGGGGGGCAGCGAGCCGCGCTCCCGTGCCTCCTCCACCACCGGCCGAAAGTGTGGGGCCAGCTGTACAATTCTTTTTTTAACTCACTGGGGAATCCGTTCAGTCCCGGAGCCTTCCCGGGATTGAGTTCCCCCAGGGCTGTGCCCAACTCTTCGTCCGACAGAGGCCGGTCCAGGAGGTCCGTCACCTCATAAGAGACAGCCTTAGGTGAAAGGTCATCTATAAATTTGGCTATAACAGCGGCTGTGAGGCATTCTTTCAGTGCATAGAGGTCCTCATAATATGCAGCAAAGCTTTCTGCAATAGCTGAGGGCTTGATAAGCGGCACCCTCGTGGGGCCCAGGACTCTTGGCAGGGCCTGGGAATGAAAGGCACCCTGGCATAGTCGATGCAGCATCTTGCTGGATTCATCTCCCCATTGATAGACACTACTCTGTGTTGCCAGCCAAGCCTGGCGGGCCTCGTCCATCAGTAGGGCTGCATAGTTTTGCTGAGCCAATATTAGTTGCCATCGGGCTGGGCCGCCACCTCCAGACTCCTGCGTTCCAGCACATCCACTTCCGCCTCCCAACACAACAATTCCCTCTTTTGCTCCCCACGCGCCGCCACACACCAGGAAACATCCGCCCCTCTCAGCGTGGGTTTAAACACCTCCCACAGTACAGCAGCGGACATGACTGACCCTACATTAACTGCCAGATCGTGATCTATTTCTTCTGCCAGGTGTTCCCTGTAGTCCTCTTTCTGCAAATGCCACACCGACATGCCCCATCTGAGTAGCTGCCGCCCCGGACTGATCCGAAATGTAAGGGCTACCGGTGAATAATCCGACAAGCCCCTGGGCATAATGTCAGCCAACACCACCCTGTGCTCTATCCCCCAGGGGACAAAGAGATAATCGAGATTTGAGAACGAATCATGTGTTGTGGAGAAATAGGTGTAATTCCGACGGGGTCCATGTAGGCATCTCCAGACGTCTACCCAATCAAGTCCTGTCACTAGAGAGTGTAATTTTGTGGGGGGGACCATTCTCTAGAGCACCCCCACTCCTCCATCTATCCCGGCCCTTTTCCATAACGTCGTTCCAAGGGGGGCGCTGGACTGAGAACGACACCTGGACCTCTACCTCCTGCTTCCCCCCAGCTGGCTTCGGGGTCCCCACCTGGCCACCTCACTAGAGGACAAATCAGATTCCCTACCGGGTGGTGTATGGACTCGAACCCACACAGTTTCATCTTTGCATTTGAATACCTCCTCCGAGGTGTCAAAGAAGTGTGTACGAGAGCGGTACACCACTCTCAGGCGGGCTGGAAATAGCATGGCATATGGGAGCTTGAGATCTCGATGATGGGCCATCGCCGCAAGAAAGGATTGCCGCTGCTACTGCACCAGTCGCACGTTGTCAGGGAATAGGAGGATGCGTGCATTTTTATAGATAAGGGGTTCCTTGGCTCGGGCCTGCTTCAGTATAGCCCTGTGAGCCCGTTCCACCACAAAGCAGCGGGAGAGAACATCGGGGGCATTCAGCCCTCCAGTCACTGTGTCAAGAAGCGCTCCACACTGTCCCCCTCGCAGCCCCCCCGGGAACCCCACAAAACAGAGGTTGTTGCACCAAGCACGTCCCTAGGTATCCTCCGGCCGCATCGCCAGTCCCTTTTGGATTGTTTCCATGGCCACCACTTTCTTCTTTAGGGCAGTAACATAATCTTCGACCCCGGTGATGCGGGTCTCTGCCTCCATAATGCCGCCACTGCGTTGGGCAGATCTTGTCGCAGCAGCATAGGTCAGATCGAGGGGAGCCGTATTCCCTGGTTCACGAGTAAGGATCGCAGAGAACAGCTTTCTTTAGTTGCAAACACGAGTCGTCTCTATTCAACTCGCTTTCGTATCTACGGCGAATTTCGTATCAAAGAAGATGAAAAAGCTGCAAGCGAATGGGTCCGCGGCGTTGCAAATGATAGCTGCTGGCGTCCCACGGCAGTTAGGAATAATATCATATATTTTTATATGAATACCTATAAAATGGAATAAAGTTTTTATATTTGAAGAATTTTGTTAGTATTTTTTCATGTCAATAACCTTCCCTTGTGCTAGTTAATATTGTGCTACTATTAACACGCTTTTTGGTAAAGACGCATTCACACCAGGATTTGTGGTAGAACGCGCACATAGGTCGCTTGGTCCGAGGCCTAATCCCGGCCTTCCACCCAGACCCATCATAGCCAGGATAATGAACTTTAGAGACCGGGATACTGCGCTACGTCTAGCCCATGAAAAGGGTGACCTCCAATGGCAGGGTTCCAAGCTGTCCCTCTATCCTGACTTTACTGCTATGGTGCAAGACGCTAGGAGGAAATTCCAGGGAGCTATGGCCACGCTAAGGAACTTGGGCCTGAAATATGGCATGTTATACCCCGCCAGGCAGAAGTCAATGGGCGCTCCCGAATATTCGAGAATCCATCGGAGGTGCAAGAGTTCTGCCACACATATAAACTTAACAATAAACAAAGCTCCGAGGCCGCCACCTCCTCCCCACCGCATAGAGGGTCGGATGCCAGCACAGACTTGTTCTTGAGTTCGGGACATGGTTGATTGGTTTGATTTGCATAGGCTGCCGCTCTTTACATTTGATCACACTTGTTGTTGGGCACTGTCTGTAGAAATAGAATGTATCATTTACCATTGGTTACGGGACCGTTGGATAGCATATGCCCCCACTTTTGGTGTACATCAACCATTTTATTTTTTGGATACGATAACATGTACCCCATTAGAATGGTTTTCAAAACGTTTCAAGGTTCACGGGTGCCATGCAATGTACTTGGAAAATGGGGTTTGCCTCCCCGAATGGGCGGGAAGGCTGGGTAGGAGGTGGGGGGAGGGGTATTAGAGTTTAAGCTTTGCAATGAGTTCATGTTATGCTCAATTACAGTTACTTTTGCAGGGTACAAATTTGAATTATCCGCCAATAATTTACAGGACACCTTATCATGGCACACTTAGGTCACAACTCCAGTCCCTCAGGTGTGACTTTAGCCACATGGAATGTCCGCGGTTTAAACGACACCCGCAAAAAAAGACATGTGTTACACTATTTGGGCCGCCACAAGATAGACATAGCCCTTCTTCAAGAAACGCATCTTCCTCCAGGTGATCGGTCCTGTTTTGCAGCCTCAAGGGGCCCACACTGCTACTTTGCTAACTACAGCAACTACGCTAGGGGCACTTCTTATTCATAAACGACTCCCCTTCAAATTCCACTCCTCCGTATACGATGATGCTGGCAGATATGCGATTGTGGAGGGTACACTATTCAATCATAGGATTGCGCTGGGATGTATATATGTTCCCAACACTGACTCCCCTGACTTTTTCCATGCCCTCCACTCAAAACTGCTAAAATTAGGCGATTTTAATGTCGCGCTCAACACGGCATTTGATAGTACATCCTTAGCTCCAGATCCTAAGCAGAGAGCACGTAGATCCCTACATTCCATGTGCGAACACCTCACCTTACTAGATTTGGGACGAATCAGTGATCTGGCACACACCACATTTACACACTATACCGGTGTTAGAAACACCTGGACACGGCTGGACTATTGGCTGGCCTCCCGTGAAATATCTAAATGGTTCCACAATACAGAGAAACTGCCCAGGTCGTACTCTGACCACTCCCCAGTATTACTCGAACTGTTGATTCCTCGCCCTAAGGGGTTTGAAAGGAAGTGGAGATTCCCGAACCATGCCCTAGATGAAGCGTTTAAACAAGAACTATGTAGCCATAGAGGACACCGGTTCTGTGGATTTTGAGGTGGTGCTGTGGGAGGGATTTAGGGCATACATGAGGGGGATATGTATCTCAAAAAGTTCCGAAGTGCTTCGCGACATTTGTGGCACTTTTTCCAGTTTAGAGAAGGAACTGGCTACGCTTGATACTGCCCAAACAGAAACTGCTAACTTGGACTACACCATGAAACGAGCAGCGCTGCTCTTAGAATACAAGGAGGTGGCAGACAGAGAAATACTCTACATGGGGAAATATCATAATGCCAAAGTTTATGGAGAAGGGGATCGCCCTGGTCGAGTTCTAGCACAAATGCTCCGCCCTCCATATTTGAAGGCGTATGTCACAGAACTCTGCTCCACATCAGGGACTACACTCAAGGACTCACTGCTGATACAGAAGGAATTTTTAGATTACTTTAAGACACTTTACACATCCAGGCTAGGCCAGGACAAAACTGGTCAAGAGTCGTACCTTTCAGAGATAGCACTGGTATACTTGGAGAAATATATGCAAGATTTTTAGCGGAGCCCATCACAGTGGACAGCAAAGATGAAGCCATTACAGCCCAGAATCCAACCACAGCCCCTGGGTTGGATGGATTTACAGGAGAATTCTACAAAACCTATAAAGACCTTTTAATCCCTCAACTTCTAAACGTCTATGCTGAAGCTCTCAAAAAACAACAGCTTCCTCCTACCCTACGAGAGGCGGTTATTATACTGCTCCCCAAACCCGGCAAGGACCCATTACACTGCAGTTCCTATAGATCCCTGTCACTGTAAAACTTAGATTATAAAATCCTGGCCAAGGCGCTAGTGTGCCGCCTCTCGCTACTTATGGAATTTATAATATCCCCTGCGCAGTCGGGTGTCATTCCTCATCGCTCTACCGACTTTAACCTCCACACCCTTTTTAATGTCTTGCACAGAATAAATCCAGAGGTTCCCGCAGCCACAATCCTGTTAGACACCGAAAAGGCGTTAGATTCCTTGGAATGGCCCTTTTTCCTTTCCATAATGCAGCGCATGAGACTGCCCCAGAGATTCATTGCCACCACAGCTTTGTTATACACACAACCAACGGCCGGGCTCCACTTAACAGCACACTATCAACCCCCTTCACACTATCACGTGGCACACAAGGCTGACCCCTCTCCCCTTTATTGTTTATTCTAGCAATGGACCCACTGATAAGACATTTCCAGTAACAGCATTTACACAGGGGACTACAATTCATCACAGGTCCACTATTGGTCTCACTATACGCAAACGACACTATCCTATATGTTCGAGATCCACAAATAAAATCTAGACCCTCTCCTCAGAGAGATCCTCAGATTTGGCAATTTCTCGGGTCTAGGGATAAACTGGCATAAATCGGTTATATTCCCCCTCACTGCTAGCACCGCCCGATGGGTCCCAGAGTTCCCTCTAGAATGGTGTGAGGACTCGGTAAAATACTTGGGGATACACATACATTTAGACACTGATCAGATTATAAGTCGTAATTATGGGGTGGACATTTCTAAATTGGAAACACAAATCGACTCCTGGCTTAAACTTCCCCTGTCTATGGCGGGACAGGTCGCGATGATTAAAATGATTGTGCTCCCAACATTTTTATACCTTTTTCACAATATACTAATCCCACTCACCAATACATTTTTCAACACTCTGAGATCACACCTGATCAGGTTGGTGTGGGGCGAAAGGACGCCCAGGGTAAAATGGGATGTAATGACACTTCCCTGCAACCGTGGGGGTTACGGGGTCCCTAACCTTAACTTATACTTTTTGGCCGCTCAATGCAGTTTCGCACAAACATGGTATCACCCAGACGCAAGGATTACATACCTATGACCAGAATCTGATTTTGTTTTACCTAACACACTTGCTACCATACTACCCAATGGCTTCCCCAGAGACCCCAAAGGCATACAGCCAGTCTCTACCACCAGTTGAACATGGCTTAAACTGCGCCATATCACTTGCACACAAACATTGTCTTCCTCCTCTCTTCCGCTTCCTAATGCCTCTTTCCTTCCTATAACTGGCGAAAAACTAGTACAGAGGACCTGCACCAAATTTAATAGTGTCAAGATTGGGGACCTCTACCCAGCAATCCATGTTTTTGACTCAAAAAAAAAAAAAAAAAAAAAAGAAACAAAATGTCTGATGGGAATGGTCTGTATTTGTCTTTGTGGTTGATCTTTTCGCCGTCGACAAAGCGCTGATGATAGATGAAATCTCCTTTGCCGACGAGATGGGTCTAACAGCAACAGAGACCAGCGTCGACGGAGATGAAGCTGATGACATGATCATCCTGGGTCTCGGCGACGAGAAGGTAACTGTCGACGTAGAAGTAGCGTCGACGATGAAAGTCGGAGACGGAGGAGCCGTCGACGACTGAGCTTTTTTCTGAGGGAAATCTTTCTCAGGAAGTCTTTTTGATGCCAGAGACTTGTTTTTCTTGGGGGCGTAACAGGTTTAGACTTTGAAGGTGGAGAAGCCTTTTTTGAAGAAAAAGAAGGCAAGCTAGAACCCTTAGAGGGTTGAACTTTTCTCGACACCTTAGCCCCAGGAGAAGATACATTTTCCTCAGCCATCCTCTTCCTAGAGGATATAGATGAATCAGAGGCCACACTTCACACCTCAGATAAGGGGTTACCCTGATCTTTAGTCTTCTGTAGCCACAGAAGTAGGCGCCCTTCTCTATCTCGGAGGGTCTTCTGAGGAAAGGTCATGCAAATTTTACAATCTCTCACCTCATGATCTGGATAAAGGCAGTAAATGCACTTCTTGTGGGGATCTTCTTTAAACAGCTGGAGCTTCCCACAAGATTCACAAGGTCTAAAGAGAGATTTCTTAGAAGATGACATTCTGAAGAGGAAAAAATCCATAAAAATAGTGAAGTACTGAGGAGAGCTCAGGGAGACTCCCTTCACACGACGTGCGGTAGAAAATCTGAGAGCCTGAGCCTCTGGGGAGAATATTCTGGTGGGTGCTGTCATCTGGTTGGCTACAGTTTGGACTATATACAATGACTATGATAGTCATAAGTGTGGAGGTTTTTGTCTTGTAGCTTAGGGCTACTTTATTTCCTGGTTTTAGGTTACCAAGGTTATTTGGTTATTATGTGCATAATTATTGCTATTTTATGTACCGTGGGACTCCCACTTAGACAACGGGGAATGATTCAGGCATGTGAATCTATGAAAAACACCCCAAATAATGGAGAAGAGTACATTCTGCATCACATTTAATGCTTTGTCACCCATGCAATAAATACACCGAACACACCCTTTTAAAATTGTTTCGCACGAAAGCAAACACTTTTGTATTGCTTTTGTCAGCATTTGAGTGTCAAAGTCAAACCTATTTGCTTTAACAATGACTGTCGTTTATAAAGTTATGTACAAAGGTCATTGTGCTCAGCATGTGATTTGCTGCAACAGAGGAATGTGGTTAAATCAAGCATAAGTGAATAGACCAGTTCACTGTTTAATGAAAAATCCTTGAAACACATAAAATAGTTTGAGAGTCAAGGGCGTCTACCCCACCACTAGACATCTGGTAGGTTAAAGCAAAGGAAGAAAAAAAATATCAAAGAAAAACTCAATCTGATTAGTTCAAATTAACTGTTCCCAGATTACAGTCTTATGCGCATCATTCAGCTTAAATCTCCAATATAGAGATGTATTGCCTAAATGGATTACCTAAAACAAAATAATTAAATACAAGTTTGAAAATCCCGCCAGAATTAGAGGAAATGCATCATTGGAAAAACGCTCAATGGGGGATTCTAAATAAATGGGCAGGACAGCATACAAAAAGCAAGCTTAATAGTGTAACCATTGAAGAAGATCGAAATCTATTATCTGATTAGCAAAGAGCAGTACTCCATATTGGTATCAAACGCTCAATACCAATGTTGGTTATGAAGACACCAACATTCATAGATGCAAATATTTATACTGCAGAACAATGAAAGCTTAGTACAGAGCGGGGGATGCTGGGGGGGGGGGGAGAATAGGATCCCAAATCTGGGTGCAGTACCGAGTGGAGTATTGATTAATCCGAAAAGCACTGGCTACTCCAGGACAGGACGATTGCGAGGCTCCCTCTTTGGAAAATACCGTTCCTTAAGAGATCCGATAGGTCACGGAGCCCACAAAAGTCCCCATCACTAAGATAGTCATGGAGGTGTGGGACTTGGTAGCTTGCCGAACGGGGTTCACCACATTCACTTCCCCATGACACCTCTGTTTGAGAACGGAGATTTCCCACCGGGTCTACAATGGGTAGCGTTCGAGACACGGCATCATAAATCGTGCCGCGCCACATGCTTGATGAACATATAGAGGGAATCACCCCCTTCCCACAACTGAAGACTGGAAGGCTACGCTATCTCCAGGTGTGACAAATGGCGGCTGCATCATTCTAACCACCCCACCGTTGGCAGATGACTTACTCGATACGAGAAGGGAAAGGATTTCCAGATGAGTTCTCCGTTTATTTCACATTTGTACTTGAAACCCCACATGACTAGCCCTGCGACACTCACTGCCTTGATTTGTATGTGCATAGAGAGCAAATGAGCAATGTCGTGTACATGATGAACTTTTATGCTCTTGATACATGTGAATAAAAGATTTAAACCATAAAAAACAAGGTGGCATATACAAAGGAAATGTGGTAATGTTTAACTTGCTTTAGGTAACGGCTAAGCAGTAGAGATTTTTTTTTAATTACTTCTGCACTAAGCGACACCTAAATGCAAGGTAGTACAACATTTATTTACATGAAGTAATTAAATTAAATAAAGACAACGTGCCCACAAGTTAGTTTAGCACTCAGTTTCTGAAAAGATGTAATACATTGATTTATCCGAGAAAGTGTGGGTGGATATTGACCTTTGGAAGCTTGATGGGTGGCTCTTTGGACTCCTCCTCTTCATCACTGTCAGAATCTCCGCTCTGCACTGAGTTCTTGGAGGTCACGGCCAGGGACGCTTCCTTTCTTTGCCACTCCAGGACACAATGACGCACATTGCAGTAAACGTTGAAGGCAGATGGGTTGCTGTGAAGTTTGATATCTGGTATGGAAAGTGCATTCTCAAGGATTTCAGTCTGAAAGAAACATAATTGTATGTGAGCATATTGTGGAAAGCAGAGCGAATGTATCTAAGAGCAGAGAGCTCACAACTTTTTAACAAGAAATTCATCAGTATTTTTTTTTTGGTTCAAGCACTCCATTCAGCCCTGCCAATTGTGGGTTATCGAAGGTAAATTAAAATCTGCACTGCTCTATAGCCTGCCTACAAACTGATTAAGCTTTACCTCAGAGGTCAGCATTACTTCGAAAAGGACGTAGGTTCGATTCCACCGTATTCTGCAAAAGATGCCCCAAATCTGGACTACACAGATGTAAAAGAGTTGGACCATATCCATAAACAAGCTTTCAAACATAAAACACTGTTTCGGGAGTGTATATACAAAACTTTGCTTACCTTCCAATAGCAAAAGCTTCAGTGACAAGTGAACAGCAGCAAAAAAAAATCCCCCCCCCAAAAAAAAATCAGACCATTGGCCTACGTAAAAGTGCAATAAATAAAGTTTACCTGTGTAATAAGTATACTGCACTTCGAGGTGATTTTCTATCACCAACTGATCGGAAACGTAGTTAACGAGGCAGGCACTAATTCTTCTGAGCTGTGGTTCGACTGTAGTGTAAATGTTCATTGCTTCCACGTGGAACATGCAGCTGCATGACATCCACACCCCTCTATGCCCACTCCCAGTTCAGCACCCTGCCACAGGCTGGAATATCAGCAACTGAAGAGGAGGCGAGGATGAGTTTAAAGTTGTTGCTGGGTGGCAATTCCTATGCACTAGAGTATCACAGTTCCTGCCCAAGACACTTTTCTCCTACCAGTTTTATCGAATTTCTTCAAAGGTATAGGAATCAAAAATCAATTAGAAACTGAGAGGTACTCACAACAGGCACATATTAGTTTTCAATCAAGCGCAATGAGGAAACCGAACACCCAGGATGAAAGTCTCCGAGTCAAGTAATCAGAAAGTAACGCTTACAAGATGAATCGCCAACAGGTTGCGTAACCATCCTGTACACCTGTCCCACTGGAAAAAGCTTCTGAAAAGCTACAGGCGATTTCTTACCTTCAATGGAATGTGGACATACGCCAGCTTAGAAAAGTATCCCTTTAGTTTTGCAACTTAGAGAAATGGCAGGAACAATCTAAAGTGGTCGTAAAGTCAGAGTGGTTTCTTTCTCTGAAGGATTACCACCATAGGTGATAAGCCTTGTGAGGTGAAGTTAGTGACATAGCTAAGTATATTTTAACTTGGCTGGAGGTAGAACCCTTACCCTTCTCCTTCCTACTACTGAAGAACCCTTATACCATCCATGTTATAAGAGACCGCCTTCCACCCTACTAGAGCGAGGCCAGAAAGGAAGACCGGTACTGCTTATCTTGAGGGCACAAAGGAGACAGTTTTGATTCATGCCGCTTTCTTCCACCTCTCTACACTTACTTCCTCTACATTACATGCTAGAACGTTCTTTTTTCAATCCCTGCTTTCTCACTGGTCACGGCTATTCTAGCTTTCATTTCCTCCCACTTTCTTCCTTTTTGTCCCCCTCACTTTTACTCTGGGTCAAAGTCTGACTATATACCCAGATTCACAAAAATGACTGCTGGTGCCCACCACTGCAACCACTTGCATAACTGTAAGCATTGCATATTTGTATATTTTAGATAAATTTCAGCCTGCTGCAATACCGAAATGTACTTAAATAAAAAAAAGTATACAAGTACTGATTAACAAAAGGAAGACCACTGTAGAACAACTTCTATTGAGATGAAAATTACAAAGACCGAAGTTTATGAAGTAGCATGGTGTATGAGGAATAATTCTGGTAGAGTCAAAACCAAATAGTTCACTGTTCACTAACTCTCCTGCCTGATATAATGGGCAATGGGAAGACAGTGTTCATCATTTAAAGTTGCAATACAGTAAATGTCACTAGTTAAAATAGAGGATCACGCTCAACAAAGAACGCTGGCACTGGTACAAGGATGGGCAAGGGTATTTATGTGGTTTTCAACAAAATACTCTTGGCCAACTTAACTCCAATTTGCCACAGTTGGAATCTCTCCAAGCTCATGGCATTCCAAATCGATTCCTCGAATTTATCACTACAGTAATAAAAAAAAAATATAAAGTTCAGTTGCCCACAAGCGAGGCGCACTCCCCCTTGGCGTCGTCAGGTCAAGGAAGGTTGTAGGTGACACCAGCGTCATGCAGCAACCGACGCGTTTCGGGCCTCCACCCTTCTTCCAAGGTTTTACGCTGCTCCCCAAGGATTACCAACACACAGAACTGCGGGTGTAAGCCCTTTTATTTAAATCCACAATCGGACTCAGGTGAGTAAATGTCACAAAGAATTCTGGGACTGGAAGTTCTTTCGCAAAATAACACCCAAGTGGGTTGCTGGCGATCTTTGAGGCAAATGTCAAAATTCCGGTTGGGAGGCGCACCGCCGCTCATGAGGCGGTCCTGCTGCTGTTTTGTGTGACAGCGTGGCGGGCCAAACCGGCGAATGGCTGAATGGAGGAAGGAAGTGTGGGCACACCTACAAGAGGGATTTTGACATTTGCCTCAAAGATCGCCAGCAACCCACTTGGGTGTTATTTTGCGAAAGAACTTCCAGTCCCAGAATTCTTTGTGACATTTACTCACCTGAGTCCGATTGTGGATTTAAATAAAAGGGCGTACACTGGCAGTTCTGGGTGTTGGTAATCCTTGGGGAGCAGCGTAAAACCTTGGAAGAAGGGCGGAGGCCCGAAACACGTCGGTTGCTGCATGACGCTGGTGTCACCTACAACCTTCCTTGACCCGACTACGCCAAGGGGGAGTGCGCCTCGCTTGTGGGCAACTGAACTATATATATATATATATATATATATATATATATATATATAAAATCCAAGAATCGCCTCACAGCAATAGACAAATGCGCACTCAGGAATCCATAATTAGCATAAGGAGTTTATTCTCAGGTTAACACGCTACGCGTTTCGACACTAATAGTAATAGCGCGTGGTTTCCCATTCCAAGATGGCGACACCATTTGTTGTGAAAATGACCTGGCGCGTTAGCAATGTTAGTCACCTCTTCTATGTTTTTTGCTGTGCAAAACCAGCCACACCGACCAGGGTGGTTCACGTGTGATCAAGGCACAAGTGTGTCGAAACGCGTAGCGTGTTAACCTGAGAATAAACTCCTTATGCTAATTATGGATTCCTGAGTGCGCATTTGTCTATTGCTGTGAGGCGATTCTTGGATTATACGGTATCGGCTTCTGTGGTCCGCCGATCTTTATGCGCCACCTGGCCCGGGAGAAGAATCCCAGCAGGACCCTGTGCTTTGTTTTGAATATATATATATATATATATATATATATATATATATATATATATATATATATATATATATATATATACACACACACACACACACACACACACACACACACAATGTTCAACAAGGATGGAAAACAAGAAATTATGTCTACCCACTAAGTTAATTCTTGTCACCATAAAGTGTTGAGCACTTGGATAAACCTAAGCAGCAAGAATTAACTAGTTTCAATCTGAATATAAAGACGACGTGGTCTATAGATTAAAGGTCCTTGTAAAATAATCGGAAAGGGAAAAGCTGGTAGTGTCTAAAATGTTCCAAAATAAGTGGCTTTGTGGAATCCTGTATGTATTCTCTACTCTTTCGGTTTAATTTCAGAGCATAGAAAAAGTGGAGAACATCCCCTTCAGCCCTATAAAGTAGTCCTATTGACTGAGATGGGAAAGGACTAGGTTGATATATACACAGTTCTGCTGATCTCCTGGGCAATGATAAAATGAGTCGGGAAGTAGCTCTAACTCCTTGCATATAGGCCTCTTTTCCCCTGCTGCATGCCTCAACAATGGAAATATTTACTTCATATTTCAGAGGTTTATTCCTATTAAAAAAATAACGAATACACCTGGCATACAATGTATTGAACTGCCTTTCTGTTGGCATTTCTGGGTTTGGGAAGAAAACGTGCAAGTCAAGTATTTAGTTCCTGTGAGGTTAGAAATGACAATAGCATAAACATAGGAGTTAGCATAGAACTTCGTTCCTATTGAAGTATGTAAAAATGTGAGCAGCATATCCATCGACAGACTTGTAGCTTATAGACTCCGTAGGCTGATGTGACCACCACTAATCGAGGTTGATGTACATGGAAAAGAAATGAGAGGAAAACATGATCGAAGACAAGAAGCTCTTATACAGAAATTTAGGCAATACTCTTTTCCAGAACATTTCTGAACACTGTGGGTTCTATACATCTGGTTTGCCCATCACTTCAACCATGGTGGCCAGGTAAGCCAGTGTAGTTTGTTTTGGATAAGTTAGAACGCATGTCACTTCAGAATGTAATAAACCAACCATTTTTCCAAAGCAATAGAGAGTCTTCACTACTTGAGTTTCTTAGAGCACTTTTACATCCGGTTTCACTTTACTTCCTTAGGTATATCCATGTAAGCAGGGGCTGCAGTCAAGCGTCTAAATTGAATTACCTCTAGTACCATGCTACCACGATCAGTGTGGTGTCGTAACAATCATGAGCTTGAAGAACAAAGTGTTGTCACTACTGAGATCCTCGTCCCATCATTCCTCTTCTTGGAAAGTACTAGCTGTATTACAGGCACTGCCATGAAGTTCAAATTATCCATCTATAGTTAATTTAAAAAAAATGTTTTAAAACAAGTTATAAAGATACTAATTTCAAAAGAACAAGAGGTACTAGAGAAAATTGTGCACTAAATATGTTTGCCTCTCGGCGCTGCAGGTACATGTACTGGAGAGGGACTAGAAAGCTTGCAGAAACTGGGTGGGTAAGTGCAACGAAAAGGACTGCCTCATGCATACATGATCGCTCAGAATTAAGCCACATTACCTCCCCCTGCCGTGATTTGTAACTCCAGTACTGACATTTTCACTTTCAACTTGCACATTTCACTAATGAAATCCCTCGGAGGTCCTAATGAGAGATTTTAGTTTAAAATGTGTGTTAAACGTAATAAATAGAGGATGCACTACACATTGCTAATATATGTCTGGAGGAGATTTTTTGGTACACCTGAATTTCTCTTTAGTTGTGAACAAAACCAATTGAGATACCAAATCTGGAAATTAAGTCTTCTATGAATTAGACGGAAAACCAAAATGGAAGGGGGGGGTGGGGGTATGGGGGGGGGGGACGGGGGGGTGCTCATCACAGACGTCAAATCATAACAACCCCACACTACACCCAGAGATTGGAGAAAACCCCCGCTCTCACAAGTTGAAATGGCCTTAACCGGAGGACAGGAGAGGTTACTCCCCAGCGCTTCGTCGGTAAAATGTTTGCCGTCCGATTGTCCTGCTCTAGATGTTCTATATATATTACCAATGAGATGGGGTTATGCCACTGGTCGCTGCCAAGGGTCCTTTTGTTATTTTTATTTCTTACTATAAGTTATAATAAATATTGCTGCGTGCATCTCTCCTGGGTGTGAAAGGCTTTAGTTATGGAATAGCTGCGATGTGCCAAGCAATTAAACTATTGAGCTGATCATACGGGCATCCAGGTGGATTGCTGTGATGTAACACGTCAATAAATAGCCTGCCAATGATACATTGCTCAGATCTCATTACATGTTCGCCATACAATTTACAGTGTTGCAATAAAAAGTTCATTAAAAAGTCTTCTATGAATTAGCTACTTCATATCCCACTCTGCTTAGACTCGGTTTCTTAGGGGTGTAGTTAGCCAGGCTCAGGGGACAGTTAAGCCTATGCTCTAATCTGTGTTGCACTCCTCCCGTTGGGACCAATAACATACCAGAGGACTTAGGTCATCAGAGACAGAAGGATGCTGAGTAGGGGACTCAGATAGCTGGGCGCATAGTGAAATAATGGAAAAATGCATCATCTCCAAGGTTGAGACTTTAAACTTGCTCCCATGCAACCACGATATTTCAGGTGGAATAGATTCAATACTTTATACTTTGTAGTGCAGAAGCCCTACTCTGGTCGCTGAAATACTAAGCCTACACCCCAAAGAAAAGAGATCGGAGAACAAGCTGGCAGGAAAGTACAATGGAAGCTGAGGTGGGTGACCTGTATGTTGGATCTGGTAAGTGAATAGAGGAGCAGAGTGAAAGGATGGCAACCAACTCAATGAGTACGCACTTCAAGAACACAACATTTAGTGATGTTCTGCAGCATTAAAGTAAAGAGTGGTCCATACAACATCCACCATGGAGCATTAGATCAAGCAGGACCTGACTGATTCCGTACTGGGAACGATCAAGGTCAAGTAAGAGATGGTAGAAGTGAAGCAGGCATAGGTAAGCCTTGTCCCAGAGACCCTAAAAGATGAAACGTTTAAGAGATTTAAATTACCTAGAGAATAAGGAACAAAAACTAGGAGAAGCTTTTGGCGTGAACTCTGTACATACATGGAGCCTGAGTCTAAGGTAGAACTACCCACAAAAAGTGAAGCAAAATGTAGTTGAAGAGTGAAAGTGCCACTATTGATTGCTCCTGGATGCAATTGAGGGTCGGTGTACAAGATTAATCTGAATAGTTGGCTGCACTAACAGACTGTCAGAAACTGGTTATTTGAAGGAACCAACAAGGCAATTCACCTGGAAGTGGTGCTCTATTTCCTGGCAATTTTTAAGGAAATGGAGAAGTTTTGAGCAGTTCCTCGTATTTGATGTCCTTTGTCCGAAGGCTACATACCAACAATCGATGTGCAAAATGATGTTTTGCCAACATACAAGCAATCCAATGTATCAACAGTAATGGGAAGCATCCAGTCGCTTCCGCCTGGCACTATCTCTAATTTCGGCTTGATGCTGTTTATACTGCAATGACGAAAGTGCTTAACACACATCTTTGTTCTTCAGCGAATGTTTTCACTAAAATAGTGTGGCAGAAATCAAGAAACGGTCTCTGGGGGCTGGCCAGCAAAATGGCAGAATAGATATGCACCCTGCCAAGCTGCCTCAAAATTCATAATAAATTCTCATCACTCAGCGGCTAGATGGCCCAAAAAACAGCATCATGCAGACCTAATACAGGGAGCAAAAGGTACACTGGTGAGCGGAGGTGAGAAACATACAGGGGAACAGAAAATAAAGGAGGCAAGAGAGAGCTGGGCCTGAAGACAAAATAGTGGATGCAGAGCTGAAGCAGGGGCGAACGTAAGAAAAGAAACCAGCTCAAAAGTGGTCCGAGTTGAAGACATAGGCAGGCGCATGGTGGCGCGGATCTGCCTTAAAAGAAATAAGAGGTCCGGGGAGCAGGAAACACCGCGGACCAGCGGGGGTGGGGATGGGGGGGGGGGGGGGGGCGGGAAGAAGGCTGGCGCAACCGATTTAGTATGGGTCAGCATCGACAAAAGGTGAGGGTCCTCCTCCACCAGTCAGAACAACTAGCTATATGAGGCTAAAAGAGAGAAAAATAGATTTTTGGGGCTTCAGACAGAGTGGGGGTGGAACAAGACCCAAAGGGGAGTGAGGAACTCCAAAGGAAGGGAATGTGGAACCAAATGAGGGCCAGCAAGGGATGTGGCACCCAAAGCGCTGACTGAAGGCAGAATTAGCAGGGAGTGAGTGAGGCTGCCAGCAGGGGAATCGTGAGTATACACAAAGGAAGCAGCTAGGCTGGTGTGATAGCAAGAACTCAGGCGATCCTTTGGAGGCTGGCCTGCAAAGAGCAAAGGTTTCTGAAGAAGTGACGTGGTGGGGTCTCGAAGGCCGCCTGGCGGGATGAGCTTGGTGGCAAGTAAGAAGCCAGGGGGCTCGGGATGGCAGCCAGCAGGGGGATGTGATAACCCAGCAGGCCCTCCTCCTCCAAAGACCTCTCCCCCTTCCCTTTCAGATACAGGAAACCCACAGGCTCAGTGCAAAGCAGGGGTTTTGAGAGTAGTACAGGTCCCCCTGGGGCTAAACCCAGAGAAAATGGAGGGGAGATAACAGACAGAAACCAGTGGAGGCCTGGGACAGGGGAGCAAGAAAACTTAAGGCCAGGTACCAGACATTAGACAAGGGAAAAAAGACACGGACCGGAAGTGGGGGGCCCAAAGGCGACCATCCATATGACGGTAAGTGGTGATTAGTAATACTGGAGACGGTCAACAGTAGAGAGCTGAACGAGTGCATATTAGGGGGAATCCAGTCCCTAGGAAAACCATTGAGAGACTTGATAAAAATGACCCAGGTCTAATCGAGGGCTATCGAAAGGAGTAAACACCCCAAGAAGGTCACAAATCAGCAAGAGATGACAATAAAGAAAGGATAGTAAGATCCATTTGAAAGGGAGATGGAGAAATTTAAGCAGTGAATGACAGAAAAAGGGCTGCTCGCACAGTTTAATGAACATATCGCCCTTGAAACAAGCTTGCCGGGCTGAATAGAATCAACGAGACAGCGACACACAGAAGAGAATAGCCGGCTGGTAGAGGAAGAATGACAAAAAGAATCAAAGCCCCCAAGATAAGGAAAGATGGACCGCTACACAAAAGTAGCGAAGGCAGCCCCAGATGCAATGGGTGAACCTATGGCAATGCCAGACAATGCAGTACTTCTACAGGCAATCCAGACATCAAGAAAAAGACCCTCTTAAAATAAAATAGGTGAAGTGCGCTCTTGTAACACCGTTAATCCAGGATTCGGAACACATGGAACGAGAGTGAGTTCAGTTGAAACTAGGATCTGAAAGCTAGAAGATACACTCCAAACACGTCAATGGGGAGTCACTGATGCCACAGAAATAACCAAACACAACATTTAAGAGTAAAAGATGCAGAAAATAGTGCACGGAAAAACAACCTGAGATTAGTTGGGTTTCTGGAAGGAGCAGATAGCAACCCCACAGATGGATTCTTAGACACATGGTTAAGGGCGACGCTCCCGGAAGACAAGGTATCCATCTGTTTTTGATATAACACGCGCATAGAGCACTTAGTGGGAAACCCCACCAGAAGCACCACCAAAACCGAATATTATAAGGTTCTTGAACTTTCAAATTGATAGACAATTCTCAAGGAGGCCAGATTGAAGGAAGAAGTACACTACGATGCCACAAAGATCCTACCTTTTTCTGACTATTCTAGGGAGGTGCAAAACCAAAGGAGAACTTTTAACGTGGTAAAAGCCATGCTGTTAGCCCTTAAATTTTAGTACATGCTACTATTCCCTGCAAAGTTGAAGGTGATATTTCAAGGGAAGTCACTGTTTTTCTTTCCCCGGAAGTGGCTTGGCATTGGCTTGAGGAGAGACTCCCAACTGCAGATAGTAAAGACATTTAAAGGAGAGATGCGCATGAAAGAATGAAAGAGTGGCAAATGCCTGGGAGAAGACGACAAGCTATAGAACAGACAAAGGTCAAAACTGAGCAACATTAGCACGCAGCAGAGTGGAAAAAAACACATGTAAGAGTAGCCACCAACTCGGGAGGGTGGGGAGATACAAAGCTCTAATATGGAATGTAAATGGTCTAGGGGATAAGGTCAAAAGAGGTCTAGCATCACAAAATACCTGCAGACTCAAGTCAGACATAGCCCTTCCCCAGGAAACGCACCTGCAAGGCATTGAGTGTATGTTTGGGGAGAGGCCGTAACAATATGCTTGCACACACAAGATTCACCTTGGGGTGTATATATAGGTTGACCCTGACGGCAGATATGTAGGTGTTCGGGAGACAAGAGGGCGCTTAGACATAACATTGATGAGTGGGTACGCTTCACCAAGGTTGCAAAAGAATGCTTTAGACAAAATGGACAATACGTATGGAAGAACATTCCTCAATGCATATAATCGGAGGGGAATTCAACAAAGTTATTACAACAGAGATGGATAGATCTGGGACATCAGCACTCCTACGGGGGGCAATGGGGCTAACAGACATTTGGAGAACATAACACCCCAGGGTGAGACAATGTTGCTTCTCCAGAGTTCACAGGGTCTTTGAGACTGGACTCTATAGGAGCCACTGCATGGAAAATTATAAACATAAAAGAAGCAGAATACCTGGTGAGAAGTCTATAGGACCACTGTCCTCTTACGGTACCGTGGAGGGAAAGCAAAGGTGGAAGGGGAGGTAACTCACATGGAGATTATATGCATGGAAATTGAGAGTCTCTGTGGTAGAGACAGAATTAAAATACACACTGAATTGTTCTTTAAAGAACACAAGGCACAGTAAAAGCGGTGGAGACACTATAGGAGGCATACAAGATGGTTATGAGGGATAGTGCACAAAACCTAATTGCAAGAAAAAACGAGCATGGGCATAGCCAATAGGTCTCGCCTTTGGGACTTATAAGTGTTTAGCCAGAGCCATTGGCTTCGCCACCTTATAAGTGTTTAGCCATACAGTATGGGGCAGTTGGATAAGATATTACAATCTGGAACCAGCAGAGGACAAAACCGAGACTCAGGGGCCTATAGATCTGGGTTGAAGCCTTTACTGGACTATGGATGTATGTGAATAGTACAGGTGGGGGTTACAATGAAGATTGAATTGACTAATTGCTTCTCAAGTAGTAATTTGCCCCATGTTGGATATGTATGTGTTAACACTGAAAAATACAGTTAAAGTTATATATAAGAATAAATATAGTTTTTTGTTTTTTTAAGTAACTGTCTCTGTGGGACTATAAAGTTCCTGACAATATTCCTCAAAGGTCTCTACAACACTCCTGTTAACCAACATCATACAGGAGTTCAAGAATACCCAATGTAAACAACACACCTAACCCCACGTATCCAACCAGACCAGAAGAGCACATTTGCTTCTAAGAATATAGAAAAGTTAGTTTATATTGGATTTAGGTTTATTCTTAATAAAATTAGTTATAAAAAAAAAAAAGAATAGAGTAGAGCTAGTCCATGTGACTGTATTTTTAAAGCTAATATAAAAAACAAAAGGAGGCTTATAAGCGAGAACTGCAAGTCTGACATGGTGGTTAAACTCCATATACAACAACACAACACTTTGTGTGTTACAAATGGGGAAGGCATTTCTTGGAGCATTAACAATTCTAACCACCCCAGCCGGTGGACACACTTTAATGCTAAATAGAATGTGTTGAACAGACCCCAATGCAAGTCCTAATAATCACTCTTTATGAGAAACTGACATGAAGCTTATATAATACATGCTGCCATTTCGCCAACGCACAAATTAATTCACCTAGCACACAAAATGAAAAACCTGACCAGAATTTCATAGATCAAAAGGAATTCCCTTTGTGAGCCATGTTTTTTATCTGTGCCTTTATCAAATTACTTGGCAGATTGGGTTTCTCGCAGCCATTTCAGATTGCTCATTCTCATTAATGTCAAAATTCCTAAGCAAAGCTTAGTTCTGCAGACTTCAGTGCCTGCATGGATTAACAAGAGACTTTTCTTAGCTTGAATTTTACTATTTCTCGTTTTGTAAGGGTACACATTGCGATTCTACAGCACAAATTATTGCATAAGAATCCAGGATTGTGAATCTCAGACTGATTTGTTCTATTGTATTTGTATATTGAAAGCATCACTGCCATTCATGTGTGTTTTGCTTTATGAAATGGCAAAAGGAATCGCAACAGTAGGCAACATATCAAGAGGAATTAAACAGATATGGGTCCGACACACTTCTTCCCAGGTTTTCTGTTCATTTAAAAGTAAATTCACCATAGCCATACATAACTCCAATGGCTCTACATTCAAAATAGGCTTTCCCACATTTGATCCACGAATACCAAGTAACTACTGCTTAAAGATCAAATGGACATTATAAAGTAAGTGGCCTGACGCACAAGTTACTACTTGTGTAACGACATATCTGTAAGAGACATTAGTTAGTGATAGATTCCTTACCTTAGAAAATCCACAGGCATCAGACTGGATCCGGAAAGTTTTGCTTAGCAGTACCCCTGCGCATCAGTAGGTGGCGTCCTGCGGCTCCGCGTCAGTCTCCGGCGTTGTCAGCGCCGAGATGACGTCAAGGAGGGTACTTAGGCGCCACCCATGCGCACAGACATCAGTTCTGTACATTACTTTCCGTGCCCGGAACGCAGAGCCATGCAAGATTCTGGCCATTGGTGCATAAAACTAGGGCCCTGAAAAGGGGGTTACCTTAACCCTAGTAATCAGTTCGCAGAACGGGGAGGATGGGTGGGGCGGTAAGGAATTTATCACTAACTAATGTCTCTTACAGATATATTGTTACACAAGTAGTAACTTGTGCATCTGAAAGAGACATTAGCAATAGATCCCTTACCTTAGAATAGATACCCCAGCAATATCAACACCGGTGGTGGGTCTGCGAAGGAGATTACACATGAAAGTCACGGAGCACAGAACGGCCAAAGAAGCTGTGTCTCCGGACCTGACTGTCAAGGCAGTAGTGCTTGGTAAACGTGTGCAGCGAGGCCCACGTAGATGCCTGACAAATGTCATGCAAAGGAACGTTACGTTCCAAGGCAGTAGTGGCTGCAGTAGCCCTGGTCGAATGGGCACACAGTCCCACAGGAGGCTCCTTCTTGGCTAAGGAGTAACATGCTTTGATGCTCAGAACGACCCACCGGGAGATGGTCCGTTTGTGCACGGCCCAACCTTTTATGGCGCCCACGTAGCCAACAAAGAGCTGACCATCCACCCGGAACTGCTGTGTACGCTGCAGATAGAAAGCGAGCGCACGTTTTGGGTCCAGACAGTGGAGCCTCTCCTCTTCCCTTGAAGGATGCGGAGGCGGAAGGAAGGTGGGCAAAGTGATGGTCTGGAAGGGCGTGACAACCTTTGGCAAGAAAGGACAGGTCCTTAAATCCACCTTGTCCGGATGAACAGAAAGAAAAGGAGGTTTGGAAAAAAGACCTGGAGCTCACTCACTCTTCTGGCAGAGGTGATAGCTACCAGGAAAGCCGTCTTGAGAGTGAGAAGACATAAGGGACAGTTATGAAGGGGCTCAAAGGGAGCGCACATCAGAAAAGTCAAGACAAGATTTAAGTCCCACTGAGGCATTATGAAGGGCACGGGTGGAAATGTATGTGTAATGCCTTTAAGGAAACGGTTAACAACCGGGAACTTAAAAAGAGAAGGCTGATCTGGAAGCCTTAGAAAAGCGGAGATGTCCGAAAGATAACCTTTGATAGTGCCCAGAGTAGAACCCTGCCGGGTCAAAGAGAGCAGGAACAGAAAAACCTCAAAAAGAGGGGAAGAAAGGGGATCCACAGCCTTTGCTGTGCACCATGCCACAAACCGGTTTCACCTACAGGCGTATACCGTTTTAGTGGAGGGAGGCCTGGCTGCCAGAATTACATCACAAACTTCCGGATGAAGATCGAAAGGTATCAACTGTCGCCGCTCAATCTCCACGCATGGAGGTGGAGCCTGGACAGGTTCGGGAGGAGGACAGTCCCCTGCTGCTGCAACAGAAGATCCTCCTGAAGAAGCAGACGGTTCGGGGGAATCGATGCTCATATTGAGTAGCTCGGGATACCATACTCTCCGAGCCCAGTCCAGAGCCACAAGAACGACTTAGGCCCGGTCGTGCCTGATCTTCTTCAGCACTCCGGGCAGAAGTGGTATAATAGCGGAAAGGCGTACAACAGACTGCAACTCCACTCGCAACAAAAAGAGTCTCTGAGCGAGTGCCGCCTTGAAAATTCCAACAACCAGAACTGATGACATTGCGCGTCCTCCTCGGTGGTGAATAGATCTAACCAAGGCTCTCCCCACTGCTGAAAGAGACCTTGCGCCACGTCCGAGTTCAGACGCCATTCGTAATCCATCATGCACCGACGGCTGAGTTTGTCCGCCCTGGCGTTCAGAGAACCTGCCAGGTGTTGAACCGCCATGGTAAGGCTTTGATGTTCCAGCCATGTCCAGAGGCGCAGAGCCTCTCGACACAGGGTCCAGGACCCCACCCCGCCCTGCTTGTTGCAATACCACATGGCGGTGGTGTTGTCTGTGAACATCTGAAGTACACTTACCCGGACAAAGGGAAGGAATGCCTTCAGTGCAAGTCAGATCGCCCGCAGCTTCAGAAGGTTGATCTGGAGGACCAGAGGCCTCTGATCTCCACCTCTCCCAAGTGGCCTCCCGATCCCAGGAGGGACGCATCTGTCACCACTGTGTGCTGCGGTTGGGGAAGGGAGAGGGATCTGCCATTGACCCAATCGAGATTCGTGAGGCTCCACTGCAACTGTCATGCAGTGCCCCCCGAGATCTGAACATGGTCAGACAGGTTGCCCTGATGTTGCGCCCACTGGAACTTCAGGTCCCACTGCAGAGCCCGCCTAGGTCATCTGACATGTATCACCAGCAGGATGCAGGAGGCCATCAGGCCCAGAAGCCGGAGGGTCATCCTGACCGAAACCCGGGAAAGAGGCTGAAAGATCGGAATCATAGCCCGAATATCCCGGATTCGTTGCTCGGGAGGATAACCCAAAACAGCGTCCAATCCAGAACTGCTCCGATGAAAGGGAGCTTCTGAGAGGCAATCAGATGCAACTTCGGCACGTTGATGGAGAACCCCAGCAAATGCAGGAGGCCGCCGTAGTCTGGAGGTGGTTGACAACTGCCTGTCGTCGAGGTAGGGGGAAGACTGACACCCCTGACCTGCGCAGATGAGCCGCAACCACCGCCATCACCTTTGTGAACACCCGAGGAGCACTGGTAAGGCCGAAGGGGAGCACATCAAACTGAAAATGCTTCTGGTCTACAGTGAACCGCAGGTAGCGCCGATGGGCCGGCAGGACGGGGATGTGAAAATAAGCGCCCTGTAAGTCCAATGCTACCATCCAGTCTCCAGGGCAGCCAGGACCTGAGCCAGCATCTTTAATTTCTTCAGGAGGAAGCGAAGACGTCCCGGAGGTCCAAGATGTGGCGCAGGCCCCCCTAGTCCTTCTTGGGGACCAGAAAGTAGTGGGAACAACAACCACTCCCTACTTCCTGACAGGGAACGGGCTCGATGGCCCCCTTGCCAAGAGGGCCGTGACCTCCTGACGGAGTAGAGCCAAATGATCCCCCGACATGTGGTGGAACCGAGGTGGCAGGGCTGGAGGGGAAGACAGAAAGGGGAGCGAGTAACCTTGGCAGATAATCTGCAGCACCCACTAGTCTGATGTAATCTCGCACCAGTGATGGAGGTGGTGGCGAACCCTGCCCCCACCTACGTGGGGTGCTCCCTGAAGCTCGGATTAGGAAGGCTTGGAGGTGGAAGCAGCGGGGAGTAGAGGTGGACTGACCCACCCCTGCAGAAGCCATGGCCGAGGCGAGGCTGGTTTTGCAGAGGCTTGCTGGAGGAGGGCACCTGGGTGCCTCTGCCCTGGCCACGAAAGAAACGAAACCCAGGAGTGGCAGGGTTCTTTGTAGAAAGACCCAAGGACTTGGCCGTGGCCCGTGAGACCTTATCGCCAAAGAGGCGTGAGCCATCAAAGGGTATGTTCATGAGCAAGCCCTGGACATCGGGCGAGAACCCTGTTGAACGCAACCAGGCGTGGCGTCGCAACGCCACAGGCGTGGAAATCGCCCAGCCCAATGAAGCAGAGGTGTCCAAACCACACCTGTTAGCAAACTTAGCCGCATCCTCCCCTTCAGCAATCGCCTGGGAAAGGACAACCTGGACCTCCTCAGAACATTGAGGCAAGACCTGAGCCACGGAATTCAGGCTGTGTTAACCGACTGCAGCCCCAAGCTAGCCAAGGAGAACAACCTCTTGCCGAATTGTTGCAGCCTTTTAGAGTCCTTTCCGGCGGAGCCGTGGGAAAGGCACTCTGCGAGGTTGAGGCCTGAATGACCAGGCTCTCAGTCGTAGGGTGAGTGGTCAGGATGCGGGATCACCCAGCGCCGGCGGTGACGCCTGGGGACGTTTTTATCCACCGGCGCCCCCGTGGCCGGCCGCAACCAAGTGCCCAGAAGGACTTTGGTAAGGGCCTCATTGAAAGGAAGCAGCGGCGCCGACTATGTATACGCCGTCTGGAGCACCTCTGTGAGGAGGTTGGTTTTGAGGGCCACTGTAGGGAGGTCGGGATTAAGAGCCTCCGCAGCACGACACAGCAACACTGCGTAGGAAGCACCTTCCTCCATACTAGGCGGAAGAGGAAAACCCTGGGTCAGAAGAAACGTCAAGTTCTCCAGCGTCTTCCAGGTCGTCCACCCAATCTTGCTCGGAATCACATTGCCAGGGAAGGGGGTCCTCGGACCCGTCCCAGTCATCGTCCGCCTCCGGCGTGGAGGGACACGGTCGCGGCGGCGGAGCCGGCGCCGGAGAAGGGACGAACGGCATCGGGAACCGCGCTGAAAACTGCGCCGAGCGGGGCCGCCTCCCAATTTGGGTTCCCGGCCGTAACAAAATCGTCCGGGGGCAGGGGTGGGATAAACGGCACCCAGTGCTGTGCTGGAAGTGAAACAAAGGGCGGCGCCGGGGCCAGAGCCAGAGGCGCTGCACCATGTGGCACCCGGGCAGGAGGGGCAGGAGGTGCAGGATCCTGCGGAGCCGCTGGGCCAACAGAATCTGGACACGGGTCCGCGGTCCATGGCAGCAAGAAACGATTGCATCTGTTTGGGAGTCGCCGACAGACCAGGGTAAAGCGGGTAGGCCGGGGGACTCCCAGGCTCCGAAGGAGCCGCAGGGGTGGAACCCCTGTCCCCCTTATCCGCCTCCGAGGAGCGACGGGGGGGACGTCTGAGAGCGAGCACGCTTCTTCGACTTGTTTTTATGGCGTCGCTTACCGGAATCAGAGGGCGAAGACTTGGAGCCCGAAGAGCGACGGCTCCGGTCCCAGGAGCAGTCTCAGGAACGGCACCTAGAACCCACAAGGGCTTTGGGGCCATGGCACGACAGTCTCTGCAGTCCCAGGAGTCGTGGTCGGTCTCCAGGCAGTAGAGGCACACATCGTGGGGGTCCGCCACCAACATGTTACGGCGGCTCGACCCGCAAGACTTGAAGCCGGGCATCTCTACGTGCATAAGGATAAAAAAGAAGGAGACAAAAGTCTCAAAGAGTAGTCAAAAAGTGACTAAGGTACATGCTCACTCCGGATCTGCGCTTGCTGGTGTGGAAAAAGAAAGAACTGACGTCAGCTCGGCACTGACGACGCTGGTGACGAACGCGGAGCTTCAGGACGCCACCTACTGACGTACAGGGGTACTGCTAAGCAAAATTTTCCAGATCCAGTCTCACGCCTGGGGATATTCTAAGGTAACATAACATAACATGTGTATTTGTAAAGCGCACGTTCACCCAGCGGTTTCTTGGCGCTGAATAACAGATGTTTATTGTTACCCAACTCAATGGTACTCATTTTATCGACCTCAGATGGATGAAAGGCTGAGTGGACCCGCCGGGATTTGAACCTGTGACCATGAGGTCGAACACAGGCCCCTGCAGTGGACGCATTAGTCCACTGAGCCACCAGACCTGGCCGGTAAGGAATCTATCACCAATGTGTCTCTTTCAGATCTATATGTTGGAGAAGCATAAACACATGATTGTGTAATATATCCAAGGGAAGACATGTAGGAATCTATGCAGTAAAATTCAAAGTGTTTTGCCCCCAAACATGGTCTAACTGGGAATACTACTATCTCTTTTAGACATAGGAGGAAACGTTCTCTTGAAAGTAAGGCATGATAGTTGCTTAGAGCCCAACAGCATAGGCAATTTTATTTGCTCATCACTCAATTAACTTCTTTGGAATTTACTAAAGAGTTGTTCCTTGTATGTTTGGATCTATGTAGATATTTTAATCCTAGTACTCTGTGGTGAGACCACTCTCAGATGGCCATTTTTTGTTTCTGGGAAAGAAAGGATGATATCAGAGATGGGGTCGGTTTTGGTTCTAAATAACGATAAGCTACTTGCAGATCCAGACCGACCCAATACAATAGGCACTGGGAGTACTGTATTGTAAGTGGCACTTGAGATGGCAGCCTTTCTGAGTATTTGAAAAGAGCAGGAGACGCCAAAGGGTAATCTGTGTATTTACGGTATTTGTGTGACAAGTATCAAGTCACCGGGGCAACTGGCAAAAACAGTTACATTAAAAAGTATGGAAAATATAAGAATATTTTTTATAGGTATTATTTAAAAAGTGGAGTGCTTTAGTCTTTTTGAAAAGGCTGCAGAACTGTTTTAGCATGATTTATTCAGATAGTTGGTCCTATGCTCTTGATGCTTGCTTAGAGGACTTAGACTTTTTTATTTTTTTTGTTGAGATTTCCAGTAGGAAGACAGATTTACTTCTGGACTATGTTTTAATTTTTTACATGAGGTGTGCAATTTGTTTTTCGTAAGCACAGGCGGCTAGGATATAGTGGTTCATAGGTGAGGTAGCTATCTTTAAGGTCAACCTTGGCTTCAAAGGGTAACCACGTAAGTTCTCTTGAAATAAGTGATATGGTCTGGTTTAATGCACATTTGACAGAGTGAATTGACACACTGGGGAATGGCTTTTAGAAGAGCCAAGTTCAGAGAAGCATGAAAGTAGGGCATTGCCCCAGTCAAAGTAGGACAGGACCATTTAGTGGCCAGCTAATCTTAAATCAGTTTGAGGAATTGTAGATTTGAGGTTTTCCAGCAGAGAGCATTTGAATGAGGCAGTATTTGCAATTTGATGCAGTATTGTTAGATTTTACTTGATGGTGAAGCCAGTGATTTAGCAAAAAGCACCAGTGTTGGTAGTATGCCAAGGGGTGACATTGGTGAAGTCGAATCTGGGACTTCTTTAAAGTAAGAAAGAAGAACACATCCAATATTTGTTAATTAAAATTGATTTTCAACACCGGAATGTTTGATGGGTAAGATACTCTTAGGATTAAGTTGGGTAGTGTAAAGATAATGTACATGGATATTTCGCATAAATCAGGCCATGTGGCTCCAGTAGAGATTCAAAAGAAAGGCAAAGAATAGGAAGACCTTAGGCACACTACGTCTGAAAAGAAGGGCGGTGATAAGAAAGAGCCTACTTTCATGAACTGTGATCCAGATCAGTGTTTCCTAAACTGTGGGTCGCTAATTTTTGGTGGGTCATGAAATTCTAAGCAATAAATCAAGATGCCTTTAAATTCTGTATTATTCTTGCTGCGCTTCACAGACAGAAGTTAATTGTCGGACTATGTCTTCTGACAAACCTCTGATTATTTTTTAACATTAAGATTGATATTTACAAACTCCTCTCACTTTGCAGTCAGAAGAGAAAGAAAAGTAACTGAATTATGCGACAATCTTGCTGGGATACAAGAAGTGTGAAAGGAAAGTGCAAACAAAAAAAGTTACTCCAATGCACTCATGAAGTTAAAGTTCATTTATTTAGGTTTAAAGTAAATACACCTCAGCCACTCTGCAAATGAGCTGCCTCTTCACTTCCGGGTATCGGACTCCTTCTCTAACCACCTTCCCTGGAACCTTCAGTCTTCACATTCTACGACCCTCACATTCTACATTCCATTATATCCTACACACTAAAGAAAGGCCGTAGGATGTCATTTTTTGTTAGGGAAAATGGAGATAAATGTAAATGAATTTTACACATTCAGCAGTTACAAAAGACTAGTTAACATTGTACATTACATCTAGCAGAGGAAGTGTAGCTATGGACGTTAAAGCCAGGGCTGGCGTTTGGTATGAAACAATGTCAATTACAGCAATGTGCTAGAATTCGAAGGCTCTCAGAAATAGGTGGGCAAAAGTTACCTTTTTTTAAATGTTGATGCTTTTTGCAAATTGTAATGACCTCTAGCATGCAGAACGGAATTCTCTTGCCTCTATAAAAACATACCCCCTGCCATGCAGCAGTTAACCAAATATATTGTGCATTACTTTATGGGGAGTCATCCTTGGAGGTTGAGCTGATAGATGGCAAGTGTAGGGAGTCATGCAAGAAGAGAAAAAAGAGACAAATGCCAACCTAAAGGTAATTAAATGTATCATTCTCAGTAGAACATACCTTCTACTGGATACTATTAAAAAAATATGAGGAGGTAACATGAAGAGCTGCCTCATGTACAACGTTCTTCCATGAATGGGGTAATTTCCAAACTTTTTGGAGTAGGTCAGCAGACGAAACCGTGGGAACACCAGAGAAATGGATTCCAACAATTAACAAACTTGTGTCCTAGGGCTGCTCGCAGAGAAAGTGGCTTGTTGGAGGGGATTTACTGCCCATGTGTCAGTAAATTCGTACAGGCATACCAGATGTTAAATAGCAAAGAATTAAAAAAAGACAGCCGGTTATCTGTCAGATGAGAGATCACATAGCACTGGCCATGTTTACATGAGATATTTTACTGTGAAACTGAGGTATGGCCAGGAACATAGCAATGAAAGCCTGGAACAGACATCTTGCTGAACTCACTAATGCGTCCTCCCGATGTAAGATCCAAAATAGTTTCCAATAGGTCATTAGCAGAACGGTCACCCATGAAACAAGCATTTACAATGCAATGGTTTTGCCTTTGTTAAAGTTCGAGCGATTGGCATTGCTCTTGACATTATTTTTATTTATGTTTTTTTAACATAAATAAATGGCATTGTCATTTACAATGCCACTAGCTTTATCTCTCGCAAATGACACACACCAACACCCACAGAGAGCCCCCCCAACACACACAAACCCCCCCCCACACACACACCCACACAGAGCCCCCCACACACAGCCACACAAAGCCCCCCACACACACCCACACAGAGCCCCCCCACACACACACCTTCTGGCCCATTATCTTTTCTCCTCATCAAAATAACTGCCACACCCCTTTCTTTGTTCTGAAAATGTTAGGTAGCAAGCCATTTCAAATCTAGGGGGCTGTGGCCTAAAGAGAACTTTCTGAGGGCATGGAAAGAACAGCAGTCTCCTTTTTCATGGATGAGCATCCCCTAGCTCGGTTCTTATGCTCCACCTGTCTTTTTTTGATACTTCCTCCATTCTTTCCATAGTGTCAACAGTGGGTCAATATGCTTTGTCCTTTCTTTCCATAGCATCATGGCCGCTGTTGGATTCGATACCAAGTACAATGCAACGGTTTTGCCTTTGACAAAGTTAGAGCTATTGGCACTTTAAATGACAAATTGTTTATTTATGTGTTAGTTTTGAAAACAGATAAATAAATGGCATGGTCATTTACAATGCCAATAGCTTAATCTTTTGCAAATGCGAGACCTATTGCATTTGCACCCACACCCCCACACACACACACACACACACACAGCCACACGCACACAGAGCCACACACAGAGCCCACCCCCACACACACACAGCCCTACACACAAACAGCATCACACACACACACACACAATCACACACACACACACACACAGCATCACACACACCGTGCCGCAACCGCTATCAGTTCGCCGTGCAGGACACTACCGTCATGAGGCTTCCGCTCTATGGCAGCCTTTCTACACGGAGCCACATTCCACCTAATTTTTGCCTCACCTTCACCGTTCACGCAACCTGGTCTTGACACCCTCCGGACCTGGCGCGCCATTTCCTTATCCCTGATTGTCATCAGCCCTGAAGAGTCACATCCTCAACACGGTGTGATGAAACACGTGTCGGCTAATTGTACTTTCTTATGTACTGATCATAACTGAACCATAAACACACTTCTAAAGTTGCTGGATCTCAACCTCATTTTTTTAACATTATCTATCCCTTTGGGCTCTTACTGAAGAGCCAACTAACTTGTAAACTTGTGCACAGGATTTGTTTACAATCTGCTCTCAGCCTGCACCAGTCACTAGGTCCATCAGGGCCAGGGAATCTTTGTCCAAGGTGTTATCTAAATGGAAATTAAAATCACTTAAAATGGTGAAGTCTGGAGAATTTACTTTGTGTTCCAAAAGCTGGCCCATAGTTTGCATAAAATTATTTCTTGAACCAGGCGGCCTGTACATTTGCAGCCCATTAAAAGAAAACACGTGGCTGGCTGCTATTTTAAATTGGAGAGCACTTCAGCTTCTGTGTCTTTGGGAATAACTTTAAAAGATGTTTTCAGATGATCTCTGTAAATTATTGCCAGACCTCCTCCCTGTCTGACTACAGGATACTTCCTGACTATTGCGAACCCTGGTGGGATAGCCATCACCAGATCTGGGCCAGAGGTTTCATCTGCCCAGGTTTTCGTGACAAAAATAAGGTCACGGGCATGGAAATTCATTTTAAAAAGCCAACATTCATGCTTATGTTTAACCAATGACCGCGCATTTAGTAATGCACATGACAATCCTCGAGTAGGCTTTGTAATCTTGGGGCCACTCTGATCCCTCCTTACTCCTTCTGGGGGCGCTTTCTGGCTATCCAAAGAATACTCCTCTAAAAGACGCTTATATTTTATGTCAGTGAGCTTCAACTTACAAATCGAACATGTCTTGTTTCCAGTGTTATGAAAACCTTCCAAAGTTGGCTCAGAACATTTATAACTCAGATCGGATAGTTCCAGGACCTCACCTCTGGAGTATGAGTGTCTGCTCGCCATTCCTAATATGAAACCGGCAGCATGGCTGACGCTGTGCGCGAGCCGAGCGCAGACAGACGTAGACGGGCTTGCCATAGGTGCACCCGCTGCGCGTGTCCACATCAGGGGTGTTTATGTACTCTTCCCCGTGGGATGTACAGAGCAGCGAGAGCGCTGACCATCTCAAAAGGGCGGTCGAAAACGCTCTGCTCAACTGATACTGGCTTATTTCACTCTCTCCACTCAATCGCCATTAGTTGGGAGCTGTGGTGGACCGGAGAGCGGTGAGACCTGAGAGCAGAGTTAAGATTATTAAAAAGAGGTTAAAATAAATCTAAAATACTACGTAATACTTTGCGAGTGCTACGCAGTTCAAACAAGTAAAATTAATATAACAATCAATACAGTATAAAAGACTGTGCAAATCGCAGCATAGGTGCAAAACAATGCAGAAATCTCAATAGCGTGCTACAAGAGTGCTTTCCATCGCTGCACGTCGCCTCAGCTGTGTTTATGTACTCTTCCCCGTGTGATGTACAGAACAGCTAGAGTGCTGACCGTCTCAAAATGGCAGCCAAAAACGCTCTTCTCAACTGATACTGCCTTATCCCACTCTCGCCACTCAATCGGCATTAGTTGGGAGCCGTGGTGGACCGGAGAGCAGTGAGAACTGATAGCAGCGTTAAAATTGTTAAAGGAGCAGTGAGAACTGATAGCAGCGTTAAAATTGTTAAAAAGAGGTTAAAATAAATCTAAAATACTCAGTAATATTTTGTGAGTGCCACACAGTTAAAACAAGTAAAATTGATATAACAATCAAGACTGTGCAAATCCCAGCGTAGGTGCAAAACAATGCAGAAATCACATTAGCGTGCTACAAGAGTGCTTTCTATTGCTGCGTGTCCGCGTCACGGGTGTTTATGTAATCTTCCGTGGGATGTACAGAACAGGTAGAGCAAGACTGTGCAAATTGCAGCATAGGTGCAAAACAATGCTGAAATCACATTAGCGTGCTACCTACCTTTACCTTTACGGTTAGTCCGTAGTTCTCTCATGCCACTGTGGATGCAGATCTCTCCAGCGTATTGCTTGTTTACAGCATGACTGGCATGCCCGGCGTGTTCAGATCTAAGAAACCAAGAAACAAGCGGGAGGGGGCGGGAAAGGGGGAGGAGAGACGCAGACGACGGAAGGCGGGTGCCGGCAATGCCGGACCAGACTCGGGGGCGTTCCCGGCGTCGCGTGACGTCGGCAAAAGCCAAAGAATGTCGGGAACGCCCCCGTGTCTGGTCCGGCATTGACGGACAGGCCCCTCATCCAATGGCTAGGCTCCATTTACGGAGCCAGCCAATGAATGACGAGGGCCGACCCAAAGCACACTACAGTTCTCATCAGGTTTTCGCCTGCGCGAAAAAGATGCGCAGAGCGCATCTTTTTGGCGAGGCAAAACCTAAAAAAGGGTTGACTGTAGAAGGGCTGCTGTTGATTTTCCTAAGTGAAGAAATTACCCACCTATGTGGTAGGAAACTGGATTTTTGTTGCTGTAGCTCCCCCTCACTTTAGCCTGGTATGTGATGCCATTTTGATTGAAAGTGTGCTGGGTTCCTGCCAACCAGACCCCCAGCACCAGTGTTCTTTGCCTAAATTGTACCTTTGTTCTACAATTGCCACCAGTTTAGGAATAATGAAAGTCCTTAGTAAATGAATGCCCATGGTACCAAGGGCGCTGGGACTAAAAAAAGGGTCCTTAAGGGTTGCAGCAGGAATTGTGTCACCCTAAGGGTCCCCTCCCCAAGCTCATGCAAACTGCCACTGCAGCCTTTGTGCAGAGAAAAGTGAAGAGGCGACATGGCACGGCTCCCTGTGTGCAATGCCTGCGAAACACTTGATGTGGTATAGGTAAGTCACGCCTACAGCTAGCCTTACAGCCCTAGGGCAGGGTGTACTATACTCATGTGTGGGCATTTCTGCATTAGTGGATATGTCCCTGTGATAGCTAAGGTCACCCTTAAGACACCACAAACGCACAGGGAAGCCATACCAAGTACTTGGGCTGGACACTCGTGATTACAAGTTACCAGTTACATGATGTTATCACTGTAACCCCAGATACTTGGTACCAAAAATCTCCGCTCAATAAACCACACTGATGCTAGTGTCGGATTTATTAAGAATAGCACCCAGAGGGCACCTTAGAGGTGCACCCTGATAACCTACTGACCACTAGTGTGTTGACTGACTGGTCCCAATCAGCCAGACACCCAAGACAAGTTTCTGACCTCTCAAGGTGAGAGATCACTCTGAGCTTTGGAACAAAGCCTGCTCTGGGTGGAAGTGTTTACACTTCCTCCATGCAGGAACTGCATTCCAGTACGGGAAGCTTCAAAGGCCCTGGCGCCTCTGTTATGCCTGTCCAGATAGTGGACGGCAAAAGCCTTCTAGGGTCAGTGTTATGCCCACTTCCCAAAGGAAGTGATCAAGTTGAGGGTGTAGACACCCTAAAGGGCACATTGGCTACTACCAGTCACTCCCCTGAACGCCCCTAAATTAAGTATTTAGATGGCACACCTGAACCCGGATCAAGAGAAGGACAAAGAAGAGTCACTGCCTCGAGTGAACTGCAGAAGAACTGTGATTTTGGAAGGAACCCCTGCCTGCCCACATCTCTTGACAATCGCAACAGGGTGATTTGTCCTACAAGCTGGAGATCTACCACGGCCTTGGGTAGCCTGCCAGCACTTTGAAAATCACCTACAATCTTCCTTGGAGTAGAGGAGCTACTCCCCAGCAGCAGAAGGCACTGACAAGCAAAGTCCGGTCCAACGCCTTGCAGCTCCCCGGCCCGACTGATGCCGTAGGCAACCAGGAGAAGGTACTTGGGCTCTGGAAGATCAGATCTGTCTCTCCAGGACCAACCAGAGTTGTGCAGCACCAACACCTGGGGAAATGAATGCCTTGCACCAAACACAGACAGTGAAAGTCCCATCCGGATTCTCACAGCGCCACGACTAAGTAGCCGTCAAGGGATGTCAGCATCATTGAGACTTACTTCGTGGGTGGCCCAGCTGCCCCTACCAGCTGTTTGTCCCCAACTGTGAGGAGCACCTATGAGCATCCAGCCCAGCCGACCTAAGCACGCTTCACCCGAGCTGCCCAGCCCGGGTACCGAAGAACTGGCTGTGCCCTCTTGCTCCAAGACTCCTTACAACCCAAGCCCCCGTTTGGGAGCTCTAGGACTTGTCCCCCAGTGCAGGCTGGTTCCAGATGGCGTAGCCCCCTTCTCTGTAGCGCACAGCTACCAAGCTCACCAGCACCATTCTCCTGCATAAACCTGGGCAGCTCCAGAAGAACTGCTAGTAGTACTTTGGACTTTAGCCCACTACAACTTTAAACCCAGAAGGTAATCCACTGACACAAACTGTACTTCCTGTTATGCAATCAAGACTTTTCCTCCCATAGTATTGCATTTTGCATAAAAGCGTGCAGGTTTGTAAGATTTAGTTACCTGTAACAATTGATTACAAAAACAGTACTTACTATTGAGCGAAATTCTAGGTCTCACACAATATATAAAAAGTGTAATTTTTCTAATTTGGTCTCTGATTTTTTTCTTTATGTGTCTCATTGGTTGCCTCGGAGTAAAACAAAATGCTTTGCACTACCATCTGATAAGCATAATTGCTTGCTCCACACTTCCACAAAAGAGAGGGTTAGTATTATCTACTTTAGCCTCTGTAGGCCAATAGAGGATTCACAAGACTCTACACAGTGTACTTCTTTTTAGTGCACTATATCGACAGCCAGCTTCTTACATATGTGAATTACGTAGGGAACAGAGGGAAGTCATTGATGGTGTACAGATGCGTCTCTGAACAATGTGTGTGCAAGGTAAGATTATTCTCTTTATCACTGACATGGTTACAAGCCTGTGATATGCCACATACCACAGATAAGGGACTGCTATACTCAAATATTCATGCTGAACATGATTAACAAGAACACTGTGACAATGTTTATTTTGCTTTTTGCGCATTATAAAAATAAATAAGACACATTAAAATGAAGCATGGTATTATAGTTTCCTTTGGGAAACACTGAAGAAGTCCCAAGATTATATTTCAGTGACTTCCTCTATCAGGTAGTATTAGATCAGAAGGTATGTTGGAGTCAACATTATTACATGGTAGGCAGTTTGTAATTTCCTTTCTGAAGAGATGTCAGTCTCAACAATTGTTTTCCAGAATTATTGGTTTACACATGACAAACACTTATTAAGATGAAGTTTCTCACTAAAGAACAGGGGTTGCAGACAACTCAGGATACCATTAATCATATTTTAAATATGTTTAATATCCAAACATTGCTTTACCTGCTCAGCGCCACATTACTTTGCATATCACACGTTTGTTCTTTCTTGCCCCACCCTCACCCTCTAAAAAGCTATTAGAAAAAGGGCACTTGTACTTTGCAACCTCTCTCCTCCCATCGCTGCAAACATGAAATGTCATTCAATAAGAAAAACATCTGCATACTATTTATGGAGGAAGTTCCATTTTGGGATTTCAGCAAAAGGAGTAATCCTCTTTTAATGGTCCATTATTACTCTCAAATACTGCCGTCAATAATAATTTAGAAATGTAATTTATGCAAGACTTATTCTGTACTTTTGCTGAATACTTTTCCCTGGTGACATTTTTCTGGTGCTGGTGGTATTTTTTATTACATATTTAATGGCTGTTTTGATAGAAAGTGTTGGTATAAAACATGTATTTCAGTAAAGTTCAAAATGCATGTTCATATTTAAAAAAGTGTTTGCTAATATGTAAAGATAAAGGTTTGTGTATACAGCTATGTTGTGGCAGTTAATTATTTCAAGCCACTGCCATACGCTTTTGCATTTTTACCAGTTTGTGCCCCACAATCACTTAAAATGTTCTACTCCGTTATGCTAATCCCGTAGTAGATGCTTATTTTTAGTTAATATCAGCGGACATACTCCGCCCAGCATCAAACATCAAATTTACCTTACTCCGGCCCTTTACTTTCGATTTGGTCTTCTGCTTCCTTTTCAGTTTCTTCTTGCTCAGAATTTTCTTATTCCTAAAAACGAGGCAAGGAAAAAACGTGTTCAGGATCAGGACATACAATCAAGCAGCAGAATAAGGTGGATATTCAGTACATCCAGGTTAACACGTCTTTTATTTACTTGTGTTAAACTAACAAAGTTCAACTTGTGGAATAACTGTTACACTCGCTGGCATACCAGATGCAGTGGTGCTCTACCTGCAAAGGAAAATACATGCTTTCTTACAGATTGAGAGAATTATACACATTTGTTTGCGCGAACACATTTTTCGGACCTGAACAGAGTATCTGCAATAATAAGCTTAACAACTGAATGGTTCCACTGCATTCGTCTTAACCAGGTAGCTTTTTACATTATGATCACAGGGCTTGAAGTCCCATAATGCAGAGCAATAGGAGGTAAAACGCTAGGGCTGGCAGTACATCGCTCTCCTTTAATCGTGTGGATGCAAACGACGCATGTGAGTATCAAAAGGTTTATTATTTTTTTCGCAGACATCTATTAGCTCGTTTGCTAAACAAGCACACAAAAATTCTTACTAAAATTCACATGCAAAGCATGCAGCAACAAAAAAGTAGACCAATCACAGAATAATACATGAAAAACAAGTCGGGTAAATCTGCAGAAATAAGGGTTTTTTTTAAGTGTAAAAAAATGTTTTGCTATATTTTCCAGCCAACATAACATTTCTGAAATTATTTAATGCAAGTAACGTACGGATAATGGATACCTACCGGCTTTCGCTAGTTATTGAATAAGTGGAAATATCAGATTTAATAGTTCAGCAAGAACTGCATCATCAAAAGACCATTCAGAACTGGTGATAGTGGAACAAATTGCAAAGGTAAGTAAAATCACCGAACCTTCCTTTGACTTCACTGATCAACAAATGATAAAAATACGATTTGGCAATGCCAATAGGTCTAGTTTATGAATGAAAGTGGCTTTTGTGTCTGATGGGTATAGGCACTTGATAAGTCACCATATATGCACTGTGACACTTATCTTTACACTCATGCATCCATTCATCCATCAAATTACTCATTCCTGCATTCACTCTCTAGCTCAACGTCATTTAAAGATCTTGGATTGGTAAAACAACGATATACTATAGACAACAGTATTCCACAGTGGTCTCCTCCTTTAGATGCAGCACACTGCAGATCAAATGAATGATAAGCAAATACCCCTCTGTGAGCTTAGAACTAAGTAATAACAATACAACTTAAATGATGACTGATTTTACCATATGCTTTGCACAGTCAATATGCCAGGCCTACTGCCTTTATCATAATCTTCTATATAAAGAATCAGGTCAATAGTCTTCATCATTGGCTTGCCACCATAACCAACTCAAGCCTGCAGTACTGAGCATAAGTTTTCAACAAGGTCTTCATACAGCATAGAGTCAGAGGTAAACAAGCATTTACAATGCAATGGTCTCGGCATTGTTAACGTTAGAGCTATTGGCATTGCTCATGACATTTTTATTTAGGTTTTTGTTTTTAAAACATAAATAAATGGCCATCATTTACAATGCCAATAGCTTAATCGTTCGCAAATGAGAGAACTATTGCATTTGCACCCACACAGAGCCGTTTTTCTTGCCTCTGTTCCCTGCTTGTGATCGTTTTTTCTTGCCTCTGTTCCCTGGGGCGTTACTGGGCAGAGGTGTGTGTGTGTGTGTGTGTGTGTGTGTGTGTGTGTGTGTGTGTGTGTGTGTGTGTGTGTGTGTGTGTGTGTGTGTGTGTGTGTGTGTGTGTGTGTGTGTGTGTGTGTGTGTGTGTGTGTGTGTGTGTGTGTGTGTGTGTGTGTGTGTGTGTGTGTGTGTGTGTGTGTGTGTGTGTGTGTGTGTGTGTGTGCGCTGTGTGTGTGTGTGTGTGTGTGGCGCTGTGTGTGTGTGTGTGGCGCTGTGTGTGTGTGTGTGGCGCTGTGTGTGTGTGTGTGGCGCTGTGTGTGTGTGTGTGGCTCTCTCGGTGTGTGGCTCTCTCGGTGTGTGGCTCTCTCGGTGTGTGGCTCTCTCGGTGTGTGGCTCTCTCGGTGTGTGGCTCTCTCGGTGTGTGGCCCAGGAAGACATGGCTGGGCAGTTCGGGCTGGACTGAGGCCACAGGGTCAAGGCTGATTTGCATATGGCCTTGTCTGAACTGGGGTGGTGTGGAGTGCAAAAAAACGATGGATTTATGCCCAGATCTCTGTACTGGTGTGAATGTATGACATTGTTCTGCATTCTGTCCATCAACTGTTGTTTTTGCATTTGAATAGAAGAGGAGCAGATAAATCCAGTTGTTTAAGGATCAAACTCTGCAGTCAATATGCCCTTTTAGTCACCATATTCTTGATGATGCATGTAGAGATTTTCTGCTTAAGAATAAAGGGATTAACTCAAAACGGAAATGCAGGGTTGATCATAGTCCCTAAATTAGAAGTATAAATCAGCAGTGATTACAGTCAGCTGTGGTAGTGCACCATTCTAGTAATTCCTTTTACTTTGCCTTGGTGACAGACTCCAGTCCTGTGTCCATCTTTAAGTGTTGAAGTGGAATTTTCTGTTTATTATTGTGCTCTGACCAATTGCATAGTTGGGTACTGTGTGGTCAGGAAGCCAGTTTGGTCCTGCCACTTAGTTGGGTAACAGGCAAGTTTCGATTTCATTTGTGAACTTCAAACCACTGTTTATGCCTAATATCTTTACTAGGAAGGAGTTCAGAAGTTTTTCTGATTGCACTGAGAAGGATGAACCACCAACAGCCTGACTTCAGGAGGGAATGGTTATAAATGAAGCTAGTCTTGAGCAGAAAATATGACTTTGGAAGAAATCTTAAAATGTAGTACGTAGGAATCCCACGCCTTTCCTGTGCATGGATCTGTGGACAAGGTAGAGTGTCTTACAGGCAGAGCAGCTAGCTATATGTGACCAGATTACTGCCTGAAGCACCAGCAGTGAGATGTGTTGTCTTGGATGAAGGTGTAACTGTAGTCTTTCTGTGGTGTTTGAAATCCTTGGAGGTCTGCAAATTAAGAATATGTGAGCCCCTAGGTGCAAGTCATCTGCCTAACCGTCTGAGACATCGCAACAGTAGAAATGCCCTCTGGTTTCTGTGGGTTCCCGAATAGTGTGAATAAGCATCGCAGTCTTTCTGTGACTTGACTAACCTGTAAGGTCTGTGATGGGTTAAAATCCAGAGTCGCTGCAAGATTTCTGCACTCTTATTGTAGCTGGCAGGTTTTTTATTTCAGTGGCATTTTTAGTGGTTTGGGGCATGCTGCTGTAAATTGGTAGGTCTGCTACTGTCCAGGTTATGATTTCCAGTTATCTAACTTGAGTTTAAGTTGGTTGGCCTTCATATATTTGTCAACGGTACAGAGAAACTCTGTTTGGATGAGCGTTTAGGATTTCCAGTAGCTTTGGGGTTGTGTGTTGTCTGCACAGTTGTAGTATGCCAGGTTGAATGACAAAATGTCATTATTCCCCCCATAAAGGAGAATGTGGTCGCTATCTCCGTAATCCTAAAATTATACCCATGCTCCCAATTTCAAAACTAAAAAAAGGGCCTAAATCAGCATTTTTACTTAAGGAACTGTCACAGTATTCGATCCTGAAATGAGCCCCATTATTGTGGCACGCAAACAAGCACTCTTCCGAACTTTCCTCTCTCGCGCCTCCCTCCAACATCTCAGAGGAAGCCCACTTGCAGATCGACAAAGTCTCCGACTCCCTCGTCTCACATAATCAATTACTGCAAGAAAGAACGCGATAAAAGTAAGTGAAAGTTACAAAGGCCGCCCATTTATTTCACTGAAGACTCGACACGTGCTGCAATTCACTTTACTTTGTTCCACGGCTTTAGGCTAATCTCACTGATGCGCAGGGATTAATGCACTTTATGCCGCGTACGTCAAGCCGTGAATAGCAAAGGCCCAGGCGCGCGCTACATACTCACATTGACAATGAAATAAAGGCTATAAAATTCAGCAGTAACTGCATCACCAGAGGAATGAGAACGATGAGGCAGGGAAAGAGCGTGGCTGACTTTTCGTGCCTCCGGAATGGTGAGCGGTCCCGTCCCTAGTAGTCTAAGACTGAAAGTACCAGTGTGGGAAGTAAACAGACGCCTTCTGACTGCTTCTGTAACATGGGGCAATGCTCCCGTATCGAACCTGTACAAAGAGGGATTCCTCTGACAAACATTGAGGTAATCTGTTTTAATCCAACAAACAATGAGCTCAAATTTTACATATGAAGTATAGTGAGCATTTCAAGCGACCCTTCAAAGAGGGTCGTTCTGAGGACTCTTTGAAAAGACATTCACGTGCTCTTTAAGGAGGAAGAGTGGCACACAACCCCTCACATCATGGGCACGACTTCTCAAATGCATTGAACAAAACCACAATGATAATATAATTTTTCAGGGTTCACAACAAAGACTGCACCAACAGGATATTGCGGACGGTAAGGCATCTACTGTGGAAACACTGCAACAAAAAAAAAACAGAAGGTTGAGGGTCTCACACAAACTCAACTCCTCTTTTCAAATATAAATGTTCGATAACATGAATGCCAAAACTGGACTAGCTAAAAGTACTAAATATTACCAATTCTTCTTCTTCATAAATTAGCAATTTATTTTGTCACAGTTACTATTTTAATCAAATGTAAAAGTATTTTGCAAAATTGCTTCACACCTTTTCTATTTCCTTTGTTTGTTTATTTCTCAGTAACGTGAATTGTATATTTTTGCGAAGATACTGTTAAGAGTGACACGGATTTAGCAATAGGGAAGTTCAAGTAATTTACAGGTTGTGTAATTCTTGATTGCCCTAATGAAACCCCCAGAGGTGTCGCAATACAAAGACGAATGCAATTAAATCATTTTACATCTAATTATTAAATAATTATAACTTTGGCATATGTTTAGAGACCTGCATCAACAGGTAGTGTTTAGAAACAGCGAGCTGGGCAGAAAGTATCACAATTTCAAAGCGCCTGCTATTTTTTATATTATATACTATACATGTTCTGGCATTATAAAGCCTTTTTTCCCCACTCAAAAAATCACTGGTATTATAACAAAGCAAACAAAGTTTCACTGAGGTGCTGGATTTCTCTAAACTAGGATGCATAATTCTGCAATGAACAGGTGATGTGCAATCCTGTAAAGTTTTGATAGATACCCTTTGCCTTCAGTGGAAATCAGTCGCTGTTGCACAGCTGATCTAGCCTTGGCCCCTGCCCAGCAGTCAAGCGACAGCTTCATAAAACGTGGAAAGCAAACACTACCTTGGCAGTCACTGCTTGCAAGCTCTGCATTCGATGAACAAGACACGTATGGGAATTTCACCTCAGAAGAGGATGAACACATCCTGTTTTCTGTTCTACCTTAAGCCAGTGTATCTATTATTTTACGTGTGATCAATGTGCCTTTGTTTAGCAAATTCTAACCGTTTGCATGGTCTCAAAGTTCTTTCGGGAATCTTGCCTTTACAGTTCTGGGGTTCTTGTTGCTGGAATCAGCGGTCTGGCTCTCTTTTGAAAATACTTGGCCAGTCCAGGATCTAAGAGAGTCACTGCTAATCTCCTCCTTTATAATGTTCAATTATTTTGCCTAAAGTGCTGTTCCAGGGACCAGTAGAAACCTAAATTGAAATCTACACTTTGACACCCCTATCAATTACAGGCCTCAGGGGTTGCCACGATATTTTGAGTAGCTGCTTTTGGGTGCATAGCTAAACTCAATAAAACTGCAACAGACTACATTTATGTGACTTATGAGGGCATTGTTTGGACTTCTACTAGACACTCCTTTAAGTGTGGAAAAAGCCATGCTTCTCGGACCCCCACGCTAACTAGCAAAGCACATCTATACTACTATTATAAAGAGAGAACTTGCACCTTTTGGCCAGGTAAACTCGGGAACCACAGCGCCAATCTACACACTCGATACATCTATGAAATTGCCAGGGTGTGTAGATGGACATAGGCTATATACATTTTTTTCAAAAAGGAAATTAAAAAAAATTAAGTTTGTAAACAAAGTAGTCCCCTGAAAGTAGCGCCGGCCGGGACCTAGCGCTGGCCGCTACGCGACGTGCGTGATAACGAAGGAGGAGGGCGGTGCAGTGACGAGCGGCTGTGCAGTGACGAGCGGCGGCACAGGTAAGGAAAGGGAAAGTGAGACTGTGTGATGCAAATGTCGGAGCGCGAGTGAGTCGGGCGGGAGGGGGGCGCGAGTGAGTCGGGGCGGGAGGGGGGCGCGAGTGAGTCAGGGCGGGAGGGGGGCGCGAGTGAGTCAGGGCGGGAGGTGGGCGCAAGTGAGTCGGGCGGGCGGGAGTCGGTGCGGGAGGGGCTCGGGTGGGAGGGGGTCGGGGCGGGAGCGGGTGTACTGCCCCCAGCCGCTTTCTGCCCCAGGCAACGCTGGGGCGGGCTGCTAGTAAGATGTATTCTAAACCAGAAGCAGATTTGTGTGAAGTAATAGTATGGTGTGTGTATGTGTGTGTATGTGTGTGTATGTGTGTGTATGTGTGTATGTGTGTGTGTGTGTGTGTGTGTGTGTGTGTGTGTGTGTGTGTGTGTGTGTGTGTGTGTGTGTGTGTGTGTGTGTGTGTGTGTGTGTGTGTGTGTGTGTGTGTGTGTGTGTGTGTGTGTGTGTGTGTGTGTGTGTGTGTGTGTGTGTGTATATAAAAAATATAAGGTTGACAGATAGTGAAAAGTTAAAGCTTTCTCTAAGGCAAACCTAAAAACAAAGTCTCAGACAAAACAAGCATTGGCAAAACCAATGGGTCTCAGCAACCCAAGTGTAAAAGGCTTTGCCAATGATAATGCCTATAGGCGTTGTCCGTGCTCATAGCACACCAGCGCAGACATGCACACTCTATGGCAGGTGATGCCTGCCCTCTTCGCAGCATGCATAGCGTGCAATTTACCCTAAAAGAATTTAACTTTGATTTTCCGGTAAAACATTACATTTAATTATGAATGTATGTGAATTACTTTTACAACATGCGCTTAAAAGTTTTGTATTGCTTGATTGTGTTTGTAAAGATGCACTAAAATAAAGACTTTAAATTGAAGTGATAGAAGTGCGATTTATCCACGTGTTTCGTAAGTCATTCACAGGCATGCAGAATTACAAGTACATCAAACCAATGCTGGACCTGAGAGTTGGCGTACATCAATCGTATGTAAAATAGGTAAACAGCCACTCTCGGAAAACAGCGTCTGATATATATATATTTTTTTACAGAGTTCTATATAGCGCAAACTTGACCGGAAGGTATCGGGTATCAGAGCGCTTTATATAGCACCAGTTGCATTACATGAGGACACATTCATTTTGCTTGTTAGGCACGGGGAATGAAGTGATTTGCCCAGAATCACAGGATGTTCAGCGTTGTTGCAGAGACTCAAACCCAGTCCCCCAGATTAGAGGTCGACCGTCCTAGCCGTTAGGGCTTCAGTCTTTGAATGCAAAGCAAATATGAGGTGATAAAAACAAGATTTACAGGCCTGTTTACAGAGGAGCTTGGAATAGAGAGTAAAAACACAAACGCTCTTGTTAGGTGCTCTTTAACAAAGAAAAAAGTAGCTCCTGAAACCGATCCTAAAATGGAAGCAGTGGAGAGATGGTGTAATTGGTCAATACTCTCGGGGAGGGCTTAACATAGGAAGAGGCATGACAAATCCATGCCATGGACAAATGGGGAGAAAGAATATGAGAGCGAAGATCGAGGCAGCAAACGGAAAGCCTATGGGCAGGCGGAAGCCCACAAAGTATATACAACATGCAGGGATGTGGAATTCCTATAGCCAGACTCCCAGGACATATTGTTCGGGGTCAAGTGCAACAAGTTCTCATGTGCATTTTGTCCTCGAGACAATTAGGCCCGACCCTCTGTAGCACAAACCCTTTGGCTGCCAGATTGAAGTACCACATTATGGATGTCTGCAGTCAAGGTAATATTTTTGTCCATATGTTAATGCTGTTCAAATTAGTATTTATGGTTCATTAACTGAAGGCCTTTATTATTAGGGTGAGTGCTCTAAGTAATTGTTGTAAAGTCAGACTGCACTACTGAAAGTGGTTTCAGTATAAAAATGTGTACACATGTTTTTAAAGTTTAGCAATATGAGGCTATGTATGATGCTCCCAGAATGCTCTCAGATTTGATGCAAATATTTGCAGAAGTTCGAAAGCAAAGTTGATTATTCTTTGCTTTCAAAATAAAATGTTCAGAAAAAAATGAAATCAGAAAAAAAACATTTAGCTAAACAGTAAAATTTTAGGTACCTTTTCGTTGCAGCATCATTTAGTAACATGTGTTGTTGCATGCTAGTATTTCCCAAAAATATTCATAATGGAAAATAAGTGAAACCAGTTTCAATAAGATTATGGGAAACAAAATTAAAGAAGCATTGGCAAAGCCAGTAGGTCTGAAATTGGTGGTCAGCTTTTTAGTTTTGTCAATGTGCGACTTGTTTTGGGATGGTTTTTGTAAGACCTTATTGGTGTGGGAGCTGCCAGGACCTCACCATAACAAACATTGACAAAAGCAAAAATTGTTTTTGGTCTCAACAAGCACACACTGCTACAGTAGTTACTGGCAGAGAACAAAACTACTTTGTATGCCGATCTGCTCCTTGTGAAAGAGCAGAATGCAGTGAAGCCAGCCATTACAGAGAGAGAGAGAACGAGTGAGACAGAATTTTTTATAACGCAAAAGTTCATGGTCAACGCCAGACCAATTTAAGGGCCCCATTCATAAAGACAGTCTCAAAAGCTCACCCATGGTATATGTCCTTGCATTACATGCAGCTAAACGGCTTTCGTGAATTCCCAAGAATTTTCAGAAGTAGGACAAGAAATAGTACTCCTAGAATATATTTGTGAACTGCATTTTAGCATGAGCAAATATGCAAGTGTAGCTTTGCTCATGCGGAAATCTGAGTGTTTGCAAGTTTACTTTCCCTCCAACCACTATTTACCCCAACTCTGGAAGAACGTTTATGCCTGCCATGGTCAAGAGTAGAATTCCAACATTTCTCAGTATGAGAAAGATTAGAGAAGAGTTGTTGAAAACACCTAAAACATTTAAGTTAGTAGGTTTGCAAAGACTTAAAAGGGCATTCTAAACCTGGAACTATTGCTTATCCTTAGCTTCAGCCCCAGTATATAGATCTGCGGAAACCTGGCAACATTAGGGGATTGCAAGTATTTAAACACTACTATGGCATGAGCTCTGACATAAGCAGCGGGCTATATCAGAGCTCCTATATAATGAGATTGCTGCCATAATTTGTCAGCGCACTACATGGCACCAAAGGGACAAGTGGATTTGGTTACAGGACAAGTACATTTATGAAGCAACCTGCCCAATGGACAAGTAGATATTTTATTAAATTCCACACCCGCATGTCTCTTCGAAACAGCGCATGCGCTGTCTGGAGGAGACCTAAACAAGCATTAGAAAAGCCAATATGAGTGGATTGCATTTAAAACCCGAACAAAACATTTTTAAAAAGCCTGCTCCAGTGAAAAAACTAAAAAACTATTGGTTTTAGTGTGCAATGCAACTAGGAGATAAAAAAAGTAATGTTACGATTCAGTGTACTTTTGAGATGTAAAAAAGTTAATCATGCAATGCAAGCACTCCAAAGGAGTTGGAAGGATACATCAAACAGGCCATAGCAAGAGCTAAGAGAGCCATAGTCCTCTGATTGGAGCTAAAGTCCACAATATGAAGATCTTTCGGAATTTACAACAAAACATAAGTGGATAGCTGAGTAGTCACATCAAAAATAAAAAGTCCCATGGTAGTATAAAGGAGCTCTTTACCACAATACAAGCATGAAGGAGGGGTTACTCTTTTAGATAGGATGGGACAGAATAAATCTGGAGGGGAAAACAATACGGGTAGTTGAGAAGTTCAAGGTTCAATCTTAGAATTACTTCAGCAGCATGGACATATCCAGGGTTAGGTGAATGGTTCCAAGTACATTAGAAGTTCTGTGGACGCTCTAATCGAAGTGAGCCATAAGGCTTCCATGATAATACAAATACATGGACGTGCTATCCAGTTATTCTGAGACAAATGTTTGGGAGATCTATAATGCTAAAAGCTGCCCAATCAAACTGAACACAAATGAAGAAATGCCTCATGTAAGGCACTAGGTCTCAGACCTTGAACCCAGCAGAGGCTATTTAAACTGTAGCAGTTGGTAATGGGATGTTTTACGTCATGACTGACTAGGTTGCTAAACACAGCGACAGACAGATAATGGCTGCCAGAAAAAAATGTGTGCTGGAGAACATAAGATACATATACCGTGTAGCTCAAGGCAGTGAACCAGCACTGCAAATAGACACTGGGTGCATTGGTTACAACAGCCTGCCTACACACCATTTAAATTATTTTCACAGGTAACCTTGAGACCATGTGTTTCAAGTAGCGGAAGAATTAAAACAAAGACGCAAGCAACCAATTTGAGGACAGCCTGGCTTTTTTATTTTAATGCACTCTTACAGATGGCAAGTTCCCAGAAATGTATACTCTCTTAGGTGGAAATAAAGGAATGTGAGCAGGATGGTATAGTTAACTTTTGCATCGTAGGAAAGAGTTCCAGTAGACGTTGTTAGGTTACAGGTGAATACGTTTATTGTTCTTGGATGTTAAGTAGGTTTTCCAGTAAAGATGTAAATAAGGCCCAACCAGGAGCAGCCTCTGCTTCTCAACCCAGGATCTAACGGACACTCCACCTCACATCAATCCTAACATTCCAGTGACATCACCATCCACACCAACATTCTACGTAAAAACACTAGATATAACACACCTTCCCCCTTAATAAAATACACAAAGCAAAAGAAAAAATAAGTAGAAACATCACAGTAATATCAAAGAAACTTGCAAGAAAAAGAATAGTAATAGCACGGTAATTATGCGAAAACATGCTAAAATACAAAAGATTGCAATATGTAAAACACAAAAGTGTAGTAGAAGAATGCGTAAACTAGAAAAGAAACATATCTCCTTCCTTAGCAGAGCAAACATTGAAACAAGAAATTTCAAATGCAAGGAAACTTTCCAAAAACGCAAGGAAAAAGGAGAAAGAGACATACATAAATAAGAAATAAGTATACCACGAAAACAAAGAAAGAGTGAACCAAAGTTACCAACACAACCACACCAGCTGGCCAGACTGGCAAAGAAAATGGGAAACACGGAACACAGCAAAAAGAAGGAGAGAGGACAAAGACTACAACCAAAAGTAAACAACGCGTGACTAGCAATCAACAGAAAGCAAGCAAAGGGTGAATTACACCCAACAGGATGAGAATACACCCAACCAGATAGCAAGCAAAGGGTGAAATACCTCCAACCAGAAAGTAAGCACGGGTTGACTAACACCCAACCAGAAAGCAATCATAAGTAAGCAACGGGTGACTTACACCCAACCAGAAATCAAGCAGGGGTGGCTTACACCCAAACGCAGGGGAAATGTAAACGAAACCAACATGCCTCTTTTACTATTGGTTTGAGACTTTGACAATCACTTCTTGGTTCAGCTCTGGGAAGTATTAATCTCTCAATTAAATGCCATTCGCTGTATGGATGTATCCTTCCGCCTCCACTCCAGAGTATGGACTGAACTGAATGAATGACTACTTCACAACACATTCCTTGGTTCTCTCCTGTATGCCCTCTGTGCTTCTGGTTCTAATTTTGCAACTCTGAAAGTGTTAGCACATTAAACCAAGGCCCACTGACTTTGCAGGAGTTGGTGTCAAAGAACTGCCACAAACTACTTTTTGCACCAAATTGATACTAAATTTAAAAAAAGGCATGCAAGTGAAACAATGTACATTATAACAGTGACATTTTAGGAGTGAATTAAGAAAGTATATCGAGGAGTATTTTTCTTTTTTCAACAAGATAAAAATATAAACAACAACGAGATGGCTGTTTTTCATCTCGTTATAGGTCATTCCACGAAGTGGAAAGAACAGCCACACCATAAAACTGAAGAAACGACTGTAAAAGTAACCTTTACAAAATCCAGGCTATGAAAACACCTTACCAGCTGCTTTGACCTCTGGGTAGGCAGAGGAGAGAGAGAAATCTGGTCCCACTTTGTTTGCCATACTCACTTATGTTAGCAATGTTATGTATAGCACGTATTGCCAATGGTATGCACTTTCTAGAGCCCAGATACTTTTACAAAGAATTCCAGGGTTACCTTTGCACATCCTAGTCTAATTTAGCGAATAATTTACTACGGTCATGGACTCGAATGCCTATATCATTCGCTTAGCTGCGGATCTATATTTTGTGTTCTGAATGTGTGCGTGACGAACCTTCTAAACAGAATTATCTACCAGATGACCATATCAAATTGCCACTTGCTGAGCAGTACCAAAGCACATCATAATGAGGGCAGCAGCACAACCCCTAAAGCAAAAATATGCAAACACCTGCTTTCCTCTATATAGTTTGTGGCTTGAATAAACAAATTTCCACATTTGCAACTTTTAGGTTCGTAGTCAAACCAATGGCCTGGTGGGTAAACTGTTAGCAACAGAATATGCTACCTGGTCGCCTGCGGGCGAGGGTTGAGTGAGGCGGGGGAGTTGGTTGGAGAGGTAGATTAGAGAGGGGTAGATTGAATTGGGTTGAGTGGGGTAGATTCGGGTAGAGTGGAGTGGGATATATTGGGTGGAGTGGGGCAGACTGGACTGGGGTCGGGTAGATGGTGGTGGGGTAGGGCAGATCAGAGTGGGGTAAGATTGAGTGGATTACAGTAAGGTAGAGTGTAATGAGTGGGGTAGATTGGGTTGAGTGTGATAGATTGGTTTGAGTGTGAGAGACTGGAGTGGGGTAGGTTGGGGTAGATTGAACTGGGTTGGATTGGGGTGAAGTGGGGTAGATTGGGGTGAAGTGGGGTAGATTGGAGTGGGGAGGAGTAGATTGGAGTGGGGTATATTGGAGTGAGATAGATTGGGTGGATTATGGTTGTGGAGAATGGAGTGAACCGGGGTAGACTGGAGTGAGATGGATAGGAGTAAGATAGTTTGGAGGGAGGTAGAGTGGTATGGGTGGTATGGGGTGGATTGGGACGGAGTGGGGTAGAGTGGGACGGAGTGGGCTAGATTGGGACGGAGTGGGGTAGATTGGGACGGAGTGGGGTAGATTGGGACGGAGTGGGGTAGATTGGGACGGAGTGGGGTAGATTGGGACGGAGTGGGGTAGATTGGGACGGAGTGGGGTAGATTGGGACGGAGTGGGGTAGATTGGGACGGAGTGGGGTAGATTGGGACGGAGTGGGGTAGATTGGGACGGAGTGGGGTAGATTGGGACGGAGTGGGGTAGATTGGGACGGAGTGGGGTAGATTGGGACGGAGTGGGGTAGATTGGGACGGAGTGGGGTAGATTGGGACGGAGTGGGGTAGATTGGGACGGAGTGGGGTAGATTGGGACGGAGTGGGGTAGATTGGGACGGAGTGGGGTAGATTGGGACGGAGTGGGGTAGATTGGGACGGAGTGGGGTAGATTGGGACGGAGTGGGGTAGATTGGGACGGAGTGGGGTAGATTGGGACGGAGTGGGGTAGATTGGGACGGAGTGGGGTAGATTGGGACGGAGTGGGGTAGATTGGGACGGAGTGGGGTAGATTGGGACGGAGTGGGGTAGAATGGGACGGAGTGGGGTAGAATGGGACGGAGTGGGTAGATTAGGGTAGTTTGGGGTGCAGTGGGATCTGGTAGATTGGAGTGGGGTGGACTGGAGTGGAGTGGCATGGGGTTAGTTTGGACTGGAGTGGGTAGATCTGAGTGGCATGTAATAGACTGATGTGCAGTGGGATAGATTAGGTAGATTGGAATGGGATGTGGTAGACTGGGGTAGAGTGGAGTAGATTAGGTGCACTGGACCAGGTTCAGTGGAGTTGGATAGATTGGAGTAGGGTAGATTGGGTGGGGAGATTGGAGCCAGGGAGATTGGAGCTAGGGAGACTGGAGCTAGGGAGACTGGAGGGGGAAGATTTGAGTTGAATAGATTGGAGTGGAGTGGGATAGACTGGAGTGGAGTGGGATAGACTGGAGTGAAGTGGGATAGACTGGAGTGAAGTGGGATAGACTAGTGTGAAGTAGGATAGACTGGAGTGAAGTGGGATAGACTGGAGTGAAGTGGGATAGACTGGAGTGAAGTGGGATAGACTGGAGTGAGATACAGATAGATGATTGCAGTGGGGTCGACTTGGTTGGAGTGGGGCAGATTGGGGTAGGGTAGACTGGAATGGAGTGGGGGGAACAGAGTGTAGAGGGCTGGACTGGTATGGGGTAGAGTGGTGTGGGGGTAGAAAGGGTTGGGAGAAGTGGGTTGGGGTGGAATGATGTGGGATGGAGTAGATTGGGGTAGAACAGAGTAGAGTAGATAGGGGTAGATTGGGAGGGTTAGATTGGATTAGGGTAGATTGCAGTGGGTGGGGTAGATTGGAGTGGAGTGGGGTAGACTGGAGTGTGGTATATTTCAGTGGAGTGTGATAGACCGGAGTGGGATAGATTTGAGTTGGCTAGAATGGAGTGGGGTAGATTAAAGTGGAGAGGAGTTGGATGGATTGTAGTAGGGTTTTGAGTGAAGTGGGAAATTGGGAATGAGCGGGGTAAATTAGACTGGGGTATAATGAAGTGAAGTGGATGTGAGTGGAGGAGGGTAAACAAGTGGATCCGAGTAGATTGGATTTGGGTACATTGGAGTGGGGTGGATTGGAACAAAGTGGGGTAGATTTGACTGGAGTGTGGTAGATTGGTGTGGAGTAGAGTGGGGTAGGGTTGACCGGGTTAGATTGAGTGGAGTGGGGTAGAGTGAAGTGAGGTGGAATGGAGCAGACTGTAGCGGAGTGGATTGTAGTGGAGTCGATTGTAGGGGAGTGGGGTAGATTGTAGTGGGGTGGATTGTAGTAGGGTAGATTGGAGTGGAGCAGATTGGGGTAGATTGTAGCGAAGTGTGGCATGGTAGAATGGGATACAGTGGAGGGGGATAGAGGTGAGTGGAATAGGCTGGAATGGGGTAGAGTGAATTGGGGTAACTGGTGTGGAGTGGAGTAGAGGGGTGTGGTGTGATGTGGCGTGAGTGGTATAGATTGGAGCGGAGTAGAGTTGAGTGGATTCGCATGTTAACTCAGGAAGCTTTGATCTTCTTAAGTTTATTCCTTAAAGATTCCCATCCAAGACCAGGATGGGGGCACTAGCAGTTGATCAGAGTATTGATCTTAGTTGCATACAAAAATACACAAACCAAGAATGCCATGACATCACACTGTTACATCTTTAACATTCTATCCATGACATGAATACATTCTAGATAAGTCATAGAAGGAATAGGAGGAATACCACACACAGGGCCGGCCTTAGGCATGTGCAAGCTGTGCACCTGCACAGGGCCACCAAACCCCAGGGGCCACCACGCCAATATATATCCTTAACATAATAATCCTCTGAGGATGGATACATATTTGTGTGGCGGCCCCTGGCAGGGATTTGGCGGCCTCTGGCTCTGTTCCACTTCTTAACACCCTGACCCCCCCTCTTTACTGGCCTCCGCACTCTGCCCCGCCCGGATCCCCTGTTCCGGGGCCCCCTACCTACGCTCCTTGCCCAGGGCCACCATGAGCCTAGAGCCGCCCCGCCACACACCTCCCTTCCTTAATTAAAAGAAAATAAATAATTAAACGTAATCAGCAAGATAAGATGGACGTTTACATACTCTTGATGATTCTCTATTTTTTTCCACATTCTTTTTCATACCTTGTAAAGAAGAACCAACAAAAGTTCCTTCTGTTGTTTTACCTTTAACTACCACAACTCGATTGAGGTTCCAGATGCGATGATAGCTGTAACGACTAGTCGCCTGTGTGACTGTTGGAATATAGCCAGGTGTATCCCTTCCCCCGTGTGAAGAGATAACCCTATTCACTAGAACAAAAAGAAACGTGTTCTTGAAATGTGTAACGTAACTGATTCTATGTAAAGTGCCTTGATAACATGTAACGGAACTGGTGCTATGTAAAGCGCTTGGATAACCTAATCGGTTCAAGTTCCTGAAATGTGTAACGTAACTGATTCTATGTAAACTGCTGTGATAACATGTAACGGAACTGGTGCTATGTAAAGCGCTCTGATAACCTAATCGGTTCAAGTTCGCGCTATAGAAAACTCTAAAAATAAAATAAAATAAATAAATAAGATGATCTTGCGTCTTCACTGCATTATTGAACACCTTGATAACTTTGATAGGTTTCATAAACTCCGAAATAGAACTTCCCAACAAACCGGGACGTTTAATCATCACTACATCACAAACCCTTACTATCGTTCTTTTCACCCCTTTTTTCTCATCAAAATACTGTTTCCTTCGCTTGGCCATCTCCTCCTCTTTTTCCTGTTCAAGTCCTCTCACATGTTTTCTCCTTTCCTTTATCCAATTCCTATTTATTCACCCATGTTGTTTCAACCTTAGTATTAGGAACCCTACCCCTGAATAACAAGAAAGGGATTTTTCCCGTTGTACAATGTGGAGCCAACCTATACTCTTCTATTTTCTTTAACACTTCACACTTCCAATTTACAGATTGATATGTGGCCAAATAAATAGTTTCTTTAATTACCCTGTTGAACCTCTCTACCATCCCATTTGCCTTGGGATGATAGGGAGAACAGGTTTTATGCACAATCCCTCTGGAGGAGAGAAAGTTTTTAATCTCCACTGAAACCAGTTGAACACCATTATCTGTTAATACAAACTCAGGAATTCCTTCTCTTGAAAACAACTCTTCCAGACAGGTGATTATGCACTTGGAGTCAATAGATGGAAGAAAGAAAACTCCTAGCCATCTTGAGAACATGTCAATCACCACCAAAACAAACGTTTGTGACCCATTGAAGTGTATTGGACCAAGAATATCTAAGGCAATATCTTGCCAAGGACTCGAAGGGCGCTTTCTCAAAACCATAGGTTGAGTGCGTGTACTTGGATTTGTCACTCAAATTGCATGGGATGCAGTCATGTATGATCCGCTCAACCTCTTTATCCATACCTGGCTACCAATATGATAAGCGTAATCTCTCTTTACATTTTGAGAAACCAGAATGTGCCGAATGGACCAAATCTACACCTTCCTAAGATTGATAGGAGGAACCAATCTTGTCCCACGGAATAGTACACCATTAACAGTAGATAGCTCATTTCGTACAATCCAATATTTCTTTGTATCCTCAGAACCCATTTTGTTGCTGCTCCACCCTTTTTATCAAATCAATGACCTCATTTAAAACAGAATCATGAACCATCTTATCACTTCACTGCTTCTCAGAAATCATCTCGTCATCAATCACACAAACCCATTCATCAGTCATCCAAATCATCTTCAACAAGAGGAGATTTAGGAGTAAGTCTAGACAACGCATCCACCACTGAGTTCTAAATGCCAGAAATGTATTTTATCACAAAGTTGTATTCTTGAAACCCTACCTACCACCCATTTGGTTATTCTGCTGGAAATAGAGTCCAAGCCTTTTTTGCTGAAAATTTTCACCAAGGGTTTATGATCAGTTCTTATCTCAAAATCAATTCCCCAAAGAAAGGTCTTCAGTTTCTTAATTGCCCAAAATACAGCCAGAGATTCTCTCTCTCTACCACAGAGTATCTAGTCTCAGGATCTTTAAGGATCCGAGACAAAAACATTATCGTTTGCAAACCCTCTTGACTTTGCTGTTGCAACCCTTTTCACTCGCATCCGTGATTAAGATGGGTTTGACCTTAGGATTAAAACTTTTGAGAGAAGGTGCAGATTTCAGTTTCCTTAATCTCAATGAATTCCCTCTCACAAGCATCCGACCAATCAAAGTCAATGCCCTTCTTAAGTAAGTATCTCATGTTAACTACACCCTCCACAAAATTCCTTACAAATTTCGCATAATATTAAACTACTCCCAAAAACTTCATCAATTCAGATTTGTTACAAGGAGAACTCATTTCCTGAATAGTGTTAATAAGGTAATCTTTAGGTTTTACTCCATCACAAGTGATGTTATGACCTAAATAATCTATAGAATTAGTTTTGAATTTGCACTTTTCTGCCTCAACAGTCAAATTATGATCTGGCAATCTTTTTAAGGCTAAACCTAAACGTGCATCATGCTGGCTGTCATCCTCACCAAAAATCAGTATATCATCCTGGTACACATAAGACCTTGAAGAACACTCTCCATAACTCTTTGGAACACGGATGATGCTGAGACCAATCCGAAAGACATGCACATAAACCTATACATTCCAAAAGGAGCGATAAATGAAGTTAAGTACCTACAAGATTCTTCTAGCTCAATTTGATGTTACGCTGAGGTAAGGTCGATCCTACTAAAAACCTTGGCCCCATTGAGCAACACCAATAACTCGTTGATATTCAGCAGAGGATACTTGTCTATGACCACACACCTATTCAATTGTCTTAAATCAATGCAAAGTCTCAGATCGCCATGAGACTTGTGTGCTGCTGTAGTGTAGTATTTTCCCAATAGGCTCTGTGTATTGGAATAACATAAACAGCAGTGTAGACGTAGGACTGAGGTCCTCTAGGTCTCTACTGACTATGTTAAACTTAATTTAGGTTTGCGCCAGCTAGCTCAGAGGTCACTAGAAACTTTCTTGAATGAATAGGGAGGGATGAACTTCCCTGACTCAGACAAGAAGGGATTCAGTTTCTGACAACCGCATAAACATGACAACTTTGCTCCCGCAGAATAAGAGTGTATCTCTAGAGTCGTGTGAAAATAATAGGCAGCTATTTCACTCAGTCAACCATGCATACTTAGTTTCACCAGAGTGCAGATAAATAGAGAGACGGGCGTTTTCAATAAAAGGTGTTATTTATTGAGCAGTCTTCTTTCTCATGCAAGAGAAATGAATTGCCAAAATTGCAATACTTATCATAAAGTAAAGTGCGTACAGTACAAGTAGTATTATGAAATAATACTGTAAAAGCATTGATATGGTTTCTTAGCCATGTGATACTTTAAAATGGATAAAATATATACATACATAAAAACATTTGACTAACGTACTCAACTGGTGCTTCTAACTACGCCTATCCCGGTGTACCTGACCTAAGCCTAATACTTGGGAAGGAGTCAGTAAGTAGCAGTTTAAGTTAAGTTGGTTAAGATTGTTTTGCCAAGAATCTGCATAAAGAATTCTCCTAAGGGTTTAGTCAGCTCCGTACCTTGGTAATAGAATGTGGGAGGTCTGGTATCTCTTTCCTCAGGACTCTATCTCCCAGCAACCCGCAAGGGTAGGCTGGAAACACCCGAGCTGGATTTTCTCGGCTGGAGAAAAAGACAGCCTCTCTCTCAGTGAGTCAAATGGGAGGGGCGGCTTTCCGTGGGCTCTCTCATCAGCTGGGCTCTCGGGCAAGTAGATGGCCGCTCTGCTCCAAACCACCGTGTGTTTGCTTAAGGCAACTGTTGGTATATTTATACCTGAAAGGTGCCGGGTTTGACGTAAGGTTGGACATAAGACGTCAATAAGAACTAACAGTTCTTTCTGGACTCCAGGAGTTCTTGTTCAAATCAAAACAAAAGCAGGGGGGAATTTCCCGGGCTGCTGGAGGCTTGGTTTGTTTAAAGAACGCGTTGTGCTTTCTAAGAGTCGATGGGAGTAGCCGTGCTGTGCTTTGGACTGCATGGGCTATTACTGAATATGGATATGATTCTTATGCCTTTATCAGGACATTATTGATTATAACCTCATAAGGCCAAGAATCAGGAATATCGAATTAGGGTCCTAGATATAAACACAACACTGCCACTACAGGTACCAACCTAATACCTCCATCTTTCAATTTATCAATATCCTTTCTCATGTCTTCTCTCACTGATAATGGAACGTTCCTCACTTTAGAACATACTGGTATTGAATCTTGTTTCAAAACAATCTTATGTTTATAACCTTTTAAACAACCCAATTTTTTTTTTCAAAACATTGGGATGACATCTCATGATATTAGAGACATAACCATCATCATTAGACACAACTGAGTTCACAAAACATCTCAAATGAATCGGAGGATCAGCATTAGGATCAAGAAAAACTCCCAACTCGCCTTGATGGATCCAACTAATAATGCTGTCACACTTTTTAGAAACATAAATTTTCCCTGATATGAACCTGCCTTTATACTCTACCAAACCTAACAAATATCCATGAAGTTTGATGGGTTCACCTCCATACTCTAGAGGCCTAATGTCAGGTTTCAACAACTTCACCTTCCCTTTTAAATTATTCATGTAAAATTCACTCAACACAATTGTAATTTTGCGCCTGAATCAAAACAAACTTTAGTCATCGCTCCTTCAACTGGGATGCAATCCCAGGGACAGTTTTTCTTCTTAACACCACTCACAGCTTGTACAACTATTCGACCACACTCCTAATCGTCAGTACCTGACTCACCATTATCGCTATCAAACACTTCTATTTCTTTCACTTTAGACATCGGTTTACTCTTAGACTAACTAGTTAAGTGTCCTTTCTTTTTACATCTGGTACAAGTTTGATTCAGAGCTGGACACTTCTTACAATTTGCCAAATGTCCTGTCTTACCACACCTAAAACATTTAGCATCTTCCCACTTTCCCTTAGTCCTTTCCTTATTGTATGTTTGACTCTTAGCATTCTAATCCTTTATACTCGTTTTATTCTTACTTTTAACTTCCTGTACCTTACAATCTTTGTCAGAATCCTTCTTTAAAATTGCTACACACTTTAGAGAATGCTCAAATCGTTTTAGCTATGTTAAGAACTTAGTCTAATGTTGGATCATCACGTAACCATAACTCATCCCTTACCTTCTCCATGCTACACCCGAACATGAACTGATCTCTAATGCGTTCATCTGTTAAAGTACCAAATTACATGATGATGCTAATTTCCTTAGGTAAGTCACATAACTTTCCACTGTGTCAGTTTCACCTTGCATTCTTTTCGCAAAATTATACCTCTCCAATATATTACTGACCTTAGGTAGGTAATGTTGATCAAGTTTCTTGATACAAATCTCAAAATCATTAAGCCCATTAGTATCCTCCCCAGATAACTCAGGTAAGTTGTCAAACACGTCCTGACCTTCAGAACCAAGACGGTGCAATAACAATGATGACTTTCTTTCAGCACTTAATGATGGTCCACACACCTGTGCATCTCTCAAACACTACCTTCCATTTTTTCAATTGAATTGGAGAATCTCCAGGACTAGAAAGAAAAAACGGAGCAGCTGTAACATTCTGCATAATAAATGAGTTTGAGGATAAATAATATTACTAGCAAGGAATTAATCTCTGAAGTATAATAGAAATCTACTTGTAATGTTAAACAGTAGTACAATATAGATCCACTTGTAATGTTTAATAATACATCTAAAGTTGTGAATGCAACTATATTAGACTCGGTGAAATGTATTTATACCCTAGATGATCTGAGCCTAATTTTCCACTACACAGTTTAACACTTGTCAACTTACTAACCACAAGTGTTAAGACATCAGCAATGGTGATGTAAGTACTACAAAATCGCAATAACAATATGTTTATATCTAGTTAAAAAAATATATAATTCACATTAGAACAAATACCAGCATATCTTGAAGCTGCAGAGTTCGAAAGAAATAAATGCTGTGCGCATCATCATAATTGAGCACACCTGGTCTGCTGTGCGCATCAGCGTAGTTTAACACACCCAATAGATGCGAGCAGTCAATAAATCTTAAAGAATGCTGTGCGAATCAGCGTACGCGCACACTTCATCAAAAATAAGATATTGCTGTGCCCATCAGCGTAAGCGAGTAGGACAGTCTTCCTGTAGGTAGCGATTCTTTCTAACTGTTCTTGTTAGAGCCGTGTAGGTAACTGATTACACCGGCAGACTGAATCAAGACGTCCTCGTGGAGACAGACGGATCAGGAAGTCCGCACAGTGAAGTGAGTGATTGCAAAGGCGGCACTGCCACTCAAGATCTTCACACGGGCTGGTGTTGAAGATTACGCTTAAGAACAACAGAAATATTCGTGCGAATCGCGCACTGGGAGCGGGTCGGCTGACACTCCTAATCCGGCTCTAACAAGAACAGTTAGAAGGAATCACAACCTACCGGAAGGCTGTCCTACCCGCTTGCAGTCCTGATGAAGACCCGGCATTGATGCTCATAATAAGCACATTTAACTAGGGTCGAAAGGTCGACGTTCCGTTTTGGTATCAGTCCACACGGAGTCCCAACAAAACAAAGAAATAAGCTACCTTGGTTGAGACTATTGTATCTGAATGTGGACACACTTATGTAATGTTCCGTCTTTTTGTATGACCATTGTTAGCCCTTAACTTCTTGAAGTTCAGCACTTTGTCACTAGTCACTCACTCACCAAATGTATTTTTAGTTCATGTGTTATGTTTTTTGTTTGGACAGCGTTGATAAAAACGTGAATTCATCACGAGGTTAATACAACAGATTTACCTATATAACTCCTGTGGTCAGTGTGTGTTTCTCCTATATCCTCAATAGATATAGTTGTGTTTAAGCATTCAATACTTTTGTCAATTCAGTTGCGATTAAATTTACCCCATTACTTCTAATGACGTGGCGTAGTAACGTTGTGAGCATTGTGAGGTCTTACACATCGTGACAAATTGATTCACTCCGTAATGGAAGGCTCACGCATCGTGTCACTCCGTAATGGAAGGATTTACTTAAAGACGTTCTACAGCAAAACTCAAAGGCTACATTCCACGGCACGCAGTAAGAACTTTGAATAATAACATAAGATACCGTTACCACTTTCAATAAAAAAGTTATAGCGGACGAAATCCAGCACTTTTCTTATGATAATTTTAGAAGTAAAAAAATCAAACTGCCAGCTGCACGAGATAGTTTTCACGGTAATACTGATTATGTTGAAGACATTAAAGTACATCAAATTTGCCGTTACCGCTCTCAATATTGCAGTTTCAATAAATTCACCACCATCCTCGTTTTAAAATAAAATTAAGTCAATTCAAGTTCACAAATTTACAGGATGAGCCCGCATTGATACAGATCTATCATCAAAGGTCAGACATGTCTATTATGCGGCGAAGCTCCCAATCCCATGAATTTAACTAACATGAAGGTATTTAACCAGCAAATAATTGTTTATACCTTAAATGCTTTAACCGCATCGCTGCTGCGGCGATTTTTGCGCTGTGCGGCTATTTTCTAATTACCGCGTTACATGACGAGCTCAGCTCGTCATTAGCACACGCCACCCGTGGGTGATGACGAGCTGAGCTCGTCATCAGCATCGAAGGGGTTAAGAGTCTTATTAAAACGAAGAGTTTGCTGGATAGAAGAAATTACAATTTTTATCTTAAATAATTAAATCTCTCACCAATTCCAACTTGTTGAGATTCTTAAGGGCTGCCGACTACGCCAGTGTAAGATTCCTGGAATGAACACTTGACTCAGGAAGCTTTGATCTTCCTAAGTTTATTCCTTAAAAAATCCCATCCAAGATCAGGATGCAGGCACTAGCAGTTGATCAGAGTACTGATCTTAGTTACATATAAAAATACACAAACCAAGAATGCCATGACACCACATTGTTACATCTTTAACATTCTATCCATGACATTAATACATTCTAGCTAAGTCACAGAAGGAATAGGAGGAATACCACACATGTTTTACAAAATATAGTGGAGTGGGGTGGCATTGAGTGGAGTTGCGTAGTGTGGAGTATACTTGGTGTGGTAGTGCACGGACATTACAGACAACACATTTTCAATTGAAATTACCATTACATTTTGCACAAAAATAATTATTTCACTGTAATGTGTTCAAATTTCATCAAAAACAATACGGTGGAGAAGGACCTAGGGGAAGTTTAAAGACCAAGCTCTGGATACAATCCCCACAAGAACTTATAAACAACAAAAGTACCAGAGGGTCTCAGCAAATGTGCCCAGAAGTAGAGAGAACCAACCAAAAACCCAAAGATTCTCACAGGTCGCGTCACAGAGAGCTCTCAGAGGATGAGGAAAAATACCCATCAGTCACCATTCGGATCCGCCCTTCATCATTTGGGATTTTATCCATACCACCCGTCAGAGATAAACTGTGCCCCACTCAGAGGTCAACCCGGTGGTAGGGGGTATCCTCAGTGGGTGTAGGCAGCGACAGTGTGGTATGCCACTCGATGTTAGTGAGTGGCAGTAGAAGTGGGACTGGGGTGTGCAGTGCAGAAAAAGTGTGAGAGAAGAGAAACCAAGAAAAAAGTGTGTTTAAAATTGGTTTTGAAAAAGCACTGGACAAAATTTATTCCACGTGTGCTTGACATACCAATGTTAAAAATAGTGCAACCTAAGGCTGTCTGTTTATGTAGACCACCTGAGGTAAGGGTGCAAATCACTAAATCTGTAAGGCAGGCTGGTTTCTCTTCTCTCACACTTTTTCTGCACTGCACACCCCAGTCCCACTTCTACTGCCACTCACTAACATCGAGTGGCATGCCACACTGTCGCTGCCTACACCCACTGAGTATACCCCCTACCACCGGGTTGACCTCTGAGTGGGGCACAGTTTATCTCTGACGGGTGGTATGGATAAAATCCCAAATGATGAAGGGCGGATCCGAATGGTGACTGATGGGTATTTTTCCTCATCCTCTGAGAGCTCTCTGTGACGCGACCTGTGAGAATCTTTGGGTTTTTGGTTGGTTCTCTCTACTTCTGGGCACATTTGCTGAGACCCTCTGGTACTTTTGTTGTTTATAAGTTCAAATTTCATCACCTAGTGTATAGATGTGTTTTGATCATATTCAAATATGTTTCCATCACACTTCTGAATTACAAAAAAAGTGATTCATTTGTACTAATTCTGACATTCTGAAATATCAGCACAGGTCTTTTTGTTTTGTGTGATAGAAAAAAAATATCCTACAGCCTTTCTCCTTCCATATATACCCAGCAGGATTGGCACAAATTCTTCCACTTTGAAGTCAGAGAAAGAAAAGTTAATACCAAGCTCCCTCGAAAGAGAGAGCTGGACATTGGTCTTTGACAGAACAGCAAATGTGACCATATAAGAACAAGATTTAAAGGCCTGTTTAGAGAAAGCAAGTTTGTGGAAGAATACAGTAAACAAAGTTGAGGCACTGTAGGTGGGGGGGGGGGGGGTCATGAGCACAAGCTAGACAGACTAAAGCAAAAAAAAAAAAAACAGTATATAGAAAGCCAGAAAATGTGAGTTACAAACCACATAGCCAATGGTAAGCAACAGGCTGTAGTGCATTCCTAAGTTAGCTTTCTAAATGTTCTCAAGATATCTTTAGCATCTGTCTGGTAGGCTTCGACCTCAAAAAATTGCTGTATGATGATTAATATTCAAACTACCACCAGATAGTCAGCCTTGCATAGTTTACCGTTTAAATTACTTCCTGGAGATGGACGGAGGAGCGATTTCAGTGATCGCCGATCAGGCAGTCTCATCCTGCTTGGTGGCAATTAAGACAGTGGCATTTGTGTACTCTCAGCGATCCATAAACCATAGTGGAAACAACAACGTTGTAAAAAGAGAATTTTTAGGGGGAATAATATAAAGGTCGAGAAATAAAGACACTTCAACGGAGTGCTCTGTGTTTGTTGTTCAACACAGAAATGTTGGGGTGTTTGATTTCAGAGTGCTGTACTAAACAAAGGTGTGTTTTGCCCTTTCTTTTGCTTCTTTGTTCATTCATTCATTCAAGTCCCACCTTTATGCTATATAACTAGAGGCAACACCAGTTACTGAGATTTGTAATTTGATATCAAGTACTTCATGGATCTCTTCAGTCCTGCGCCTCTAGTGAGGGACTAGGAAAGTGCGCATAGGAAGACATTCTAATAAGGTGTTCTTGCCCTGCCTTATGTAAACAAATGCACCAAATAAAGGCACAGCAATAATTAATGGATATTGAGGGTAGAACACACTATCCTCGAGGCTGAGCACTCTTTTTACAAAGAAAACAAGTTTCTACTCCGAATTATTCTTTTTCAAGTTCATCGGTTTTATTTTCGTAATTCAAATAATTTGAATTACGAAAATAAAACCGATGAACTTGTAAAAAGAGTGCTCAGCCTCGAGGATAGTGTGTTCTACCCTCAATATCCATTGACATTTGTAAGGCACGTTCAGACTACGTGTGACGACTTGAGCACCGCCTTAAGAATCAATTAACTTTGTTGAAAATTCTCAAAAATATCGAGTGCACCGGGATAACACTTTCCTTGAATTCAAACAGCAATAATTAAACCACATAATACCCGCTATAAACAGAAGGGGTCTCTCTGCGGTATTAAAAGCTGTTGCCATTACCAGCCTTAAAGGAATGGTACACGTCATGTGAATTCCGTAGCACATTACTTTACATTGCATCACTGGGATATGAACAGCACCTTCCAGGCTACGTTACATAGACTGCCACAGTCGGTGCATTTCCCTATTCAGCTAGAATACCAGCTACGCAGGCCCAATGTTGAGATAAAGGCTGACTAGCACTCCCTGAGCACTTCAGGATTCACTCCCTCCACACGCCGCGTTCTGGTTGGTCACGGCGCTTGCAGAAGCCACGAGTTCATGTAGCCTGTGAGTGTGGGTTAAGAAATGCTTCTGTACCCTACAGGTTATTAATTAACTCTGACGATACCAATCAAGCTCTTGCATTGACTTGCACTTTCATTTATTTCAAATAAAGCAGACATATGGCTCAGGCTGGCAGTTAGCAAGAGTTTCGTTCAGAGTTGCTTCCACTTAAGAATGGTATCCGCTGCCTGGATACTTATCATTTAAAGTCGAGCTCGGCAAGCACGACGTAAAACTCAGCCAAAGAAATTCATGTTAAACAGTCAGATGGGATTGCCCTAATTTGGGGATTTATTCTATAGTTCTCGGGCCCCCGCGCCTGTTCGCAGACAGAGGGCAAACAGTGATTGGCTAGGAGGGCCCAGTGACGTGTGCAAAACGGGCGGCTAAGGATTTTAAGAAAAGTTGTATTTTAAATAAGATGTGATGGATCCACTTTTTAATGCTATTCTACCAGCAACCACTTGGCACAAAAAACTAGCTCCGCTGTAATCAGGCGAAGCACACCTGTGAGGCACTCAGCCTTTCGGGTGTGAACCAGATGATGAAGTATGCTACCAACTAGGTTGGTGGGTGAGGGTTCTTCTCAAAAACACAAATGGCTTCCCTGTTAAGGCAACACGTTTTGACTATGCAATAATCAATTACGAACCAGGAATTTGGATTTTGTAGAGCATAGCCTTATGCTGGTTCTTTTTGTTTACACATCTATACCCAGGGGAGACGAACAAGCTCTCTTTCTCCTCATTTTCGTTTCTGTGATCTCTGTCTTTGCCTGTGGTTGTTACAGTTCACAAGCCAGTGAAACCTGTGATTCAATCAATGTAGGGTTGGGACTAGTGTTAGGATTTCTATTGGAAGTAGGGACTAGGGTTTCCTGTGTTATTGGGATTAGGGTGGGGCTGGGGCTAGACTTAATTGGAAGTAGCGATTTGGGCTTCTGGTGTGATTGGTTGCTGGACTGGTTGTGGGACTAAGAGTAGGGTTAGGCTTTCTATTGGAAGTAGGGTCAAGGGCTTCTTGTGCCATTAGTTGCTTGGACTTGGGGTGGGACTACTGGTAGGGCTAGGGCCTCTATTGTACGTTGAGATTAGGGTTTTTGAACTGATTTGGTGCTTGGACTAGGGCTAAGATTGGTTGTAAGGTCCTGGTCTCTAGCTTTTTAGGGCTAGTGTTGTGATTGGATAGTGTTAGGGCTAGGGTTCCCATTGGCTGACGGGGTCACCTGATTACTACGGCTATAAAAGGCCAGGCTTAGGGCGTCTCAGCCAGGGCAGAGAGGACAAGGGCGGAGAGGACAAGGGCGGAGAGGACAAGGGCGGAGAGGACAAGGGCGGAGAGGACAAGGGCGGAGAGGACAAGGGCGGAGAGGACAAGGGCGGAGAGGACAAGGGCGGTTGCCCGTTTGAGCCTCTTCGAGACTGGCCAGGGCCAGAAATGCAGCCCAATATACATACCTCCATTATGCATCTACATACTTTCAATGTACTTCTGGATCTATACATTTATCACTTTCTTCTAATTTAGCATTTCCTATGCACTTCCCTATTTCTCAGCCTATACTTCGCTCAATATATCCTCTACATCCACTCTCTCATTTAACCCCATACCACTACTATGATCCCCAAAATAACCCTTTCTAGACTCTCTCCTACTTTACCCCTCTTTGCATCATCTTACACCTCTTTTTACTAAACTGATCCCCCGAAACAAACCTTTCTAAACTCTTCCCACTTTTCTACCCCTCCCCAACACTTCTCAATCCAAATAACTAACTAACATATCCACCACTAAAATTACTTTCATGTTTCACCATACTAATTCAACACTAATCCTGATGTCTTCCAGAGTAGCGTGCTACTTGCGCTTCAAAACCCAATCAGGTGTACTACAAACCTCTTTCCCTTCACTATCCCGCCACCTACCCTTCTCTACCCAAATAACCAAACAACATATCCACTACTCAAATTTACTTCATATTTTACTATACTAATTTTCAACACTAATCCTTTATGAGGTCCGGAGTGGCGTGCTACTCGCCAGAAAAGCACTTCAACATCCATCAGGGGTAACATGTGCTATATGAATGCAAACCTTTCTTCCCCTTTTCATCCCTCTGCTATCCTTCTCACTTCAAATAACTGACTAATATCCACCACTGTAATCACTTTCATATTTCACCATATTAATTCACCAATAATCCTTTATGGGCTTCCTGAATAGCATGTTTCAACACCCCATCAGGGGTAACAAGCGCTATATAAATACAAAACCTTTTTTTCCCCCTCTATCCTTTTGCTATCATTCCAAATCCAAATAACTGACTAACCTATCCACCACTTAAAATGTACTTGCATGTTTCACTATACTAATTCAACACTAATCCTCTATAGGTCTCAGAGTAGCGTGCTACCCGCCGAAAAAGCGAGTTGATGCCTCGTCAGGGGTAGTAAGCGCTATATAAATGCAATTACAATACAATTTACAATGCCAATAGCTTAAACTCTCACAAATGCGAGACCTATTGCATTCCAAATGCTTGCTTAAAAGTGAGTGTGTGTGTGTGTGGGGGGGGGGGGGGGGTGCAAACAGAAGGTAGCAGAAGCAACACAGACAGGGAGAGGGTGTGGGGAAGCAAAACTAAGGGTGTGGGTAAGCAAAAATGATGGCGAGGAGAAGAAAAAATGATTGAGCGGTGGGGGAATGGGCACAGAGGGCATAGGGAAGCAAACAGAGCAATGTGGCGGGCAGGAGGAGAAAAGCAAATGAGCGATAGCAACGTTAAGCTGGAGATGAAAGCACACCCTTTACAGTTAATCTGAGCCGAGGAGCAAAGCGCAGCGAGGTGCCAATCTGGAAATGGATAACTGCTCTGTAAAGCGCCCCAATACCTTTCGGTCAGGTTCGCGCTTGCAGTTGTGGGAGAGTCTGTCTAAAGAGACATTTACAGCCAAAAAATGTCTTTCTTTCTTTTATGGCCCATTTCACAGAGTAACAAATTTAGGTACGAGCCCTTTGTTTTAGTCGTCGTTTTTAGTAAGTGAGCGGAGGAGCAAACCTAAAATCATATTTATGTTTAACATAGATGTACGTTCAGAAAATAAATACGCCAGCTCTATTGGAATTTACATCATGACCTTGGACCTCCATTAAGGCATTGCTGAATTGCCATCCTTCTGTCTCCTATGGCCACTGAAATGCTCTCGGTTTGCTATGAGTTGAATAAACTTACTGGTGGTCACAACGGTACATTAGAGATCCTCCTCCAGTAATCGAAACTCATTATAAAAAAAGTAGCGCTTACAGACTAAAGAAGATGTTCCGTGTAACAACCAAAGTAAAAGGGCCAATTCTCATGGGAGGTTACAAATGAAGACAAGGTGGTACCAAGGAGGGATTAACAAGCCTAATAATGAATAGGAAGGTAGTATTTACAAAGCATTTACGAAGGACATTGACACAAGACAATGGCCAATATGGGCAGGCTTCAAGTACATACTCCAATACACTTGCATGCACTGCCTAAGTTTGACATAATAAGGGGAAATAGTGTCTGCATCCCAGGGGACGGGCACTAATCAAATTGAATTAATTTGTGCTTGGTCCATGCTCCTCAGATACAAACAGAAGTGATGTATCAGCTGCACTAACCAATTAGGAGGCAGCAAAGGAGAGCGACACTGTAGTCAATCTGTAGTAAGCAGCGGGCAGAATCAAAGTCCTTTATTGAAAACAATAGTCTCTCAAGCAAGAAGTGCACTAGTGCATGCTCAAGAAAGCTTGACCTAAAAAGTGCATTAACGCTGCATTTAAAAAAACAAAAAAATCTCATTTAGCACCACATTTTGTTTACTTACTACGTATCCATCTTGAAATGGTTAACCTCATTTTGTAGGCGTGCATATCCTTGTTGGCACCGGCCTGCAAAAACTAAGTGAAAGACGTGAAATGGCTTCAAAAAAATGTTTTACTGCATTGTTTTCAGCTGTGCTGCTGCACAGCATGGCTAAAAATCATTGTCAAAACCAATAGGTCTGATAAGTAGCGTTGCCAATGCTTGTTAAAATTAGTTTGAAGTGGGAATAGGATAACTTTGTCTAGCTCTAGTTTTATGTGAATATTTCTTAACCGCTTCCGTGCGGCGCAGATTCTTCCCCGGTGCTGGACATTCCAGAACAGGGTGCGGTCGTGACGGAACCATTCCGTCACCAGCACAGCTCAACCGTGACCGATGACGGAATGGTTCCGTCACCAGCATCGCAGGGGTTAACACAGGCACAGCAAAAGTCCCAAAAAAAAAAAAATCAAAATATATATATATATATATATATATATATATATATATATATATATATATATATATATATATATATATATCTTTATTGGGTTTGAGTTGTACAGCGATATTGAGGCAATGCAATAGACTCATTCTAAAAGGTGTCAAACCGGCACCGTACGTTAACAGAAAAAACATGGAGGCTCCCACGCACACCCACCCCCGTAATCACTGTAGGACAATGTCATAGAATCTGCATAGTACCAAAAGAGGAATCCCAATCGTGGTTGCAACAGCCTTCTCATATTCTTCCCACGTACACAAATCAGGGAAAGCGCCACCCCCTGTGAAAGAGGAATATTATAGCATTGCAACCACCAGCCCCTTATCTTTGAGGAATTTACAAGCGTGTATACAACCTTCGCAGCCGCCATATACAAATCCATCCCCCTTTTCCATTCCAGACAGTGCCGGAGCCTCGAGCGCCTTCCAGTGTCTAGCCACATCGGCTTTGCCACCACCTATCCCAAGTTGCAAAACAGAAGTTGAGCCCTATGGACATCTATGTCCCCTGGAATACCCAGCAGGGATGTTCTCCCCCACAACAGTTCCCACACCACTCGCCCCCACTAAACCTGGATGGCCATGCAGCTTCAAATTATGTGGAAATAGGAGCCCACCTCCGCACAACAGCAGATACAGTTGGGAGAGGAGGCCCGCCACATGCAATGCAGCCGAACCCTATCATAGTACACCCGGGGGAGGATTTTCATTTGTATTAAACATAAACGAGATTTTATGGCCACCTCCCACAGATACATCGGTGCTGCTTCCCAGTCAACATCTTCCAGGTCCCCCACCGCCGGGGTCCACCTTTCCCTCAGCTTAAGCAGCCCATCGGCATGTTGTTATTGAGGGTTTGATATGTGGCAGATATAGTCTTCGAGGACATCTCTTCCTGCAGAAGACTTCCCTCGAGAGAAGAAAAACTCAGGCAGATCTTGGAGTACTATATTCTCTGCAATCCAAGCATGTTGTAACAGGGCGTATTTCAGGAATTGGTTGGGGCTCATAGAATAATTCTGAACGAGGGAAGCAAATGCTATCAATCCCTACCCCAACCCAGCCTCCCTCGCTCGCTCCGAAGAAGGTCCCCCACCTTGGAGATCCCCATCAGGTCACAAGCAACAAATCCTCCAGAGATTTCCAATTTCCCTCAACCACCAACCCTCACAGAGCGGCATCTCTTGTCAGTTTACCCTTCCAGCCTATACATCCATAGGCCTTCCACCAGACATCTTTCGCCACCTGAGTCGTCAGCAACATCCGCTATGCTTCCTCCACCCCCGTGGAGGTGATGGAGACACAAGTCGGTGGTAAATTGGCTACACTCCAGCCTACAGGTAGAATGACCCTGGAGTGTGAACAGCCAGTCGTTCACTGCCACTAAGTGGGCTGCCAGTAATCTAATCCACTGCTATCACTCACACCTAGGAAGATCATAAAGACCCATTGATGCTTAACAAAAAACTAGTAAACATAATACCAAAAGCAATTAGTTCTCTGGAACTACTCACTCCATAATACAGATTTAGCATTCCAAGATGGCGTAGTTATGGTGAAAAAGCCCCTTTAAAGCATCACACAAACATGGCCTTTCCCACCCAGTAGTGAAGAGTGAGAATACAACTGGAGAGTATCCTATCAGTCTGTAGAAGCTGTGGTTACTGACAGTAGTCTGCAGTCCTTTACATAACGAGAGACAAGAAGTGTAAATTTACTTAGAACTATGCCTATGCCAACCTAAAAAGTGGAATCTCATCCCAGTATTGGCAAAAATCCAGGATGACAAGTTCCCAAAGGAGGTCACCTTGAGGGCTCTAAAACAAACAGATATTCACAAAAAATAATGTCACTAGGTTCAATCAATCATTATGTCATGAAAGGACTGGTTAATGCACCTGCTGTTGTGACTATTAATTCAAAGTAATAATAGCCCAGCCTCACAACTGTACAGGAATGGTTTCCCTGACGTTAATTCGCTTCTTTACAGAGTGCAATTGCTGTCACACTTGTGGCACCAAAGAAATTAGTCTCGTGGCTCTTCACTCAGAAACAATGAAATAATTAACAGTTATCCAAACACCAGGTGACACATCCTGCAAGCACAGTTTAGTTGACCAGCACCGTAAAATTTGCTGTAATTTCACAATTTCAAAGATTGTCAAAATATGTCAAATACAAAAGATTTATCCTACAGTTCCTTGGCTGCACTTACAATAACCCTTACAATGAAACCATCTACATTTATGAACTGCGCTTAAGAAGTAGCCAAGACACCACTTACTTGATCCGGGCGCACTTCAGTCATTATTAATAACAAGGTGTCTCTGCTTAGCTAGCCAAAATCAAATATAACAAGCATTTACAATGCAATGGTCTCGGCATTGTTAAAGTTAGAGCTATTGGCATTGCTCATGACATTTTTTTATTTATGTTTTTGTTTTTAAAATATATAAATAAATGGCAGTCATTTACAATGCCAATAGCTTAATCGCTCGCAAATGCGAGACCTATTGCATTTGCACCCACACAAAGAGCCACACATACAGAGCCATGCACACACACACAGACTGAGCCACTCACACACACACACAGAGCCACACACACACACACAGACAGAGCCACGCACACACACACACAGACAGAGCCACACACACACACACACACAGACAGAGCCGCACACACACACACAGACAGAGCCGCACACACACACACACACAGACAGAGCCGCACACACACACACAGACAGAGCCGCGCACATAGTATCATCAATGGAAGAGTAAAACTCATCAGACTATCAGTCCACTGCATTCTTTTCTCAAGGCAGACTCCCTGATTCATAGTTTTAAAACATTGATTACATTTAAGTAATTGCTTTCCAAACAGATGATATCCAAAGAGTTCCATAATCTGGGATTCACAATGACAAAAACACAGCTTATTTTGATAAGCCATACTGCGTGTGTTTTTATTTTAAGTCTGGGAGTTACCTGTCTTAAGGATTATATTGGGATATATTTGGAGGCTTTAGGTATCATCTATAGGGGTCTGTCTTCATAACAATTATGACCTACAGTCTTTCACAGTCAGGTAAACTAAATTGAGTGATAGTCATTTTTCCATGACTAAGTTTATCCTACTATTGAAAACAGAGTAAATCCCATCTAAAGTAGGAGTAAGATAAAATAACTTACAGAAAAGGCTTTAGGGGTTGAAAACACTACAGATCTGCCTCACCAATAGCATGTGGGTCACTGGCTAAGCTGGGCATTATGGATCACACAAACACTCATTTTAACCCTGGATTAAACGATAGCCACACTGAATGATTCCAAGAAAATCTCTTTGCATCCATATGTATTAGCACCTTTTCTGTAAAAAGTGACACCTCTCATAAGAGGGCTATTCCACCGTATTAAAAACTTGAGTAAACTATTAGGCATTTATGAGAGCCCTGTATAAAATCGCCCAGCGTCGTGCTGTGATTCGCCAGCAGTTCAGTGAAGAGAGTGATGTGTTTCCTTGCAGTTCAGGCAGCACTCGTCAGATAGGGGACTACTTCTGTTCAGTTAGCCTGATCTTGTGTCTGGAGTTTTAGTTCAAATGTTCATTTTGTCTAGTGTGTGGTATCTTACATGATATTGCTTTTAGTCGTGTGTTTAATTATGCATTTGTGCAGGTTTCTGTATACCATATGATTTTATTATTTTTATTATGATCCTCTAGCTTTCATTAATACACACAAGGGAGCAAAACTTCTTCTTGGGGGGGGGAGGACCCTAAACTACAAGAATTAAATCATTGTCTAATCCCTCTCGCGCTCTCTCCCTCTTTCTCTCTCTCAAACACACACGCACTCAAACACACACATCTAAACACACATAATAACACACACATATACACACACACACACTCAAACAGACACATATACACACATACACAATAACACATACACAAACATCCCCAACACACACATACACACGCTCTTTCTACCCCAGGATTCCTGCCTTTGTCTTTACGGATGGTCGAGGTGTGTTTGACATAGAATTCGAAAACGAGGAGTAAGCTATATTTAAATTCTGAATAAAAAAACAAAATGCTCTGTCGATAACTTTTTAAAAGGGAAAATCAGACCACAGCGGTAAATCGCTAGGAAAACAAGTTAAATATCGAAATTGTCATTTTCTGACAATATGCGTCTGAGAAGTGCCTTGACATCGTTCTCCACGTTTACACTGGGGAACCCCGGGACTGATGTCGCATATTCTGATATTATTTCTACTTGAGCGACTTCTGCTTTCTTCAAGGGTTTTTATCACGCTGGTATGCTTGGACTCCAATGTGGTCACCCACTCGGCAGTAAATCTTGTTTGTGAGCTCATTCAGCGATAAAAGTTTCCACTTGACCAAGCTTGCACTCCGCTTTCTGCAGAATGTGATCTCTGTTTATCCAGTCAAGATTTTTTATTTGCATGCTGGGTCTTGTATTTCTGATTTCATAAGGGATAAACCGGACAAGTCCCTAACTGCAAGAACTTTGTAACAGAAAATAACGGAGGCAAAACCGAGGCTAGGTCCGATGACAGCACACAGACCGCTGCAGGGAGAGGCAAGCAGGAGGGGGTGGGGGCGGGAGTAAGGAGGGCTGCAAGGAGGGAGAGAACCAGAAAATAACCGGAGACTCAGGAGGCAAAACCGAGGCTAGGTCCGATGACAGCACACAGACCGCTGCAGGGAGAGGCAAGCAGGAGGGGGTGGGGGCGGGAGTAAGGAGGGAGAGAACCAGAAAATAACCGGAGGCTCAGGAGGCAAAACCGAGGCTAGGTCCGATGACAGCACACAGACCGCTGCAGGGAGAGGCAAGCAGGAGGGGGTGGGGGCGGGAGTAAGGAGGACTGCAAGGAGGGAGAGAACCAGAAAATAACCGGAGGCTCAGGAGGCAAAACCGAGGCTAGGTCCGATGACAGCACACAGACCGCTGCAGGGAGAGGCAAGCAGGAGGGGGTGGGGGCGGGAGTAAGGAGGGAGAGAACCAGAAAATAACCGGAGGCTCAGGAGGCAAAACTAGGGTGACCAACTGGCATGGTTGAAAATTCAGGACGGTGAGTGTAAAAATTCAGGACGCAGGGTAAAAATTCAGGACAAAAATTCAGGACGGAAGGTCAAAATTCAGGACAAAACTCCAAGACAAAGTGTACACTCAACAGACATTACGACGTAGGTCGCACACAAGAATATAAGTAAGTAAATAGACAAACATAAATACAAGTCAAAATAAGTTTATATTAGGTTAAAAAGTTAATTTACAGGCATTTAAAAGTTGTTGGGTGTTACCAAAAAAATTGACAGCGTATCTCCTTTGTTTTCACATGTGCTTTACCACCACAGCAAGATTGTCAACTAGTCCACTTTTTTTTTTATGTCTTTGACTGCAAAGTGAGAACATTTTGTAAACACTAATCGCCATGTTAAAAGAATAAGCATAAATTTGTCAGGAGACATGGCCTGACATTTCTCCTCTATTCTTGACCACATAGCACTTGTGACAAGCTGAAAACAAAATGTAAAGGCATCTATATTGCCTCTTCACCTTCTCAACTGAAATTCATAAGGCCATGATGTGTGTGTGATAGTCTGCCTCATAGATATGGAGTAAGAAAAAGCAGTGCAATTCGCTGCATTGCCTTAATCTGCGCCAGGGAAGAGTCCATGGGTTTTCCCATGCAACAGGTATGGGTTTTGACGCTGCCCCAGATTTACTTCATCACACAAACCTGGGAAAGCGCCTCCCTAGAGCAAGCATAACAAGGAGAAATACTTTTATTTCTCCTTTTTCCATGTGTCCTGAACACATAGAAAGAGAAAAACGCCTCTCAGGATTACTTTTAAGCAGGAGAGTGGTCCTTCCTGCACAAAAACAACCCTGCTTGCAACTGAGGCACCCTTGCACCATTGTGCAAGGGTGCCTACATTGGCCTTACGCAGCACATTGTGCACCAGCACGGAGTGAAAGGACAGGAATGCAACGTATTGAACAAATTTCACCTTTTCATGCCTTTACTGTAAAGCGCTCTGCTACCTTCGGGTCTTGTTAGCGCTATAGAAAACTTCTAAATAAATAAATAAATATGGCGCATTCCTGCCCCTTCACATTTGTGTAGGGCAGCGCAGCCCTACGCCCATAAATAAGCCCCACAGTGACAATGAGACAGCATGCTAAACAGAGTAAACCTTTGGGCATTAGCATATTCACCCGACCAACCATATGAGGCAACATAAAACTGTGGCATGGGAAGCCATGAAAAAGCAACATTAACACACAGTGGATATAATGGAGAGCTCATTATTTTGCAGTTCAGGAAAGGTAGATTAATAGCCTCCTTCATGTTTAACCTTGTAAAAAAACTTGTACTTTTAACATCCATTGCGTAATCCAACCATGTAAGCATGCACTGGTGTAGGTAATGCCATGGGCTGCAAAGCCAGTAGATGGAGAGATATCCAGTACTAGTGAAACAGTAGGAAAGGTCGGTAGACAATCCTTTACACAAGTGCAACAATCTAACTGACTTGGCATCATCACCACCAACATAAAGCTGTGAAATATTCTCAAGGTAAAGAAGTGTGGGTTCATGGAAGCAAATTCTATGTTGGATACCACTGTAAGAAAGGATGGTATGGATTTCTCTCTGCTAAACTCCTCTCACTTTCCCAAACTTTGTTTGTGGAAATTCAAACCTGTGCCAGAAAACAGTACAGGAATTTTTGCTAAAACTATGGAGTACTTCCCTAACATGCTAGGAAACAGGTTCCTCTGACCACGGCTGGCACTGTTATACGTATGTGTGAACCATATGCATTTAATGAACTTCACGTGAAAGCACCATAACAGGAGCAGTGTTTATTCCTAGTGAGTAACAAGGCCATTTAACATTTACAGATTCCTGAAACCCTTACAAAGGAGGAGAGTGGCCATTCATCGTTTTGTGCTTCCGTTAGAGAACAACCCCAACAAATAGGCAGCATGTTGTGGAAGCAGACATGGCTTGTGCTTTACTGATTATGTAAGTCTTAATGCTGCAACATAAATTGAATCACGAAAGCAGCATCTATCAGACATATTACTATGAGATGCAGAAAGTGCATGGAATCCCACTGTGCTGTACAGCCCAACGCAATCCAGACAGTATGACGAGGGATGATATACATAGCATGACTATGGCAGTTTCATGCTCCTTGGTATTTACTTTCGAGATCTCATAGAAAATACTACTTAATTAGCTCTGTAAAAGAAAGGTAGGTAAACAGCAAGCTAGGCAGATAGAAAGGCACAATTCTTTGCTAGGGGGGGGGGGGGGGGTAATGGAACCTTATGAGCTTTGGCTGAACTTAGAGTATTTAAAATTGTAAAACAGCGTTATTACTTTATGTAGCTAGTCGCTAGAAATAGTAAAATGTTTAATAATAGTGCATATGAGACTGTTGTTGTCTGTTTAAATTATCTTAACAGGTGCTAATTGGTGTATTTGGTTGCCCCGTTCCTTTGCGTGGGTTGCCATTAAAGAAGTGGCCCAGTGGTTGGCATACACAGTGAGACAGACGTGCCCATGCAGTTAGTGGCCTTTTGTACTGCTGTCGGAGCAGTTTGTCAGGGAAAGAATATGAGTAGAGCTATTAACAAAGCGAAAAAGGGAGAAAAGGAGCGCCTTCTGTAGCAGTAAAGGCGCGTCCTCCCACACAGGCGGGGGTTTAACCCCTGTTCAGAGGGTTCTGAGACAATGCACATTACCCACCAGGCAGTAGCCCAGGGTGACCAACGTCCATAATTGTGGACAGACAATTAGAAGACAGACACACAAAGGTAAAGACAAATACAGAGGAAGAGAGGGCAGAGAGAAAGATAGGCGCTCACAAGTGAAGAGAGACAGACAGAAATATACAAAAACAGGACAACATTTTCAGACCAACAAATGCATGAAAAACGCATTTTTTCAACTTATTGAGCGTTCGAGAAGTTGCAGGGGGTAATGTAGATCATAGCTGACTCTGTGCTCCAGTTCTTCAAGGTCTGAGAGCCTACAACCCTGGCACACGACGATGCTCTCCCAAAAATGCAGGAGGCAGACCCTGTAATGTAAACAAGAAACGAACGACCGAAAGCGTACTCCGCAGGTCCTGGGCACCCTAAAGCCGTTCTCATTGGTTGTGTAGTGGAGCAGTGCAGCAGAGCACTAGGATTGGCTTATGGTTTTCAAGCCAATCCTAGGTAGCTTCAGACAATGAAAGGCATTACATTAATTGTTTGAAGGCATAACTTCTAACATCATGAAAATTACGGACAAATGGCGTCCGTTAAAGATTCTATCACGGACAACGGACAGGAGGAGAAAATTACGTACTGTCCGTGAAATTTACGGACGGTTGGTCACCCTAGGCAAAACCGAGGCTAGGTCCGATGACAGCACACAGACCGCTGCAGGGAGAGGCAAGCAGGAGGGGGTGGGGGCGGGAGTAAGGAGGGCTGCAAGAAGGCAGAGTAACAAACAAGTTCACAGCATCCCTCGATCAGAAGGGCTGCAGACAGAGTGCAGCCCACTGCAGAGCCCCTCCTCCCGCGATCATGAGTTGCACGGCAGCAGCATGAGCAGAGTGCTGCAGAGAAAGCACACGAGCAGCACAGCACAGCACTCCTCATGACTGTGACCCCGTCCCTCCACAAACCGCGCCCAGGACAGAGGCATGCAAACAGACTGCAGATACCGCACGCATGCACTCTGCAACCCACCGTGGCTTTAGCGCACAGTTCGAGCAGAGGCGTAGCTCCCTCTCCACCCCCTCGTATCCCCGCCCCTCCTATCCTCGCCCCTACCCCGGTATACCGCCCCAACAGTGACCAGAGAGCGCGGGTACCTTGCAGACACCATGGGAGGTCCTCGCGCCCCCAGCAAGCTACCGTGCTGTCATGTTATTGAGTATGCTCGGGGAGAGGTCTGGATCCGGGTCTTGGAGAGAAGCACTTCCGGGTCGCCGTGGGCAGCGCGGCGGCCCCTTCAGGTCACTGCAGGCGGTGCGTCAGAGGGCTTCACAATAGGAACAGAAATTATCCATGAGACGAGTGAACACGTTACAAAAGCAGACGTTAAGTTACATTAGGCAAAAGTGACAATTGTGAGCAAACAAAATACAAGAGGTAGCAAAGGGTACATTTCAGGAGAAATAGACTGGGACCTCGGCAAGAGGGAGGGTGTAATGCCCATCACTAGAAAAGGGGCGGGGCTTAAAAAAAGAGAGAAAAACGCCCCCGAATCGCGTTCAGACGGGCCTGAACTGAGTGGCGCCCCTCTCCTCCAATGGCTGGCCAGCATTTACGAGGCCAACCAATTGAGAAGAGGGGCGGGTTCAAGCCCCATATTAGACAACAAAAGATCTCGGACTCCGCCCACTTCGTGGGACATTAGTCCGAGACCTAAAAAGGGCACTGTTAATTATGGTGTCAATACTCTTCGTTCTTTTTCGTAGCTCACGGAAAGAACAGCTCTTTCACAACATGAAATCCAAGAACGGTTAGCCAAACATGAAAAAAGCCTACACTGAACTGGAAAATACTTTGTTGCCTGGAGTCCATGATCGGAGCAGTGTACCCTTTTGAATTTGTAACATGCATATTGGTCACTGCATAGTATTCATACAAGGTATTTGATTAGTTGCTAATGGGTCTCTGCTTATTTTATCACAATATGTCAATATAATGATATACATGCAATTGCTAATTCTTTCACTATTGAAATATTGGGGAAAATATAACAATAAAATCCCCCCTTGACTCACCACAAACCTCATTTTACTATGATCACCCATATAACCCCGTCAAAACTATTCCCTCATCTATCCCTCCATGACTCATCCCAAACCTCATTTTACTACTATGATCTCCAAAATAACCCTTTTTCGACTCTTTCATTCTACTTCATAGGTGAATAAAAAAAAATACCTGTTAGATTTTTTTTTAAACAAGGAACCGTTATATGCTAGAGCTGGAAGAGTTCATCTTTATCAGTCCTGCAGAGATGTAGTCTGAAGCCACAAGGAGGCATCATTTCTGCAGACTTGAAGTTACTGGGGTGAAAATTTAATGGAAACTCCGGGTTCTGTCTGCTGACCATCTTTGTGGCTAAATCAGAAGAAAATCAAAATAGGAAGTACAGAAGTGTTAACTACTAGATGAGCAGGTTCCCCAAGTCAGCTAGGAAGCCAGTGCATGATACCAGGGGCTCAACTAGAAAAGCCCTCTTTGCCACATCGGAAGGACACGCCATTGGAAAAGGATCTTTGGAACAGAGTCCGGACTATTAGGCCTGTTGTGATGTCTTGTTGTTGATGAAGCGGGTGTCTAGAAGAGGTTCAGATCTCTGCTGCAGGTAAACTAGAAGCTGGTAGCACAGTTGTGGTGATGCCGGAGTAAGAGACACTAGCAGTAAAGTAAGTAATTGATTACAATAATTTCTGGAATATGCATCCTTTGCTGAAACAGATTATGACCCAAACTACATAAATGAGGATATGGGCTTCAGTTCGTCCCTAATAAAAAGAAAAAAATGTTTTGAATAAGGTGGTCATAGATTTCTCCGACAATCTCCAACATACCGACCCCACAAAGGTTACCCAGGCTACTTCTATCATGTTCTCTTTCTATGTCTCAGGCGAATTTAAAGCCTAATACCCTGAAAGAAAAATATTGATAATAGATCCCTGCATCCTCAACTCCCTACATGTGGTGAGAACATACTTTTGGAACCCTCAAAGCACCCAGGGAGATACAATGGCACAAAGAAAGGAGAAAGAAGCACCTCAGATTCACTTCTCTGCTGCTCTATCCTTGCAGAAAATCTGGCAACGAGGGAGTCATAAATTTCTCATCAAGTAGAATCCCAGCAGCCAAATTTCTGTCAGTGCAGAGGGTCGAACAAGAACATAAATATTAGCTGTATTTATATCTAATCTTTGATGCCACTTTATCTGCTGGAACAAAGTAGTGCCAAGAACTAAGTAAGTTAAAGGACAAAGGAAATTTACAAATGGACTAAAAGCATAACAAACATGGATGTGGTAAACAATAATCATAATATCTCCCTTGTACCGTCTAGGTACTAAACAGAGGTATGCCTTTATTAGGGATTTTTAAAAAAAGCATGAATGACACTTCACAAAAACACTTGTAGAGCGAAATCAGTTTAAACAAAATTTCAGTAAGACTACACATGCTTACTTCAAGGAAAAATTGCTACTGAGCTACTTGGAACGAATTCTGCTATACAAAATCAGCAGGAGGCAGAGAGGCAATACAAGATAGTGAACCATAGTATGACTCTCTACCTCGTACCTGAAGAAAATTTGAAATTAAATACAACCTAGATGAGTTGCTTGTGTTACAACAAGGTGCCAACTCAGACCTTCCTTGAGAAACTGGATCTCACTTGGATGGATATTTTCAAGCTTATTCTATAGAGATGCTATCACCTTTGATTAACCTCGGCAACAAAAATCCTTTTTCGCCTACTGATCCAAGATTATTTAGAGACAGCCTCAATCACTCCTGCCCAAAGAAAATCACTTTGCCAACACAAGATAAATCCTAATGAGCTTACGGCTCTTAAACACAAATTACTCATGCTACAATCAATAGAATTGGAGAGAGAATGCACCGGAAAGCTGAAGAGGAAGGTAAAAATGCAAGATAAATCATTATGGCAATACAATGTATATAAAAATAGATGAAAAGCTCTGTAAGCGAAAAACTTTCACTATAAACATGGTATTGAAGAAACATTACTGTCATATCTGTTGAAAGCACAAAGACTTAGAAAACGGTTCTAGGAAAATATTTGCATAACGCATGAATTAGAGTGTTCCAAGAAAACTGAAAACCAGTTATAGGAGACAAAATGGGAAAAATATTCTTATCTATCGATTCCGGGGATTCCAGTGGGGGCACCCAAGTATGTGGGAAGCTCCAGACAACAACACTTTTTAAAGTCAATTTTAATAAAAGTCTGAATATTAATGAAGAATTGAGAAAACAAAAAGTTGGCCCCAAAATCAAGGTCAGTGCATTTTTGTTTACACTTCGATCTGTGTTTTGTGAGGCCACTGAACCTTTACAAATTTGAGATAATCCAAGGGTTTAGTTGTATGTGCAGAAATTGTACAAAATTCGAAGTGACAGTAATACTGAACCATTTCCAATAAGTAAACAAAGCATTCAAGTCAATCAGGATAACTTGCATAAATCGCTCTGAAATAAACTGAAATTATTGAGGTGCTTCACATGACCCCTGCTGGGACTGCCCAGGAGTCCCTCTACTGATAGGTCTGCTACTCTCAGCACCCAGATTAAAGTGCGTACTAAGCAACCAGGATGTTGTTCACCAGCTACCTGATGCTTACTGGCTCATCCGTGCTCAATACATTTAACATACTCTGATGGGGACTCCTTTCCTGTCTCAGTGTCTTCAGTCAATTCACAGCTTCCCTTTCATCATTTCAATGACTGCCTAGAAGGTTATATATCTGCCAATAGAACAAATGTAATGGCCGATGCTGAGCTCAAGGTAATATTTTGAGTACCAAGAATACTGTATGTCACTAGGAGTGTCTGCTTATAGAAGCAAGAGCCCACACTCAACCAAAGGTGGCATGCTTCATCATTGGCCTGCTTGTTGTTGGGCTGGCGCAGATATGCTTAGCAGGCCCCTCGTGGGGGCACTTTGCCAAAGATCTTTTGATTCCAACATCAGAACAGTATACCCAATTTGATTTGTTCTAGTTTACAGGAGATTGTATACTGGACCTTCTAGATCTAGGTATCCTCCAATGTTCATGATATAAATCTGTTAAGACTGGTGAAACTTCAATTTTCCTCCATTCTGTCAAATCTCAACATATCGGCAATACTTATCCTCAACTGTGGCACTCAACATTTAAATAAAACACACCCCGGGTATTATAAACCCAATTTACGGTTCAGGAACTCCTATTCCACATATTGATTCCAATCAGTAACCAGACTACCCTCCTAGGACCAATTCCATTCAATACAATTATTCACTCCCATTTCTATTAAAAAAAATATTAGCTAACCTTCATATCACTAAGACGCTAAAAGCTAACTAAGCACAGTTCATCAACTATTTGTTCATTGTTGATTTCAGTGAGCAATCATACCACACCACCCTTCCCAGATCATACCCAATTCAATAATTAAAAGCACATCTCCATCCTAGCCACTACCCTACCTATTCCTACCATTTCATGTCCCACAACAGCATCCCAAATCACCCTATGCCAAGTACCTGAACTCGTATCATCTCAAACAAATACACTCACTCCACTGGAGTATGAGCATCTTAACCCCTTCCATGCTCATGACTAGCTGAGCTCGTCGTGCAGTACAGTGCTCCTGTGCTCATGACGAGCTGAGCTCGTCATGAACAATGGGATTTAAGGGACACCCAGCACCGGGAGGGAATTGCTATAGCATTGAAGGTTTTAAATATTGCGATGGTGGATCTAAAATAATCACGAAATCGTGTGATAGTTAATCTGGCCCAGCTACTATGTCATCGGTGAGCAGCAGTTCCACGTTGAAAGAGGCTTACTCTCTCCCCGATGGGCCATGCAGCCTTTATTTAAAAGGATTGCACTTTCAGAATTCTTATACATAGAGCAGAGCATGCCCTACAGTGTGCCCAAATATTTCAAGAAGCTTGATGAACTTATGAGAGATCATTGCTCTGAAAGAATTGTTCCCCCAGAATATCAACAGTCACATTACAGAATTCCACGTATGAAGGTGAGGAAGCTCTTCCTAATAGGGGGACATATTATGAAGCTGGACAATAACAGAAAATGACTGGGGATTTGCCTATTATGATGACGGTTCTTGTATGTTAAAAGAACAATTGATGGACAGAATGCAGAACAATGTCAAACATTCACCCCAGTACATAGATCTGGGCCTAAATCCATCGTTTTTTGCTCACCATGCCATTCCAGTTTTGAACAAGCCCTATGCAAATCAGTCTTGACCCTGCGGCCAATGGGAATGGTCCAGTCCTTGCTCACTTTGCCACTGGATTCAAGCTAGCCTGGCTGATTAGCCAGAAACCGGTCCCAGGATGCTTGTTTTGGGTCCAGGGAAGACATGGCTTGCCAGTTCGGGCTGGACTGTTCCCATGAGGCACAGGGTCAGACTGATTTGCATATGGCCATGTCTGAACTGGGGGGCGGAGTGAGAAAGAATGAGGGATTAAACCCAGATCAGTTGACTGAGGGTGAGTGCTTGCAATGTTCAACACTCCGTCCATCATCCCCTTTGGTTTTGCTTCGTTCTTGTATGTTAGTCAGACAAAAGATGGGCAAGAAGGAATACCTAGGCACCGAGGCGAGAATTATCAGGTCCGTGGAATTTTGATCCCAAGACCCGCCGAGGCGGGGAATTGAACCCTGGTCCCGGGCTAGATCTCTGCATCAGGGTCTGCCGCTCTAATCATTGAGCCACTACTTTATCCAGTAGGGCACTTTTATTCAGATATCAAGTAGCTATCCGATATTATAAAAACTAAAGCTTGCAGAGAACTCAAGAAGATATTGGATTGCCCTCTAATACCAGACAGGCCTATTATGCCGCTGGGAATTTGGGATCCATAAGATGTAGCTAGGCATCGTAAATGGCAAAAGCAATGTTATAGTACAACTCCACTAACAAGTGGAGAATGGATATGCAACGTGGGCTGGAGTATAGTGGCAGAGAGTGGTATGCAAAGGGAGTGGTTGACAAAAGAAAATCAGCAAGGAATTTTGGCCTTGGGCAAAATGCATCAAGATAGGGTAGGGAAGGATTGTTGAAATGAAGGTATCAGTAGATAGCCCATCTAGGCCTCTTAACCAAGGCAAGTCAGACCACAGTGTTACTCCTAGTCTGTATGTACCTTGGATAGCAATGCTTATGATTGCAGAGATATATTGTAGTACCACTGTACTGGACTTTACTTTGTGTTTGACTTTTAACGTGTTGCATGTATTTTGTAGTGCCTCTCCCCTTTTCTTTAGCACTGATGTTCTAACATCCAGCTCAACCAAATTTTTTTTTTTTTTTTTTAAACATCTCCCCTCCCACCCTGCTGACATCAATGTGGCTTGCGGGCACACCACAGACGTAAACTCTTTGTGAGTACCCATGCTCTAACCGGATGCTCCTTGTCTTATAGTGTAAAACATATCAACCAAAATCTCCACTCCATCGCGGATCACAAACTCAACATTCTGTTTCTCAGCGGTCTGGTTAAATGTACATTCCCAATCCATTATTTAACTGAGAGTTGTTCAAGGAAACAAAATCATATATGTTGACAGACTTCAAACTGGGTGGTAGTTCCACAGTCACCCCAAAAGACACGCTCAAGTTCAAACCTATTCCCCATCAGACGTTAGGACACGTTTGAATGCTTTAAAATAATAATCACGCTATCTCCGTATACATACCACCATCTATTCACACACCATTTTTAAAACCTTCCAAAACTAAAATCCAATTTTACTTATTGCTTCACGGAACATGTAACCTCAGAACACATGCTGTTCTATAAAAATCTATAGCAGGCCTAGCACAGGACGGAGGGGTTTTGCTGGTGCAGCATCAGGAACTCGTGTGTCAAGGAGCTGCGAAAGAAGGATGATGGCGCTGCAGCCACTGCAGTACCCAGGGTCAAAAGGCCATATCAGAGAGGTAACACCACAGAATTACAAGAATCTACCTGCTATGGAAGCCTGGGTCCAGTGCCCTCTGCTATTGCTCCTGAGCAGAAGGAAAGAAAGAAGGCAGTGCCCCACTCTGGCCTGAATCCGCGGAGCACAGTCCGGCAGAATTGGAGGAGAAGGAGGCTGGTGTGTGTCTTACTAAGCTCTGGGAAGGCGGCAGCTACAGCACCAACATTCAGCATTGAAGACAAGACAGGCAGTGCCAGCTCGCTTGCACTGGTACTCACCAACTTCTCACCACCCCATGCGCCGCCACCAGACTGCTTTATAAACCCCAGCAGTGCTGGCAATGTTGCTTGCAGCAAACCCAGGTCCAGGTACCCTATTCACCTGATAGGCCATTGAAATGGATGAAAATAGTGGCCTAGGTAGGAGCGTTATCATGCCGTGAATTTGTTATCCTGCCTTGAGAGTACCAATCAGGACTTTTTGCGCGAACAGTGACCACCAGCATATACCACTCTTAGGACCTTCCTAGTGATATCTTTTCACCTAAATAAACGCAAGATCTCAAATTTACTTCAATTCAGGCCACTTTGTGCCCCTCAAGACGTCACCAGTTTAATTACCTCTCACCATTGCTTATAGGCCGATTATACAAGAGATATTCACCCAATCCGGTCCAGGCGCATTGTGCACTTCAGGACGCCGTTCGTTTTACAACATTATTCCTCAATGCCGACTGGTCAACAATTTAAAAAGATCTTCATCAACTGTGGCCCATGCGCATTGTGCCCCTCTGGACATAGTTTGTCTTACCATACTATTTTCTACGCTTATTAGCGAATTACTTAAGAGACCTGACAAAGTTCCCTTTTGGCACAACTGGGAACAAAATGCGTTAGCTGTGTGCCGGTTTTTAAAGATTGACTGAATAAAAAGAAGCACTTTTTTGGAATTACGGCTTGTGTGTCTACTTTCTACGAGTGCACCTTCCATTTATCTTGAAAACTGAGACTGATTTGCACCTCTGGACAACGGGTGCAGGAAGTGTATTGCACCATTTTGTTACCGACTGTACATGTTGATCGGTTGAGCTGGACCCTGGTTTGTTTGTTCTTTCTTTGCAGGGATTGTTAGATGGACTCCCTCTGGGGTTAACCGTGCTGGGGACTTATATCAGGATAGAGTATTGCTTAAGTTTGAAGACGTGACTGAATAATTTAATATACCTAGAGGACCTTTTTTAGTACACAGAGCATTGGTTGCAACAATGAGGAATTACTGGAGAAATGGAAATACTGAACCTACCACGCCAAGTGTGTCAACAGCTCTTTACAACAGGGTGTGTATGAGGGGTCTCATATCTAGATCGTGCGATTCGTGCAAATATTCTTTCTGCTCTTGCAGAGGTGAAAATAAAATGGGGAGACTTTGAGCTGCAAATTAACGCTTTGGAACAGGGATAGGATTGTAGTGCATATAACATGTCATATGAGATTATCGCATTTAATCTGTAAATTATAATTATCTCTGTATTTCTAATTTTTAATCTATTTAATATAAATAAGGCTCCGTGTGTTCAGTTTACTGATTTTTACAGATAGACAGAAAACATTCATTTTCTTGTCTATATTGATTTTTAAATGTGGATAAATATGAAAATTGGGTTGCTTTTTGAGTATTTCCAAGTATTGTCTGCCATGACTGCCAAGCCAATAGATGTGTGGATTGATACATAAGGGGGGTTAAAAAGTAAGGGATTTTAATAAAGAGGCTTTAACAGCAGTAGAAGATACGCACAAGGTTGATATTGAACTTTGCATATTTTCATGTAAGTGCACTGATTTATCTTCTGCGGGTGTTCACAGCACTGAAACCTGGCAGACATTCAAGTATGAATGCATATTAATCGGTTAAATAAATGTGGAAATATACTAGTTTCTGCTTAATTTTTCCACAAAACCCAAAATAATTATGGATAAATACAGATAAAACTAGCAAACAAGCATTGGCATAGCCAATAGGTCTCGCCATTGGAACCTTATAAGTGTTTAGCCATGCAACAGTTCATGTTGTTGCACAAAAGATATTCTGCTGGATAGCTAAACACTTCTAAGGTCCCAAACACGAGACCTATTGGCAATGCCAATGCTGGTCAATAATGGCTGGTTGAGAACAGGTTTACTTTACGACGTTTAAGGAGTGAAAAACTTGGTTTAGTTACAAATTATGTGCTGTGTTTTTCATGTTCTCATTTTCCTGTATTATTGAGGTGAAGATGATAAAAATGCGAGTATAAATGAAAATGAGGCGAACTTCAAAAGCTGGTGACTATAGTTATGCCTTCTTGTGCCCCAGAATTTCCTGCAAGTACTTGGTATCCACATTGGCTTTGTGACTAGATGGCATCCATACCTTATGTTTTGCAGAGAGATACTAAGAAATGCACAATACCAACATTATTGTCCACTTGCCTTTGCGTTTGTGTTTTTTTCAACTCCCCATTGTGGTTTTGAAAGCATCAAGCTGGCCACAGTGAGATGTTTTTGTAATGTCACTAAATTATTATGCGTTCGAGACTTGACATTCAATTGAAGCAGGTAGTAAATAAAATGACAACATTCTGCAGGCCACAGGTTCTTAGTAAGATTGTCTCAACCATCCACCTTTCCAAGGTCGATTAAATCAGTATCATTGAGTTCGGTAATGGTAAAACCTAAATGGAATTTTGTTTTTATTTGGATGGTTGCACAGTGCTGACCCACATATGAAAATACATTTGGGTGCTTTTATCTGCTTCTGGGAGTGTGACGGCATGCTTGCCCAGTGGTCATTAGAAAGGCCTGTTTTGAACCGTTTGTGTGACTGGAGGTAACTGTTGCATTGTGTGTGTTAGTTTTCCCAGTAAGCTAGATTTTGGGCATCCTGTATTAGCCAAACTGCATACAACCTTACTCATCTGTGTGCATTTAGAGGCGACTATATTCTGGAAGACTCAGCTGGTTTAATATTTCTGCATCTAAATGTTTTTAAAAGTAATAATTTTCACTACTTTTGAGAACGAATAAGGTTGCTTAAAAAAAAAAAAATGAAAAAGTGAAATCAAAATGGCTGTGCCCCGAAGGGTCTGTTTAGACGATTATACACACTCAGTTATACTTTTTTTCTCATACAACTGCGGCAGAACTCCCGTGTAGATTGCATGCAGAATTTACCTTTTTAGTTTTTCCGGTTTGTTTTTTAAAAGTTTTTATGTAGCTGACAAAAGATCAGAGTCTTGTGACTAGATTTGAAATCTGCCAAACGTTTGAACTAACATTTTCTCACCCGAGGGCCCGCCTTCTGTTTCACAGTGTGTACAGACATGTTTTTGTGCTACAGTCCATTTTTAAGGGGAATGGACGGAAATGAGATACTTGTAAAGAGTGTAGTCTTTTGTTTTTTAGGCATAAACACAAGTTTTAAGTGGTTAGGTATTAAGAAAGGAAAGCTTTGTCTGAAAATCTCCTTCAAAGGGACAGCACAGTGGATCTGTGAATCACACTACAAATAAACATCTAAACAGCAGAGCGGCACTGGCGTCATTTCACTATAATCATTGCGGTGGCAGACATGACATCATAAACCCCTTGCCCTAGGCACCATGGAAGTACCGTCATATGACTTTTGAAGCTGATAGCACCCCTATTGTCTGTCTTATTTTAACAATCTTATTTGAAACCAGAGGCTGCAGCATGGCAACAACGCCTGATGCATGGCAGCTAGCGACAAAAAACTGAAGTGGTCTACTTTTGAAAGATCAGAAGCGAGATGCGTTATATTGCACTGGAAGCGAAGCAGTCGACAGTGCTCAAACGAGCAATGTAATGGGAATTATGTCAACCATTAGCAATAGAGAATTGATGCCCATGGGAAGCAGATTCTATAACTGAACCTCTTGATGTATACGTGTGTAAGATGGAGTAGGTAGTAGGTATGCTGTATGCATCATAATGGTCAGATAGACATGTGGCATATCTAAACAAGCAATGGCCGTACGGCCGTGAAAGTGACATGGCCGCACGACTGTGAAAGTGGCACGGCAGCGCTGCCGTGAAAGTGAAAGTAATGGCCAGCGGAGGAAGTGATAACAAAAGACAGATGGGGCTGCGCGCATGCACGCAAGCTTTAGGCCAGGAAAAGCTTGTGGGTAGCACTTTGACACCCCCCTTAGAAAAGTCGAGCAAGCAGCGCATGCGCTGCTCTAGGCTGGACCTAAAAATAAATCTGGATAAATAAAGACTGAAATGGCAAAAAAATAAATACCATAAAACCCGGAGCACTAATTATTATCTGTGATCCTTTTTAAAGCAAATTACAGTATATGTAACGCACATCATTTATGATCTACATTACACGCCTGTCACTATTGCACTACGGTCTATTTTTTAAAAAAAATTTTGGGTAATCCAGACCGTCTTTAATAGGGCTTCATGAAGCCAAAAACAATTGGGTACACAAAATTCCTAACCACTTCGAACACTGAATATGCATCTCTTCCAGTAAAAAAAGGAAATTAAGAACCTTTCACAGAAAGCTTCAAGAATCAGATGCGTTACTTTACAGTAAAACAGGGTCTTTCGGCTGCTCCAGGATGTACCCCACGTCCGTGGGTGTACCACGCTACTCTAAGGAATGTTAACACGTGAAGTCAATGCAATTTACAGAAGATTCCACAGCTTGTTTAGTTTCCGCTCTCAAGTAAACGTTGCATTTCTGAAGAATGTACCAGCTCGTGAAGGGCACGGACAAAATCAACTCAAGATTCTATGCTGGGCATCTGACTGGTCGACAAGTGTAGGATGGAGGTGAAGTAAACCAATCAGCGAAGCTCCAAAAATTCTTAATAAATGCAGCCATTGAAAGAGGTCGAGGAGATGTGATGCCTGAAATTTAGTTATCATAATAGGATCCGCCGGACCAGTCATATCCGTCGCTGCTCCTGCCGCCACTGCCGACTCCGTAGTAGTCTCGGGAGCCGCCTCCATTTCCGCCGCTCCTGCCATAGCTGTCTCCGCCTCCTCGAGATCCTCTTCGTTATCCTCCACCGGATCCTCCGCGGTATCCTCCACTGCCGCCGGAGGACTTGCCGGCCAGGTCCACGCGGATCTGCCTTCCGTCCAGGTTCCCTTAGTTCATGCCGTGCAGCGCGTCCTTGGCGTCATCGGGGTTCCTGAAAGTGTCGAAGCCGAAGCCTCGGGATCTGCCGGTATCGCGGTCCTTCAAACAGACGCAATCGCGAATTTCGCCGCACTTGCAGAGTACCCCCTCAATGGACTGCTCGTTGGTGTCGAAGCTCAGGCCCCCGACGAACAGCTTTCCTTCATCAGAAGACTTGGTTGATTCATTAGTTGTACCAGTCTCTGTAGGATCCTCATGACTGCCCGTAGCCCCAACTCTGGCCACTGCCGTAAGAGTCCCTGGATCCATATCCACCGCCACCATATCCACCGCCACCATATCCACCACCACCATATCCTCCTGTCCTGGGCTCAAAATCGATTGCTGCCAGCCATCCCCACCTCGTCCTCCTCTGCCCCCACGTAAGTACCCTCTGCCGCCACTAGATCCTCCTCTGTACGTCCCTCGGCTTCTGTCTGAAGATTTGCCTACGTTGTCAACTCTGATCCGGCGCCCATCAATAGTCTTCCCATTTATGGCCTTTAAGGCATCCTTGGCATCTTCTTCCCTCTCAAAGGTGACAAAACCAAACCCTCTGGACCTCTCGGTGTCTCGTTCCTTCACGACCACAACGGATTTAATCGGCCCATACGGGCTAAATTCGTCTTCCAAGCACTGCTCATCTGTGTTGTAACTGAGGCCGCCAACAAAAAGTTTCCCTTAATCGGAAGACATGGTGAATACTCTCACTGGAGCAGGGGGTGTTACAACCAGGAGTCGTATTCAACGTTATTAAACGGTTTAAAACGTGACTCGTGCCAGTCACCGAACGTTTCGGCCTGGACGCCTCTGGAATCCGTGTCACGCATGGCGGGTCTGGAAGCAGGCGTGAGAGGGGGCGACGTCACGCTTCCCAAGGCGCCGCTCCTGCGCTCTAAAACACCTGTCACGCATGGAGAGTCTCGGGCAGGCGTGAGAGGGGGCGAGGTCACGCTAAACGCAGCACTACGGTCCATTTAATTAAACTAATAAAATTTTTAACTTAAGACTGCTTTATAATATTATAAACCCATGCACATGTGTAAAACTTATTAAACGTTCAGCACAGGTTACTTATCACAGTCAAACTCAACATTATATTTAACTAGTGGAAATTGCCATTCTCGAACTATTGGATCAAAGTGCCTGGCAATCGTACTTGCCGCAGATGCTAAACTTTCAACATTCACAAGTGGACTGTTGTGAAAGGCTGTCATCCAAACCATCTCAAAACAAACAATCATTTCTGGCCACCCACTTTATCCCCCAAAATACTTCTCACTGGTGCTAACTGCTACCATCCCCCGCTGCTGCCCCAAAACGCAGCAGGCCATTCCTGTTGTTGAAGTCCAAATATAGTTGTGAGCCTTGTGCATGAGCAGCCATCCTAGCACTGGATTTTCTGTAATTCATTTGGACTCGAAAGAGGGTGCCAAATATTTGTTTTCTATGGCAATGTGAACGCTTATAATGCACCGATTAGTCCGATGCTCCCCAAACAGATTGTGAAGGACACCCTCTTATCTCTCCGTGTTGTCTTCCCAAGCGTCCTAAGCTTCTGCAATTGCGTGTAAAGCGGTTCCAACCAACCCAATGGGCTCCAAGCTTTTCAAGTCATTGGTCTGTCGGCGCCAAGCTGCTCACACTATGTACCTATACTTTATACCTGCTTAGTTAATGAAATTAATAGAGCTGGGAATTTAACAAGAAGAGATAAGTGAAAGTCATCCCACTGTAAAAGGCAGAAAATAGACCAGCGACAGCCATCTGACTTTCCGCAGCACGAGAGTGGGCAATGCAAGTCATACCACTCTCCCAACACAGGAGTGTCAAGCTCCTCCTTTTCCTACTCTACAAAGTTTAAGAGAGCGCAGTTTTAACACCCACCAGGCACGCCCTCAAACACCCAGGGGTACTGGGAGTTCTTTAGCTTGACTCAGGATACAAATTATGGTACCTATATAGTTATGACCCTTTGCAACATCCTCAATTGCTGTAGTTAGAAGCTCTGCTTCGCCGTCGCACCATGGTGCTCCCAGAGAGACAATGGAGGTGCAAAGACAGGTTTTCTGAAGAGTGGGTTTTGAATCGGACATCATGAAATGAATGGCACAAGGAGAATTCAAGGTCAGGTATGGCAGTGCCATCCGCCCAAGGAGACGGCAAATGATGTAAATTGAGTTTGTCAACTTTCCTCATAGCATAAGTGGAGCAATCATTTTTAGATGCATAGCCAAATTTAAACTCTGGAATTAGTGCTGAGGCTCTGAAGCATGAAACCATCTGAAGCAGAGTGAGTTTAATAGCATTCAGAGCACTAGGAATACATTGTGAGCTTCCCAAAGATGAAGTATGGAGCGAAGGGGAGGTCAGGTGAGGCAAACAAACCAGGTCTGGGTGTAGTTCGCAGAGTTTTGCTACGCGGAACGCCGCAAAGTTACAAAAACCTCTTTGAAGTTCCGCGAGTGGTGGAGTGTAGTGCGAACTGCAGTTTGTGCTGGTATTCCTGCTGCTCGTGTAGAAATTCTTTCCAAGCGGCAGGGAGTCTGGAAAAAACTCTGCTGCACATCACGAAGCGGAGTTTTATACACTCTGCGAACTCCGCGGAGTGCAGAAAATTCTGCAAACTGAGCGAAGTTCACCACCCAGGCCTAAAACAAACCAAAGTTCTAAAGACAAAAAAAGGTAACTTTTGGATACTATTCAGTTACAATTCCTGAGGAACACAAGTAGAAAAGCAGCAGCAAAACATAACTTACAGTATGGGCCCGCAGGTAAAATAAACGCCACATAAAGATAGTAGTTTCAGTAAAAATGGAGATCTTATTTGTGCCAAATGTCAGCCTAAACACTCAGGTAGCTCAGTGAAGGAGAGTTCTCCAGTATTGCAATCTTTCATAGATTCCCATGATTGAATCGTTCCCCCTTGTCGAGATGGGAGTTTCTTTTTTTTGGATGCAAAGGTTGTATGCTCTCCTTGTTTCCTGTTCTTTCCAACCCTTATGTTATAACATTTTTGGGATATTTGCGCATTTTGAAACTTTCAAAAATTGTCGGACTGTGTTTATCAAATTAAATGTGTATAATGAACAAATCCAAGAATTACCCATATGAGATGCTCCATTTGAGGCTTTTTAAAATTAAAAAGGCTTTTTGGCAAACATAAGACACAGGAAAACAACAAAGAAAATAATCTAAATGAAATAAAGAACATCAGCCATGAACAATCAAATTAATAAACACATCATGAAAATTGAGACAATTGGAAAGGGATTGTATCCTATAACCATAATCTTGAGATGAACTAATAGTGTTGTTGAAAAAACAATGAAAAACTCTGAGTGGCTTGCAGATGATCATGAAGAGGATACAGAGAAAGATATGGCCAAATTTTGCAATGAACACTGGCCCACCGGTGGGTACAAATAAATAAATTAGGTCCTCGCCAACAAAATTCAGAAATTTAAGCATATATAATTGAAGACATGAAAGAGCAATAGTTCATTAAAAATTACTGCAACAAGAAGAAAATAACAATTAGATACCAACATTATCATACTGCTGAGGGGTGGATTAATCCCTCTATGAAGCACACACATGGACGTTGCAATCGTTATCATCGAAGGATTAAAAAATAACAAATCCAAGACCAACTAGAGAGCTTCATGATAACCATGAAGCAAAATGGGAATGTAAAACATCACCTCAGAGCTAACAAACTAAATTGATTATGTGAATACAACCATGAGACTCAAAACTGTGGCAATGAGGAGTAAAAAGAAAATGTTAGCAATGTTCAAAATCACCACACAAGCACTTTAAAGATTGTGTCACTTTCTTATTTTTGGACAATACAGAGTACTTTCTGTAATCCTCCACCGACTCCGTAAAAGGATTACATATACACTGGTGATGAACTAATGAATTTTAACTCATGACCAAGGTCCGTGGGGGACCGAAACCTTTTAGGCGTTACATTATCAATTTGTGTGGAGCAATAAATTAAGCAAATAAATCTTTGTCCACGAGTGGGTCTTGTTTTTGCCACCAACTGGTAACAAGTTGGGAGATTTAGTAACCAGCATGGTCCGAGTTTAGGGAGGAAGAGCGCCATAATCCGTCCGCACCAAGGGGCCAAGAGGAGAAAATATATATGTATCACAACATATGTTTGGAGACAAAATCCTGAAAATATAGTCATTCCCAAAGAACAGGTACGACTAAGCAGAGCTCAGTGGGGACTCCCTCTCACGACATGCGATTGAAAATCTGAAGGACTGGAGCTTCTCACAGGAGTGTTCTGGAGAGTGGTGCAACTTGACTGGTTAAGACTTAAGTTTGGTCTCTTCTTTAAAAATGAATATGATATGTTACTAAACTGAAGGGCGAGGGCACTTCTAGTCTATACCCATCATTGCATTGCTTTTATAAAGTACCATGAGACTCCCAGCTCGACGATGAGAAATGATTCAAGCATGTGAATCTAAAAAAGTTCCAATACTGGAGTAACAAGCCATACATAGTCTGGCTCTTCCCACTACATCATTAGCAAGTGATTGAAAAGGGAAATTAAAGACCCCATTATTATGCTTTCTTTTATTTTTTTTATTTTTTTATTTAATCAAGCCTACCAGACCGTGTCAGCTTATCAAGAACTTAGAGTGGTTTAAGGTAGTCCATTGCTTCCCCATTGGTTGATTTTATTGTCACTCATTTGCTTGCTATTTATTTGATGGATTGCCTTGTCTATCTTGCGCTTGTACCTACCATCAGAGCATAGCCTCTTTACTTGTGTGCTCCAGTGATCACTTTTAGGGAACTACTATTTTCTTTTTTTCTTAAGCATCCCATGAGTGTGCATGTGTTTTACTGCTCTCTTCCCCATGCACTTATCTTCCCACCTCTCGCTAATTGGATCTCCTTCGTGTATTTCTACCCCAACCTCTTGTGGTATTCTCTTGCTCATCGGCTTCTCCTACTACTCCCAGTGCGGTTCTCTACCTTTGTGCAACTCTCCACTGTTCTGTACCTCAAGCAATTTCCCCCCAACCTCAGGTTCTCTTCCTTGCGAGTCCACCCACAGACTGTGTTCTCTCCCTCAAGAGCTTTTCCACCCTACCCCCCACTGTTCCATTCCCTGCCCTCCATCATGTGTTTCTCCCCTGGTTGATCTCAATCCCACCATCTATTTCACACTCTGTGTGCTGCTTTTCTTCTCCCCTAAACAACCTGTTCCCCTCTCTACTCCAAGTACCCTTTTGCAACCTCCCTTCTTCTCTGCAGTCCTTTTTATTTTAAAGCAATTTTCATTCACCGCACAGGGTGTTCTGACTCTGCATTTGGGATCTAAACTCTCCAGGCACCCAAAGAAAGTAGGTGAACCCTCTGCCTGCAGGTCACAGCGCTCAGTCTCAGAGCTGTGAAAATGCTCCTCTGGAGCGGACTGCACAACCTGAGCATTCCCTACAAATGCAGTGACTCATTGCATATTTTAGAAAGTCATAGCAGGAAGGCATGTTTAACGAATAATTGCTGAATTTGTGCATCAAACCCTGAAAAGGGGAACACTTCGCATCAATGTGTCTCAGGCCTCAGTCATTTTCTGTATCCTAAAGGTCATGGAACGGTATTTCACTCCAAAAATATAGGGCCCTATGTCTGTGCATTACTTTCAATAATGCAAAGCTGCACGCCACATCTATCAAACTGTTCACTCTCATATAAAACATACAACTATGTTTATGTAGGCAGAGCAATTTTTTGTAGTGTAGGGCATTATATCTTGAGTTAGTTCACTTTCATTTTGTGTGGGACGCTCTATCTGTGCACACAGTCAAGTGACCCTCATACAGTACAAGCTGATGTATCTACAGCTGGATAACGGGCCAGTCATTTTACATCAGATGACCGCCAGGATAGCACAGGGAAATATAATTAAGCATTCTGGGCATAATTGTACAGGATAGTTCTTAGCACATCAGCCCTAGCAGTTAATCAGAAATGTAAGTACTGGCCAAGACAGGGAGATCCACCTGAGTATGCATAAAGTTTGCTCCCAACAGAACCTTATGAGAGCACCAGAGCAGAGAGAGTATTGCGTACAGTGCATGGGTTAGTGTGCACCATAGTTTTGCGGTACTGGCTCGATGTTCACTATAAAACAACCTTGATTGAGACAGTGTGCTCTTACTGCGTACGCTTCCCAGAAGTGTTGCTCTCCTGACTTCACCGGAAGGAACTCGGTACCACCCACCTACTACCCCACTTTAAGAGGCAAAGTCTGGATTAAGACAGTTGCTTTAGACATATGTTGTGGGATGCATTTTTAGGAGGGAAGCTTGGTTTTTGGTTTTGTAACTTTCGAGAGCCAAGGAACATGAGCTCTGGTTGATCAGTTCTTTAGGGCTGTGAATAGGTGTTGGTCTAAGGAGGAGGCCAAGGTAAAAACCCTCAAGATATGGGCAGCTTTAGGGACAGGGTATTTGTCTAGTGTACCCTTTCCCACAAAAGGGTTATCCTGGGGTGCTCTGTGTGACACAGACGGGCTCCATGGACTAAGCCCTCTAATTTTCTTTTGAGTTGAAACTTACACACCCATGTCAATGATCACTGCAATGTGGCAGCATAAAAGAACAGATGTACAATCGTGTCCTTTTCTTTTTTCATATAAATACTTTTTTTTTCTCTTAACTAGCTTAGCGTTATCTCAGGTAAGCAGCTTTGATCAGCCTGGTTCTCAAACTTCTTTAATAAAATACATTATGCTAGCATTTGGCTTGTTTAGAAAATTGGTGTCTCATCTTTTCTCCTATCACTTGCTAGGAACACAACTCCACACTACTCTACAACACCACAGTTTATACCACTCTTTTCTACACCACTCCATTCCACACAATGCCACACTGTGCCACTCTACTCTACACCACTATACTCTTGTCCACAACATCCACACCACTGTACTCTAGGTCATTCTTCTCTACACCACTCCATGCAATGCCACTCTACGACAATCTTTATGCCACACCACTAACTTTTAGCCAGGCTGCTGTACAATATGGCTAAAAGACAATGGCAAAGCCAATAGCTCTCACATAGGCCACGGCCTATTTGCTTTGCTAATGCTTGTTAAAGAATGTGTGCCTTTCAAGTGCAATAAAAGGCTTGCACGTTTTATTCTTAATTCAGCCCTCCAATTTTAAAACCTGCTATGGTTGTAAGAGCAGATGTGAAGATACTTGGGATGTATCGGTTTATGCTTAAAGGGTCCCCAAGATTTGCAGTGAACAGTATATTTGCAATATGGTGGTGGGTCAAAATAGAATTCTACAAACGGTGAAAAGCACGTCCTGTGTTACCATTTGGGAGAAACTTCAGTGATGGCTCTGGTTCAAGGAAATTATGTGGCAGAACACATTTATTCAAATTACAACTAGAAAGAATAAAGTTCAATCATATCTTAAATGAGATGAATTTGCAGGCTGTGATAACAGGAAAACAAGAATATTTAAAATGCTTGTAATTTAGATATTGCTATTACCCAAATCTGAAATGTCAAAATTAGATCTGGTGGCTTGCAGGTTACACACACATTTGCAAATGTGCATTTACCTACTGAGAAGTCATGAATGTAGTACATGTTTGGTCCATATCAGACACCAAATGGACATGGGGTACATTAGTGTAATTTTGTCACGCTTGAAGTGGCCTGCGTATATCAGGCCATGTCTCTGTTTACCAATTCAGCACAAGCGCTATTCTAAATCAAATTAAGAGCCCATTTTCTTGACCCTCAAAATAAGGCACCATGAGCAGTTAGCCTGTTTACTACGTCAAGTCCACTAGCCGCCATAATATTTTAAATCAAGTTACTGTGTTTTACTTATTGATATGGGGCATCTACACTACGGCTATCGATGTCTGTACAAAGACTAACTTTTATCAACCTAATTTACACGTCCTATTTGGAATCTCAGGATCTCCTTCATCCAATAATTATACTGTCACCTATAATTACTACATGAAGTGTTCACCTTCAGTGTCCTTGCTGCTTGGATAGAGCCTCAATTGTTGAATTAAACTGTGTCTCCTGAAGAAGGCGGTCCTCTGCCGAAACGCGCGTCGAGTTTTTATACTTTTTTCATTAATTTTGTGATTATTCCTATGTTTTTGTCAATATATTATTTTACTTTGTGGAATATGAGTTTTATGTTAATTGTTTATTGTACCTGTATATAATTTTGACAAAATTTTTTTAACACCCATCATATTGTTTGGCCTTTGGTCATTTTCAATATGATTTTTAAATATACTAAATAAAAATATACTTTTTATACAGATTTGACAACCTTTTTCTACTGTTCCTTCATGATCACTGGCCTGACCTAATTGTCCACTCGCACACCTAGATGTCCTAGGAATTTTTCTTACACCTGTTGCTACCCTGCCCTAGGAGTCTATAGATCTTCACTACCCAGGGGGTCCTTGTTATTCTCACTTACATCTGTTTACCAATTCTCCTTTCTCCCTTCACTTCCCTTATGGTTTTGATGGAATTTCCAGCTTTTTTAAAACTAGTCTTTTTTGGAAATCAAAAGGTGATCTGGGTACGTGCCTTCCATATTTGTCTATAAGTTTGTAGCTGCTGTAGGAAAGGTCATGGTTTGCTTGAAATGGACACATAAGTGCAGGTAGTTACTATTTAGAGTATCGCTCTGCCCTTGAGGATTGACAAATACTCTCCCAATACTTATCCAGACTTTTATTAAAGTCGATTTAAAATGGATTGACTGCTGGCAGTATGACCGAGGCACATTTCATATTTCCTGTGCTCAAATGCACATAGCATCTGCTGCTGGGCCCTAACCAGCACTTTCACATGTCTCTGTTGCTCCTTCGCCCCGCACCCACCCCCCTTGGCTTCTCCAGCCTGTTCATCACTTATTTTTCGAAGTCAATAAATTGTCTGGTTTTTTGGTAGCTGCTATTTGTTGCAGGGAGCCCCACTAACTGAAAAGGGCGTCTGTGAACACAACAATTCTTAAAAAAAATTTATTGACAGCACAAGCAATCATTCATTACAAAAATAAAGCACTTTCAAAGAATAAAAAATTATAGTACATACAATTCCTTAAAGACTTAATCAAATAGCGAATAGGCAAAGGATTTACAGTATATCAGAGAAAAATACGTCAGTTTCATCTTGAAACGCATCAAATGGGCTTGCAGCCAGCTTTTAAACCAAAAAATTAATCAATTGAATAAGGATTCCCAAATGTTAATAGCCGGGTTCGTAGTTATCTTAGCCAAACAGCATCCTTAATCGGCAAATGTCATCCCTCGAGTTTACTAAACAACATAATCAGATTAGTGCCAAACAGTTAAAATCCTGCGCGGAAAGGCTGTAAATCCATGTCCTTAAATAATAAAGAGAAAGAAAATAGGAGCTATTCCCAGATCCAATATAACAAAGAAAAAGTCGTTCATTCGATAGGAGGAAACAAGATACCCCATATTTCGTCCACTTTCTTTATGGATCGTTTCCCTCGAATTTTTGCGGAAGAAAATTCCATATCATATATCTCATTTATCAAGAGCCACCATTCGGTTACCAATGGTGGTTTGTCTGAAATCCAAGCCCTAGCAATTATCAATCTAGCACAGGAAGTTAAAATAAACATTAAGTCCTTGTAGATAGCAGTATTTGGTTGTATTCCCAAAAGTATCATCTCGGCAGAGAGTTTACCGAAGATCATTTTATTCAGTTTCAGCACTTTTTCTATTTCGTCCCAAAATGTTTGCAAAGCCGGGCATGAGAAAATAATATATTTACTAAATCAGCAGCTAGTAGGTCACATTTTGGGCATTTTGTATGTTCAGATAATGCATTGTTCCCTGACCACTTAAAAAAGTGAAGCGGTGTGTAGTATAGCGGACATACAGTCTTGTAAGATTGGAGTTTTAAGCTAGAAGAGTGAGTTAAAGAGTTGCTATTATGAAGAAAAGTGGAGATGTTATGCAGGGAGATAGGCATTCCTAAATTAGTGGTCCATTTCTGTGCAAGTTTAATACAGTCATCAGGTTTAGATTGATAGAGGCATTTGTACCCCAAGCTAATTATATCTTTGTTTCCCCGTAAATACAAGTCCATATTTCAGAGTCTAAAATTTCCTTTAATTTCATTTTATTCACGAAGAAATCACGTATCTGTGTGTACTTGAATAGCGCATTTTCCGATAGTTTATAAAGTTTTCTTAAGATATCAAATGTTAAAAAGGCTGATGCACCGTATAGGTCAGAAAGTTGGTTCATACCATGATTAGCTCCTATTCTAACTATTGGATTGCTAAAAATCTCAGGTAAGCCCGGGTTATTCCACATGCTTAGCTTAGGGTGAAAAAACGTAATTTTATTAATAGCCATGATGGTATTCCATATATGAACCGCATCTTTAGCGGTCTTAAACTTCACTCGTTTAAATTAGTTCGGGTCGTTGCTTCTAGCAAGGAATTGTACAGAGTTTGCCCCAAGCATAAATTGGTGAAAAAAATAAGGGTAGCTAGAGGAAAGTAGGCTACGTATCCGACCCAGGAAAGAAGCGTAAAAATAAAAATGTTAAAAATCGGTGAGTTCATGGCCGCCCTTAATAGCTGTTAGTTTGAGAAGAGAAAGCTCTGCGATTTTTCTTGTAGCCCCAAATATAGCTGCCTAGAATACCATCCAGTTTTTTAAAGAATAAGTTGTTAACAAAAAGAGTGATAGGCCTAAATAAATACAAAAATTTAGGCAGGATGTTCATTTTTATAAGGTTGATTCGTCCAAGCAAATTTAAGGGAACCTTGTGCTATTTTTTGAGAAGCCCTGTTGTCTCCTTCAGTAAAGTATCATAGTTAAGAGCCATAATTTCTTTTAAGTTAGATGTTATTTTAATACCCAGGTACTTCGCTGTATGACATACCCCCAAAACTGGGGCTAGCAGCTTGTAGTTAACAACGATTTGCGTTTGATTCAAATTTAATTTGTATCCCGAAACCGAGCCGAATTCGTCAGCTTTCTTAATGATCCCAACTATGGCTTTCGGCACATCAGTTGTATAAATTGCCAGAACGTCTGCATATGCAGTAATTCTGAGAGAGTTATTACCATGAGTAAATGGTATAATACATTTTTGAGTCAGTATCGCATTAATAAAAGGCTCCATTGAGAGAGCAAACAAAAGTGGAGACAAGGGGCACCCTTGACGTGTACCTCTTAAAACCGGGAAAATGTTAGAAATTAAATTGGCATATCCTATTTTTGCATTGGGGGAGTCATACAGTACTTGAATCCTGGTTAGAAACTGTTTCCCAAAGCCCATCCTCCTTAATATAGCCCAGAGATAATCCCACCCCACTCGGTCGAATGCTTTTTCTGCATCTAATAACACCATACTGAGTGGGGAGGAATTAGTATTGGCAACGTCAAATGCAGTAATAGCAGTGTTAACATGTGCTGTCGTATCTCTGCCCATCACAAAACCGTGTTGGTGTTGACTAACTAATTTAGGCATTAGCGGGGCCAATCTCATGGCTAGTAACTTGGAATAAACCTTAGCATCAGCGTTTATCAAGGAGATGGGCCTGTAAGACCCACACTCCAAAAGGTGACATCCTTTTTTACAAAAAAGATAATTTTGGCAGTTTTCCATGAGTTAGGGGCTTTGCCTGTGTTTACAATTTGATTAACCACCGAGCAGAATGTAGGTAACAATTCCTCGCTACAGCATTTATAAATTTCCATTGGAAGAGTATCATCACCGACGGATTTCCCCTGTGGGAGAGAAGAAATAGCCGATTGTATTTCGGAAAGTGAAAAATGTCTTTCAAGTGGTTCCATTAAATCAGGTTCCCTATCTAATGTCCAATTCTTGATTATATATCTTTGCATATTGTCTTCAGTAGGGGTAGATTCGGGTGTATAAAGGTTGCCATAATATGTTACAAATTGCTGTAGTATCTGTTCTGGTTGATTATAGCTAATCCCATCTGCCCCTTTAATATTTTTAATCATAGAATTGGCCCTATCTTCAGCAACCTTATAAGCAAGAACTCTGTCACCGCTTTCATATTGCGACTGTTTGTATTTGTGTAGTTTCGAACTAACTTTCCCTCTTAAAAATGTTTTAGTTTTGGACCGGAGGGTAGTCAGTTTAAGTTCCAGTAGAGGTTTATTTTTTTAAGTACGACCAATAGATTCTCTTGTCTAATAGCCTCAGCCAAATGTTCTTCCAGTGACCGTATTCTAGAGGTAATTTCCAAGATCTCATCATTTCGTTCTTTATGTTGTCTCATAATTAACTGCTGTGCGAACCCACTAATGCTTGCTTTGCATGCATCCCATACATAAATGGGGTGAGCCGAGTCTAAGTTAAATTCCAAGAATTCTTTAATATGTTTCTTCAATTGAGAAACAAAAAAGGTATCGGTTATCAAATATCTTGGAAAAGAAAATAACCTGACAGCCGGCTTAGTCGATAAAATATTAAACCGTAGTATAATGGGTTGTGGTCCGAAGTTACTTTTGGACAAATCTCCATTTTACAACCCTCTAAAACACGATCAGTCGTCCATGCCATGTCAATGCGGGAGCACATTTGGTGGGGGCAAAATAATATGTATATCCTGCCAGTGTTGGATGTAGGTTCCTCCAAGCATCTTTTAAATTATGAATGCGCGATAACTCTAAAATAGCTGCCCTAGTTTTACGCATACGCTGTGATGGACTCATCTTGGTTGTGTCCCTGGTATAGTTCATAACGCAGTTGAAGTCTCCCATCATTATTATGTCCCCTTCCCAGTCCAAAAGTTCAATATTGAGACGATCAAGAACCCCCGCATCGTCAATATTTGATCCGTACAAGGCACATAGTACATATTTTGAATTTGTTAGGTTAAGTTGTACTAATGCCCATCTACCGGCTTTATCTGCAGCAGTTCTAAGTACCTCCATCTTAAAAGTTTTCTTCTTAAGTATGGCAACCACCCTAATTGATGCATTCAAGGCGGTGCAAGTAATCAGTTCGTATCCCCCTTGTTCCATCATTTTACGATCCTGAAAGCGAATATGGGTCTCATTTAAAAGGGCAAAATGAGGGTTACACATTTTCAGTTCTTCAAAGACTAATTGTCTTTTAATTCTATTGTTGAGACTGGAGACGTTCCATGCTAGACAGTTTATTTGATACATTTATTCGATTTTAACCTCTGTAAACAGTGCCCATTGCGTTTATTCTTTAAATCATTATTCAGGTCTGTGCATATGCCTGTGCTGTCGCTTTCCCCCTTATTTCCCCTAACCCTTACCCCCCTCAGCCCTCTCCCCTTGAGCTTCTCCCACTGATCTAGAGGTCCCACCCCAAGTACCTACCCAGAAGCCTCCCTCTATCTTCTGCTGCCGCTGGAAGGGCAGCTAAACAGAGAGGTCTCCCCACGATCTCCCCCTCCATATTAAACTCATATACGAAATCCCAACCCAACCCAAAAAATGTGCTTTTATAATTAGTAGAATTAAGGAACAAAGGGGTTATTCATAACTTTCAAATTCTAGGTTTCTGTAGGGCTAACTACCGAAGTTTAGGTATCCATTTTCGCCAAAAGTTGCTCTGCTTCAATAACATCATTAAAAAAATAAGTATGCCCTGCATTTATAACTTTGAGACGCGCGGGTTCTTGAAGATATACTGTGGCCGCCCTGGACTTGAAAGAATCTATCAGTTTCCGCAGCCCCCATCTTTTGTCCATAGTAGCCTTGCTGAGGTCTGATTTAGCAAAGAAAGTTACGTTATAACAACACTTCATATTCATTTTTTTTTTTTCGATCGAAGAGGAACCTGCCATCATAGATTGGTAAATTTAAAAAAAAAAAAGAAAATGATGTATGGATTCTGTAGGCATGTGGATTTGTGGTGATGCATGCACGCATACATCATGCGAAAAACAGAACTACGCGGGCATCACCTGCAGCTGTATCTGTGCACCTTTTTTGCCAATGCTGCACAGCTTTAGCCAAAAGAATTGGCATAGTCAATAGGTCAGCAAGTCGAGAACTATTGGTTTCGCCATTACTTGCTGTAACGAACACTATGGAAAAGAGGGTACTTGACACTATGAGACCCAGAGCAAGTGACAGTCGTCTAAAATTGCAGCAACTGAGCAAAGGAGAATGCGCCTAGGTAAGTCATAATAGCAATGTTTGTGACTTTATTGGTCTTTCTCTATGGTCCGTACATGCTCGAAAACTGTGAAAGCACCGGAGAATTCCAGAAGATCTGATATAACAAGATGTGCCACCCTCCAATACCCACTTCTCATGGTTTATGGTACTGCAATAAGTAGGGGAGCAGCACTAGAAGCAGAAAACCATATGTAAACATTCCACAGCAGCTGGCTATCGCGTCTCCCCACTAACACTGGTGGTGTGCTATCCAAATGAAGAGATTTTACATTTCAGGTTCATGAAAAAGTTGTATTAGTAGGATAAAGAGTACCCCTGAGGATCATTCAAACAATAGATCTGATGGCTGCATGTCCAACCTTCTGCTTTCTGAAATTGCAGAAAGAGCATCAGGGTTTCCACTCTCTTGTTTGAAAATAAATAACATGGTGGCTATATTGACTACCTATATCAGAATCACAATCTTATACAATAGCGGCCAAAGGAAACTAATCGAAAAGTCTATATATAACTTATTGCAGAGTGAAGATACATTTTCTCTCTTATTAACTAAACCCAGGAATCTTAACAAGCCTGTCTGGGAAGCAACTATGAAGATCTATACATTAGGTGATGACTTTAGCTAGGTGTCCACGTCAAAAGTGTGCTTACCCTTCATTTGAGGGATGATGCCCTTATTCGAGAAGTTGTCTGAGATGTATCATCAAAATTACTCCTTTGCTGTTGCCTTTGCATGCAATGTACTGAAAATTCAATAACAAGAATTATTTAAAAAAAAGTCCTCCTTTGCATAGAGTGTTTTTCGAGCATCAAATATAATAGGATTTGTCTGTGTCTCTTATGCATAGATTCCAAACGTATTCTGAGCAGATTTCAAAAGGGCAAGATGTCTGCATTGGCAAGAAAAAGTGAGACCTATTGTATTGGCCAATGCTGGTTTTGAGAGAGATACCAAAACAACTGCAACAAGATAAGAGGTGAACACTGATTAAGTGCCTCTTACTGACCAAATTTCAAGGAAGGACTAAATGTGGATTATTTATATTTCGATGAATGATGTGGTACAGGTGCTGGGTAGTTTGTGAAGACTCAATATTCTAGTCTTAAGTGGATGAGAAGACTGCACTAGTTTCACACTCATCTCACCACAACAATTCTTAAGAACTTCTGCATGATTTAGCTTCTTTATAGTGATTCTTTTGAGGTTAACTTCTCCAAGTCTACATGCATCATGGGTACAGAAGGATTCATCCAATCATTCTCCATTCTGGCTCAAGGACTTCATATGCAAAGAAAACCAGAGTAATTTCTCCCTAGCTTCCAGCTTCCTCGAAGTCTGGGTCATCTGTCTGCCTCGAAATTTCTCGAACCATCTGACACCCAAACAACTTGTAAAGAACGCTGCACTGCACTCTCAGAAAGGTACAACATTGGATTGGCTTAAAAATGTTGTCACGCTTTACACTGGAACATGACTTTACCTTTTATGTACACAGCAGGTGAAGTCCCACTCCTTTATTAAAGTAATTACTATTGACCAAGGCAAATTCAACCACAACTTAGCGAAGTGAAAATATCAAGGATTACTTTTACAAAATAGGAAAATGGAAACAAGGAAGATTAGTAAATCCATAGCAGTTCCCTTCTAGAAACAGTGCTATTATCTACTCAAGGAATTTTCATAAAAGTTGGCAAATCTACAGCGTTTAGAAAAATGCTATTTCAGCATGCCGTAATATATTGCATTGAGCTGCAGCACTTGTATTGCGCTTTAGCCATATTAGAAGCTTAAACCAACACTTTCCAAGAAGTCCACGGCGGTGGAATCACAACAAACTCCTCTCCGTAAATAACACATGACGACACGCATCATAAATGACTTCATTGAAATTGGGAGAAGCCTGGAAGAGTAAATACATTCCAAGCGATAGACTAGTATGCAACCAAGTCCAACACAGTATTTCGGATTAATAGAGCCATCCACAGGGCACGTTGCTGTGATGAAAGGGAGATAGAAAGTGTGCTGGAATGTCCTTCTGTCACTAAAGTTGTACAAATGAAGAGACCAAGATACTTTGCTGTGCAAAGGAATAGCTTAGTTGCTAGCATATAACCTTAAAAACAATTCTTACAAAAACATTAAAGGGCAGACTTTTGCTGCACTGACATGGAAAGGATTAAGTCTTCTTTTTTCGTTTATCCCTAATCTGACAAATATTGAATAAGCCAATAGGTCCAGTGGGCAAGGTAATGTGATGACTATTTTTTATAGAAAGTGTTTGCCACAAAAACAAAAGAAATTCTGCTGCATAAAAGGTAGTGGTCGAATGCTTGTAATAAAAATGAAATTCAAAAATTACCCATTCAATAATTTTTTTTATAAATAACCACATCATACAATTTAGAATACTACCGGAAGAAAAACTACAGTCGGCTTTAAATTGCTGCAACGTTAAGGTATAGTTTAAACGCACTAAGAGAACTATCTAAAACATAGGGGGAAAAAAACGGGATGAGTTTGAAAGTACTCAGTTTGCTTGCATTTAACCATTTAAGGTATTGAACGGACCTAAAATTATTTTGCTGCAGTGTTCAAACGGATCAGACGGTTACCTCGGGCGAGGCAGGTGCACTTATTTTCAAGCTTTATTACAGACCAACTTTTTCGTCTTCAGGCGGTTGCATACTCGTCTGTGCAAGGCACAGCAACTTTGATGTTAGCTACAGGCACCATACCCAAATATGACAAAGCCATACAATCTCTATATATTGTTCACGCATCAAGGACACACCATAGGGCATTGACACAATAGACTAGAGTATTTATTATCTGGAAGTTTTATAGAGGTTTTTACATTTTGGTTACTTCAAAGTGCTTAGGATGCAGAGAACACAGGTTTTTTTTCAGAAGGCAACTACTCTAAGGCAGACCAAACTCAAAGGCAAAACAATTTTTGCAAAGAAGCAAAAATATAAAAAAATGAGATTTATTGTGTTAAATACATCAAGCAAAATGAAATGATGAAGATAAGAAATACTGTCCAGCATTAAACAGATCGTGAGACATTAAAAGCTTCCAGATATTTCTCTTACAAAGTTAATTCTTTTTTTTTTTTTTAGAGCCAAGACTTATTAATCAGTTCCTAAAAGCGCTGCCCATGTAAGCCTTGTTCTTTATCTATTGAGAGCGTGTGGTTGGTGTACTGCCAAAAAGAACACATCAACATGTTTTGTAGACTTGTAAGACATAAACCGAATGATATATGGTATTCGCACAGAAATGGAGACTATGCTCCAGTGGAAACCGAATACTGCCAACATTTGATGGAGACGCATTTTAGTGACATTGCATTTGATGACGAAGTGTGTGAATTCGGACACTATAGCCAGATGGGACTACTATGTTTAATAAACGAAAGGTTTATTAAAGTATACACTTTCAGACTTTCTCTGGCCTCTGAAGGTGCTTTGTAAAAATCAAATTCAGTAAAAAACAATTATGAAGACAATTCAGTAAAAGAATATGAAAACAAATTCAGCAGCAGGAATAGCAGCATCCCACTAGCAAACTGGTGGAAACTCTCAGTACCCATCACCATCTCACGTAAGAAAAATTTCTGCTTTCCTTACAGGAAGTACACGATAATCAGTCCACATAGTCACAAGAAGCGTTTTTGGGGTAAAGAGGGCGCAATAAACCAAAATAATTTTTTAACTTGCAATTTAACTCTTTACTTTGAGATAAAAAAAACTCTTTAATACCACGTAATTTGCTCTCCTGGACTATTTATGTAGTGCAGACTTCGCGTCACTAATGGTACCGGTTTGAGTGGTAACAGCCTACCAATGGGCTGAACCAAACGAACATTGTAAGCATCATGACTTGTGTAGGTTACAGTGAGGGACAATGCAACAGACAATCCTTTTATGGCGACTATCCGATGTCAATGACGTCAGTGTGACCTGTTTCGTTATCTATGACGTCAACTGTAAGCTCGACGGTAATGTATGTATACTTGTATACATGTATGCGTGCAGTGCATTTGAAGGACTTATGGCTGTATAGCTAGTCAAACTGACCATTGTTACCGTTTTTAGATCTTAACCGTCATCTCTTTAACTACTTTCCTTCAAGGAATCTAGTTTACAGGATTAACCGAATTGTGCATAAAAAGAATTCATTATCATTAAGCATCTTAATGGTACTATGTTGCCATTGGCTAAAGGACTGAAGGCAGATACGACCTTAACAAGATTTTGAATGTGGACCTCGAGACGAACTAGAAAAGTCAGTTGCAGCAGCTGAACGCTCAGGCTTTCTTATCCACTGACTTGTACACTTCTGAACGCTTATTCTTACTAGGCAAAAGAGTTAACACTATGCCCAATTTAACTATGAAATTTGCGTGGCATAGCGCAATTTTTTTTATTCTTGTGTTTTAGTGAATATATGTGTCTGCATTTTTTGTATAGCAAAGTAACGAGTTGTTGATGTTTGCTCATTACACTGATGCACTTTCAGACATGGTTTCATGACAACTAAATCTTTTTATGAATACATACCGTTAGTCAGTGAACATGATGGCATTGTGAAGTTTATAACATGAATAGTACAAGTTACAGTCATTGTACTAATGTTTTAATGCAAGATTGTAACTGCATTAAACACTTCACCATGAAACCATGAACAAACGGTGCATGACTGCGACAATAGTAGGAGCATGTTTTCCCCACTGGTGAACAAATTGAATTAGGCAATTCTGCTTCCTAGGTTTATAGTGAACTTGAGATCTTTAAACTGTATTTAAATACTAAAAAATAATTGTCCTATGAATAATTACATAGTTGAAAAAAGTGCCTCCTCATAAAATGTAACAAAGGAAGAAGTTTGATTTCTTGTGGAAGCACACTTCATTTTCTTTTTAGCCAAACATTCCCACAGGCAGTGCAGGTAAAAACTTTAATGTGATGCAGCAACTAGAGCATGACAAAAAATGTTACATAAAATAATAATAATGGGCTCATCAATGCTCCAATTGTATCAAAAGAAGGTGTGGGAAAAAATACAATTAAAAAGAAGCCTTTGGGCATAAACAAAGAGAAGACAGAATGGATTTCAATTAAAGACCAGAGATTACCATTATGCGTAAAACCTTTTATTGCCACTCCTGCAGCACATTTAAAGAATCTTCAAACAAAACTACTCCAATGTAGAACCAGAACACAGTAGGCCATAAATAGTCCCTTCACAGAACACTTGTTCCCTTTTAAATGATACTCCTGATGAGATAAGTAGCTTTTACTTTACAATTGAATATATATTCCAGTTTGTGTGATTATAACTGGGATTGTGGTTCTGGTTAAGAGGCCTCCAATTTATAGAAGCAGGGATCTATAGGCTTATCAAATGGAAAAAGCCAGAAATGGAGGATATCCATGTCTGTGATATAGGATGTTCATTTTACCATAGTTTTAACTGGGAAGAGTTCAAGTGCAGCGCTTTTTAGTCAAGTGGGGCAGTCCCCTGATAAAATGGTGGGAGGGGGCTCACACGTGCTGATTGAGGCCCAGGGCGGTGCTCTGTGCAACATCTTGTGTGCTGGCAAGCCAAAACAGTATGGTTGCAGCAGGCGCTCCGCGTGCATGAGTGACGGCATGTGGACAGGCAGGGAAAGCCAGCGCGAGTGTAGCACATGCCCTGACCTTGGACTTCAGGCACCGAGCAGTCAACAGCCCTGGTATGCTGTGGATCATCTACTGACCACGCACACACAAGCCGGAACAGGGTTAGGCTCTGATTGACTGCCCGCGATCTTGTGAGATTGTGGCAGCCGTCTTGGATAGGGCTGATTAGGCCTAAAAGCATACAGAATAAATAAGGTAGCGTTGAGAGCAAAGACACTGGTGACCGTTACGGAGGCTGTTTAGAGGACCAGCTGAAGAGATAAAAGGTGAGCAATAAGTCAAGTCAGTCAAGTCAGAGAATTTATATAGCGCACTACATACCCAGAGGGTCTCAAGGCGCTAAGGAGGGGGGGGGGGGGGAGGATTACTTGTCAAATATCCACGTTTTAAGTTGTTTTCTGAAAGCTAGGTGGTTCTGGGTAAGGCGAAGGTGAGTGGGGAGTGAGTTCCATGTTTTAGCAGCCAGGTAAGAGAAGGATCTGCCTCCCATGGTGGTCTTGTTGATGCGAGGTACAGTGGCAAGGGCTTGGCTGGAGGAACGTAGTTGGCGGGAGGGGGTGTAGAAGGACAGTCTTGAGTTGAGGCATTCTGGTCCAATGTCGTAGAGTGATTTGTGTGCGTGGGTTAGCAGTCGGAAAGGACAGCAGTATTTAGGGCAGGAGTTGAGGTACAATAGTGGTATAATGGTTGATGTTACAGTAGGAGTAGGATTAGGAGTTATTGAGGCAGAGCAGGGAAGTAGTGTTGAGCAGACCGAGGCATAGGTGAATGATGAAATTATTTAAAAACAAATTCAACATGAAATAAGCACTCCGATGAAGGAGACGTTGAATTGGCTTTTAGAAGACAAAAAGGAGAAAAGATATGGAATTTTGCAAAGAATTGTTTTTTAATCAGAGGACGAGGAAATAAGACTAGAGTGGGAAAAAAGTTGAGGAAAACTGAACATATGGAGGAGAATAAAATTAACAACAAAGGGACAGATAGATTAAACGGCTCAAAAAAGAAAGGTGTACTATGTGACGAGCATAAGAGAGGTGTCCGTCGCGACTAGAGAGTAAGTGTCCCTAGTGACACACCGGAGTGATGGACGAACATGTCTTTGGCATGACACAAGATGACTGTTTTGACATGGAATTTTAGAAAGGGGAAACTTCCTCAAAGGAAGTCTTGAGGAATCCCTTAGGAGAAGAGATGTTCCCTCTTTTTTAAAATTAGGCACTATGAGTGCAGTCGATGACCATGTAGCCAAGTTTATTAAGCAACGGATGAGGAAATATTATGTATTAAAAGGCAGAATGTTCTAGGCTGGTGGGTGAAGAGAAAGTGTGTGTGTAACACCAAATCTGGATTCAGAGATGATCAGTTTATTGTTCCGGTAGAGCAGGGACTCTAGGAAGGGATTGGAAAGTTCACTGAAGCAGTGGCAAGATAATGTTTTGGACGTCCTAGGTCCATTAGCGAGAACGTTTGCTATGGCAGAAGAGGCACATATCAATGACGCTGACGTTGATATACAGCTGTTGGGAGGATGGATCCAGAGGGGAATTATCTTTTTGGGCAATGCAAATGCCGGATTGATGGCCGTAAGAAGGAAGGCTATTCTAATGAAAATCAGCTCTAAGTTGGGTGACATGGCAGACAAGGAGCCCAGTGAAGACGCAAAAGGGCTGTTACTTGGTGAAGGCTAGGTTTACAGCTTAGGAAAGTATGTGACAACATTCATGGCGTTAGCCAAGGCATAGCGGAATATGAGAAAAGTATTTGGTAAAGGTGTTTTTGGTAAGGCCAGTCGAGGGGAGCTTTCCACTGGCTGCGGAATGTTGAGGTCCCAATATCAAAACCAATTCAAAGGATATGGAAGTGGATATGAGGCCTCTACTGGAATCTACCCAAACAGGTGGTCGCTCAGATGGGGACGGAATATTTAAGGACCCCAAGGTGAGTACAGAGATTACAACTGTTTTTTCTCAACGAAGGGTAGCAGGAAGGTTGAGGAATTTTGTGAAAGAGTGGGAAAGGATAACCAAAGATCCTTGGATTTTAAAGACAGTACAGGGTTACGGAATAGTTTGCCGAGCTACAGCAGCAGGTGAGAGAAAAAAATAAGTTATTCATGTCAGAAGAGCAAAAGCTAGTGGTAGATGGAGAAATAGAAGGAATGTTGAAGAAGTGAGCAATAAAGGAAGTAAGAGAATGCATGAAAGGATACGTAAGCACACCATTTTGGTCCAAAAAAAGGACATGGGGTACTAAATCTCAGGGAGCTGAACGGGTTTTTTAATTTACAGACACTTCAAAATTGAGGTGATCCATTATTTAAGAGATTGGCTACTGAAGGGAGATTGGCTAGTGAAGCTGGATTTGAAGGACGCTTTCTTCACTATTCCACTGGAGGAGAAGAGTCAGAAATGTCTGCAGTTACGTTGGAAGAAGAAGTTATTTCAGTTCCTGTGCCTTCCTTTTGGGTTGTCAGCAGCCCCATGGTGCTTTAAGACTGTGATGAGGGTGGTAATGGCCTACTTGAGGGAGTAAGAAAAAAAGATCAATAGTTTATTTGGATAATATTTTGATTATGTCGTAAGACAGGGAGCAACTGAAGAAAGAGTTGGTGAAGGCTAAGAGTTTATTGGAGAAGCTGTTTTTTTATAAATACAAAGAAGTACATTCTTGTTCCAGATCAAAGTTTGAGTTTGATGCAGACTCTGAAAGTTATGCTTCAACTTTCAGTGAGGAAAGTAAAGAAAAGGAAGAACATTTTGCATGCAGTAAAAAAAAAAAAGATGCTTACTCTGAGGGATTTAGCATGCATGATAGGGTCATTGTAAGTCTATTCAAGCGATTTTTTCAGGGCCACTGTATTATATAATGTTGCAAAGATTAAAGAATGGCTTTGAGGAATGGATTGTAGTATGAGGATAGAGTATCTCTGAATCAGGAGGGAAAAGAGGAATTGAATTGGTGGCTGCAGAGAATAAATGCGTAGAATGGATAGGCATTATTTAGATGTGCACCAATTTTTTAGCTGAAGACAGATGCCAGTTTGAGTGGCTAGGGAGCATGTTTGGGAAAGACACAGACAGGTGAAATGTGGCAAAGAGAGAAGATGAAGAAACAAAATATTTAGAACCGACAGAATAGGTCATATGGAGAGGACATTAAGAACTATTTGCCTTACAGTTTCGAAGAGGATTTAAAGGGCAGACCGTGTTGATGAAAATGGACATTATTTCTGCTGATGGAGTATATTAATCGTTTAGAAGAAAGCAGATCCCAGGGCCTGTCGGACTTGGCGAAGGAGTTTTGGTATTTCTGCATGGAACACAGGATTGTGGAGAAAGCAGAGTATCTGCCAGGTCAATTGAATAGGATAGAGAACTTGAATTCATGAAACTAGAGACTTCAGCGATTGGAAGCTGAAACCCTAGTATTTCAGGAAAATAGATAGGATTTGGGGGCCATTGGAGTTGGATCGTTTTGCGAGCAAGCTGAGTTACCAGTTAGAGAAGTATTTTAGCTGGATTCCAGGGGCATGTGTAGTGGATGCTTTTCAACAGAGATTGAAGAGAATAAGAGTTTAAGCGCTCCTGCCTTGTGCGATGATTCAAATGGTTCTTTTGAAGGTAAGGAAAGAGAAGGGTCAAATTGTGCTGGTGATGCAATTTTGGGAGTCTCTGGTTTGGTTTCTGGCAGTAATAGAATTGGCATGTGGGATTCCTTTTCTGATTCCAGCTACCGGAGGCTTACTGGAGAATGGCCTAGAAGAGGAGCATCCATTAGTTCAAGACAAGATATTGAACCTTCTTGTTTGGAATGTATGATGAGATTTGAATGTTTCCAGAATTTCGAATTGCTCGAGGAGACTTGGGCACCTGGAACAAGGAGAAGATATAAAGGAGTTTGGAGGATTTGGTCAGGTTAGTGCAAGGAGAGGGAAATGTATCCTGTGGAGGTACCTGTAGTAGAAGTAGTCAATTTTCTGGTGGAACAATTTGAGAAAGGGCTAGGTTACAGTACTCTGAGTTCTTATCAAGTGGCTATTTCTGTTGGACATGTTCATGTAAATGGAAGAACAGTGGGGAGGAATACTATGGTATGCATAGTTTTGAAGAGCATGAGATTAAGAAGACCTCATAAAGCCAGGTATGAAGTCTTGTGGGATGTTTACTTCTGGTTTGGTTGGAGTCCTGGCTTGGGAACTAGTATCTGGATTTGAAAAGGCTTACGGTTAAGTTGGCCCCTTTGCTCAGTTTAATATCCTGTAGAAGGGTTTTGGATGTGAAAGCCCTAGAGGTAAGTAATAAAGTTAATGGTCCAGATGGTACATATTTTGAAATAATGAAAAGGACGAGGACAATGTCTGATCCTTTATTTTATCCAAAGCTCACAGGATGTGACAAACTGTGTGTAACAGAATTTTAGAATGAATATGAAAACAAAGAAATAATTCAGTAGGAATCGTGCACATCAGTTATTGATTTCATATGTAAAAGCTTATGGAGCTGAAGGTAATGTCACCATAGCAAGATGAATTAAATGGGCTATGGAGTAGGTAGGTATTGATGTTCAGCAGTTTAAAGCACACTTGGTAAGGGGTACGATGGCTCGCAAAGCCTATTTTTCTGGTGGGAGATTGGAAAATACTTTAAGAACAGCGGACTGGTGGGGGTGTGGCTTAGCTGAGCTGCAGAATGGCCGTGACTTAGAGCGGCTCCGCCGGCTGACCCAAATTAATCCATAATTAATCAGTCTTTTAAGTCCAAATCGCTTATATACAGAGAGGAAGAGGAAAGTGACCGGGTCAGAAGCTCAGCGGCAAGTCCGACGGCTGATTTAAGTGAGAGGAGCTGGAGGACGACGAGAGGCCCATCAAAGAGGCCCAACCAAGAGGCCCATCAAAGAGGCCCAACCAAGAGGCCCAACCAAGAGGCCCAACCAAGAGGCCCAACCAAGAGGCCCAACCAAGAGGCCCAACCAAGAGGCCCAACCAAGAGGCCCAACCAAGAGGCCCAACCAAGAGGCCCAACCAAGAGGCCCAACCAAGAGGCCCAACCAAGAGGCCCAACCAAGAGGCCCAACCAAGAGGCCCAACCAAGAGGCCCAACCAAGAGGCCCAACCAAGAGGCCCAACCAAGAGGCCCAGCTAGGTGGCGCCTGCTAGGAAGGCGACAAAAGCAGAAGCGCCCTACCACTGTGCCAGTGGTTGGCCAAGATGGGGAAACCTGACACACAACAACCTCAGATTACTTCTGATAAGAAATCCAATAAAACGGTAGGCGGAGACAACAGCCAACACAGTCAAACAGAGGATGCCACGGGTTCCACACCGCAGGAACAAGATATCCGATCAATGTTTATAGACCTTAAAACATGTTTCCAAGGTATAGACTCCAAAATGGATTTCCCTTGCGGAAAGAATGGACAGGCTCACACAAAGAGTAGAAAAACAGGAGGGCCGTATGAGTGTCGTAGAAACCAGGGTAACGGAGACAGAAGAAGGACAGACAGATATGGACAAGAAAATACGAGATATGGATGGTATGTTGCATGCCATCAGGCAGAAGAATGAAGATTTGGAAGCTAGATCGAGGAGGAACAACGTACGAATCACTGGTGTTGCTGAAACAACGGATATACAAAATATGGAGAAATACATTGAGACAATGATGACAGATCTTTTCGGATCAGACTTGTCTGCCATGTTTCTAACAGATTGCGCTCACAGAACGCTGGGCCCCAGGCCAAGGCCTGGTGCCCCGCCGAGACCTATACTGGCGAGAGTACTTAACTACAGAGACAGAGATGTGATCCTCAGATTGGCACGGGAAAAAGGTGCCAAAGATTGTCATCGTCATGTACCCAGACTTTACGCTACAGGTCCAGGCAGCCCGCAGGGAATTCATGCCCGCGAAGATTTTCCAACAGGATTAACACAAAATATTCGTTGATATACCCTGCTAAGCTGCGGATTATGGGACAGGGCAAGCCTACCTTCTTTACTGATGCCAAAGCTGCCTTGGCGTACGCGAAGCAAATGGCTAAGGAACAAAAACAGAGAGCGTTGACGAAAGATTCCCAAGCAGCAAACAATCTGAGTGACAATGTCGGAAGGCCGGGATCCTGGACGCTTACTGTGCAGATAAGTCTTGTGTGTGAAATGTTGATGTGTCATTTTCCCGATTGTTGAAAATACCGAGAGCTCCTACACTGTGACAGTATGTTCCAACTATAAATATGTTTATTACAGTCCGGGCGGGCGTGCCAGAACCGCTGAGTATTATATTGGTTATACGATTTGTGATAGCTAGACATGAGGTCAGCAACCCTGACGTGAAGTCAGGGGAGTCCCACCAGCAGCCTCACGTACCCCCATGGGATGAATCCCTTAGGTTCACATCTGGGGAGTGATCGTTCACAGTTGTGGGGAAAGGGGGGGGGGGGGATTTCACAACCTGATTGGGGGGTTGGGAAAGTTAATTTACGGGGACCTGCAGGATACTACTTGAAGATGTAGAACTCAGATACAGCAGATACGCACCAAAACTTCTGGTATTTTATATAAACACGGCTATTGTCAAATTTAGCTATGTTAAGACAGTGCTAGCTTTTGCCATCCACCTCGCTGAACTTCTTTTGACAGTGAGGCACAAATATATACAAAGAAGGGTTCAGATTACGCCCTCCGCTTTCGAAATAAAGTGAACAGGTTGTGGTGTGCATCAGAGATATCACTCCCTGATAGAAGGTGTGGCAATCAGTATATAGTCTGCAACACTTAGGATAAGTGCCAACTCCCTGAGCACAACCAATGAAAACGAAAAACGTTTTATAAAGTTATATATCAATGAAGTTCAAATAAGTGATGTAGTAGATCACATCAATTTATTCCATGTTATTTTCACATGAGTTTCTTTTGTTCATGAAGTTATGGTAGATTATTTTCAAATACCATTCCAGATGCAATACATTTAGTTCATGGTAAGCTCATCAAATCACCCAATGCATTTCGGACAGGGGAAGTCCTTCATCAGGGGTATTCTGTAAACAATACAAATACAATATATGTATGATCCACAAAAGTGTCTAAACACAAATACAGATATGAAACATTAGAAAGTAGGTGAAAGCAAGATTAACAAGTGGTTCGAAAATGAGCCAGCGTGTGCAATTATACCGAAAACAACAAGATGAAGAAGACAACTTAGAAGCAATTTCAAGCCCAGTGCAACTAAGTATAGTGTATGCGTGTTCAAAGCGAGTTAAAGGTAGCGATTAAATTCAATGTGTCTAGCACCAGTCGAGTGATTACCCAAAACGTGATCTCCATTGTGTGCTGAAGGTTAACAAGTAAAGCCAATGTTAAACGCCATCAATGAAACTTACTAGTGATAAAGCGTAGACCCGCGCGTCTACATCGTGCGCCCTTCGCTGTGTGAAAGTGATAACCCGTGTCGAATATACGGAAGTAAATCAACGTGAGGCGTGTACATAGAAAGAGGACAACATAAATGGTGGCCATAATGTAGTGGTGTATAATCGAGAAAGTGTAAATAGAAGGAAACAGTTGAATAGAAAAGAATGTCCTGGTAAAAATAGTGATCAACAATAAAACACGAGGAAAACATGACATTTCAAGGAAATCTGCTCAATCATAAACATGTAAATTCCATCCGATCATTTAAACCAAGAGGTTTTGAGGATTGTAAAAATTTGATCCAGTGGTTCTCACGTTGTAAGAGAAAGTTATTATTGTCTCTGTCGTCACTCTTAGCCACCACCTCAACAGCAGCAAATCTGAATTGGCTAACATTGTGCCTGTTCTCTTTGAAATGTATTGCCAAATTAGATTTAACATTCTCAGTCCTTATATTACTTTTATGTTCGTTTATCCGCGTTTTCTATTTAAGTGAAGTCTAGCCAGTGTAAATGAATCCACAAGTACATTTGATGATATAAATTACATTTTCTGTATCACATGTAGCATTGAGTTTCAAATTGATATTCGTGCCTTTCATCGGATGTTTTATGGTGGGTCCTTTGATTAGGTTATTGCAATTTTTGCAATTGAGGCATGGTTGATTTCCCTTGAACACAGTAGAGGTAATTGGTCTGGGTTTTGTAATGATTTCCTTTAGATTGTTACCCCTCTTATAGGCAAATAAAGGTTGTCCTTGAAAAATCTGCTTGAAATCTGGCTCAGTACTAATAATAGACCAATGTCTTGAGTATAGATGCCTTGTATGTTTTGGAAACAACCGAGTATTTAGAAAAGACCACAGGTCTTTTGATGTTGTCCTTTTTCTTCAGAGTCAAGATATCTTGACGATTGAGTTTATCACAGCATTCCTTGGCATTCTTCAAGATCATTTGAGGATAACCTCTCTGTTCAAAGCGTTTCATCATGCTGGTGGCTTGTCCCTCAAATTTAGCAGCATCCGATACAATCCGTTTAACTCAAAGGAGTTGAGAGAAAGGCAAATGATTCTTCAATGCCGTCTGGTGGAAGTATTTGTAGTGCAGGGTGTTCTTGTCTGTAACTTTCCTGTATAAGTTGGTTTCTAAGTGATTGCTAACTCTTGTGATGTTTACAACCAGGAAAGTGATGGATTGTTGGCTGAACTCAAAAGTGAATTGGATTCGATCATTGATAAGATTCAGTTGTGTGAGTGCTGTTTCCAAAGAATTGTGGTCTCCTTGCCATAAAACAAAAATGTCATCGATGTACCTCAGAAAAATCTTGGCATGTGTTTTCCAAGGAGCACGGTTCAAGATATTGTTTTCCTCAAAGTATTTCATGAACGCGCACAAATATATACGACACACATTCTCAATATGACGCACTTGACATGCCTCACAGGGAGTGTTAGAGGTCTAAATGACCGAAGGAAGTCGAGGTTGACACACTCTTACCTTCAACGGAATAGGGTGGACATATGCTTACTCCAGGAAACCCACCTGACACAGGCGACAGGGAGCATGTTGAGGAATAACAGATGGGGGGAGGTGGTGGAGGCTGGATACTCCAACTACTCTAGAGGGGTTGCAATATTGATCCGTAAAGGACTCCAATGGCGGACTCATCACATGATGTTAGATAGGGGGGGACGTTACGTTATGCTCCAGGGCACATTGTATGGTACACCTACGGTGATTGTCACTTATGGTCCAAATACGGACGACCCAAACTTTTTCTCCTTTATCTGGCAGCAGGTGCAAGCGCTACAAAATACGGCAGTCATATGGGATGGGGATTTTAATGTAGTACACTCGGACACAGCTGACAGGCAGGGCTCATCACGGGAGCACCACCCATAAGCGGCGACACTGCTGCAAGACATCATAGCTGATTCAAATGTACCCAACTCCTGGAAAATGCTACATCCCACACTTAGGGAAGGTACGTGTGTGACACAATGAGTGGTCGAGGCTGGATTTTTGGCTGTTGTCCAGGGACATACACTCTTGGGTGACTAGCGCTGTGCACCACCCACGCACTCTCTCCGATGCACCTACTCAGTTGCAAATTAAAGTGCCAAAGCCATACATAACCCCGTTTAGCTGGAGGTTCCCGTCTGGCGCGCTGCTAGACCAAGTCTTCAGAGAGAAATTACGTGGGAAAATAGAAGATTATTTCACACTGAACGAGGGCACGGTAGAGTCACCTGTTACATTGTGGGAAGCGTATAAAGCTGTGATAAGGGGGGATTGTATAGGGCTAAAAACAGGTGTGCTTAGGGATATACGAAATACACTATCTAGACTTGAGCGGGAACTCAGGGAGTTGGAGAGGGTGCAACTGCAGTCTCCCTCCGCTGCAACTACAGAATTGATCAGATCCAAACTGACGGAATTTCAGGCAGAGGCGGAGAGATAGGGCCGGAAGACACTAGCAGGCCTACTTAGACCACCTAGGGGTGCAGAATATATAACTAAAATCCGCACAATAGAGGGTGAGTTGGTCACTACACCACCTGAAATCCTTAGTACGATGTCCCAATTCTATGCATCGTTGGACACTTCTAAAATCAGCCCTTCTCAGACTTAAATAGCAGACTATCTTGATATTTTGGCCTTGGCCTGGTTTAATGATGGAGCTTCCTATAACTGTGGAGCTTCCTATAACTGTGGAAGACGTTCGACAAGTTTATTTATTTTTATTTTAGAGGTTTTCTATAGCGCTGTCAAGACCCAAAGGTATCAGAGCGGTTTACAGTTGGAGCATACTATAAAATCAACAGTATAAAATCAACAGAAACATGCAGGTGAGCAATGTACAGTAAAAGAATGACATAGTATAGAGCAACATAATTGACATATAGAGCTTTGATTTCAAGGTTCTTATGGATCATGTAACTCTATGCTTGCTGTCTCTCCCGTATTGTCCACATCCAAGGGAACGGGTAAGGAATGAGGATTTAAGTTGACTTTTGAATTCCAAAAAGCAGGGGATGGTTCTGATGTGCGGAGGGATGGAATTCCAGATTTTTGGGGCTTTTCCAGTGAAAGAGCAGTCGTTTGTTCTTTTCTTTCTAGTTTTAGGTGGGATGAGTAAGAGGGAGTTAGAGCTTCTCAGATTTCTGGCTTGACCTGCCTTTTTTAAGTTTTTTTGCCAGGTATTCGGGTTTGCCTGTATGTAGGGCTTTGTGGGCTAGGCAGGCCGTTCTGAAGTTACTTTGCATTTCTACTGGAAGCCATTTGAGTTCTTTAAGTGCGGGGGAGATGTGATCCGATTTTTTGATGCCTGTGATCATTCTGGCTGCCGCATGTAAAGTTGTTTTAACCGGTGCCAGATGCGCTTTAGGAATTCCTGTTAGGACTGCGTTCCCATAGTCCAGTCTTGACAGTACCAGAGATTGTGAGGCCAGTTTGAGATCCTTTGTTGGAATATAGGGTTTGATTTTGTTCAGAAGTCTCAGGTTAAGGAATGCGCTTTTGGCCGAGTTCTTAATGCGTTTCATCATGTTCAGTTTGGGGTCTAGGGTGATGCCTAGGGATTTGACAGTCTGCTAGAGTAAGATTCCCTTTGAGCGCATCAATAGCCTTTAACAATTCAGCGATTTGTGGGTTTTCCACCTTGTTCGAGATGAGGAGTGTCTCGGTCTTGTCTGGATTTAGTTTCAAGTGATTGATTGTCAGCCATTCTTGCACGTCTTTCAAGACGTCATTTAATCTTTGGTTTTCAGTGAGAGAGGAAGTTTCCAGATAGATCCGTGTATCATCCGCGTAGAGGTGGAAGCAGATGTTGGCTTGTCTGATTAATTCGGATAGTGGTTCCATGTAAATGTTAAAGAGTTGTGGAGAGAGCACCGAACCTTGGGGGACGCCCTTGTTGACTTGCTGTGTTTCGGAGGTGAAGTTCTTGATTTTTATTTTTTGTGTGCGATTGTGTATAAAGGAGGAAAATCATTTGAGAACTACCTCGCCGAGACCAGCTCTTTCTTGAAGAGCCCGGATGAGGAGTTTAGGGTACACTGTATCGAATGCTGCCGAGAGGTCAAGGAGAATGAGTAGGCAGCATTTGTTAGAGACTCGTGATCCATGGATATCGTCCATGATGTTCAGAATCGCAGTTTGTGCTGCAACCATTTCTAACGATTCAGAAAAGGGGGTGGTGGTGAACAGAGTGTCTGAATTAAGCAGACCACTCTTACCCAGTCCAAAGATCAGGGCTTGATCCATCACCGTTATTTAGCTCACTGCACCATCCCAGCTCAGAACCTGGCTATATGCAAATCAGTCTGTCCCTGGCCCAGTGCATCATGGGAACAGGGCAGACTAAACTACCAAGCCAATTCTTCACCAGAAAGGAGACAAGCTTCAGGGGACCGGTTTCTGGCATTTCAGCCGTCGTCGGCCCGGCTTGCTTGAATCCTGATGGTGCAGTGACCAAGGTATAAACAAATCTCTATAAATGTCCTGAAGCACACCCCTGCATTTTACTATTGTACTCCACCATTATTTTTCACGTTGTTTTTTATCAAGTTTGGCGTGCATACACTCTGTTGTGCACCATCCCGAATGCACCTGTACGAATACTGAGAAACGATGTGATGCGCTCCGTGCGCATCATTTAAGAGTTGCACAGCCTTATACACGTTTGTGATTCACATTATTCACGTACTCAAAAAGTAATCCAAAGTGATCAAAAGTTTCAATCCATTTATTCATTTATATTCTTTTCTGTTTTTGTCTCTCACATCAAAGGTATGAGATTCCATAATTTCATGTATCTTATTTGCTTTAGAATTGCCAATCCAGGCTTAATCACAAGCACGTTTAAGAAACTCAAATCCTCCATTGACATTCAAATTCACCCAATGCATTTCGATCATACTTGATCTTCGTCAGGGGTATCTGTAATAGTTAATGAATGTAAGTCAACCAACCAAGATCGTCCATGTGCAGCAACAATGAATTAACAATACTTTCTTGTTATACCCCCCTAACCTTCAAATAGTTGACGGGAGAGTTTTTTGGGGGTGGAGCACAGGATCGGTAAGATGAATTGACTACAGCTGAGAATGCTACACGTGATGTTATAAGGAGTTACGAGAGACAAGTTCACTTTAATCATGTTCGAATAGAGAAGTTGAGGACACGCGGTCTATAACGTGATAGGAGCACCGCAGGTGAGAACCAGGGATATAATGTTCCTAAATAGCAGATTCAGCTAGTTGCAGGTAGCATTTGTAATTTATGTTTAGTTGTCAGCGACGCAATGATGACAAGGTTGTATTTGATTATTGTATTTACACTTTAGGCTATGGGGTATTGCGCAACAGGGTGGGGATGATCGAGACGGGGACACCAATGGATGATGAAATTTGTTTAGGTAACACTGCAATGTTTTATTTGAAGGTTAGGGGGGTATAACAAGAAAGTATTGTTAATTTATTGTTGCTGCACATGGACGATCTTGGTTGGTTGACTTACATTCATTAACTATTACAGATACCCCTGACGAAGATCAAGTATGATCGAAATGCATTGGGTGAATTTGAATGTCAATGGAGAATTTGAGTTTCTTAAACGTGCTTGTGATTAAGCCTGGATTGGCAATTCTAAAGCAAATAAGATACATGAAATTATGGAATCTCGTACCTTTGATGTGAGAGACAATAACAGAAAAGAATATAAATGAATAAATGGATTGAAACTTTTGATCACTTTGGATTACTTTTTGAGTACCGTATTTTCCGGCGTATAAGACGACCCGGCGTATAAGACGACCCCCCACTTTGCTTGATCAAATTTAGGTTTTGTGCTATACTCGCCGTATAAGACTACCCCAAGAATACCCCCACTTCCAGCACAGTCCAACGCTCTACTTGTACCTTGTACGCTTTTATAACCTGCACACTTATCACTTTTTTCTCTTGTAATGTACCGATTGCTACCTCATGTATTTTGTTATACCGGTAACCTGCACACTTATCACTTTTTTCTCTTGTAATGTACCGATTGCTACCTCATGTATTTTGGTTGCTCGCTATTGTCACTTTTGAACCATGTAACTTAGGCGGGAAATGTTTCTTCCACCTTGCTTGTATGCTGGGAATATTGCAAGCCTACCGTAATCTCTCCACCCGCTAGTCCTCCGAGTACGCTCAGCTTACCGCAGTGAAGCAGCTCCAGTGCCCGGCGGCGTCCTCCGACTCCGTGGATGCTATCGCGGATCCTCAGCGTTGTCCACCGATGCAATGCTCCGGCGGGAATCCTCCGGCATTATGGCTGCCAATTTCTGCGGGAGGCCTCGGGGTTACCCACCAGGCAGTAGGGGCGAAGTTGGAGCGAAGTTGCGGCTTGAAAGCCAATTGTGCGCGGGAGCCCCCAGGATGCAATGCTCTTCAACTCTTCACCTCTGTGGCTGGCGGGCGGATTAGAGCCACCCTCCCCCACCTCCGGCTGGATTAGAGCCACCCTCCCCCACCTCCGGCTGGGCCGGAAGCGCGAGAACCTTCAGGAGTAGTCCGCGCTGTTGAAAAAAACCACGAAAACAAACAGTCTAATTTTGTATCCGGCGTATAAGACGACCCCCAACTTTTCAGAAAATTTTAAGGGGTTAAAAGGTCGTCTTATACGCCGGAAAATACGGTACGTGAATAATGTGAATCACAAACGTGTATAAGGCTGTGCAACTCTTAAATGATGCGCACGGAGCGCATCACATCGTTTCACAGTGAGCAAGGGACTCATGTCGGAGTATACCCTGCCACACCTATAGTGGCCAAAAACGATTCAGAAAAGGGGGTGGTGATGAACAGAGTGTCTGAATTAAGCAGACCACTCTTACCCAGTCGAAAGATCAGGGCTTGATCCATCACCGTTATTTAGCTCACTGCACCATCCAGCTCAGAACCTGGCTATATGCAAATCAGTCTGTCCCTGGCCCAGTGCATCATGGGAACAGGGCAGACTAAACTACCAAGCCAATTCTTCACCAGAAAGGAGACAAGCTTTCGGGGACCGGTTTCTGGCATTTCAGCCGTCGCCGGCTTGCTTGAATCCTGATGGTGCAGTGAGCAAGGGACTCATGTCTGAGTATACCCTGCCACACCTATAGTGGCCAAAAACGATTCAGAAAAGGGGGTGGTGATGAACAGAGTGTCTGAATTAAGCAGACCACTCTTACCCAGACCAAAGATCAGGGTTTGATCCATCACCGTTATTTAGCTCACTGCACCATCCCAGCTCAGAACCTGGCTATATGCAAATCAGTCTGTCCCTGGCCCATGGCATCATGGGAACAGGGCAGACTAAACTACCAAGCCAATTCTTCACCAGAAAGGAGACAAGCTTCCGGGGACCAGTTTCTGGCATTTCAGCCGTCGTCGGCCCGGCTTGCTTGAATCCTGATGGTGCAGTGAGCAAGGGACTCATGTCTGAGTATACCCTGCCACACCTATAGTGGCCAAAAACGATTCAGAAAAGGGGGTGGTGATGAACAGAGTCTGAATTAAGCAGACCACTCTTACCCAGTCCAAAGATCAGGGCTTGATCCATCCCCGGAAGCTTGTTTCCTTCCCAGTATAAGAATTGGCTTGGTAGTTTGGTTTGCCCTGTTCCCATCATGCACTGGGACAGGAACAGACTAATTTGCATGTAGCCGGGTTCTGAGCTGGGATGGTGCAGCGAGCTAAAAAACGGTGATGGATCAAGCCCTGATCTTTGGACTGGGTAAGAGTGGTCTTCTTAATTCAGACACTCTGTTCATCACCACCCCCTTTTCTGAAGCAACCTTTTCTAAAACAGACTGGTGGGGGTCCAATAGGTTGATGTTATCCAGGTGCTGTGTTAGTTGGTGAAGTACGCAATGTTCAAGTGTTTTGAGAGCAGGGGGATGTTTGATACACGTCTGAAATTGTTCAGATCAGTTGCATCTAGGCTGGGGTTTTTCAGCAGGGGGGTGACTTGCCCCATTTTAAGACAGTCTGAGACCACTCCATTTTTTAAGGAGCGGTTTATGATTTTGCCCCAAAGCGGTGCAAAAGCGAGTTTCATTTTTTTTATTAGCAGGGGAGGAATGGGATCTGAGATATGCGCTGATGGTTTGGCGGTCGAGATAAAGGACATTATCTCCGTTTCTTGAACGGGGCAAAAGCTCAGCCAGGGGGTGGGCGAAGAGCCGGGAGAGAGATCATGAGGTACAGCCGTGATATTCTTTATGGGGTGTGAGCTGTTGAAGGCTAATAATTCAATTTTTGTGATCTTGTTATTGAAGAAGTGGGCGAAATTGTAGCAAGAGTTCTTTGGACACCTGTACGGGTGAGGCCACTGGCTTGGAGGTTTGTTTTCTGATGATACTATAGAGCTCCTTAGGTCTGTTTTTGGCACTGTCCAGTGCCTCTCGAAAGAAGCTGGATTTCTTGTTTTTGATGTGGTTGTTGTTCTTCCTACGGGCTGATTTCAGTTGATCGCGAAGGATGGCGGTGGGGTTGTTTCTCCATTTTCTTTCTTTGGCCCTTAAGTTTCTCCTTTCTGAGTTGAGGTCAGAGTTGAACCATGTTCTGGATGGCATGGTTCTGCTCATCTTGAGCTTAAGTGGAGCTATTTTGTCGAGTAAGGCCACTAGCTCTGAATTGTACCGGTCAGTGAGGTCATTGGTGGATGGGTGGTCTTTATTGTCCGGGAGAAGTGAGCTTCTGATCTCCCAAGATCTCCAGGGGCGCTTGAGAGAGATTTCTCCTCCATTTGGGAGGATCTTGTGCAGGTTGGTGAGAGAGAGTGGGTTGATTGATATGAAATAGTATCATGTGGTGGTCAGACCAGTCGACGGGGAGTATGTGGTTGATCGTGATTGAGTTCTTTTGAGCAATGATGGCATCCAGTCTGGCTCCTTTGTAGTGGGTTTCCTCCGAACAGTATTGTGAAAGATTGTTATCACATAGGAGACTGGATAGCGATTGGGTTAGAGGATTGTTTGTCTCATTCCACTGTATATTCAGATCACCGAGAATGAGATTATTGGAATCCCCAAGAGCCCCTTGCGCTATCAGGTCAGACAGTTCTCCAAATGTGGTGTTTCTACCTTGGGGGGTGATAGAGCAGGTGACACCGTAGGGAGCTATTTTCTTGATGATGGAGGAGAGACATTCGAAAGAATCTTAATCGAAAGAGGTGGTTTCCGAGATGACCAGACTGTTTTTGTGGATAATAGCAACTCCCCCTCCTCGCTGATCTATCCTGTCTTTGTTAATCAGGGAGAAGCCAGGTGGTACCAACTTGTCTAGGCAGTGGGGAGATATCTTGTTCAGCCATGTCTCCGTGAGGAACGCAATTAAGGAAGTCATTAGCGGCATGCCAGCTGGGAAAGAACCCGAGGCAGACAGTCTCACTGCGGCCTTCTACAAAGATTATGCAGATATTCTAGCTCCCTGTTTACTTCAGATGTATTTGGAGGTGTTGGAAACAGGTATTCTTCGCCCCACACTTCGGGAAGCTATAATAATCACGCTACTGAAACCAGACAAAGATCCCACTATGCCAGATTCCTATGGGCCACTATCCTTAATTAATTTGGATGCCAAGATCTATGCTAAAGTCATTGCTAATAGGCTGCAACCGATGCTCCCGCAGATAGCGCTTCCAGACCAATCCGGTTTTATACCCGGTCGTTCGACCTCTCATAATCTAAGAGCAATGTTTGGGCTTCTCCACTACTTAGCCCCCCATCTACAGGCTGCTGCTGCTGCTTTGTTAAACGCTACAAAAGTGTTCGATTCATTGGAGTGGAAATTCTTATTTGTCCTGCTTACTCGTATGGGGTTTAGCTCTCTGTTTATCAAACAGATTCAATTAATATATACGAAACCGATGGGTAAAGTTAGGGTCAACGGGCAGATATCGGAATCTTTTGCAGTTACCAGGGGGACACAGCAGGGCTGTTTGTTGTCGCTGTTACTGTTTGCAATAGCTACGGAACCACTGGCGGCCAGGCTAAGGCAGCACCACACACACAGGGGTATAGGGTTCACATCCAGAGGTTTGCTGATCTCGATGTATGCAGACGACAGGATAGTAGACTTTACAGATCCTAAGGATAACTTTGTTATGGTAATGAAAGAACTGATCAGGTATGGAGGGCTCATGGGTACTCCGATAAATTGGCCGAAATCCACAATTGTTCCGCTCACTGACACCACAAAACAGTTTGACATGGAGTTTCCCATACAGGGGGCTACCGGTGAAGTGAAATATTTGGGTAAGCAGGACCACACAAGAAATATGGCTGTCGAATTATGGAAGGGTGGTGGACTGGATAGAGTGAAAAATAAAGAGCTGGAAATCGCTAGCGTTATCATTGATAGGCCATATAGCTATCACCAAAATGGTGATACTGTCAAAACTGCTGTATTTCTTTGTCAATATCCCAATGCCGCTCAACACTCATTTCTTCAGACAACTCTGGTCTCACATACTAGATTTAGTTTGAGCAGGTAAGCAACCCAGAGTCTCATGGAATTTGTTGACACTGCCATTTGCCCAAGGGGGGTTGGGAGCTCCGGATTTTGAGCTATATGCTTATAGCGCTCATGCGCAATATCTACATTTTTGGCAGCATCCGACACCCTATCAACCCCATGTGGCGATAGAACTTGATAAGGTAGCTCCCGTTCCGCTAAATACAGCATTATACCAGCCGTATAAGAGACCACATCTAGAAATTGACTCAGTGGAAACTACACGTCGGGCGTGGAGAGGGATTGCAAAGAGAGCTCACCATGTTGAACTTTACGCTATGGCGTTAGGAGGCAACCCGCTACTATTCCCGTTAACTGATAACGCAACCACAATGCGAGCTAAGGCAAATGCAATAGAGAAAGGGGGCGATCTATACCCAGATGGGACATTCATGACACTACAACAGACGTGCAAATCACAGTCGCCAACGGCATCTGACATGCTATTGTACTACTAGATTAAAGCAGCTTGTCGAGCTAGGTATAAGACTTTCCCACAGGAAGCCCCTGTATTGCCAGTGCTTGAAAATTTATTGTCCAACCCTTCTCCTCGGAAATTAATAACATTTATCTACAGTACAACGCAAGGGGAATCGCCTATTGCCGTGCCTACGTCTAAAGCAGATTGAGAAAGGGATACAAACCTTGTGATTACAGACAAACAATGGCAGTACTGCTGCTCGCAACTAGAAGATCTCTCCCCAAATTATAGATTGCGGCTAATCCACAAAAAAAATTTGCACAGACTGTATTGCACACCTTTCCAGCTGCACCGTATGGGCAACCACCCAGACACTAGGTGCTGGAGATGCGGCGACCAGAGTGCTACGTTTGCACATTTATCTTGGGAATGTGGTCCGATAAAAAGATTTTGGCCGGATGTATTTGGACACATTAGGCAGATCACTACAAATCAGATACAGGCTGGCCCTTTGACGGCTCTACTAGGCTTCGTATTTGATATCCCTAAGAATATTCGTAAGCTTACGGCTATGCTGCTGTTACTGGATAAACATCAAGTGGCAATACACTGGTAAAAGCATCAGCCCCCTACAGTAGCTGCGTGGCTGAATACCGTAGTCTACTGCAAGGATCAACTCTCACACTATTGGGAGCTAATGCCAAGTAGATCCAGACCTACTGATATCTGGGAACCCTTTGTGACCTGGCTGGGATCGGGTGGGTCCGGCATCAGAGGGGGTCAAATCACAAGACAAGATTAGTGTTGTTACAGCGTAGCCTTTTACACTGACACGCACGTACATAAGTTACACATAAACTGTTTCAGCGGAGGAGCAGTGTAGATACAAATACATGGTGTACCTAGTAGGATGCCGTGACCACGGCAGCAACAACAGTTACGAGAAATTTAATTCGGTGCAATGATAATGTAGGGGCAGCAGGTTGGAGGGGCAGGGGGGAGGGGGAGGAGGGAGTTGGGTATAAGTTAATATTCAGAAGTATGCGTATTTTGGGAGTCAGAAATATCGGAACATCTGCTGATAGTATGGACAATGCGTCACAAGAACATTGGATCGCTGCCGGCCCGTTGGGTTGTAGGCGTGAGAGCTGTGTATTAATAGTCAAATTTTTATATATTTCATGCTGCCGGCCTCAGAGTTGTGGATAAACAGCTGTGTCAAATGTGTTATACGCAATAAAAACTTTATAAAAAAATGTATACATTTAAAAAAAAGGAAGAACAGCGGACTGGTCAAACGCAGGTACATTTGCAAAGCATTGCTTCAGGCCAGTGAAGCATATGACAAATATGGTGTGGAAGTGCTTTCAACATGCATAACAGTAGACTCCTGTTTTGAAATGAAATGGCGATTCTCCAAGTGTAATAAACAGAGACTGAAGATTTTATGAAAGACAAGTAGGCTAACATTATCCCACATGCCTCTACCCTTAAAATAAAAAAAAATAAAAAGAGAACCGAAGGGTATTAGGTGTTTAACAAGCATTTACAATGCAACATGTCTCACATTTACGCGCGTTTGAGCTATTGGCATGGTAAATGACAATACCTTTTATTTATGTTTTGGTTTTTGAAACATAAATAAAATGCATTGTAATTTACAATGCAATAGCTTAAACGAGCGTAAATACGAGACCTATTGCATTGGAAAGGCTTTTATAATGCCATGGTTTCTGCTGCATATTGTTTTTATTTGAAATATGTAGGTGTTTCTTCATAAGAGCAAGGTTTTTGTTCTTTGAACCCAAATATCCCAAAAATAAATGTTCCTTCAAGGTGTTCCCCTTTTGTTGAAGGTCGCCCAGGAAGCAGAGCACGTATGGGGGATTTATACAGGAAATATGCTTTTAGGCAAGAGATACCTGGGTTTTGAAGCAGTACCCTGGTAAATTGAACGTAGTTCTTATACAACCATACAAAGAGTGCCCACTTCCACACAGCACTAATAATATATGCGGTCATCATTATCAAAAGAATAAAATACATGTTGGAAATTATAATGGTTAAGCACACTTTTCAACTCACCACAGAAAGAAAATAAGTCTTCAGTATTATCGAACAGATAAAGTACTTTATATTATCACAGCGTGGACAGGAGACTTCCAGACTGCAGTTTCCGCCTTTTTAAGGGAGAGTTTTTTCATGTGACGGCTCCAAAAAAAAAAAAAACACACACTAACTTCGTATTACGTCAAAGTAAATACACATTTCCACAGTGTGGCGGTGTGAGTGCACACTTGACGTATTGGCACATTATCACACGCACGTGCACAGCTCACCGAGTCAGATGGAAAGAGCCACCATCCAGAGTAGAGCACACAGCTCCCATTATACACAGACATGCAATCTGAGGAGAGTGATGTGAGAGGATGCCCCCTTCCCCCGCGGGAACCATGTGTGACGGTGCGCAGTCCTGGCGATTAGTCTGGGCTGAGGGGACAGATCAGTTATTACCTGCCCTTATTGCATTCCGGCTGAACAGCTTTAGCTTCCAGGGAAATAAGTGCAGACAATCGAATCGCAGCGCTTTCCCCAGAGTGGCTGAGGGCAGGGGCGGGGATGTGGCGAGTGTGCCGCCCTTTGCGTGTCCGTGGAGGAGGGGAGAGAAGGGCGGCGGCTGTGCATGTGCCTGCCCCCTCCAAACAACTGGAGCTGCATCGCCACAATGGGCAGACAACACGGCGTGGGTTTTCGTTCATCCCGAGGAGGTAGCTCAGTGGGTTAAGCATGCGCTGCAGAGATCTATGTAGCTAGCAGTTCAGAGCTTCACGTCGCTCGTGGTCAGACTAGCTATGCAGAAGTAACCCACACTAGGAGTGTTCAAGAAACCCTGTTAACCCTCCAAGAGAAGCCACACTAACCCTTAACAAGAATCAATCCTGACTGACCCTGAATAAGCCATACTAACTCAGCATAAGAAACCACACTAGCCCTGAACAAGACAACACTTCAACCATGCACGAGAAACTAAACCATACCTGCAAAAACAAGCGCGGCTGCATAAGTAAAAGCGACTGCACTGTGTTTATTTAGTAACCTGACAAGGAATGCAGCTGCACCCTGCGCGCCGCTGCTCGCTCCTGAGACCCAAAGACTGTGGGAGTGAACATTTGAAGAAAAGGTGGGACATGTATGCACCCGCCTTTGGTCCTTTGCGTGCTTTGATTATTAAAAGCCACATGCAAAGGCCAATCAAATGTGTGGGCTGAGTCCCACCCACACGGAGAAGTTTCAGGGAAGTTTGAACTGCTCACAAGAAGCCTCCCATGGAGCAGCACATGCGCGCTGCGCTAGGCTCGACCTAAAAAGGAATGGTTTCGTAGAAATAAGGACACGTATTAACAAATGTTTTTCGTTTTTAAGGTTTATAAATTGTGAGAATAGACTAAATTGTTGCTCATTTTTTAGAGACGCAATCAACAAGCATTTACAATGCAATGGTCTCGGCATCATTAAAGGTAGAGCTATTGGCATTGCTCATGACATTTCTTTTTTTTTCTTTAAATCATAAATAAATGGCATTGTCATTTACATTGCCAATACACAGCACTCTGCACTCAACAGCACACACCACTCTGCACCTGCACCCACTACTCTGCACCTGCACTCACTACTCTGCACCTGCACTCACTAGCACACACTACTCTGCACACACTCACACTCTGCACTCAACAGTACACACCACTCTGCACACACTCACACTCTGCACTCAACAGTACACACCACTCTGCACACACTCACACTCTGCACTCAACAGCACACACTACTCTGCACACACTCACACTCCACTCCACAGCACACACTACTCTGCACACACTCACACTCCACTCAACAGCACACACTACTCTGCACACACTCACACTCCACTCAACAGCACACACTACTCTGCACACACTCACACTCTGCACTCAACAGCACACACCACTCTGCACACACTCGCCACACACACACAGAGCGCTACACACACACAAACAGAGCGCCACACACACAGACAGAACGCCACACACACAGACAGAGCGCCACACACACAGACAGAGCGCCACACACACAGACAGAGCGCCACACACACAGACAGAGCGCCACACAGACTACACACACACACACACACACACACACACAGACCGAGCACCACACACACACACAGACTATGCTAACACATATCCTGCCTACTGTCCCAACTCCTCCATGCAATGTAAACCCCTTTAACCACTCTACACTCACCCCAAATCTTCTACACCACGAGAGAAAACCACTTCCAAACAATCACACGTTGGACTGCACTGCTATAATCCTCCTGCATTCAATTAATAAACCTGCTTATCACACAAATAAAAAAATCCTAAACTCTACATTAGCATTCAAAACTCATCCCACAGCTTGATATATACATGTCTCCCTTCAGCCTCTCTCTAAAATCTAACATCACCCTCCCACTATTATGACCACCCTTGGTGTGAGACTCATAGGTTTCACCCCAAGAACCTCCCGCTTACATTCTCAAACCCTACAAGATTCCCCCACCAATTGCACGCACTCCAAACACTCAAGCTACATACACACACACACCATCTATAACCACATCTACACCTTGATGTATATCATCCACCCACATCACACCTATAGGCTCCACTGAGTCATCTTCGACACCACACACCCACATCAAATGTCCAATAAGTAGATTATACAAACACATACCCATGCCACACACTTAGAGTACAACCCAACACGTATACCCACGAAACTACCCCGTCACGTCCACTCATACCATTCGCATGAGCACAACACACTCGTTCAACACCCATTAACACTTAGCTCCTCTCCACTCCGCTACAGTATCTCTACACCAGTCAGTGAGTCCTACACCGACTCCACCAATTTGACACCACTACACCTCATTAACTCCGGCGCACCCTACAACCCCATTCCTCCTGCATACCTGCTCACTGGTACGAGTTTCCATTCATTTAGTAAAGCAACACGTTTTATTTAGAGCGCTTAGAAACCTAGACGTGTTGTGGGAAGCGCTATATATATATTTTTTGTTTTATAGTGTTAATAGTACTCCTAAGTATGCCGCACACAGTTAAACTCCTATGCAGTACCACGTCGACCTCACGCCCGTTCCAAGCACCACACAGCATCCACACCAAGCCCTGCCTGCACACCTCACCCGCCGCACACCCTCTTCTAGTGGCTACTGACCTGCTGCAGCATGGAAGCGATGGCAGCCCCAGTCGGTTCATTGTTGAGTGGAGGGTGGTGTGTGTGTTTGTGCGTGTGTGGTTCCAGCGCAGACTGCGGAGCGCAAAAGAGGTGTGTGGTGGAAAGAGGGAGAAAGGGAGAGTGTGGGTGCCTCTAAAGGGTGCAGTACCCCGGCCATGGTGACGTGAAGTGTACTGTTTACCATACAGAATCCTGAAAGTGAATTTTAGTAGATGGCTCCTGCCACGCGGAAGGTCCCACCTTGTCTCACACGAGTGGTGAAGTAGTGGGTGCAATAGGTAACCCCTGAGCAGCCCGTCAAGTCCTCTCATGTCCGTATGGGGCGTATACCTCCTCTGGCAGTGCCCTTCTTCTGTACCTGGGGTACCCTCTGCTCTGCTGTCCGGGTACACACAGGGCTGCCCACAGAGCTGTAGAACCGATGCCGAAATACGAAGCAGGTAATAAGAAAAAGCCGGTAAAATGTAATACTACAGCAAGGTGTAGATATGGACGGCCAGAATATGGGGTCAGACTCTCCCTCTGACGTCAGAGGGAGAGTTAAATCCACCATTCTACATACGCTAGGAGCAGGAGATGGGTCCTTTGATTGTGATTGCAAGTCTTAATTCCAACAAAAACAATACAAAATTTCCAAATCGTATACAATGCGAAATTCACATAATTTTTTCAAAATATCGAATTATGCCTTTCCGCACCTCACGCATTTTTCAGGAGTAATCAGCGGGGGTCTGCTCCGTTCAGAAATTTCTGGCCGAGAGAAATGTTCTGGTCGACTCAGTTTTCTGCCAGGAGACTTCTTTAAGGGATCTGCAGTCACTTAAGATAAGTCATACGAGACATCAGCAAACTACATTTCCTTACGAAAGAATAGTTTTGTAAAACGGTCATAGAATTGTGCAAACAAATTGGGCTTGAGTTCTTATTTCTGCCTCTCAATTCGACCACGTTGTGTGATCCTAGGCAAAGCGCTTTGTTTCTGTGTACCGCAGTTCACTTATGTGTCGCAACAAGGAAAACCTAATAGAACTCGAGGCCAGTAATTTCTCTTTAGAACAAAACTTTTAAAACACTTTCCGTGCGGGCCTCTGAGCTCGCGTAGCTTCGCACGGCACGGACCTGAAAGGCGGGGGGCACGAGGAGCGCTCTGCGCATCGTGGGCTCAAGCGCTGTTTGCAACAGGGGGTAGGCAGGAAAACGCCTCACCTTCACTGCGGTGCTGCCTTCAGGCTCGCGGGCGACTCGAGGAGGAGGCTCTCTTCACTTGAAGACTCGGCGGTGGACAGGCAACAATGGCGACCAAAAGCTTCTGAAACATTTCGGATTCGGGGGCGTGGTTTTGCTGTCCTGAGTGACGGATGATGTCACTGTCTAAAGAACAGCAAAACGTACGCCCCCAAATCCGAAAAAGACGGAGCCTATTCGGAGGGACAGCTCTCTCCTCCAATGGCTGGCCTCCGTTTAGGAAGCCAGTCAATGGGAGAGAGGAAAAAACAGAGGCGGGACAATAGTCCAACACCAGGAAACATAAAATCTCGGACATTACCTCGACCTAAAAAGGATGAGGAGGAGATGAACAGTAGAGCAGGAGTGGCAGAATTGGAGAAGGTTGTTCGCTCCATTTAAAGAGGACGAGTGTTCTGTGAAGGGACTATTCATTGTCTACTGTGTTCTGGTTCTACTTTGGAGTTGTTCTGTTTGAAGATTCTTTAACATTGCAGCAGGAGTGGCAATGAAAGGTTTTAAGCATAATGGTAGACTGTCTCTTTAATGTTTAGTGTTCAATGCACTTGGAGAATCGCCATTAACCCAACTATAGTTCTGTGAACCTAGACACGGCCTGCGATATTCTCGCACTGGCTAAATAATTTTCACACACGCAGAACATGGCCTGCTTAGTAGTAGTAAGCCAAGGCAGGATACAACAGACTTGTTGGCTGAGTCTCATTGGAGTACAGGAACTGAACAAAAGGGTCGCAAAGTAATTATTGTCCCAGGTCTCACTCCCTCTGAATAATGTGAAACAGAAAGGGGCCACGTAATGAATTGAAACTCAAACCCACTGAATACATCCGTATCAACTTCTCAAAAGTTTTTTTTTTTTTTTTAATTCATGGTGCAATCATCCAGGAAATAGCCAGACTCTGCCAGCCAAACGTTCACAAAAAAATAAAATATTAACTTATTGGAAATAAAAATGCACAAGATCTAAGAAAATTAAGTGAAAGCTCAAATAACACTCATTCAAAATTGGTATTCCACTGAATTACCCACTTAAAGTAAATGTACAACAACTAGCAAAAAAGGCTGAAAGAGAAACATGTTACTAAAAGTTAGTCACAAAAGCGGGTAAACTGCAGAACCCAAGACTCTGAAGGTCAAAAAAAAGAGAATTCATGAAGCCAACACATCAACAAAAGGACCGTTTTTCAAACTGACAGTAGTAAAACTAATCCAGTAGATACTATCCAGGCAGTTCCAGTATGCCTAACATTTGCATTACATTTCTTTATTTCTTTTTTTTTTTTTAATAGAAAGAAATAAAATACAAATATTATGCCAAGGGTCAAAAACGTTGACTCATTTTGGATGGAGGAGAGACAAAGAAAAGTAGGAAGACAGGAATGGAATTTAATGTATCTGGAATAGTGTTCAATATAGTGGTAATCTAAACAAGCAAACTGATAAGCAAAAACGAAGTCTAGAAAACTGTAAAAGGGATTAATCCCTTCTAGGTTCAACTGGAAAACGTTACCACCTTTGCTCACAACTTCACAAAAGTGAGTGTAAGCACCAACGTCGAACCAAGGAATGGTGGTATTGGTCATATGGAGAGGACATTAAGAATATCCTCCAGGTAGAAGAGCAAGAAGTGTAGTAGATGATGTAGTTTTTAGGTATACCGACTTATGTGATAAAAATATAAGAGCTTCGCGAGTACAACAGTGAAGGACTGTGGCTCAGTCCAGATGTTGGTTTATCAGACTACAGCTATCGATTTGTCAAAGCCTGTGCTCTTGCACAGAAAGAGTGCTTACACTCCAATCAGCTGTGATCATTTTTTTTATTCAGCTGCTTGAGCCAGGCTCTTGGACAAGCAAAGTAATTGTGTTTGACCTTTCATTCACACATATGCCCCTATGGTTGGAACTTGCCCTTAAAGATCACACAAATGCTACTCCGATGCCATTAAACAACTTATATATGGTGATGGTGTTGGTTTGTCTCTAGTTTCCATGCTTTGTACAGTAGCGATTTGTTGATTATGGAGTAAACCTAATGACCAAGGATATAAATAAGATTTATTTAAAAATGTTATGATAGAGTCAGTGGGCCTCACTTATCTATTGTGAAAAAGATATTATAAAGTTTTAAGACATTTCAGGTTGGATCATCATCATTATTATTATTTTAAGACCAGCAGAGAGGTATTTCATTTCATGGAATCTGATAGTTTACCACAGTAGGCAAGGCTTTTTGTGTCGGTTACCCCCCTCTGCTAGACCATTGGGATAGAATATTTATATTGTAATAATCATCCTTAGGGCCTCTTCGGAGACCTAAAATATTTTGCATTGCCAACAGTAGCGTTGGATACATTTCTAACTTTGTGAATGTATGCTGCCTTGTATGAAAGTTTAATCTCAGTACAGGAAGCCCGAGTTGTTTATGGTGACAAATTTGATAAAGCGTATAGACAGGATTGGTTCGCTGGTCAACCTTACAATAAATGGTCATATTACCATAGTAGGCAAGAGTTTTTGTGTTTGCGACCTACTCACAACAGGAGGGTAAAAAAATTGCAGTGTGATAAATATTATAAGGCTCTCTCACAATGGATTTTAGATAGTTTTTGACAAATGTAATTTTTTTTTTTACATATTTGTAATTTTCTTACTGTGTATCTCTCTCTGATGGTTGTCTTTTCGGAAAGCTTATGCTTGATATAGTAGGTCTGAGTTGGGTATGACGGCAAGCCTGTAGGACTAATTGGTTGCCATAGTCCGGATACGTTTTTATAAAAAAAGTTACAGCACAGGTAAATGGCCTCATTTATTCATTTATTATGAAACCTATGTTCAGGCTGATTTCAAGAAATCTCTTAGATTACTGTTGCTAATATTGATTTTTGTACCTACCTCTTTGACAAACCGTAAACAGCAGAAGATTTTCACTGTAATAATTCTAGCTATAATCTCTAGTGAAGGTCTCATTCACCTCATACCCCAGTTGACCGAAAATAGGGTGTCATTACCGTTACGGTTACTCTGTTTTAAGGAGACATAGGTAATCGAGATGGGCCAGGAGGAGGCGCCCCATCCTACCGGTAAACAAAAATCCCAATGAATGTCACTGGCCCCTTTTTAGGGCTCGCCTGCTGTGCACACGCACAGCTGGAAGCTCTATAGGGGCTTATCCAGTGTTTAACCACCACTGGCGATTCCACTGGCGATTCCTTTGAGTGCATGTGCTTTTTAGGTCATTGCGCAAGCGCAAGCCCTAAAAAGCGCGTGCACAATGCCACCAGCCGCCTGCCTGCCTCGCATTACCACATCAAAGGCAGCCCTCCCAGCTCATTTCTCACCCGCTAATTATTCACGGCCGGCCGGCCGTACTTTCAGTTTCACGGCCGGAGGCCGTGTCTCCTTTTAAAACTTGTTTAACTTGTTTCTTTGAGGTATAAAGAAATTAGAGACAGGCGTTTTATTTAGGGATTGTGACTTCCATGCATGCTGATTACCCATTCCGGGGACAGTTCCATTTCTATTTTCCACCTGCCCTGAACAATTGATAAATCAGCATCTCTAACCAACAGAATGCAGGGGCTATTCGGGAGATTTCTCTGTAGAGAGCAGGGCAGAGAAAGCCAAGTAGGGCTATGTCTTCCCGCCTTTCCCACGCACGTGAAGGGGCACAGACGTCAAACACCATGCCTTTGAAATGCACCAACCTTTCATTAAATCTCAGATCCCTTAAAAGCAGAGGCCGATACCGCACGTTTTCCCTCCAGCTTGCCATGTGTCTTGCATTTCCGCCTCGTTTCTGGTGCTTTCTGTTTGTTCTTCACAGTCATTAACCGCCTCCTGCCATTAGAAGGCTGTAAAGTATTCCATGTGCCATTAAGGCGTCCGAGGGTCTTTGAATGCTGAGTGCACGCATCCGCCTCTTTCATTACAAACTCAGCTGTGACTCCAGCGCCTTAGTGACAGCTCCAATCTCTCGAACGAGTGTATTTGCATCGTGTTGGTCACACCGAAAATATCTGCACACAAGGAAGGAAGATGGAAAAGCTACCAGGTTACAATGTCACAGACACACAACTCCCTCGAGATTCGGGTTTTAGCACGAGCTCGGAGTGTGGAGTAGAGTTGTGTGTGTTGAGTGTGCTCCCCAAACATATCGCATCATAATTTGCACGAAGCATACCTGCAGCTCAATTTCTGTGTCACCCTCCCCTATCAAGGCATTTTTTTCTGAGCAGTGTCATAGCTAAGTGGGTTAATGTGCATGTTGTAGAGAACTGTGTGCAATTTGAAGATCATGGGTCCTGCGCTCACTAATGTAGCTCTCATGGTTAATGTGTCTATGGCCAGTGCTGTAAATTTCGTGAAAGTTGAGGTGTGTTCTCTAAAGGGCATGACCAAAAAAAGTGTAACTAGAAATCCTTTCTAAGATGCATGGCCTACGTAATATGGCTGTGGTTTAAAACAAGTGACCTGGCATGCATGAAGAAATTGAATGAACGCCACATAACAGATTTATTTGTACCGTACTGCACAATTGGAACGAAACTAGTCGTTCCATGGTCAGCAGTTTAACCACTCTGATGCTGAGTGAGTAAGCACTCAGATTCTAATATTGCTAAACAAATTTCTTGAAGTTGATTTGAAATACATCTCCAGATAATGTACTATCCGTTGTTTTATTACAACATGAGTGTTCTGACACCAGGGCCTCCTCGTAATAAGACCATCGAATCCTGCTCCACCGAGGCACCCATCATACAGCTCCACCGATGCACCCACCACACAGCTCCACCGAGGCACCCACCACCAAGCTCCAATGATGCACCCACCACCCAGCTCCACCGATGCACCCACCACCCAGCTCCACCGATGCACCCACCACACAGCTCCACCTACACAGCTCCACCGATGCACCCACCAAACAGCTCCACCAAAACACCCAGCACACAGCTCCACAGATGCACCCACCACACAGCTCCACCGAGGCACCCACCACACAGCTCCACCGAGGCACCCACCACACAGCTCCACCGAGGCACCCACCACACAGCTCCACCGAGGCACCCACCACACAGCTCCACCGAGGCACCCACCACACAGCTCCACCGAGGCACCCACCACACAGCTCCACCGAGGCACCCACCACACAGCTCCACCGAGGCACCCACCACACAGCTCCACCGAGGCACCCACCACACAGCTCCACCGAGGCACCCACCACACAGCTCCACCGAGGCACCCACCACACAGCTCCACCGAGGCACCCACCACACAGCTCCACCGAGGCACCCACCACACAGCTCCACCGAGGCACCTACCACACAGCTCCACCGAGGCACCCACCACACAGCTCCACCTACACAGCTCCACCGATGCACCCACTACACAGCTCCACCGATGCACCCACCACCCAGCTCCACTGATACACCCACCACCCAGCTCCACCGATGCACCCAGCACACAGCTCCAATGACACAGCTCCACCGATGCACCCACCACACAGCTCCACCGATGCACCCACCACACAGCTCCCCCGAGGTACCCACCACACAGCTCCCCAGAGGTACCCACCACACAGCTCCACAGAGGTACCCACCACACAGCTCCACCGATGCACCCACCACACAGCTCCACCGATGCACCCACCACACAGCTCCACCGATGCACCCACCACACAGCTCCACCGATGCACCCACCACACAGCTCCACCGATGCACCCACCACACAGCTCCACCGATGCACCCACCACACAGCTCCACCGATGCACCCACCACACAGCTCCACCGATGCACCCACCACACAGCTCCACCGAGGCACCCACCACACAGCTCCTCCGAGGCACCCACCACACAGCTCCACAGATGCACCCACCACACAGCTCCACAGATGCACCCACCACACAGCTCCACCGATGCACCCACCACACAGCTCCACCGATGCAGCCACCACACAGCTCCACCGATGCACCCACCACACAGCTCCACCTACACAGCTCCACCGATGCACCCACCACACAGCTCCACCAAAGCACCCACCACCCAGCTCCACCGATGCACCCAGCACACAGCTTCACCGAGGCACCCACCACACAGCTCCACCGAGGCACCCACCACACAGCTCCACCGATGCACCCACCACACAGCTCCACCGATGCACCCACCACACAGCTCCACCGAGGTACCCACCACACAGCTCCACCGAGGTACCCACCACACAGCTCCACCGAGGTACCCACCACACAGCTCAACCGATGCACCCACCACACAGCTCCACCGATGCACCCACCACACAGCTCCACCGAGGCACCCACCACACAGCTCCACCGAGGCACCCACCACACAGCTCTACCATGCCCCACCACACAGCTCAACCGATGCACCCACCACACAGCTTCACCGATGCACCCACCACACAGCTCCACCGAGGCACCCACCACACAGCTCCACCGAGGCACCCACCACACAGCTCCACCGAGGCACCCACCACACAGCTCCACCGATGCACCCACCACACAGCTCCACCGAGGCACCCACCACACAGCTCCAGCGATGCACCCACTACACAGCTCCACCGAGGCACCCACCACACAGCTCCACCGATGCACCCACCACACAGCTCCCCCGAGGTACCCACCACACAGCTCCACCGAGGTACCCACCACACAGCTCCACCGAGGTACCCACCACACAGCTCCACCGAGGTACCCACCACACAGCTCCACCGATGCACCCACCACACAGCTCCACCGATGCACCCACCACACAGCTCCACCGATGCACCCACCACACAGCTCCACCGACACAGCTCCACCGATGCAGCCACCACACAGCTCCACCGATGCAGCCACCACACAGCTCCACCGATGCAGCCACCACACAGCTCCACCGATGCAGCCACCACACAGCTCCACCGATGCAGCCACCACACAGCTCCACCGATGCAGCCACCACACAGCTCCACCGATGCAGCCACCACACAGCTCCACCGATGCAGCCACCACACAGCTCCACCGATGCAGCCACCACACAGCTCCACCGATGCAGCCACCACACAGCTCCACCGATGCAGCCACCACACAGCTCCACCGATGCAGCCACCACACAGCTCCACCGATGCAGCCACCACACAGCTCCACCGATGCAGCCACCACACAGCTCCACCGATGCAGCCACCACACAGCTCCACCGATGCAGCCACCACACAGCTCCACCGATGCAGCCACCACACAGCTCCACCGATGCAGCCACCACACAGCTCCACCGATGCAGCCACCACACAGCTCCACCGATGCAGCCACCACACAGCTCCACCGATGCAGCCACCACACAGCTCCACCGATGCAGCCACCACACAGCTCCACCGATGCAGCCACCACACAGCTCCACCGATGCAGCCACCTCACAGCTCCACCGATGCAGCCACCTCACAGCTCCACCGATGCAGCCACCACACAGCTCCACCGATGCAGCCACCACACAGCTCCACCGATGCAGCCACCACACAGCTCCACCGATGCAGCCACCACACAGCTCCACCGATGCAGCCACCACACAGCTCCACCGATGCACCCACCACACAGCTCCACCGACACAGCTCCACCGATGCAGCCACCACACAGCTCCACCGATGCACCCACCACACAGCTCCACCGATGCACCCACCACACAGCTCCACCGATGCACCCACCACACAGCTCCACCGAGGCACCCACCACACAGCTCTACCATGCCCCACCACACAGCTCCACCGATGCACCCACCACACAGCTCCACCGATGCACCCACCACACAGCTCCACCGATGCACCCACCACACAGCTCCACCGATGCACCCACCACACAGCTTCACCGATGCACCCACCACACAGCTTCACCGATGCACTCACCACACAGCTTCACCGATGCACTCACCACACAGCTCCACCGAGGCACCCACCACACAGCTCTACCATGCCCCACCACACAGCTCCACCGATGCACCCACCACACAGCTTCACAGATGCACCCACCACACAGCTCCACCGACACAGCTCCACCGATGCACCCACCACACAGCTCCACTGAGGCACTCACCACACAGCTCCACTGAGGCACCCACCACACAGCTCCACCGAGGCACCCACCACACAGCCCTACCGAGGCACCCACCACACAGCCCTACCGAGGCACCCACCACACAGCTCCACCGATGCACCCACCACACAGCTCCACCGATGCACCCACCACACAGCTCCACCGATGCACCCACCACACAGCTCCACCGATGCACCCACCACACAGCTCCACCGACACAGCTCCACCGATGCAGCCACCACACAGCTCCACCGATGCAGCCACCACACAACTCCACCGATGCAGCCACCACACAGCTCCACCGATGCAGCCACCACACAGCTCCAGCGATGCACCCACTACACAGCTCCACCGATGCACCCACTACACAGCTCCACCGACACAGCTCCACCAATGCACCCACCACACAGCTCCACAGATGCACCCACCACACAGCTCCACCGATGCAGCCACCACACAGCTCCACCGATGCAGCCACCACACAGCTTCACCGACACAGCTCCACCGATGCACCCACCACCCAGCTCCACCGATGCACCCACCACACAGCTTCACCAACACAGCTCCACCGATGCACCCACCACACAGCTCCACCGATGCACCCACCACACAGCTCCACCGATGCACCCACCACACAGCTCCACCGATGCACCCACCACACAGCTCCACCGACACAGCTCCACTGAGGCACCCACCACACAGCTCCACTGAGGCACCCACCACACAGCTCCACATAGGCACCCACCACACAGCTCCACCGAGGCACCCACCACACAGCCCTACCGAGGGACCCACCTCACAGCCCTACCGAGGCACCCACCACACAGCTCCACCGATGCACCCACCACACAGCTCCACCGATGCACCCACCACACAGCTCCACCGATGCACCCACCACACAGCTCCACCGATGCACCCACCACACAGCTCCACCGATGCACCCACCACACAGCTCCACCGATGCACCCACCACACAGCTCCACCGATGCACCCACCACACAGCTCCACCGATGCACCCACCACACAGCTCCACCGATGCACCCACCACACAGCTCCACCGATGCACCCACCACACAGCTCCACCGATGCACCCACCACACCGCTCCACCGACACAGCTCCACCGATGCAGCCACCACACAGCTCCACCGATGCAGCCACCACACAGCTCCACCGATGCACATACCACACAGCTCCACCGATGCACATACCACACAGCTTCACCGACACAGCTCCACCGATGCACCCACCACACAGCTCCACCGATGCACCCACCACACAGCTCCACCGATGCACCCACCACACAGCTCCACCGATGCACCCACCACACAGCTCCACCGATGCACCCACCACACAGCTCCACCGATGCACCCACCACACAGCTCCACCGATGCACCCACCACACAGCTCCACCGATGCACCCACCACACAGCTCCACCGATGCACCCACCACACAGCTCCACCGATGCACCCACCACACAGCTCCACCGATGCACCCACCACACAGCTCCACCGATGCACCCACCACACAGCTCCACCGATGCACCAACCACACAGCTCCACCGATGCACCCACCACACAGCTCCACTGAGGCACCCACCACACAGCTCCACCGATGCACCCACCACACAGCTCTACCGAGGGACCCACCTCACAACCCTACCGAGGCACCCACCACACAGCTCCACCGATGCACCCACCACACAGCTCCACCGATGCACCCACCACACAGCTCCACCGATGCACCCACCACACAGCTCCACCGATGCACCCACCACACAGCTCCACCGATGCACCCACCACACAGCTCCACCGATGCACCCACCACACAGCTCCACCGATGCACCCACCACACCGCTCCACCGACACAGCTCCACCGATGCAGCCACCACACAGCTCCACCGATGCAGCCACCACACAGCTCCACCGATGCACATACCACACAGCTCCACCGATGCACATACCACACAGCTCCACCGATGCACCCACCACACAGCTCCACCGATGCACCCACCACACAGCTCCACCGATGCACCCACCACACAGCTCCACCGATGCACCCACCACACAGCTCCACCGATGCACCCACCACACAGCTCCACCGATGCACCCACCACACAGCTCCACCGATGCACCCACCACACAGCTCCACCGATGCACCCACCACACAGCTCCACCGATGCACCCACCACACAGCTCCACCGATGCACCCACCACACAGCTCCACCGATGCACCCACCACACAGCTCCACCGATGCACCCACCACACAGCTCCACCGATGCACCCACCACACAGCTCCACCGATGCACCCACCACACAGCTCCACCGAGGCACCCACCACACAGCTCCACTGAGGCACCCACCACACAGCTCCACCGAGGCACCCACCACACAGCTCCACCGAGGCACCCACCACACAGCTCCACTGAGGCACCCACCACACAGCTCCACCGATGCACCCACCACACAGCTCCACCGAGGTACCCACCACACAGCTCCACCGAGGTACCCACCACACAGCTCCACCGAGGTACCCACCACACAGCTCCACCGACACAGCTCCACCGATGCACCCAGCTCCACCGATGCACCCAGCTCCACCGATGCACCCACCACACAGCTCCACCGACACAGCTCCACCGATGCACCCACCACACAGCTCCACCGATGCACCCACCACACTGCTCCACCGATGCAGCCACCACACAGCTCCACCGATGCACCCACCACACAGCTCCACTGAGGCACCCACCACACAGCTCCACCGATGCACCCACCACACAGCTCTACCGAGGGACCCACCTCACAACCCTACCGAGGCACCCACCACACAGCTCCACCGATGCACCCACCACACAGCTCCACCGATGCACCCACCACACAGCTCCACCGATGCACCCACCACACAGCTCCACCGATGCACCCACCACACAGCTCCACCGATGCACCCACCACACAGCTCCACCGATGCACCCACCACACAGCTCCACCGATGCACCCACCACACAGCTCCACCGATGCACCCACCACACAGCTCCACCGATGCACCCACCACACAGCTCCACCGATGCACCCACCACACAGCTCCACCGATGCACCCACCACACAGCTCCACCGATGCACCCACCACACAGCTCCACTGAGGCACCCACCACACAGCTCCACTGAGGCACCCACCACACAGCTCCACTGAGGCACCCACCACACAGCTCCACCGAGGCACCCACCACACAGCTCCACTGAGGCACCCACCACACAGCTCCACCGAGGTACCCACCACACAGCTCCACCGAGGTACCCACCACACAGCTCCACCGAGGTACCCACCACACAGCTCCACCGACACAGCTCCACCGATGCACCCAGCTCCACCGATGCACCCAGCTCCACCGATGCACCCACCACACAGCTCCACCGACACAGCTCCACCGATGCACCCACCACACAGCTCCACCGATGCACCCACCACACTGCTCCACCGATGCAGCCACCACACAGCTCCACCGACACAGCTCCACCGATGCAGCCACCACACAGCTCCACCGATGCACCCACAACCCAGCTCCACCGATGCACTCACCACACAGCTCCACCGATGCGCCAACTAAGCTCCACCGATGCAGCCACCACACAGCTCCACCGATGCAGCCACCACACAGCTCCACCGATGCAGCCACCACAGCTCCACCGACACAGCTCCACCGATGCACCCACCACACAGCTCCACCGACACAGCTCCACCGATGCACCCACCACACAGCTCCACCGATGCACCCACCACACAGCTCCACCGATGCACCCACCACACAGCTCCACCGATGCACCCACCACACAGCTCCACCGATGCAGCCACCACACAGCTCTACCATGCTCCCACCACACAGCTCTACCATGCCCCCACCACACAGCTCTACCATGCCCCCACCACACAGCTCTACCATGCCCCCACCACACAGCTCCACCGATGCACCCACCACACAGCTCCACCGACACAGCTCCACCGATGCACCCACCACCCAGCTCCACCGATGCACCCACCACCCAGCTCCACCGATGCACCCACCACACAGCTCCACCGATGCACCCACCACACAGCTCCACCGATGCACCCACCACACAGCTCCACCGATGCAGCCACCACACAGCTCCACCGATGCAGCCACCACACAGCTCCACCGATGCAGCCACCACACAGCTCCACCGATGCAGCCACCACACAGCTCAACCGATGCACCCACCACACAGCTCCACCGATGCACCCACCACACAGCTCCACCGACACAGCTCCACCGATGCACCCACCGCCCAGCTCCACCGATGCAGCCACCACACAGCTTCACCGACACAGCTCCACCGATGCACCCACCACCCAGCTCCACCGATGCACCCACCACACAGCTCCACCGACACAGCTCCACCGATGCACCCACCACACAGCTCCACCGATGCACCCACCACACAGCTCCACCGATGCAGCCACCACACAGCTCCACCGATGCACCCACGACACAGCTCCACCGATGCACCCACGACACAGCTCCACCGATGCACCCACCACACAGCTCCACCGATGCACCCACCACACAGCTCCTCCGAGGCACCCACCACACAGCTCCTCCGAGGCACCCACCACACAGCTCCACAGATGCACCCACCACACAGCTCCACAGATGCACCCACCACACAGCTCCACAGATGCACCCACCACACAGCTCCACAGATGCGCCCACCACACAGCTCCACAGATGCGCCCACCACACAGCTCCACAGATGCGCCCACCACACAGCTCCACCGATGCACCCACCACACAGCTCCACCGATGCACCCACCACCGCCGAGGCACCCACCACCGCCGAGGCACCCATCACACAACTCCGCCGAGGCACCCACCACACAGCTCCGCCGAGGCACCCACCACACAGCTCCACCGATGCACTCACCACACAGCTCCACCGATGCGCCAACTAAGCTCCACTGATGCGCCCACCACACAGCTCCACAGATGCGCCCACTACACAGCTCCACCGAAGCACCCACCACACAGCTCCACCGATGCACCCACCACCGCCGAGGCACCCATCACACAACTCCGCCGAGGCACCCACCACACAACTCCGCCGAGGCACCCACCACACAGCTCCACCGATGCACTCACTACACAGCTCCACCGATGCGCCAACTAAGCTCCACTGATGCACCCACCACACAGCTCCACCGATGCACCCACCACACAGCTCCACCGAGGTACCCACCACACAGCTCCACCAATGCACCCACCACACAGCTCCACCGAGGTACACACCACTCAGCGCAACCACAGCATCACTCAGCGCAACCACAGCATCACTCAGCGCAACCACAGCATCACTCAGCGCAACCACAGCATCACTCAGCGCAACCACAGCATCACTCAGCGCAACCACAGCATCACTCAGCGCAACCACAGCATCACTCAGCGCAACCACAGCATCACTCAGCGCAACCACAGCATCACTCAGCGCAACCACAGCATCACTCAGCGCAACCACAGCATCACTCAGCGCAACCACAGCATCACTGGTTCAAATATGTTCTTTCAATGTTTCAAACTGTTTTCAAGCTTTCACGCTTTATTACAAATCACAAAAAGATGTTAATATTTCACTTCTGTTCTTGGATTTTCGTCGCAATAAAAAACACTGAACATAATCTTCACAAAAGTTATTTACAAAAGTTTAAGCTATTGCCAATACAAATTAAATAAATTATTTAAGTATTATTTAAAAAAATTAAAAGCCATTGTTATTTGTAATATCAATACATCTAAGTCACGTAAATACAAAACATGTTGCATTACAAATGCTATAGGTGTCACATTTGCGAAAGTTTAACTATTGGCATTGTAAATGACAAAGCTATTAATTTAGCTATTTGAAAAAATAACACAAATAAAAAAAATTCATTTGTAAGACCAATAGCTCAAACTTTCCTAATGCGAGCCCTATTGCATTTCCAATGCTTGTTTTGAAGGGGGTGGTCTCACTCTCTTCCGGTTTAAGTGTAGCCGAGGACTGTTGATGTTGGCTTACTAAAAGTGGAAACTGAAATTTAGTGCCCCCGTTGGAGCATCTGAGGAGAGATGCAACACACTGGGAGTCGTTACCACTGACGCTGTTGGGAAAAGCAGCACTCTTTAAAATGATGGCGCTTCCCCGCTTTGTCTGCGTTAGAAAACACAACATTCCCTCCAGGCTATTTCAAAAAGATAGCGGCCCAAGTATCCAACCTGTTATGGGGTAACAAACCGGCACGTATAGCACAGAATAAGTTGACCCGTGGGTGATATTATGGCGGGATAGCACTCCAGAATATACAATTATATTACTGGGCGGAGCAATTAAAGGTGATCAACCAGTGGATACATGCCCCGCAGTCAGACCCTGCATACAATGCAGACAGGTTTCTATTGGGACCTGGAAATTTACTCTCTGCACTTTCCAACAGGGGGCATACCCCAGCGTTAATAGGGCCCACACAGCACACTGTCACAATAGGGCATGCGGCACAGGCAAAAATGGGCTGGCAAGGGGTTCTAACCCAACTTATTCCTCTATGGGACACTAAGCGATTGGGACGACTCCACAATAGCAGGGACTTTGAGTAATGGGATGCCATAGGAATATCCACGGTGGGGGACATGTGGTCTAAGTGGAAAGTAGTCACATTCGAACATCTTCAGCGACAATACGAACTGACACCCACTGAAATCTTTTGCTACATGCAGATAAAAAACACACACTGACCATGGCCATACCACACGGTACCGAGGTGCTTGAGGCCTCCCCCTTATAGGACAGGCTACTGATGGAATGTATGCAAAAGAGGGCTATGTCATTCACCTACCGGAAATTAGTTAATAACCTTCCGGACCTCACAACACTGCTCGGGGACAAATGGGCCTGTGACATAGGCGACCTTGTTGACACGGAGTGGCAGGAGGCACTGGCCTCGCCAGAGGAGGTGGGGTTACCCTCGCGACTCAGGCTAGTGCAGCTTAAAATCCTATATCGCACCTACAACACTAAACACGCCATATGCAAGATGGGAAAAACACAGCATCCCTATTGCCTTAGAAGTTGTGGGAAGGAAGGTACCTTCTATCACACCATATGGCACTGTCCAAAAATCGCGGAATACTGGAGGAAAATTATGAGAACAATATCGCAGACAGCAGGGGTGTCATTGGTACCAGAACAACCTTACTCACCAGGCGCAGAATTGGGCCACACTGGGGATAATGGTTGCTAAATGTAATATTGCTCAAAAGTGGGGGGCGACGGACGTGCCGTCCCTAACTGCCTGGTGCAAAGTCATGGACACGGCTATGGTGGCTGAAAGGACAGTGTTTATTAGTCGTGGAGGCCCCCGGAAATGGAGTAGGGTGTGGGGAGCATGAAACAAAATCAGGGGAGACATTTGTGAACCGCCACCAGAACAAAATGAGAGTTCGGAGGAGGAAACAGTGTCATGACCTATATGGAAAGTTTATATGTAGTCTGTGGATCTAGATGAGACTTTGTATATTGTTTTTGTACTAATGCTAAAGGAATGTGGAATGATGTGCTACTTTATGAATGTATTTCGTTGGAAGCCATCGGCTACGCTGATGAAAATAAAAAATAAAAAGCACACAAAAAAAGTGGAAACTGAGGAGGGGGCCAAACATAATCAGAGTTTTCAAAGAGGCCTAATTATAGGATCCAAAATTATTTTAAACGTGACAACTTAAACCCTTAAATTATAATGCCCCAAAAAACTAACTCTGAGACCAACTTAATAAACAATCCATAGTGCTTCCTTATTGCTATTCTGCAATCTACCCAAATCAATCTGAGATTTTTTTAATAAAGATGACAGCCACTCCGAATGTGTGGGGGGTGCAACTTCTACCCAGCTCTTGCAGATTTCCCTACTAGCCAGCAGGTTTGCGTGAAAGAGGAACCCTAGCAGGGTCCGTTACCCCGCTCGATATGCCAAAAATAGTCAGGGCAAGAGAAATTTGGCCTGGAAATCCCAAAATAGCAGCTATAGTTGCCCCTACTTTTCCCCAATATTCTGTTATCACTGGGCATTGTTTAAACATGTGCATATCAGAGGCACTTTCTAAATCACACTTCTTGCAGCTAACTGGGAGTCCCTTCGATATTTTGGACAGTCTTAATGGAGATAAGTAGGCCCTGTGGGTAGTGAAATAATGATTCCTCCTGAGCCAAGCTGGTTTTACAGCAGTGAACAAGATGTTAAAGGAAGTTTACCACAAGTCTTCCCAGTATTCATCTGGCATAAAGGCTCCCCACAGTACTCCAGCTAATTTAAAATATCCATCAATGGCTTCCTCTATGGACCAATAAAAGAAGGAAACCTCTTTCTCTTCCACCGGTCATATCACTAGTTGCTCCTCAAGGGAATTTCCTATGCCTATGGTTTTTTTTAGGTTCTGGGCCCAGCTCTGCAACTGTAGGTATTTAAACCTAGATATGCCCTCCTCTACCCTTTTGTGGAGTGACGACCAAGATGTAAGTGAACCGTCAGGCGACAGATTCCCTCGGCCCCCCCTCCCCACACACACACACACACACACCTTTAATCCTGCTATTCTAAGGGGTGTAACTAATTATCTTTCAGGCAATCTGGAACCCCTGGAGAATCCAACCGGGGGGCCGAACTACTAAAGTAATTAAGACCGTTGCATCGTTTAATTCTAGCCCCTATTTGAGCCATCCCCAGCAAAACTTTCAACCTGATCTTTTTGAAGAACCTCTGATCTCCATATTTAAAGAGGAATCCCTCCTGCGACAGACCCACACCCTTTAGCATAGCGGAGTACATAACCTCCACCCCTGTATGATCAGAGGTTTTCAGCAGCATTCTTAAGTGCGCAAACTGGAAAGCCCAGGCGTAGTACTGCAAGTCAGGGGTGCAAGACTCCCTTTCTCCCTCCTACGCCTTAGCTTCTTCCAGGCTATCTTTGTGGCCCTGTTAGTCCAAACGAAAGAGTTGATTGCTTGCTGAAGCTAATCTATCACCAATTTTTCAAAATTTAAAGGGATGGTGTTAAAAAGAAAAGTGATTTTTGGTAGTATGACCATTTTGATCAGATGAATCCTCCTCAGAATGGTCAAAGGGCCCAAGATTTCAATAATTTCTGGCATTCCCTACAAACATTTGCCAGATTAGTTAGTCCCGGAGATCTTATCTATGTCCTGACCAATCCTGACCACCAAGTATCTTATGTCACTTACCCTCCTAAATTTCTCTCAGCGAGAAAATCTGGAGATAGATATATCCCAGCAAGAGGTCAGGAAGGCTATATCTCCCTGTAAGGGAGGAAAGGCTGTACGGCCAGATGGGTACCCAGCGGAATTTTATAGATGTTTGGGGGACGCAATAATCCAGAGTTTTACAGCACTCTTTAACGGGATACTATCGGAGGGTGCTAGGGTGAAAGCAGGCAAAAATCCTGAGAACTGCGCGTCTTATAGACACATCTCCCTGCTGAAAACAGATTACAAAATCTTTGCAAGGATGCTGGCAGACAGACTGGGAGCAGTGGCGGGTGATCAGAAGGGTTTTGAGAGTGGCAGGAACCTAGCTGATCTTACTTATGATTTCGTCGGTGCAATAGACTTGGCTTCCACTTTTTCACTTCCTCTTGCAGCCATGACATTAGACGCCACCAAGGCCTTAGATAGGGTTAATTGGGTATATCTCTCGGCAGTAATGGAAAATGTTTGGAGGAAAATTCTGTTGAGTTATTCAGCTCATATACAGAGATCCCTCGGCGAGACTCCTGGTAAATGGAAAACTGACCAACCCTTTCAAGATCACCAGGGGTACCAAGCAGGGCTTCCCCATCTCCCCACTCCTCTTTGACCTATATATTGAGCCTTTTGCTCAGTGCTTAAGAGAAGAGCCTGGTATTTTACTATTCAAGTTTGGGGCATGTGAGAGGAAGGTAGCTCTGTTTGCCGACGACGTTTTGATCCGCTTCTGATTTGGAGAAGTCCTTTCCTCAGATCAATAGGTTGGCACAGGACTTTGGGTAGGTTTCCGGTTACTAGGTTAACGGGGGTCAGGATTGTTCAGTACATACATAAGATCTCCAGGACTAACCTGGAAAATACATCTAATCTTAATTATTTATGTATTGCACAAACATCGTTACGCTTTCTTATTGATTGAATGTTTGTGTTTTCAAATCTCTTTTCACAGAAAATATGTCCAACTCAAAATTATTTTCTGTAACTCGCATTGCTGAATTCATTTGCAGCAGCATCCCTAAATAAAGAAATTAAACACTACATGACAACTTTCTTTCAGTGCTGGGAATAACAATCCCGTCAAAATAACACTGTTGCTCTCAGACAATGAATCAGCACACCTGACAAGTTCACCCTTGCAAGACCAACCTTGATGCAAACATCTAACAATGAATCTTCCACTCTGTGAAAATAAACATAATAAGCGCAAAACAAATTGCACTTCACTTTCTTTAAATAGGTCTAGTTGAACTTACTCATTTTAGAAGGCATGTTTTTAATAACCTTACAATGAGCTTAGCAATTAAAATTGTATTTACAATACACATTGTTACATAAAACACATTTTAAAAATTCACACATTATCCCAAACAAAAACACACTTTCTCAAAACAAGGACAGACATTACTATAGTGTCAGGCAAACAATGCGCCAAATCAGGGGCTCCTAATCTTTGGACATCTGTGGAAATCCACTGAATCACAAATGGAAGCCCGGGACCCCTGACAAAGCAGTTTCTACAATATGACCCTCAAAACAACACATAAAATATAGAACCAAGTATACAAACAAATACACTAATTATTATGCATTTATTTATTTCACAATAAAGATATGAAACAAATAAAAAACTTATTTGAATGGGTAGGTTTGAGCTATATAAAACTCAGTTTTTTTCTAAAATAAGTAGTGATATGCTAGATTCTACTCCTAATGCGGTCTCTCTTTGTCTGCGCATACCAGCGTCTCAATTCAGGCCAACGATTGTTCATTCTAGATTTTGTTTACTCTACTTTTGCTGCACACATGAATCAAGCTAAAAATAACAGCTTAATTTTTAGGCTCCAATCTCAAATGCATTCTCAGTAAATGATGTTAGAAAATGTTCAATTTTATTTTTTCTTACGCACATATACTTTATCAATCTGCTAACATTATTTAATTTTCTAAACAGTTAAGGAACCGCGGAGCAGGTGTTGCGGACCCCAATCAGGTTAAGTACCACTGCTCTAAATCATTCTAAAATGTACTCAAATCAAATAATACGTAATGCAAAATAACAAAATACATATTGAGTGACGTGTATGAGTGTAGATTAAGTACGGGTCACTAAGTGGTGAGGTGACGGAAGAACATCACGCAATAGCTGATGAAGTGCACAATTTCCTTTTTTCTTTTCTTCTTTTTAAGCCACCACAAATATCTTTTGTAGAATCGTGAACAACATGGTACTAGTGTATTTCTTGCATTCATAGGAAGTGTGTACACATTAAATGCTTTATGTTTTTGGTCGATTTATTAAAACCATGTATATGTTTAGTTCCAGGCCGCTGAGGAAGAGCCTACCAGGGCTCGAAATGCATCGGGCATCATTGTTGAAACATTGTTAATGATTGTATTATTATTTTGAAAAGTTTAATGTATGAATAAACTTGCTTAAAAGATTATGTTGGGCAGGCCATTTGTACATACTGTTCATGCTCTCCCTCCAGTTTATTCGGTATACGATGCTATCTATTCTGACTATTCGACGGATGCACTCCCTTTCTAGAGTGAAGCCGAGATTAATTTAAGTAAGTACATGGTGGTGTGTGCCTAGGGGCTCTATACTATCTGTACTAGCAGCATACTCTGGGATCTTTTATTCTATGCTTTGTTTTGGCTACAGCTGGTGGTCCAATTGGGCTTTTGGAATATTCTATAAGAGGCAACCCCTGCAAAAATTGTCTGGCTCATCATCAATATAGACCGTTTTGGCTCATATATTAGGTACTTCACATATTTTGATTAGATCTACCGTTTAGATTTGGCCAGTACATGTTTATGTTGCTTATATTTACTCTTGCTCCTTATTTAGGATTCGGCATTCCGCTTGAGGGTAGTGTCATCTTCATTTTTAGATTCCCAAATAATAGAAGGTCGTGTGAGCTGGATCCCTACTATTGGAGTAGTACTCATATCTAGCGAGTAAGTATATTATGCTTGTATGATAATAAGTTGGGCTATAAGGTTTCTCACAGTTTAATACATTTCTGTGAACACTAGGGGATCCTTTTTAACATTCTTCTATTTTCTTCTAACTTACTTTTTCTTTTGGTGTATTCTCTATTCTCGTATTGTACACACCTCATTTATTCTATTTGATATTTTTCATGCACTCAGTTATAATCCTGCTCTCCTTACATCTTGTAGAGGAATTTTTAATTAGATTTTCTAATTATTTTTGTGATGTTATATTGTTCCCACAGACTGGATTGACGAAGCCAGTATTTTCAAATTCTTGCATTGTGAAAGAAAATAAATGTATCAGGCCTAATTATATTTGTACATATACCATCAGCGCCCTGAAGAACGATGGTACATGAAATTTCCGAAGCGCGCGTCGGCACATAGTGTTGTGGTTTTGTATGTTTATGATGTTTGTTAGGTTTTGTGGATTATATTAATTTTTTTGATCGTTTGTGATTTATGTATATATATATATTTGTAATGGTTGAGACATGTACCTCATTTTCTGATTGCTTCGTCTTTGTTTGGATTTTTATAAATTTGATCTGGATATTAGTATGTGAATTTTATGCAGAGTATATTTATTGAAAAAGAAGAAGAAAAATATTGATTATTGAATATATGAAATAAGTATATATATATTTTTTTGGGGATAAAATACCAATAAAAATTTGATTAATTTGTGACACTGCGTGGGACTAACTTGATGTGAAGTAATCTCTGGGTAGGCCTCCTCTAATGTTTATTGTATTGCCGTTTCCCTGTTTGTGCCCCCTGAGAATTGTTTACCAGGGTCCCTCTACTTTTATTCATAAGATTATAATAAAACAACCATCAAAGTCTGCTATTCAGCCATATTCAAACAGAAATATCCCTATTTCCGTTCTTTAACAGTCAAGCAGGGAGAGGGGGGAGCAAAATAGCACTGTGTGGGTATTGGTGGGTTATTTAATATCTATCCCCAACCTTTAGTGGAGGAACTGCCAAATTTTTAACTACGCGGACGACACTCAACTGCTAGTCCAGCTCGAGAACACCAGCCAGGCACAAGACTCTGTAAAGAATCTGCTTAGATTCACCGTTAACTGGATGACAAACAATCTTCTGAAAGTTAACGCAGAGAAAACAGAGGTGCTGGTCATCACTAAACAAGAAAGTCCCTGGTGCGAGCTTTTCTGGCCCCCAGAATTAGGGGAGATGCCAAACCCAGGAAGAGTGGTCAAAAGCTTAGGATTAAAAATGGACGCAGACCTATCTATGGCCCCTCAAGTACCGGCGGTGGTAGGTTCCTGCATAGGCCTGCTCAGGCAACTCCGGAAATTGGTGCCCATCCTCTCTGTCCCGACATTGCAATCTATAGTGTCCGCCACAGTTCTCTCGGCTGGACTACGGCAATGCTTTGTATTTAGGTCTCCTGCAGAAAATCCTGAAGAAACTGCAGGTGGTGCAGAATGATGCAGCCAGGCTGATTTTTTTCCCTACCGAGGACCACTCGTGTGACCCCCCCCTTCTCCTGAAGCTGCACTAGCTGCCTATCGAATATAGAGTGCAGTTCAAATGTCTTTGTATAGTCCATAAAGCCATCTATAGAGAGGCCCCTAAGTACATTAAAGATCGTTTGAGGAAGTACACCCGGGTAGAGCTCTGGCAAAGCCTGTAAATTAACTCAACCCAGATTTAATCTTAAATCTAAGGATGGCAGAGCTTTGTCGGTACTCCTTCTGCAAATCTGGAACGAGCTAACTGCAACTTTGCAAGGGGACTCAGCGCTACTCTCTTTCAGAAAGAAGTTAAAGACCTATCTGTTTAAAAAGATAACATCAACACCCTAATTGTCTGTTTGATTGCGGAGTGCATTCAGATTGGCAGTGTGGTGTGTACTTTTTTCTGTGAAAGCGCTTAGAGACCAGTGGTGATTTGCGCAATACAAAAATATAGTAACATAACATAACTTTTGGGGGGGGGGGGGGTAATAAGAGTGAGAGAACTGAAAAATTTGCACTTTCATGAAGTGTTGACTAAAAAAGAAAAAAGCAGATCACTAACTGTGAGCTATGAAAGGAAACAATTCTGCCAATCAAAAGGAACATAAAGAAGACATGCACCATGAAAAGGACTCTGGTGTCGGCCCTTTTGCAACTAGATCAAAGACTCCTAGCCAGCGTTAAGTCCATATCTTTAATGAATACATATCATCCGTACAAGTACAGCTTACAAATGTCCTCCACTTGAATAATCTCTTCTTGACCTCATATAGTTCTATACCCAAAACACAATGTACAATCCACATTATAAGACATCAATTCATCACCTCTCCCCCTCCCCTCCCCCCAAAAAAGCTCTGCGGCAGGCACATCTACAAACTTAAGTCTAGATATTAATTCTTCTGTCATTTAAAATGCACTTTCTTTTGGATGCGAATTTAAGAATTCACTGTTAATTATAATTAGTATACAAATGCAGAATGTCACACCACCATCATTTTTTCTAACAAATCCTCATGAACCAGTACGTTGGAGCAAATAGAAAAAAAGTTATTTACAAACTCTGCAAGAGTTTGTGGAACCAACTTATGTGAAAAACAGAAATATTGACTATTGATTAGGTGTGATGGGGCACAAAGTATTTGAAACATTGCCAGAACTAATGCAGGAAAAGGGGAGAGCATTGAACAAGTATTAATGTTGGATACTAAAATTGGACTGGAGCAACAGGATTCTGGATTAAGGGCTCAAGGAAGGGACGAATCAATTGAAGACTATGTGAGATGTCTAAGAAAACTAGCATCCACATGCAAATCTGGAGCATCTACAGAGAAAAGAATAAGATCAATTTATAATAATGTGTATTAGCTGCAAAACTAGAGAAGAGCGCTCCATGAAGGAAGAACCATTTGTAGAGGGGCTGATAGCAGTAGCAAAAAAAAGGGGAGGGGACACAGTTAAATAGGTGAGTAAATTGAGCAGTGATAAATAACAAGAAAATTACAAGGGAAAGCAATGTAGTAGAGTTTGTGCAATTAAGGAAAACGAACATGCATCAGAACATTGAAGCAGGCCTGCCAAGTATCACGCATCAGGTGTGACATTACCACATTTCAGTGTGGTGTTCCGCATCACCGCTCTGAAATGCATTGTCACGCATTTTAATGTTGCTATGCCAGCTGTACAGAACTGAAACTGGCTGCTCCAGGCTGCTGGCCCGCGCGTGGTATCTGTTATAAACCCAAATTACGTTGAAACAATTCCAAGTCTGGCTGCCTTTAGTCAGTGATAGGTATTTGAGATATCCTGATGGCTGCCTGCTTTCTCTCCAACTCTCTCTCCACTTCGGTTGTCATTATCATTTTCAAACTTCTTTACTTTTTTCAACTCTTCTTTTTCCCTCTCATATTTCCTATCATTGATTCATATGTCCATAGACTTGATGGACCTCTTTTTTGACAGGTTTTAAATGCAAATTTTGATATTAGGTTTGGAGCATTGATTAATTTTCTATCACATCACGAGAAGTCTGTCTTTTGTAGCTTTCTGATTAAGTGTATGATACATGGATTTTTGGATGTAACTTTTGGACTATAAGATGAGTCCATCACTATTTTAATAACTGTTTTTATGTTTATGATTAATATGAGTAAATGTTTGTTGTATTTATGTTGAGTCATATGTATTGGCATGTATGTTTATGTGTTTTGGCATTAACAGCCCTGAAGAAGTCCGCTTCAAGGACGAAACGCGTTGGCTGTGCCCCTTTCAACAAGTGATGCTTATGACTTTGTATTTTATAGAATCTGTTTGCTATCTGAATAAAGGAAACTTTTGTAGAACATTGTTATTGGGAAATTGATGTTCTTTCCCTGTTTGAGAAGTGGTGCACCTGGGCTTTTGTTTCAAATTCAAATTCAAAATCTTTTATTCGATTGATCGTTTTGATAATCATAAAAAGTACATCATAAAAGTTATATACATAGTTATAAAATCACGTTGTTACATTACAAGTTAAAAATATAAAAAAAGATTATTCTCTTAAGTCCATATGCAAGATTAATACAGATAAACAAAAATTCAGTTAGACGTCATTTCTATAGCTTTACGGATTGTTAAACATTATTTCAGAAACATCGCTACATTCTATGCCACATATTGTGTTTCTAGTTGTTGCAGTGCTAAAAATGCCGGGCGACAGGTCCTCAACCCCATCTGGCGCAACAATGGAATAATCCAATGTTTACGCGTTTGATCATAATAACGACAAAACAACACTACATGAATAGTCGTTTGAGGGGAGACCTGATCACACGGACATTTTACTAAGTCATGAGACCAATTTAACACTGTTGGAAAGGTGACCAATCGAAAAAACAAATTAAAACGGAACCTGGTTAGTAGATATTTTTCATGGTTCGATATATAAAATGTGAGGTAGGGCTGAATACCTGGGGACACTTGGACCATCAATGCATGAACATTTGATTGTTTGGTTACTTCGCCAGAGAGACGCAATTTTCTTAAATGATTAAGACATTGGTGTTTCAAAGCTTTTCTGCTTATCTCAATTATAGAAGATGGCTCAGTGAAGTAATGGATAAGGTCCAGGTCCTTCAGGAAATTGACAACATACACCAACCATGGGATACTTTTCCAAGATGTCAGTTCTAAACATTCTGAGATCAGGGCACGTGTTAAATGGCATTGTGGCTTTGTCCAAATACAGTGCCATAGGAGTATTGGTTGACATTTAATGTTGTCTGCAAGATAGTCAATTCCAAGCTCGATATGGCAGCCGTATGTAGGGGCGCTCTGTGGGAGTGGCAATAGATATTTTGCAAAGCCATTTTGGATTTTTTGCAAATCTTCAGTATTTACGTAGCCCCATACACCTGCTCCATATGTTGCAATGCTGTGGCATTTTGCTTGATGGATTTTAAGCAGTACAGATGGAGTTGGTTTGCCCAGTTTTCTGGAAAAAGAAACAAGGGCAGAGGTCGCTCTCTGGTAAAGCAGTTTTCTGGTTACCAACGCCCTTTTTCAGTTAGCTGGTCGTCAATTAGAATACCCAGATAAGGGTATTCCCCAACTCGTTCCAGTTTGGATTGCTCAATAAAAAGATGTTTAGAACTTTTTACCTTAGGCCCTGTATGCATGACGAAAGTCTTACTCTTATTCACTTTTAGCCCTAGTGAAAGCATAAAATTACAATATTTGTCCAACTGTTTTTGGAGCTGTACTAGGGTCCTAGCAAGAATTACGGAGTCGTCAGCATATAGTAGTGCTGGAATAGGGCGATGGTTGATGGTAGGTAGATCCTGGCTCCCTTCTAACATGGCTGCTTCCAGGCCGTTAGTATATAAGTTAAACAAGAAGGGAACCAGGACACAGCCCTGTCTAACTCCTCGGGTTATAGGAAAAGGGGATGTTAATTCTCCACCCGTCCCGTATCTTACGCAAGCCGAAGCGTCAGAATAAAGCTCACGCAGAAACTTGATGAGTGGAGGATCGACACCCAACTCCTCCAAAATGGACCACAGCTTGGCGTGGATCACACAATCGAACGCCGCACTGAGGTCGACGTAGACCAAAAATAGGTTACCCCGTTTAGCTCCCACGTACTTTCCTATTAAAAGGGTTAGATTTAAAGCCTGTTCAACAGTACCCAGTCCCTCCCGGAAACCATACTGGAGGTCGGTGATGATGTTCTTCTCTGCCGCCCAATCCTGGAAACGATCCAGGATTAGGCGACCCGCGACCTTCCCCAATGAATCCAGGAGGGAGATGGGCCTGTAGCAGGCGGGATTGTTTCTTTCACCCTTTTTAAAAATTGGGAGAAGTATAGAGGAGGACCAAGAGTCCAAAAGGCCAATGTTTAAAACGGTCGCCATCACCTGGGTGACAATTGGGGACCATAGGTAAATATTAGTGACAAATATGTCGAGTGGGACACCGTCTGGGCCAGGAGCCTTTCATGTTTTTGAGGAGGATAAAGCACGTATGACCTCACCGAGTGTAAAGTGAAGATCTATTGGATAAACCCCCTTTTTGGAGGACGCGATTGTTGGATCGGGCCGTGCGACAGACCGAGCGGGAGTCACTAAAGATCTTTGAAAAGTGGGTCACCCACTCATCTGCAGTCACAGCTACGTCCAAGTGCTGGTGTGAGTTAGCCTCAACCAGGAAAGGAGATTTGACTACCTGCCAAAACTGGGAGCTGTCCTTGCTATGACAGCTCTCATGTAATTGAGCCGACAGTTTGTTCTTATGGTCCTTTTTACAGTTGATTTGGGCCTGTTTATACTCCGATCTTAGTTTAGCTACTTTATTTTTGTCTCTGGTTGGATTGTGCAATTCCTTTTTTAAAGCGGTTAACGCTTTTCGACATGCTGTGTTAAACCATCTTGGCGCAGACTGGTTACCTACTTTATGATTGGGATGTAATTCAGCCTGGATAATTTTTAGGATATCCCTAAAACTGGATACAATTTGCTCAGGGGGAGAGTCCTCCGCCAGACAGGTATTTATCCATGGGAGTGCCTTAGATATGACCTTATTTGTTATTATTAATGGATCAATCCTTGACCATTTCACGGAGAAACCATTGGTTCTATCCATGGTCAATGATTTTTGGGTCAGTAGGCTCTTCCTAGTAGGATAAAGGTCGTTCGAGGTTAACTTAAGAACAATACTGTTAGGGAAATGATCGCCTGAGATTTCTGAACCTGTAGTAAACTGAAAGAGTATACCCTTTAAAGAATAAGAACACAATATAAAATCTATAGTGCTGAAACATCCCCTACCGTGGAAAGTAGGTTTAAATTCTACAGGAGGGTCTGCAAGTTCATTAGCATAGGTCAGTTCTAAAGACATTAAACTGTCATTAAAAGAGTCCCCTACGAGGGAATGGGTAAAGTGTGTCAATGGGCAATCATTTTCATCTAGAAGGCCGCAGTTGGTTTTTTTGTAATTAGCACACAATGGAACATTAAAATCCCCTCCCCATATTACGTTACACACAGATGGTAATTGCTTAGTGCGTTGATCATTTACAGACAGAGAAATTGCAGACACAGTTTTCGCACATTCGACTGAAGATAGGTTATTATAAAAATTGATGAGACAGTATGACGTACCATTTTTAAAAATAACCCCTAATATTTGATAATTCGGGGTGGTATAAAGGATGGAGATTTTCCTTACTGCCAGGTTATTTGAGATGTATACCGCTAAACCTCCCATAGGTCTGCCGTGGGTGGTTGGACACGCTGGAGAATGGTATGTTTTGTAGCCTTGTATGTGCAGTGGGTCAATTGTCCAGGTCTCTTGCAAGCAGATTATCTGATGGGTAGATACAAATTCCAGCCATGATTTAAGTAAAATCTTCGATCAAAGGCCTGCTACATTCCAGAATAGTATAGGTACTAGCAGGATCGATGAAGTTTTAATATTAAGTGCTGGACCTCCTAATTGGGACGGGGTATGGGGGGGATATACGGTTGTCAGCATTAGGAGGACAGGGCAAAATATCACCTAAACAGTTATCTGCGTTAGAGGGACAGGGCTGAGTATCAGCACATTGTTGAGAGTGTACATCTACTTTGCCCGTTGAGACTACAGTAGGTGGTAATAATATTACTTTAGGCGATGGAATTGGAGATGGGAAGAGATTTGATGACATAGGTGTTGGTAGACCAAATGGAGGGGGGTTCCCGTTATCCAGATTATTGGCCGATGGTGGTCAGTCCACCATCTCTAAACAGTCAAACCTGTTATACGTAGGAACACCCCTCCAGTCAAGAAATGGCGTGGTGTCTCTACCTCCTTGACCCATCCAGTTTGACCAATCCGGTTTTCTATTCCAGCTTCCTACCTGGGTCCAGTTCCACTCTGGGCCTGGAGCTTGGGATTTGGCTGGAGGATAGAAAAAGGATAGTCTTTTCGTGCCTATGCCTTCTAGGGATATCTGGGAACCCCAGGAAGAAATATATTCAACCGTTTGGGGATCTTCAAAGTTTATTATTACACAATCTCCTGGGATCGTTTTTGGCTCCTTCCCTACCCAGGGGACTCTACGAACTGGGGCAACTCTATTGTTGGCGTAGGGAGGAAGAGGCCTGTTGGTTGATAGCCAATGAAGCACTTTATTTTTTAAGGACCAACCTGGTTCCTCTGAATTAAAGTGCAACACAGGAACCCCGATCATAATAATAACAAATGGGGTTGCTTCTGGGGGAAGATGAGCAGGGCGAGCTCCATTTCGTCTGGTGTTATAGGCTGCATTTTTGGTTGCTGGTGTTTTTGCCGGATTCGGTATAGTAGGTAAAGTGGTGGTGGGGACCAATGGCAAGGGCGGAGCTGGAAGAGAAGGAGTAGCAAGGCTCTTTTTTGCAGCGGTGGTAGTTAATGTTTGCTGCACACTTGTGCTTAATGGTTTTTGGTGGACTACCGCTGTAGTCGTCACCGATTTATGAGCCTGGGGTGTTTGATGGGGTATTGTTCCCCCTGCATTTTTAGCTTTTGGATTATGTGTTTGAGCCACAGAAAGGGGAGGGGTGGGGATTGAACTTTTCTTAGTTTTTAAATCAGATGTTAGTGTTGCTAGAGTTTTTTCAATTTTTGACAACGATAACTCAATAGGTTTCAAATTTAATTTGATTATGGCCTCTAAAGAAACCAGTAAATGAGTATCGTGAGTGGAAAGATCCCGCCCACTACCCATATTACCACTAGAGATTGGGTTGAATATGTCAGATGAAAGGTTTATTATGTCTGACGTTGTATAAGTAGTCTGTTGTTGAGGTAACAATGGTTGGGTTGTATGTTGTTCTGGAATAGGGGATTGAGCAGTGGATTGTGTCAGAGAACCCTGCCGAATCTCAGGATTATTTGGGGGGGGGGGGGGGGGGGGGATTTCTTTTTTCCTTTTTTCCCCTTCCTTTTTTTCGGTATAGCTCCTTCCCTCTGACCCCTAGTATTAGGAGAAGGAAAATCCTCCTCAGTTGGATTTATGAAGAGAGTCGGGGTTCTCTCAATTGATGGGGATAAACGAGATGTGGGAGAATGTGATAGTTGCGTCGCTGAAAGGTCGATGGACACTGATAAATCCACAATGCCTGGGACCGTATGGGTCTCTTGAGGTACGCCAGGGTCTAAATTGCGTAGTGGAGTTTTAGCTGCTGCCAATAGTCCCAAGGAGGAACGCTTAGCTGCAGCTAGGTCTTGGGAGACCCTCCTTTCTAACAGGAGGACGCCTTGGTTTATAGCGTTGTTTGCTTTTGCAATGAATTGGTCTATTGGGCCTATTACCTGGGCAGCATGAGAAGGTTTGCTGCTTCTGGTAGTTCTAGGTGACATATTAGCAAATACAATGAACACAATTTAAGAGTGTAATACAGGACACCAAAAGGTGACAGTAATATATCACGTAGATAGAGGGTAAGAGAAATGTCAATAGGGTGGCCCATTCCAGTCTTACCCGGTCTTGAACGGGCTTAAACGGGCCCGCCCTTGGCCCGGGCTTCGCCCGGCGTCCCGCGAGACGGGGGTGACTTTCAATTTAAGCGCCTCCTGGCGCGCGAATGACGCGGATTGTGCCGCTCAGGATCGTGGGTAATGTAGTCTTTTTGCCCAAACACAGCGCTCCGCTCGGCGGCCAGACCCCAGGATGGAGCACGAGTCTGGCGGCGGGAGGCGGGTGGGCAAAGGCTCAGGGACGAGTCTCAAATGTTGCACTTGGCTTCAACACAGGCAGCAAAAGGGTCCTGTAAGCAGCGCTCGTTATTGCAGAAGGTTCCCCCCCTCGACCGGGGTGACTTTCAATTTAAGCGCCTCCTGGGGCGCGAATGACGCGGATTGTGCCGCTCAGGATCGTGGGTAATGTAGTCTTTTTGCCCAAACACTGCGCTCCGCGGCCAGACCCCAGGATGGAGCACGAGTCTGGCGGCGGGAGGCGGGTGGGCAAAGGCTCAGGGACGAGTCTCAAATGTTGCACTTGGCCTCAACACGGGCAGCAAAAGGGTCCTGTAAGCAGCGCTCGTTATTGCAGAAGGTTCCCCCCCTCGACCGGGGTGACTTTCAATTTAAGCGCCTCCTGGCGCGCGAATGACGCGGACTGTGCCGCTCAGGATCGTGGGTAATGTAGTCTTTTTGCCCAAACACCGCGCTCCGCTCGGCGGCCAGACCCCAGGATGGAGCACGAGTCTGGCGGCGGGAGGCGGGTGGGCAAAGGCTCAGGGACGAGTCTCAAATGTTGCACTTGGCCTCAACACGGGCAGCAAAAGGGTCCTGTAAGCAGCGCTCGTTATTGCTCGTTTTGTTTCAAAATTGTGAGTTCCGTTAGGAATAACATTGTGACAGTGGGTGCAAATACAGTGTGCACACATTTCCTCATGAGTATAGATGAGGTCAAAATAATTGAGGGATAGTAAGTTAGGTGCTGCCTTATACAGGTATCCACTGTTGGGCGCTTTGTTGTTACACATTTAAAATAAATCTTACATTGTGATCCAGTGATGATTGGGGTCTGTACTAAAGGGACCACAGCGCAGTGATGGAGCCCAGAGCAGGTTAGTACACCCCTCACTCACTGACTGTGAATCATTGCCGGTTTGCCTCCGCCTGAAGAGTTGTTGTGGCTAGAACTGGAGGCTTCCACGCCCGAAAACCGAATTGTCACTCCGCACAGTAAGTGACTACTCATTCACTCCAACGTGCAGGTGTTGCAGCACAGACAAGCACTAAATCACTTGCTGTTTGCTCAGTGCACACCTTTATAGTTAGTTCAGCACGGACAGCTTTCTCACGTCTTGGGCCTGCCTGGTATCTAGTTGTACTCAACTGGTATAAAATGGTTTCATTCGGAGCTGCCTTCCTTGCCCCTATACTCAAGCAATTGTGCAGTCAAGCAGTCTGTCTCTGCTTGAGGAATGACTCACTAGCGGACATTACTGTAGTTTAACTGAGAGGGAGGTTTAATAAGAAGCTGTGCTAGTTGGCTAACGCTGCAATTATAGGGTCCTGTGCAGGTGAATACAGCGATGTTTCTAGCAGAACCGGGCCGTCCTACCAACCTTAACATTACGGTGAGGTTACAAGGTAAGTGCCCTTCAATTCCTGGTGCTCTGCTGTAGTTTTTGCTTAAATGGATGTCAATTCTAATATTTATATCCCATTTCCTTCTTCTGTGTTGCTTTATTTTGCTTGTGAGAGTGTCACTCATGGTCGTTGAAATGTCACTCATATTTGCACTACAATAATAAAAATGTCACACTTAGCAATCTGAAACCTTGGCAGCTATGTAGAAGAAATGGATGAAGTGGCAGGAGGAGAAAGCACACAGGAAAGAGGCACACACGATGTGTAGGAGGAGCACGGACTCTGACAGGCACCGCCGAAAGCACTGTGGGAATAATTAATATAGAAGCGCTGTGGGTCAGAACTTACATGGAGTGAACATGATGCTGGGGTCAAACTGAAAGTGTCTGGCCTCCTCATGTCAACGTAGGGTAATATTCAAGACTATGTGAGAATACTGCAATAGTTGTTGGTTTGCGGTTTGTCTTTTCTGCTAATATTGTCTGCCAGCTGCTACTGATGGAATATGGTCTACTTGCAATGGAATATACCACAGTATTGTGCTTGTTGAAAAATACTGTATGATATAACGAATAAAAAGACCATGCCAAAAAAATGAGGAAAATTGAAACAACTGAAAAAACACAGTTTTTCAGGACACCCTTTTAGGTGTGGTAAGCAAGGCCACAAATGAATGTTCTGTTTTACAAATGTTTTGTAATAAATGTGACAAGAAGGGCCATTTGAACATGTGCTATGCAGGTATGGATCTGTATGCTCATCCTTTGTCACCTGTATGGTGCCGGCCCTTTAACATTCAGAACAAAGAATTCCAGGTGGCTTTCTGATCGAGAGCTTTAATAAATATAAACCATGCATCCAAATGCATCTTCCAACTGTATCCCATTTGAATAGTAGTTTCTTCTTGATATCATAGGGTTCTAACCTCGAAAAACATGCGAGAACCCACATTATAAGATAGAGCAAGATATCACAGGGACAAACAAAAGGCCAGAAAAGCAATCCATCGACTACAAAGCAAGAAATTAAAGTCCCAATAAAGCCAACCGATGGTAAGCAAAGGGATAGCTGTTAGCCCACCACAAGTTTACAATAGGCTGGGAGCTTGCAAGACCTAATACAATGTTCTACTCCCCATCACTTTTAAAATAATGACAACTTGGGCAACTCAGTCAGTAGTGAAGACATACAATCTGCTGTTACTATCCTGTGTTTGAGAATTTGTAGGCTTGAGTCTGATTTTCACATGCAGGTTATGCAGAAAATCATAGGAAGTTTCAGAACATGCATACTCACATACATTAGAAATGTTAAGTGTATTTTACCCTTCTTGAGAACTATAATTATATCAGCCCCCGCCCAACTTGCAGGGATTGATACTCCTTCCTGAGCTGCAGCTATCATATTCATTAGATCGGTTTTAAGTGTCCTAAAAAAAAACCTTGTAAAATTCTCCTGGAATCATATCCGTCCCAGCAGCTTTACCAGAGGGCAGGCTGAGCATAGCCTCCCTAATTTCCTCTTCACCCAGTGGGGCCCCCAACGCCTCCTTGTCTTCCTCTGGTAATACTCGACTTGGTATATCCCCTAAGTAACCACTTATGTCCTCCGGTATCTTAACCTGCTCCTCTGTATACAATTTGTTGTAAAATTGCCTAAAAACCTCCAAAATCTCTTTCTCTTCCGAAACTATATTACCACTTATATCCCTTATTTCCCTAATTTTCCCTCTTGCAACTCTCTGCCTTGTTCTAACTGCTAGGGTGTGGCCCACTTTTTCGTTGTATTCGTAGCAGTTTTCCCTTCTCGTATTAAAGATCTTGGCAACCCTCTTCGCTAAGCTCTCCTCTGCTGCCGCCTTAACTACCATGACCTGCTGTTTAAGATCTTGTCTATCCATAATGGCCTGTACCAGTTCCTGCTCTGCTTTTAACACTGCTCTATTTAGTTGATCTGAAGTTTCCTTTACTTTTTTCTGTTTAGCCAAGCTGTAACTCAGGGTCTCGCCGCGAATCCCTGCTTTAAAAGCATCCCATGCATTCCCTATTGCAGTACTACCCCTATTGATGTCCCAAAAATCCTTAATCCATACATGCATGCGTTCTACATAAACTGGATCTACCAGGAGTACTCTTTCAAACGACCAAGCCCTTATTTTTCTCCTAAAGCCATCTCCACAAACTGTCAGGATAAGAGGGTTATGGTCAGATACTATGCGTGGTAATCTCTCAATATGCAGGTTAGTGTGAGAAAAGCTGGATGAGAAATAATAGTCTAATCTAACACAAATCTTGTGTGGAGCTCAGTAATAGGTATATCCAGGTTCCGAGGGTTTTAACTGTCACCATACATCACAAAATGAATTATTGCCAACCATCCTGCGAATTGCCCGGCAGACTCTTTTTTCCTACCTACATAATGACCATTTGTGCCCAAACCTAGCCCATCAGCACCGTCTATATTAAAATCACCAGCTAAGATTATTTTAGGTGCCCAATTTGCCAACTCTATGTCCAAGAAATCGAATACCTCCGGATCATCCGGAGTGGAGCCGTATACGGATCCTAGTGTGACCCACTCATCCCCACTGGGAGCTTGCAAGACCTAACACAATGTTCTATTCCCCAGCACTTTTAAAATAATGACACAACTTGGGCATCTCAGTCAGTAGTGAAGACATACAATCTGCTGTTACTATCCTGTGTTGGAGAATTTGTAGGCTTGAGTCTGGATTTTCGCATGTAGGTTATGCAGAAAATCATTAGAAGTTTCAGAACATGCACTCTCACATACATTAGAAATGTTAAGTGTATTTTGCCTTTAAATTGTTCAGTAGCTTCATGAACTCACTGAATAGGTGCAGGGTCTAAATACATTGGACTCAAACACCCCAAGGTACGCAACAGTGGTTGGGTTTCTACCTCATACACTAAACAATAAGTAAAATGCAGGGACAGACAATTGATTACCATTAAATTGATTAATAGTAACATTCTTTATTTGCAGCACTTAAAAGCAAAAGATGTGTAATATGAAGCACCATAAAAAAGCAAGTTAGCTGTTATGAGTAACTAACAGTTGCAAAATGTACTAATAATGTCTGCATTGTCTTTGCAAGCGTGCAACAGCGCATTTCTCACAGTACGTGTTGCTATGCAAAGCTTTGTCAATTATCACCGTGCTGTATTTTGCACCTACCACAATGAGCCTAATTCAAGTTATCTTGTGAACAGCGGTCCTAAATCCTGCTATTTTCCATGCTTCAGTAGTGGCTGTGCGCTAGCCAGGCTGAACATACTGCTTATTGTTGGCTCTACCGCGAACAGCACTATAAAGTAACACTTAGGCCAAATCCTATGTTTGGCAAGTGCCAACTGATCCCTACGGGCATTGGTCCTGTATTTTAAACTATAAAAAAGGAAGGGGAAGTAGTCTGGTAGATGATGGAAACGCCGTTATAAAAGCATTACTAGGTAGAGACATAAGAAATCTACAGCACCGTTTTCTAAAGAAACTCAGGGCTTGCTGCAGATATGAACATTAAAAAAAACTTCCACAGATTTTTGACGTTTCCCACCGAATGTTCTCTCGGTGCTTCTAGATCTTTGTGGAGAATGTGTGCAAAACCAACAAAAAAGAAGGCAGGCGGAGAGGCTCGACCGAGTGCAGTTTCCAAAATATGCTTAGAAAACGGATGGCACTGACTTACTGTAGTGGCAATTTAGCCGAGTTACAAGCCGGGCCAAACTGAACATCTTGCACCAGCATACTGAGTCTGAGTGATTCAGGCTTGTCAGTTTGTCTGTCAGGGGAGAGTTTCCAAAGACAGGCTCTGAAGTGGCTGTCTTCTTCTTTGGTACATCACTAATAGGCTATAAAGCTTGCTTCATACCAATGTTGATTTATGAAGCTTGCCCATGATGTGCTCCAGGGTTCACCTCTGAGCCATACATTGTTCATTAGGTAGGTGGCTTCATTTGAACAACTAGTTAGATTATTTAGTTTCATATGGATGACTCAGGGTCACGATAAACAGGCTATTGAGCAGTGTGATGATCTGCTGCAGAAACAAGCCCATTTCTAATGGTATATACGGGCAGTGGCAGACTGGAAGAAAATGAATACCCTGAAACTTAACATTGAGAAGAGCAGTTGCTGTCCGTGATTGCCTACAAATTATTTTAGACAAAATTAGTGGTAGCCTGCTGAGTGTGGATAGCAAGTGTCACTAGTGCAAAACAGCTCTAGTTAGCACATTAAACACAGAACTTGTTGGCTTTGCCAATGCTGGTTTGTTTCTAGCAGCACAAGCCTGTAATAGTATACGGGTGAGTCTGCACATACAAGAGAATCAGCCCCCATTTTGGGCATCTGCCCCTTTATGACACGCAACAATATTTTGACAGTTTAGTGATCGTGTTAATCTTTACAACAACAAAGCACCCATGGATGATCAATTTGTTGAATGAAGGTCTTTCATTCGTTCAAGACTAGGCTGTCTTGGACAGAGCACTGAAGACTATGATGAAAAATAAGTACCGAGTCCTAGAGGTGAACTGCTGGAGAAAAACGCTGAGGGGAGTGGTAACGACGAGAGCAACAAAGAAAGAGTGCAGCTCACATGGATGAGGTGCATCAAGGTCAAAACACATGCTTGTGTTCTTGATCAACTGGGTTGCCACTTAACTGTTTGTGCTAGACAGTCCCTCCTGAGACTGGGTCAAGACCAATCTGCACATGGTGTGTTCTGTTCACAAAAGGCTACAAGTCCAGCAGAAGTCCACCAAGAGCTGGGTCTCCAACTATCAATGTATTAATCTTTTCAACTATTCACTTGTACCATCAAATCTGTCAACTTGACTTTTTAGTGTAAATATTCTATTTATTTCCGGCAATTTTTGAAAGTGCAATGAGAAAATTTAGCCCATGTGCCCCGATGCATTTCGACTGCTCTTCATTAAGGGTCTTGTGTTGAGTACAAGTCAAAGCATCTCTGCAGTCACCAGAAAGTCTTGTGCACTGATTGGGCAAAGTCTTTGTCTAAATGATTTGATGGTACAATTTAATAGTTAACAGAATACATAACAGTTGTGTAAACTAGTGCGCACCAGGAGACACAGGTTAGAAATGACTTGCTTTATTAATTGCATACGATAGGAGGCTGAAATTATATATTCCTGTCTACATAGTCAAACTGGAAAAAATCCAAACTTTTATCACATCAAGATTTATGTAGTCACAAAAGAATGTCTCGACTTTTCACCAATTGGTAAGGCACATGTAAGATAAGAGGTGATAGAATGTGCACAAGGGTCAGAATGACTCCAGCATTTCCACTCAATCCTTTTTGTGTTTTCTAAGGAAAGGAGGCTTAAGACATTTCCTCAAAACTCTAACATATTGACATGTTGAACACGCCATTCATAAAAGCTACAGGGAATGCATTACAATTGTGGTCTCAATTGAAAGTTTCATGTGCCTCAGTGTGAACAGTAAGGTCTACAAGACCTAAGGAATGAGTTACTGCACACCTAAAATGCAGGTGTACTGTTTACTGTAAATACTTTAAAAGTGATTGAAAGATTTAGGGAGGAGTTAGGCTGTTTTGGGCTTGAGGCACAACATTCAGACCAGGTGGTGCCAGCTACCAAGAGAAAACAACCACCTTGCTCCGTGAAAATGAGGTCCAATATAAAACAGTTTTCATTCTCCAATATTTGCATGCATTCAGCTCGCAGAACTTATTGTTGATTTTCCAACCACAAAAAAAAACATTCTTAGTTGGGGCTAACGGGGGGCGCTTGGAAAAAAATATAAATTTGAGAGCAGAAAAAGGTCGATAATCGATACTGCTAAATTAAATATAATAAGAAAAAACAGTGCCACCTTATTTGCCAGTTCACGGCAACGAAACATTGCGAGGCAACTAAGATAAAAGTACCAAGGATAAATCAACATTTTATTTGTTTCCAAAGTACAGGTCGCCACCTCAAAGGACAACAGTATAATGAAGAACATTCTTATTTCCAAGAGGAAAGCATCACGTAAGGAGGGCCCTCTGAGGCCCAAGAAAAGGACTGCTGCCATAGCGATCTAGTTGAAAGATGCAGGTGCATCGCACAGAAGATGAGATAAACTGCGGCGCTGTGTCAGTCTCCTGAAATAATCCCATGATGTCATTGTGCAGCGTGTGCAATGCATTAAGGGACCACTACTATCGCAGCCTTGAATTCACGCAACCTACGGAGTCTTATATGGCTCTTCGTCGGGATTCTACTCCAAGAACATCTCTTAGAAGAGTCTGATGTCACCCGACAGTCATGGCTCCACGCTACTTTTAGAAGGCCAACTAAAAGCGAACACCCCATGATTGAGCACATCTGCGCGTAGGAAACCTGCGAGGACGTTATCCGTATCTAGACAAGACCTGACCCAGCACCACCCTGTCAACGCATCAAACCATGGTTTGAGGCAGACCGCGCGTGCTGCGTGCCAGCACTTCGAAATGTAAATGATGTGGGTGAGCACTGCCATCTTTAGCCGGTGGTAAACAAGACAGCTCCACCCTGGCTACATCTCTGCCTTGAGTCGGCATTACAAAGTGCATCCACGACATGAACATGGGGTTAAATCGTGCGGGGGAGGAGGGGAAGGGGAGGGGGTGTAAAATAAAATACATAAAAAGGAAAGTATTGCTGATTCTCCAAACAAAAAAAAGCACTCTTAGTTGGGGGTTACAGGGGATCCTGAAAAAAAAATACATTAAAGATAAAGATACAGAAACTTTCCGGTAAAAAAAAAACACAGGTACACTGTGTTCCAAACACGTGACCGTGCTCCTACAACAACCAAAAGCACAAGTGAATGTCAGGGTTGAAGGACACATCAGTTTACAAGCAAGCACAATGTACTTGGTCACGTCACAAAGATAACTGCTTTGCTGTAGAAACAAACAGTATTTTCAGGATAATGTCACCCAGGGAATAACAAAACGATCTGTAGTTATGCAAGGAATGTGACTGTTGTAAAAAGGATGAAGGACGTAAAATTAAAGAGACTCCGCGTAAACGCGAACTCTACCTTTAGGAAGCAATAAAAAGGTGAGATGTTGATTCTGTGTGCACAGCAAGGAAAGAACTGCGTTTCAACATTGAATAGAAACGAAAAGAAATTACACACGCTTATGGGAGGATGAAAAATGGCCTCGCGGTTGTATATGCAACGAACCTGGCTTTTTTTTTACGGTTTCTATTTTGGAAAGGTGATGTTGGAAATAGGTGGGATCTGTACAATTAAGATACCCGTGCCGTTACCATCATCGCTACACCAACGCCTCCTCCCCACCCTTTCGCAACAAAAAGGGCGTCTGTCCTGAAGCGGTGAAGGCGTTGTGAGAATGAAACCCGGAGAGGGATACCCCGCCCCTCCCACCCATTTCCCGGAATGCCCTCTGCACTGGCGAGGGAGCCATGCGAGAGGAGGCATGTGCACCTCCTGGTGACAAGGCAGAAAATGTTAAGACATTAAGTTCTACAGACTGACATTGCCGGGAGGGGCATGGTATCCCTGCAACACAGGAAAGAGGGGGCACGCGCTGCTGGAACGCTGGCACCGCCTCAGCCCCGGCGGCCTGATGATGCCGGGTGGTGTCAGCGTTCCACTGCACGTGCAGCCCGCGCGGCTTCCCCTGCGTCCGTTGGTCTCCCTGCCCAGAGCATACAACACACTCAGTCCACACACAGGGTCTTTACCAAGACAGGAGGAAACATTTCTGTTCGGTGCTGTGTCTTCCTTCCCCTACCCTCACCCTCCAGAGTGACGCGCATCTTACCGGCTGGCGTGGCCGCCCTGGTCCCTGTCGCTGAGTGCCGCCGTGTATATCCGCCGGTACCTATCTGCCAGGGCCCGGCCCGACAGTAGCAGTTGGTAACGACTCCGGCAGTCAGCGGCCTGCGACCCGAGCCCCCCCTCAGAGCCCATGGCCAGCCCGGGGCTACAAGAAGAGGAAGGATGCGGGTGCAAAGGGAAGAATCCAGGTCCGATGGAAGTGGCAGTTGGGGGCGGTGGGGGTGGCGGCGGTGCCGCAGCTGCGGCGCACATCATCCTTCGGGTTGTCGACTGGCAGCGGTCACTTTACGGTGCTGTAATCATGGGGACGGGGCGCGAAACCCTCCCCGGGCAGCGCGGCTGCCCCTGCAGTCACCCCCGCGCAGCTGGGTCGCCAGCGGACGCGGCTCATCTAACCCAGCCAGCCGTAGAGGAAGATGCAACCAAGCAGCCGGGACGGGGGTGGTAACTCCTTGACGCCCACCCGGCCAAGCTGCCGGTGTACCGCAAACGCACTCGCCCTTTTTATTTTTCTTTGTATCGCCGGAAAAAAAGCACGTTGAAGTCAATGGCAAACAACAGGGCTCCTTTGTCTGATGGGGCAGCCTCAGTCGCAGGTCTGCTCTTGGTCTTAGTGCAAAAGGCGGCTTCCTCTCCTTTCCTGCCCCACTGAAAGCTGCACTCTCAGCGCTGCCATCTTAGCTTCATTTTCTTTTCCTGCTCGCCCTGTCTATCTCCTTTCGCACACACATACACGCCAGAGCTGGGCATGCTGGGAAAAAGGCTTCAGCACTGCACGGTGGTTGGCCCCGGAGAAAGCTCACCGAGCTTCCTGCACTGCAACAGGAAATGCAGCTACGGCCAATTGCGGCTATCAATCAACGTGTACAGTTCACGTTTGTTTCGAGACGTGAACGCTGTCAGTGAACCTCGTTCTCAACGTAGTTATTACCAGCGCCTTTGGCAAAAAAACGTAGCGTCGCTGTACATCTCGGTATTTTAGTTCTGGCTTTATAGAGCGTGATAACACTAATTGTAGAATGATTTCCCAAATGTCCGGTTTCTTTTTGAGATTGTCAGGTGTATCATCCACTGCTATAATAACATCTTGTTTTTATATAATGGTCGTGTGGTTGTAAATAACGGGTGTTACTATTACCCAATTAAATCGTACTCCGTTCTGTGGGATGGAAAACAACGTTGGACTTCTTCGGTTATATATAACAAGGTAGACTTATAGCTCTATCGCTGCCCAACCACCAGCAGCACCACAGACAGCTTTCCAATACAAAGACTTCCAGATGCAACCTGCTGCTGCTCGAATGCGCGCATAGAAGCAATTAGTTCTACAGCCTTAGCTGTACAAAACTATGGTAATGTTAGCAATGTTGTAATTTGTATTTTCCTTGCTGAATATTTCTCAACGATGATAACAATTCTTACAGGGAGAGAGGCAGGTGATGTGGCATGGAATGTATCTAGAGAGGCCATAGAAGGGCTAAGTAAACAACATTCAGATGAACCAAATATGCTTGAAAGGCACAGTTGTTTCAAGCGTAAACAGACCACAGAGGAAAGCGTGGAATAATATGTATCAGTGCTAAGAGTTCTGACTGCAATCTGTGGTTTTGGTACGAATGTTGACACGTCCATAATCAATTCGTCTTTAATTGTTACTCAAGAAAGATTCAAGAAGATTACTGTTTCTTTAAGCGTATCTTCTTAAAAATCAACACTGTTGATCTTAACCAAGTTCGTGTTACTTTTACATACGATTTGAAAATAGCCAGGTTTTTTTGCACAATAGGCAACGTTTTCCTGCAGCTAAACACATCAGTTGCTAAGGTGAGACTTGGATCCATTTCTAAAACAGACATACGTGGGCCTCTTAGCAGTGATGCTGTTTCCTTTTCCACATGCATTAGCATAAAACAGTGTCTCACCCACTTGTTCGCAATCAGATGTGCATACTGTTCTGATGGAGTCTCCAAGATTTAAAGCTTTAGAGAAGACCATTGATCTCTCTATGGTTTTGTCTAGCTAGATCAGTGACTTTCAATAATGTTTGGTGCCAACAACTAAGTAATGTTGTTTTAACCATTGAATGTAATGTTGTCACACAACTTATGGTTTAGTCAACAGACCTGTACGTGAAGCTAAAATTGGTGATTTTCTTTACAGGTCATAGTGAGTTCATGATGGGTTCTGGGTCTCTTGTTACTACGATTTATGAAAAATGGGTCAATGCTGTAACACTGTTGCCCACTGACATCAACCCAAAGGCTTTTGGTGAAAAGGACATTGATACGTTAGAGTATTTTGTGTCAAATTTGGAGTGTCTCGGAAAAGTAACAACAACTAAAGTTTTGTTGTAATAATGGCAAATACATAATTGGGTGCAGGATTTAGCAACAATGGTTTTATACCTCAGACTAGTGTAGGAAGCTGGCTCTGTATATATTATACCAAAGTGAGGTATAGTATGCACAGAGTCCAGTGGAACCGCTAGGGTAGGCAGAGGTAAAAGTAGATAGCACCTTACTCTCTATTTGTGGTAGTGTGGGCGAGCAGTAAGGCTTTATCAGAGGGCAGTGTTAAGCATTAGTTGTACACACTCAAATTTGTCAAACACTCAAAGACTGAACTCAGGCCAATTTTGTTTGTATAAAAATATTCTTTTAGCTATTTTATTTCCTAGAACCAAGCAAGCCTGGCACAGGTAAGTGATTTATACTTTACAGTAATAATACAGTTTGAATTGCAGTTGTACATATACTTTGGTTTGATTACAGTAGAATCACTGGTAATGCAATGCTTTGGAATATTGTACATATACTTTGCATTGGCTTTTCAATAGGATGTCAAGTAGATTACTTTACAGATTACTTTTCTTACACAGTGTAGTATTCCTGGATACTACACTGGGACAGTAGCGGCTCCTGGAGGGAGTGCTGCAGGGGGGTGGGGCGGGCAAGGGGTAGGGTGGGGGGTAGTAAACTCCAACATACGACCGATCGGAGTTAGGTAAAGAAATAAATTGAATTAAATTGTGCGCGCTGCAACGCATTTGGCGTTGCAGCGCGCACAATTTGATTTATTTTATTTATTTACCTAACTCCGATCGGCCGTATGCCAGAGTTTACGACCCCCCCATCCTGCCACTCCACCGCAGCATTTCCCGACATTTCCTGTAAACATGTAAGTGAAGCAGTTTGGTTATTTGGTTACAGTTATAGAGACTTTTATAGATTTTCCAACTCCACACTTTTCACAGAAAACAGTCAATGGTATTCTATGGGAGGAAATGGTGTTATCGGTTAACAGGTAAGTACTTTGTTGTGGGAGTTGGGTTTCTGGGGTTAGACTCAGGGGTTCCCCAGGGTCAAGGATACACTCTTGTTAGACCTTCAACGGCACTGGGCTGCCGGGTGCATAGTGCTGAGACCCAATGTTATCTAATGGGGGATAGAGGGCCTCCGCTTGGTGGCTGCTCACGAGCAGGCCACAAGGTTGTGGGAGCAAAGCAAAGCTTCTGGACTTAAGCTTCAGCTGCACTAGGGCAGCCGGGTGCATGGTGCTGGTTTGTCGTTGGGTGCCCTGTTACTTTCAATGGGGAGTCTCCAGTTTGCAAGCACACTGCAGGCTCGGGCACAAAGGTCTTCTGGGTGCGACCACCACTTGGAGAGGTAAGTTGGGATGCTGGGGGTTGGCTAGACACCGTTGGTTGGGCCACCCAAGGCTGTGGGACATCGGGTGCCGGAGTGTCTTTTAGGGTCGGATCTTTTTACCAGGTCCTGGTGGCGGTTGGGGGGACCTTCCAGATTGAGGCTGCAGGCGTCAGCTGAAGGCTTCAGGCAGGTCAGGGATCACTGGATCTTGGTTCTGGATCGCCGGGGAGACCTCCTTGTGGTGTTGGGCCACTCGAACTTGGACCGTGGGCAACAGGTGCAGAGTGGTTCAGACTCGTGGTTCACGCCGGAGCTGGAGTCTGTTGGTGAACAAATACGGTGTTCAGGGGAGAAAAAGTATTTTCTTTGGATGGGCAGGTCAGGTCCTCGGGATTCTTGAGGATGCTGGCTGCAGGACACACCGGAGTTTCACTTCTGCAGCTTCGAGATGGGGACAGGCCGGTAGGGCTGGAGCGAAGTCAGTAGGCGTCCTCCTCTTCTTAGCTTTGGCACAGCTGTTCGGTCCTTCTTCTCCATTTCTTCTTGTGGTTGTATGTCTGAGGAGGCAAGGTTCAGGCGTACCCCTAAATACTAGATTTAGGGGCGTTACAGGTAAGTAAAAGGTTGGTACCAATGGGTCCCTTCCTTCGGGTGGGTACACCAGCTACTACGTCACCCTCCAGTGGGAGGGGGGCATATGCCTCATCCTGGTTGGCGAGGTCCCCACATCTGCAAGATGGCGGGGACTGAGAGTTGTGCTTCACCTTGCCTCCTCCACCTGTGGGGTTGGCAAAGGTGGGCAGAGCTGTCTTTCTCACTTGTTTTTCCTGCCGATTCTCTCACCCAAAGTGGGGGTCAGAACCGGTGGGGGCAAATTCCGAAAGCAACCACAGGCCTGGGGAAGCTCACAAAGGCGGCAAGCCTTTGAAGCTTCCCCTTTGTGGATCCTGCCCATCCTGAGGGAGGAGACTTGGCACTGTTTAAGATCCAGAGAGCAGCAAGCTCTCAACACAGGAGTCCAGAAAACTGTCTGGTGATGGCAGCTCACGAGCAGCCACTCAGCCTGTACACTAGTGGTAGGTCGTTTTTCAGGGGGCATCTCTAATAATCCCTCTGTGTGCATTTTTAATTAAATCTCACACTGGCATCAGTGTGGGTTTAATGTGTTGAGAAGTTTGATACAAAACTTCTTAGTTTTTAGTAAAGCCATTAGGGTACTGTGGGAGTTCGTACTGACAAACTCCCAACACCATATACTCTTAATGGCATCACTGCACTTACAATGTTTAAGAATTGGCTTAGACACTGTATGGGTACAGGGCTCATGCACCTGTACCCTCACCACTGGTATAGTGCACCCAGGCAGTGGGTTGTAGGCATGACACACAGGGATGTGTGCCATGTCGACTCTTCACTTTGTTCTGCACCAAAAAAACACACAGCCTGCAAAGGCAGTGTGTGAGTGTAAAGATACAGGGCCTCTAAGGGTGGCACAATAAGTGCTGCAGCCCTTAGAGGTTTTCCCTGGTCAAAGTGCCCTGGGTATCTGTGGTACCATTTACCAGGGACTGACCTGTGGCCAGAGAGCGCCAATTGGGTTTGGTCTTCAATGCAGTTTTAGGGAAAGAACATAGGCCCTGGGTACCTGCTTGGCAGGTGCCCAGGGCGCACTCAGTCAAAGTACATCAGCAGTTCAGCAAAAAGTGGGTGCAACCATACAGAAAGAGGGCACTTTCTCACAACCAGGTGCTGAAAATCCTGTCGTTGTTGGGGAAATGCCATTAACATATGTTTCTAGCGAGGTTGCTGGTACTACTATTGAGAATATATTGTTGCAGTTCAAGGATGTGTCCCTGAACAGATAGGTAGTGTTCCAGGATTTGAGCATCACATCAAACTATAAACACAAGTTCAACCAGTAGTCCACAATGTTCGCCCAGTGCCACTTAGCATTAGAGACAAACTTAAGGAAGTCTTTAAAAAAGTATGTACGGAAGTTATTATTAGAACTTGTGATTCTTCACAGTCACTTTCTCCTGTGGTGGTTGTGCAGACAAAATCAGGATAAATCAGTCTGTGTGCTGACCTTTGCACTTTAAACAGAAATATACTTGTTGATTGTCACCCACTTCCCATGATATATGAGCACTTAGCTAACTTAGGGGGAGCTAAATATTTTTCTATTATTGATCTGCGATCAGCATACGATCAGATAGTACTCACACCAGAATCACGAGAGATGCCAACCTCTTCACACAGTTTGGATTGTACATATAGCTTAGACTACCAATTTGGCTGGCTTTGGCATCCAGCATTTTTCAGAAATTAATGCTGCTCAGCCCAAAGGAGGTGGGTCCTGGACACTGATGAATTTCTGCTTTTCCCGCCTGTGCTATAAAGCACCAAGAGTCATCCCACACCGCAGGATGCTCCCGGGCCAAAGGGGCGCCCTTCCTGTGCCCATCAGCAACAGGAAGAGCTGGGGCAAGGCCACACCCTTAGTTTCACGGAGGAGTACCCCTGCAATCTCTTGATACATCTGGCAGGGGGTTAAATTTGTTGTTTAAATAAAAATGGGAAATGAAAGGTAGCCGCTCCCACTCGAAGGTCCCCACAGAGTGCGCCTCAAGTCACTACCATTGAGGGGTTTCTGTCTCGGGCAGTGAAGGACTGGGTTTTCCTAAGACCCAGCGGTGCCAGGGATAACACCTAAAACCTTCGTGGGTAACCTGTTCCGGCGTACAAATGACAGAGACACTGGACACTTCCTTCGGCGTCAAAGATTCGAGGTTTATTACTGCAGGGAACACAGAAGTCACAGGAAGTACAACATGTGCAAGTTCGAGGAGTCTGCTTCAAATTGTATCTGTGGATCGCTCTTCTTATACAGTTTTCGGGCATAGGATAACATGGTGCACAAAGGATTACAACCTGGTTCCCATCGTAAAGATCATAAGGGGTCGCTTTCATGTATTCAGGGCCCGGAACATAATTACAGTAACATTTGGCAGTTCCCAACTGTAAAAGTACATCTTCCCACCATTACTACATTCCAATCAGCAGTAAACAAATCGAGGAAGAGACAGAAACAGGTGCAGAGGAAGACGAGGACAGTGAACAGATCGAAGAGGGTGTAAAAGTGGTGGTATCAGGAAACACGAGTTGCAGGCATCAAAGGGGACGTGCCTAATGAATGCACAACTAAGACAATAGAACGGCACGGCAAGATGAGCCTCGAGCGGGGCCATCTGCCTTACAGTGCCATCCCCCTCATCATAAAGACACCTTTAAAGGAACACGTGTCTTCCGCAAGAGTTTGGGAATCCCAGGGTCGCGAAGCGGACAGCGTCCGTTCGCTGGCTACTTGAGGGCAAGAAACAAAATGGATGCCGTATCTAAGATGGAACCCGTGGGTTCAGATGAAGAAACCCACGAAACAAACGAACGGTTTAGGCTAGCGCAGCGAAAACGCGTACACCCACTAAACACGTCATTTGCGGTTCATAGATACCAGACTCGACCATATTCGTGCGAGTCGGAAACATCACTTACAATTGTCACGGAACCTCAGACGCTCCTTTTGCCCTCATGTAGGCAAGCACTAGTCGGAATCAAAATCGATCTCGATATTCATCAGACCATCTAGATGCTGTTGCAACATAATTCTATCCATCAGAGTTCCTTTGGTAACAGGCGGCTCCCTTATACACGTCGTAGCACAGAGGCCACATAAGGCAGGACCACACTGCGCACAAAGACAACACGTGAACAGGAATGCTACAACAACCCCAATGATCATCAGAATTTTCCAACCCCAAGTCGACATTAGGCCCCAAAACCACCCGAGTAGCGTCCAATCCCCTACGTCCACGTGTATGGACTCCGAGATCTTATGCAACTTCGAGATGGCTTGATAGACAGTTGGAGCGTTGTCTGGAATGAATATACAACAACTCGAATGGATCACCTTACATACTCCACCTCGATCTGCTAAGACAACGTCTAAAACCATACGATTTTGTAACGTCATCAGCCTATCCGTCTGAAGCTCTGCTGTGATATTACCAAGGGCACTGGCAGTGATGTTAGCTGTCGATTCCACCACTGGAGTCAACTGTCTCAGGTTCCTACTATTGATCATAGGCTCCCAAAACGGCAAGAAACCCTTGAAAAAGTCTCCTGCCTCTTGACCGGCAGTGTCCTCTTTGCTAATCACGCCCCTCACGACTCTGATCTTGTGATAATCAGAGGCGACTGTAAAAGTCGGTGGCAACAAATTTGCAATATAACAGGTGCCCGCGAAGTCAAGGGGCAACCATGTATATGCACTGTCGTAACAGACAAAGTACGTACCCTTGGCAGTCAGGAGAACAGGGGAAGAGAGCATTGGTAAAACATACGTCTCAGAGCAAGCACTCTCCCCAAGGTGAGCTCTCGGGCTTCGGCCACGGCCTTTTAGACAGAAATTACCAAGGTGGGGTACGATCCATATTGGAGACGAGCTTTTAAGCTGTCTTTCGCCCACAAGCGCACTATACTCAACCTCACTCAGATCCCTATAGGCTCGCACCTCTTCCTCTGGGATGAGCGACGGCTCATAGATATCCCTATCTAAGTCAGCAATCGCTATTGCCAAAGGCTTATGGTACGGACCGGGACCAAAGTGTGGAGAACGTGGCTCTCGATTGGGGTAAGAATCTAGTGCGCTTCGAAACATTGTTTGGAATGCTCGAGCTGAACCCTGGGAACTATAAGGAAGGACCAAGTACGGAATTCCCTCATCGGTGGTATGTGGCATTAACCCACACACCCAACAATTGGTAGTGTTCATCACCAACTGATGCTGATGAAGGAGCTGAACGAAGGAATTGTTCATGAATTCCGCACGTCTAACCTGCTCGTGTTGGGGTAAGATGTGGAAGGAATGAGGAGAGACAGTGGAAGTAAGTTTAGGTTCAGAGGAAGGGGTAGGTGAGGCAGAAGACAACAATGACTGTATCATGTAATACACCCTACCCACCAATAACGAGGAAACAGTTAAGAACAGGAGGAACACCTGAAACATGAAGCATTTTGTACGTGCAATTCTGCGCAATTCGAATCTTTGAGCCTGAGCCTTTTCCAATTCCGACAGCTTCGAGAAAGCCATCCTCTAAAACCGTCTGCAGCGTTCTTGACGCACTTCGTTCTGTGTAGCAGTAGTCAATCCCCAGGAGTTCCTAGGGATGGACGGTCTCTAACCTAGTGTCAAGACCTACTAACCAGAAGGAAGTACCCGCGCGGCCCTACGGTCTACCCGGATGTAAGGTATTTTTAATCAACAATATATATATATATATATATATATATATATATATACAAAATCTCCTAGCTGTGGGAACAAAAACACATACGTGGAAAAGGACTCAAAATTTACAAAATCACAATTATGCAAGTGTGCTCAGACTGGATAGTGGCAATGGGGTAACGTGGATGTCAGGGGAGAAAGCAAAGATATTTTTATTAGTCTCTGGTGTTGGAGCGGAGAAAATATCGGCTTCTCCCAGGACGAGTCTGTTCGTCAAACAGTTGATCCGATGATGAGACAGAGTTCTGTTGGTCAGTCAATTGTTCAGATCTTGAGTTCTGTGATGACAAATGTTCAACAATATCGTTCTGCTGCACTGAGGTATCTCCGACAGGCTGAGCGTCGCTGAATGGAGCAAAGTTCGGCACAGTTTCAACTTCAGACGAGGCGATGCCCTTCCTCACCCACGAGTCTGCTGGTAAAGGTATAGGTACCTTTTTGGTATGGGTGGCGTGCACCCAGCTCTTACGTCCTTCCAAACGAACAGCGGTCCTCGTGGCAAGGAGCACCTGGTAGGGTCCGGTGAAACGAGGCTCAAGGTTGCGCTTTCGGCCAAAATTCCTCGTCACCACCCAATCTCCGGGCTGGAGCTGGTGGCCTGGACCCTCCGTCTGCGTCGGCAGTGCTTCAAAGACCTGTTGGTGAATTAACCTCAGTTTAGCAGTCAGATCATGAAGATAATCGATCAACATTGGGTACTCAAGATCAGAGAACACACTGGGTCTAGGGACCCCCCAAACATTGGCAGGGCGGCCAAACACAATCTCATAGGGACTGAGCCCTACTCGGGAGTGTACAGTCGCCCTGGTTGACAGAAGAGCTAAGGGCACAGCGTCAGGCCACGAGAGACCAGTCGTAGCCTGAATCTTCGCTAGTTTCAATTTAAGGGTGCCATTATACCCTTCAACCAAACCTGCTGACTGGGGATGATTGGCGCTGTGGAATTTCTGTGTAATTCCAAGGCCCTTACACACATTCTTCATCACACTCCCCACAAACTCACTTCCATTATCGGACCATACAATCCGTGGCATTCCATACCGAGCAAAGTATTCCTCCAGTAGGATTTTTGCAGTGGACAAAGCAGTATTGTCTTTAAGAGGGTAGGCTTCGATCCATCGGGAGAATGCGCAAACCACAACTAAAACGTACTTCAGGTTATTGCATCGCTCCATATGGATGAAGTCTAGCTGAATCTCCTCAAAGGGATATGAAGGAGGGGCAAAATGGCCAGGGGGTGTAGGAGTTCCCTTACCAGGATTGTACATCATACATATCATACAATTCTTAACCAATCTCTCAGCACACTTAGTAATACCATCATTCTTCCATACAGGGGACAACAATTTGCAGATACCCTTCGCACTAATATGTGCCAAGCCGGGTGCCATCGTCACAACAGCTAGCACATACGCATCCGGCAACATCCACCTCTTATTCTCCGACAAATCGATCCAACAGCCATTCGCATCCAATTTTCCTGTACTCTCTTTCCACTTCGTCTTTTCAGACTCAGTGGCCTCGTTCTGAATCGCTTTCACACTCTCGATAGTGTCCTCACACATACCAGTTTCTGCAGGCCACCTTACCGAACTCGTCACATACATTTTAGTGCTAAGGTTCCTGGCAGTCTCCTTAGCAATCTCATCAGCGAACGTATTACCACGACCAACATCATCCGTCACCTTACGGTGTGCACTACATTTAATAATCGCCACCTGCTCGGGCAATGTAAGTGCATCCAAAAGATCATTCACAAGCTGTCCATGCTGAATCTTTGTACCATGCGACGTCATAAAACCTCTCTCTCTCCACAAACGTCCGAAACTATGAGCAACACCAAATGCATACTGGCTGTCCGTAAACACATTCACCCGTTTCCCTTTCGACAACACGCACGCTCTAGTCAAGGCAATCAGCTCTGCCGCCTGCGAAGAATTCTGATTCAGTCTCGCAGTCTCCACAACCGTACTCAACGTCACCACAGCATACGCAGTCGTCACATCACCATTCGGCAACTTAAAACACGACCCGTCCACATACAGGGTCCCATCAGGGTTTTCCAATGGAGTATTTTTCAGGTCCACACAACCTTTTGTTTCCTCCTCAGTTCGTAAGTAGCAGTCATGAGGTGCTACTTCGTCTGATTCCATACTGATTGGCAACAAAGTCGCCGGGTTCAGGACATTACAGCGTTTTATTTGAATGTGACTTGCCAAAAGCGTCAACTCATACCCAGACAACCTTGCATTCGTCAGGTGTTGGGTTTTCGTACGATTCAAGAGAGTGTCAACTGCATGCGGAACCATCACCGTAAGCATATTATCCATGACCAATCCTGCAGATTGTCGGATGGACACCGCAGCTGCCGCTGTTGCTCTCAAACAACTCGGCAATGCTCTAGCTACTGGGTCCAAGGTCGAGGAAAAATATGCACATGGGCGCTGCTTACCACCAAATTGTTGCGTCAAGACACTCAACGCACAACCTTCCCCCTCGTGAACGTATAGTGTAAACGGCTTACTGTAGTCAGGGGTACCCAACACAGGAGCCGAACACAACGCATCACGCAATTCAGAAAAACTTTTCTGACATTCTTCCGTCCATGGTAGAGGAGTTGGAACATCCTTGCACGTAAGAGCCACCAATGGTTTCGCTAGCAATGAAAAATTTGGGATCCATTGCCTGCAGTATGACGTGATACCTAAAAAGGCACGCACATCTCTCTGAGTTGTTGGCACAGTCATTCGAGCCATCGCTGCAATTCTCTCTGGGGTCAACCTTCTTCCCTCCTTTGACAATAAGTGACCTAGATAGGTTACTTCTTGGCAACAATATTGCAGTTTAGAAGGTGACATTTTGTGATGTAAGTCACAGAGATGCTGTAACAACGACACCGTAGCAATTTTGCAAATGTCCTGAGTATCCGCAGCCACCAATAAGTCATCAACATATTGGATCAAGGCCGCACCGGCCGGCAACGCAAACGCATCAAGTTGACTCTTCAAGGCTTGGCTGTATATCGATGGACTCTCACAGTAGCCCTGAGGAGCGCGTTTAAACCTAAAGCTGCGGCCACCAAGAGAGAAACCGAAAAGGTCCCTACTCTCCTCAGCAATCGGAATGCTGAAGAAAGCATTCTTCAGATCGATCACTGAGAACCAAGATGCAGAGGCTGGAATCAAAGTCAGTAGAGCCGTTATGTCGGGCACCACAGGGAACTGAGGAATCACAATTTTATTCACCTCCCGTAAATCGATGACAAAACGATAAACAGGAGGCTTTGACGGATCAGTGCGTTTCAGAATGGGCAACACAGGGCTATTGCACACGTTTCCCCGAGTCTCCTCGATAACATCTTTCTCAATCAAATCGTAGATGATCGCTAACAGCGCTCGCTCACCATCAAGGGAGATACGATACTGGGGAATACGTGGCAAACGCACATTAGATTTCAAGTGAACAACATAAGGGGAGATATCAAGCAGGCCCACGTCATTGGGACCTGTTGCCCACAAAGATGCAGGAAGGGAACTCAATTCCGGTGGAAGCTTGTCGATGGACAAGTACATAGGAGAGATAACTTTCTCACCCAATGTAAGCTTTACTCCCGCAGGAGAACAATACAAAGTCGCATACAGACGTTTTAGCAAATCCAGGCCCAAAAGATTTTCACCACAACCAGTAGTCAAAATCAAAGGAGCTTTCAGCTCGCAAGGCCCAATTGCAAGGGGCAAAGGGCGCGAAACCGGATTGCTAACAGGGGCGCCAGAGAATCCAACGGAAACATTTGTTAAGCCAGACAAAGGTGCGCCAGGGAGTTTCGAATGCATGATGGAACTTTTCGCTGCACCAGTGTCCAACAGAAAAGGCTCAACGACGCCCGAGGTGGCAACTGCGACGTAAGGCCCTCTCTGATCAACCGGAACTGATACTACTCCCTCTCCTTGTCTATGGCTGTCCTAGTAATTACCGTCGTCAGTGCCCTGATCGACGTAATAATCGTCCACATTGTACTGCGCAGATCTGCCTTGCGACGATCCGTGCTGATCGAAACAATTATTAGAATCAGAAGAATTATTAGAACGATCATTTTGAACACCGCGGCCTCTACCACGTGATGCCTGTTGAGGACCACTACGACCTCCTCTAGATGAATTACCACTATTTCGACCACGCAAAACTGGACAATCGAATTTCAAATGACCCTCTCCCCTACAATAGGCACACTGATTGTACCCCAAAGTAGATCTCTGCGAAGAGGAGTCATTTCGGGATTGCGGCCTATTCGACTGAGACTGCGATCGATTCCGCTGTTGCGAGTCATTCTGATTCGAACGTGGAGGATACGCTTGTTGCAACAACACTTTAGTTTTGAGCTCTTTCGTCTTTTTATCGGCGCGATCATTTTCCTCTATCTCTCTATTCTCATAATATTGGGCCGTAGCCAATATTTGAGCAGAAGTGGAAACAGCCCACGCACTCTCTGAATTCCTTAATTTGTTGCTTAGGTCCGGCAACAAATTCGACACAAACTTGTCCACAAACAATCTCTGACCTCCCTCGGTACCCATATCTTGCCCACTATGATCAATGAATGCCTCTTCAAATCTTGTAAAGAAATCAGAGACACTCTCATCTTTCTTTTGCTTGCAAGCGGACAACTTGTCCCAATTCACCTTCATAGCTGGCATAAGCGTTTTCATAAGAGTTATTATTCTCTGAGGGAGATTAGCAATCAACTGTTCGGGCTTAGCCCCACCGACTTGCAAGGCATCTGCAGCAAGAAGTGCAGGCCAGTCACCGCCTAATTCCGCCGCATGGTCTTCCTGACGAATCTTTGCCCATACCGGTTGCGGTACGACATTGCCAAATAGCATATCGATGTCGGCAAGATTCATTACCGTAGCATCCACTAGCTGCGACAATTCTTTATAGTACCCTGCAGGATTTTTGCGAGGGTCGGGCAAAGTCTGCTTAACCTGCAAAACTTCCGATCGCTTCCCCGGAAGATGTATCCATACTCTCTGGAAATATGGCGGAATAATGGGATTAGCATTAGGATCGCCAGGCATCCACACCGGTGGAACTTCGCGCATGGGATCTTGACCAGGCGCTGCCGGCGGTTCCTCAATGTCTTCTAAAAACAATGCCCGAGGCATTATAGAAGGACGAAAAGATAGCAACTGCTCGACAGCACGTCGAACATTGCTACCCACCATTATTCCGCTCGCAAACTGAAGCTGAAGATTAGTTAGAGCAGTCAATACATCATCAGACGCATCAGCCGATATTTGATCACGTAGAAGCTTGCACATTTCCTCAAACACGAACCTCTGTGTCGGTACGTTGAATTGAGAGAACGTATCAAGCACCACACGCGGAGGATTCCTAAGGGGGTATCTAATCCAACCCATCGCCATGTTATACAGCGAGTCACGTTCCCTACCACCAGGAAGTTGACTACGCCTTTGGGGACCATCAGAACCAGCGGACTCAAGAATCGGTCCAAGAGAAGTAAAGAAGTTAACAGAAGGGACACGACGTCGAGCAGATGGGGTAGAAGAGTAACTCAACGGGGTAACAAGAGAAGTGTCAGTAACAGAAGGGACGGCAGGAGTAAGCAAAACAGTAGAAGTAGCGGGAACAGGAGTATGAGGAAGCACAAGCGGGGGAGCAGTAGGGATGGGAGCAGGTAAGGGAGCAGGAACAGGTTGGGGAACAGGAACAGGATGGGGAACAGGAACAGGAGCAGGTTGAGGAACAGGGACAGGGGGAACCACAGGAACTGCGGTACCCTGTGCATACGGAGGTGGTGACTTCAAGAGATAGGACAACAAGGGGTCCTCTACTACTTCCTCCTGCTTATCCGTACCCGTCGGTAAAGCGGGGTAACACTTATCCACAGTCATACGCTGCAATCTATCGAAAACTTCCTTTTCCTTTTCCTCCTGATCACGCTGGAACTGCTCTGCGTTTCTTACCGTTGTAACAATTCCTTCTCTCTTATTACGTTTAATGTGCTTGATTTCTTTCTGCTTGGCTTCTTTACGCCACAACCGAAAGGAATCAAACATGGCCGGCCTGGCTTTTCTTTGGAACAATTTAGCTTCAAGATTATCTAAAATCGGGGCCTCAAAACTACCATGAGGTGGCCAACTAAGGACACCGTCTTTTTTAGTGTAACGAACCCAACACTCATTGAATGTAATTGGACCCAAACCGTGTCGACTGTACAATTCGTAAGTAGGAGTTCCAACCAGAGGTATCGGACACGAGTCCTCCAGTCGGGAATCCGCACCACAACCTCTAAAGCAACTGAACAAAGTACTACGGCCAGGCATCGTGCACACTAGCCGAGTTTCAAAAACGTCGAGGGTTATAGGATTACAATGTCCCTGCAAAGAGCAAAAACCCTCGGTTTTTGGCGACTGCAGGTGTCAAATATCACAACAAAGAACAAAATACCAAGAACCACGAATGCAATGGAACCATGCAACAACTAAGCACCCACAACGAAGGACTCTGGGAGCGACCCACAAATACTTAACTCAAAGATCAATGGCGTCACCAGGAAGGCCCGTCAATCGTCTCGCTGTACCAAGGTCTACGCCAGGCGCCAAAACAGGGCTACAGTCAGGGCAGCAGTCCGTTGCAGCCGTCAGGAGGCGGGGATCTTCGCGGGAAAAGTCGTCGGGCCACTTATTTCGACAACAGGATCGATGAAGCGGGGTGCACCTTCCCTCAGAGATTTCACACGAAGTTCCTCACGATCGTCGGGCTTTGGACCGGTACCACTGATGCAGCCCTACGTTGGGCGCCAACTGAAGGACTGGGTTTTCCTAAGACCCAGCAGTGCCAGGGATAACACCTAAAACCTTCGTGGGTAACCTGTTCCGGCGTACAAATGACAGAGACACGGGACACTTCCTTCGGCGTCAAAGATTCGAGGTTTATTACTGCAGGGAACACAGAAGTCACAGGAAGTACAACATGTGCAAGTTCGAGGAGTCTGCTTCAAATTGTATCTGTGGATCGCTCTTCTTATACAGTTTTCGGGCATAGGATAACATGGTGCACAAAGGATTACAACCTGGTTCCCATCGTAAAGATCATAAGGGGTCGCTTTCATGTATTCAGGGCCCGGAACATAATTACAGTAACATTTGGCAGTTCCCAACTGTAAAAGTACATCTTCCCACCATTACTACATTCCAATCAGCAGTAAACGAATCGAGGAAGAGACAGAAACAGGTGCAGAGGAAGACGAGGACAGTGAACAGATCGAAGAGGGTGTAAAAGGGGTGGTATCAGGAAACACGAGTTGCAGGCATCAAAGGGGACGTGCCTAATGAATGCACAACTAAGACAATAGAACGGCACGGCAAGATGAGCCTCGAGCGGGGCCATCTGCCTTACAGTGCCATCCCCCTCATCATAAAGACACCTTTAAAGGAACACGTGTCTTCCGCAAGAGTTTGGAAATCCCAGGGTCACGAAGCGGACAGCGTCCGTTCGCTGGCTACTTGAGGGCAAGAAACAAAATGGATGCCGTATCTAAGATGGAACCCGTGGGTTCAGATGAAGAAACCCACGAAACAAACGAACGGTTTAGGCTAGAGCAGCGAAAACGCGTACACTCACTAAACACGTCATTTGCGGTTCATAGATACCAGACTCGACCATATTCGTGCGAGTCGGAAACATCACTTACAATTGTCACAGAACCTCAGCAGAATGTATGGTATCAAAAGAGATTGAGCTGGCTGAGAAAAGGCTATTCTTAGCAAGGAAGAGATCTCCCTCAGCCGTGATGTGAGCCCCTAGCTCTGTTGCTTTTTTTCCTAGGCATTCTGATCTTCATGTCCCGCTTGCAGCATATTCACAGGAGGACGTCCAGGATGTGGTGGTTCGCTCACCGCCGCTGAGCTTGGGCACTGCGGAGAGTGGTTCTCAGAGAGTGAATACACAGCCAAGCCTCAGATGCAAGCACAGGAGGTGGGGGTGGCCCCCAAGCAGAAAAGTGCCTTAGTTAATGTGTGTGTACAAGGCTGTGGGGCATCGGGTGCTGGAGTGTCTTTTAGGGTCGGATCTTTTTACCAGGTCCTGGTGGCGGTTGGGGGGACCTTCCAGATTGAGGCTGCAGGCGTCAGCTGAAGGCTTCAGGCAGGTCAGGGATCACTGGATCTTGGTTCTGGATCGCCGGGGAGACCTCCTTGTGGTGTTGGGCCACTCGAACTTGGACCGTGGGCAACAGGTGCAGAGTGGTGCAGACTCGTGGTTCACGCCGGAGCTGGAGTCTGTTGGTGAACAAATACGGTGTTCAGGGGAGAAAAAGTATTTTCTTTGGATGGGCAGGTCAGGTCCTCGGGATTCTTGAGGTTGCTGACTGCAGGACACACCGGAGTTTCGCTTCTGCAGCTTCGAGATGGGGACAGGCCGGTAGGGCTGGAGCGAAGTCAGTGGGCGTCCTCCTCTTCTTAGCTTTGGCACAGCTGTTCGGTCCTTCTTCTCCATTTCTTCTTGTGCTTGTATGCCTGAGGAGGCAAGGTTCAGGCGTACCCCTAAATACTAGATTTAGGGGCGTTACAGGTAAGTAAAAGGTTGGTACCAATGGGTCCCTTCCTTCGGATGGGTACACCAGCTACTACGTCACCCTCCAGTGGGAGGGGGGCATATGCCTCATCCTGGTTGGCGGGGTCCCCACATCTGCAAGATGGCGGGGACTGAGAGTTGTGCTTCACCTTGCCTCTCCCACCTGAAGGGTGGGGTTGGCAACGGTGGGCACAACTGTCTTTCTCACTTGTTTGTCCTGCCAATTCTCTCACCCAAAGTGGGGGTCAGAACCGGTGGGGGCAAATTCCTGAAAGCAACCTCAGGCCTGGGGAAGCTCACAAAGGCGGCAAGCCTTTGAAGCTTCCCCTTTGGGGATCCTGCCCATCCTTTTTTTTTAAAACTCTTTTTATTGGATTTTATACAACGAAAAGACAATACAACACATAAGACAACCGCCAGCCCCCCCCCCCCCCACTCTGATCGGGCAGATTGAATGTAGAACAAAAAGAATTTCAAGAGCTTATAAATAATAATAGTACATAAAATTGAATATTTGAATTAACAGATGAATCATCAAGATACAGATATACATTAGGATAGATGGGTATACATTACATCTAAACAGTTTTAGCCATATTATTGTTAAATGATTGTCTAAAGTTCAGACCATTCTATTAAAGGAGACCATATTTTTAAGCCTTTTATGCTACGTTTCCTACCTTTAGTTTTATATATTGCCATTTCTAAATTAAAAATTGCTAACAGTCTTGAAAACCACTGTTGATATGAGGAAGCAATAGGATCTAGCCAAGCCGATGCTATACAGATTCTTAGAACGGCCATCGAGATAAGAATCAGTTTGTGACCAGTGTTCAAATTAGTACTGTTTACTAAGCCTAATAGAACTGTTTGATCAGATAGATTGACCACAGTTTTAAGGATTAATGAGAGGAAATGTTCAATTTTTGATTTGAGAGAGGTTAAAATGGGACAAGATGAAAAAATATGTATACAATCCGCATCTTGCAAGTTACAGCGAAAACAACATGTTCCTCTCCCATTACCCCATTTGGCAATTCTATCTGGAGTATAGTACATGAAGAAGCATATTTTATAAAATTGTGTCTGTAATTTGGTTGACATGAGTACAGTTTGTGATAGCTCATTTACATACTCAAATTCATCAGTTGAAATTATAAATTTCTTTTGCTATTTCTGAATAATCTTCTGCCTATCATCAGGTAAATATGTAAGTAATAGTTGATAAAATCCCCCAATCCGTATTTTTTCCTGATGATGGCTAAGAGATTCAGCTATGATGTTTTTAGGCATATTGTCTTCTCTCCTCACTCGTCGTATTAAAAAATCTCTAATTTGGAGATATTTAAAAAAATCTCTCCATTCAAGATGATACTTGTCTTTCAAAAATTCAAAAGAATATATCCCTTCTGCGGAGAAGAAGCAACCTGTATTAGTAATTCCAGCTATGATCCATCTATCAATATAGGAATCTTTGAAAATGTCTGGTAGAAGGGGATTATTTTGTATTGGAGTATAGACAGATAACCTTCCCAGACCTATCATTTTCCTCACAGATTTCCAGACTTTAAACACTGCTATGAGTGTTTTTAATTTAACATTTTTATGATAGCTATCAAAGATATATTTGCAAAGATAGCCGATACTTCTATCATCTAATATTATTTGATGAATAGTCGGTGCATCTTTATCCCGAGATATCCATGTTTCATCAAGAAAAAAAAGCTCATGATTATATAGTAGGACTGTTGTCCAATAATATAGCCTGAGGTTTGGGAGACTTAACCCTCCTCTTTCTTTGGGAAGTGTGAGACGTTTATAGGCACGGCGGGGTTGAGTATATGCCCAAATAAAATCCGTAAAGAAACGTTCCATTGTTTTAAACCAATGATCTGACATTTCCAGATTGATCGCTCTAAATAAAAACAAAAGTTTTGGAAAATAGACCATTTTTAGGGCATTTGTCCATCCTATCAAAGAAAGATGTAAATTATTGATACGGCGAAGGTCTTTTTGTATTTTATTTGAGATAGGTTTAAGGTTCAGGTCGACTAAGTTCTCTAGCTCAGAAGTTATTGTAACCCCTAGGTACGTGGCTGAATTTGTTATACGTGAGTCTGTCATAGCACATTTGTTATTAATAATTATTTGGGTTTTCCCTCGATTTAAAGCATATCCTGAAATAGTGCCAAATATTTGTGCCTCCTGTTCAATAATTGGCATAGCCAAGTTTGGATTAGCAGTGACATGGCAATGTCGTCTGCATAAGCGAGAATTTTTGTTGAGTATTCATTTATCCGGATGGGAGTTATAGTACTAATATTTTGTAATCTCCTAATAAAGGGATCAATATAGAGAGCAAATAGCAGCGGGGAGCAAGGGCATCCCTGCCGTGTTCCTCTCGAGATTTTTAGTACTTTTGAATTCCCTCCATTAACCATCACCATCGCTTGAGGATTAATATAAAGTTTTTGTATTGCTTGTATAAATGTGTGATTGAAGCCGACCCTGGACATTGCCTGCCACAAGAATGGCCAGGAGACCCGGTCAAAGGCTTTCTCGGCATCAAGTAAAATAAGTGCCATCGGGTCTCCTGCCACCTGGGTGTAGTCAAACAGGCTAATTACTCTCCGTGTGTGGTCGGTAGTGTCTCTCCCAGGGATAAAGCCGTGTTGTACTTTTGATGTAACTTTATGAATTACTGACGAGATACGGTTAGCGAGTAGTTTAGAGTAGATTTTAGAATCTACATTTATTAAGGTGATTGGTCGATACGAACCCATCTGGTCGGGAGGTTTATATTTCTTAGGGAATATCACAATTTTAGCTGTAGACCATGAGTTGGGGGGTTGACCTCCTCTAAATAAGTGTGAACATAGGCTCAACAAGATTTCTTGGAGTTGATCCAGATATGTTATGTAAAATTCAAGTGGGATGGCATCTACTCCAGTTGCTTTCCCGCGGGAAAGATCTTTCACAGTTTTTCTTATTTCCTCGATGTCTGGGGCTTTTTCCAGAATTAGCTGGTCTTCAATGTTAAGTTTGTCACAGGTATTTCTATCTAGATAATCAGCAACTTTCTTTTGATCTATTTCTCCCTCTTCTGTATACAGAGCACTATAAAAATGCCAAAATGCTTCTCGGATCTTCTCTGAGTCAGTTACCCTACCGATTATTGTCTCATCCGAATTGCTAATTGTTGGCCAACCGACTCACTAACTTCATATATTTTTTCCCGGTGAGCAGTAGCTTTTTTAATAGCTTTATTGATGTATATATTTGTAATTGATGCCTTAGCTATAGCAACCTGAGTTTGTGCATTACTTATCTCTTCTGTAGTAGAAGAGTTTCTTGTAACCCTTATAAGCTCTTCCTCCAACCTTTTTAAAGTTTCTTGTGAGAGTCTTAATAATTCTTTTGCACATTTGTTGCTCCGGAGTGAATATTGTATAGTTTCACCCCTAATGCCTGCTTTTAAAGCGTCCCAAACAAAATTTACCGTTGTACTGCCATTATTAACCAACAAAAAATTTGAAATCCAGCATCTCATATGTTTACAGTATTCACTCTCAAGGAGCATAGACCTCTCAAAGGTCCAAGTTTGTGGCGTCTGTATCAAAGATGTTATCTCAAGTGTTAGTATTAAGGGATTATGATCCGACATGATTCGGGGTAGTTTTTCTATTTTTGAATGAGTTTTAATTGAACTAGATATCAAAAAGTAATCGAGTCTAGCATGTGTATGATGTGGATTTGAATAATATGTATACCCTGGATCATCGGAATTGTTATTTAAAATTTGCCACGCATCAATTAGCCCATGGGTAATGCATAGTTCCTTTATTGCATTAAAGACTTTTGATTTGCGACCATGGTAATGCCAATTGTCTTTTGTGGACCAATCATGTGAGAGATTTATATTGAGATCGCCACAAATTATAAGTGGTAGTGGCCAATTGGTAAGTTCATTGGAGACATTATTAATTACCATAGGATCATCATTATTGCATCCATAAATTGTGCAGATGGTCATTGAAGACGATTGCCCTGTATGAACTTCTGAGATCACCCATCTTCCTAATTTATCGGATTTAGTTTTATTAAATTTAAACCCTCTACCTCTAGCCAAAAGTGCTACCCCTCTTACCCGCATACCCTGTGTAGTTGCGCCAATCAGATTGTATCCAAATGAATTTAATAATTGTAATTGTGACCCTTCAATATGGGTTTCCTGTAAGCATACGATATTGGCGCCAATATTCTGTAGGCCAAATGCTACCATTTGCCTCTTCTTGATGTCATTTAAGCCACATATATCAACTGACAATATTTTTAATGGACCCATCTATCAATCCTGGTTTTTGTGACTATATAGTAATGCATTTCTTTCAGTTCGTTGAATTTTTTTTCGATAATCTATCTGATCTGCCCGACCACCCCCCCCTCTTACCCACCCCCCACCCACCACCACCTTTGAAGGTTACCTGGTCTCGTTGCGACCAGTGGTGTGACATCAATGTAAGCGAGCCCGGCGGGCTGGGCTGGTTTATAGATGTATATTACATATTTATCTTAACTCAAATAAACTAAGGCCTAATTTCTTCAATTAACGTTTAATTTTTTTTTTATCGGTTTGATAGGATAGTCTTCCAGCTTATTCAACCGATAAACAAATCTTCAAAATATACCATTAAGTTTTATGCATGAATAAGAGGTGAGATAATTGATTTGACTTCTCTTATCCTCTAACATATCCTGAAATCATTTCCTAGAGTTTCGTGGAATAGTCTCTGTAATTTCATGTAAATAATCCTGCGCTTGTATTTCGCTATTAAATGTTCTTGTTGTGCCCTTGTATATGATTTTCAGGCGTGACGGATTTTGCAAAAATACTTTCGCTCCGAGTTTTTCAAATGGATCAAATAGTTGGCGCATTTTCCATCTGCCCTCTACGGTGGAGTGAGCAAAGTCCGGTCTCCCAAAGAATTTAAATCCCTTGTGTTCTCTTTGTGTTGTTGGTCTTGCAATATCATACATTGCTTTGCGGAGAACAAAGTTTCCAAAGTAGACCAACATTGCTCTGGGATATTGATTTTGCTTTTTGGGATGTTTTGAAAGGGTCAAGGGGAAGCGATGGGCCCGTTGTATCTCCCTTGCCATATCCCAGGCTTCCAGTTCCGGGAATGATTCTTTTAGGATGTTGATCATTGCACCTCTGGCATCATCTCTCTCAAATTTCTCTGGAATTCCAATCCTGAGGGAGGAGACTTGGCACTGTTTAAGACCCCGAGAGCAGCAAGCTCTCAACACGGGTCCAGAAAACTGCAGCCACTCAGCCTGGACACTAGTGGTAGGTCGTTTTTCAGGGGCATCTCTAATAATCCCTCTGTGTGAATTTTTAATTAAATCTCACACTGGCATCAGTGTGGGTTTAATGTGTTGAGAAATTTGATAAGTCACTACCATTGAGGGGTTTCTGTCTCGGGCAGAATGTATGGTATCAAAAGAGATTGAGCTGGCTGAGAAAAGGCTATTCTTAGCAAGGAAGAGATCTCCCTCAGCCGTGATGTGTGCCCCTAGCTCTGTTGCTTTTTTTCCTATACATTCTGATCTTCATGTCCCGCTTGCAGCATATTCACGGGAGGACGTCCAGGATGTGGTGGTTCTCTCACCGCCGCTGAGCTTGGGCACTGCGGAGAGTGGTTCTCAGAGAATGAATACACAGCCAAGCCTCAGATGCAAGCACAGGAGGTGGGAGTGGCCCCCAAGCAGAAAAGTGCCTTAGTTAATGTGTGTGTACTATTTGTCGGATGCTCATCCGCGGGTGTTTACGGGCTTCATGGATACTAATTTATTGTTGGACTTGGCCCTTTTTGCAGTATTATCCCCAAACATTTTACTTCTTCCTCCTATTTTTTCCTGACCTGTTGTTGTTGGCTATAGGACTCTGGGCACTTTACCACTGCTAATCAGTGCTAAAGTGCATATGATTTCTGGGTACATTGTGTTTATGGATCAGTATTTCCATGATTGGCATATTTGATTTACTGGTAAGTCCCTAGTAAAGTGCACTAAGTGTGCCAGGGGCTGTAAATCAAATGTTACTTGTGGTCCTGCAGCACTGATTGTGCTACCCACATGAGTAGCCATGAAAAGGTATCTCAGACCTGCCACTGCAGTGTTTGTGCACAGTTTGTTAACTGCGATGTCGACCTTGCAGGTACACCCACTTGCCTGGCCCTAACTTTCCCTTTTCCTACATGTAAGGCACCCCTATGGTAGGCCCAAGATACCGCCCTGGACAGGGTGCAGAGTATGTGAAAGGTAGGACATGTAATGGTATGTATGACTTGTCCTGATAATGAAATACTGCCAATTTAGTTTTTCACTATTGAAAGGCTATCGGTCCCATAGGATAGAATGGGAGGTACTTTGTAACACCTTACAAGTATAACTTCCTGTTGGGACAAGAAGGAGAAATAAAGTTTAGGCTCTCTGAACTCAGAATTTAATAACACATCTTTCAGTAAAGATGGTTTTTAAATTATGTGTTGGAAAATGCCACTTTTAATAGGTATTTTCTTGTTTAACCATTCTGTTTGCCTCTGCCTGTTTGTGGATTGACTTTCTGGCTTTGGAGTGACAGGGGCTGGGGATGTGCATGCATTCACTGTAGACAGTCACTGGGGGTTGAATTGTGCAAGGCCCTTCCTGGATGACTCAGAGCTGAGCTTGGCTGCATTTAGAGTAGTGATAGGAGATTTCCTTGCACCGGAATAGGGCCTGTCTCCCTTGCCCAATACTGTCTCCACCCCCTTTGGTCATACGGCACCAGTGATGACAGCTCTGGTTTGGGCTGGGCTCAGAGACCCTTGCACTAAGAGAACATAGACAAAATGGGGTATAAAGAGTCGACCTTAAACCCCAGAGCTTTAGATTACTTCTGAACTCAAGAGGAACCTTTGCCAAGGAGAAGAGCTGAAGAGCTGTGAGAAGGAGTTCTGCCCCTGTGCTGTGTGCCATGTGGGGTTGGCCTGCAGTTGCTGTTTCTGCCAAGGAAAGGACAAAGCCTGGAACTTTGCTGTGAACCTGCTTGAAGATCTGCAAGGGTCTGTTTGTGCTGGCCTCCTGTTCTGAAGTTTCAGGGACACAAAGACTTCACCCCCAGCTCCTCTGAACTCTGTGGCTGACAGTTCTGACCTCCCAGGAGGTCCATATTCCAGTTGTGTGCCTCTGGAGGTTGTCCCTGCTGCTGGGAAGACCAGGAGAAATGAAGAAATCGATGCATCTCTCTTCTTGTGGCTATTTTTCCAACCGAGAACCGTCATGTCGTGAAGAATCCACAATCATCGCCGCGCGGCTGCAAGAGCCGTTGAATTGTGGGGGTCATGGCTGAAGAAACCGACGCAGCGTTGCGTGTGGCCGCCCCATCAATCACTGATACATCCCGGATTTCCACGCATCGTTCCTGTGCGGTAAGTTTTCCCGACGCATCACCAGCAGACCAGAATCGTCTTGGAGACGACGCATTACTGCCCCCTACAGGCCGGATTCAATGCATCACTTCTCCTGCGTACAGCAGAACTGTTGCATCGCCTCCTGAAGGTCTCAGGAACTGACGCATCTCTTTGTTTCTCAATGCTTCCCCTCTCTGCTGCTGTTTGTCCTTGTGAATATTGACGCGTCTACAGGTACTTTTGTGAGAAATCACACATCCATAGCTTTCTATGGACCAAGTTGTTTGAAACCTTTTTAAAGTCATATTCTGTTTTCCTGTCTGTTGAATTTTTGTCATTTTGGTCATGTTGTGTTTAGATAAAGATACTTTATTTTTCTAAACTGGTGTGGTGTCCATTTGTGGTGTTATCTCTGTAGTACTGTGTGTTTTGAGTACAAATACTTTACACATTGCCTTTGAGATAAGTCTGTCTGCTCATGCCAAGCTTCCCAGGGGGTGAGCAGGGGTTATCTAAAGTGTGTATCCCCTTACCCTAACTAGAAGCAAGGGTCTCTATTTCGACAAAGATACCTACGTCTGCCAACTAGAGTCCCCCATTTCTAAGACATATAAGATATCAGACCAGTTGAAAACTTTAGCTGGTCCACATAAGGATCAGAGGACTTCTTCTGGGGTGGTGCCCATTAACACCAATTCAGCCCGGCCACAGCGTGTCTCAATGAATCCCATCGGGTCAGTCCCTTTATCTTCCCAGCCAGCCAGGATCCCTCCCACTGATTTATATGTAACCCTAGCCCTATAACCCTTCTGGCAGATCCATGTCCACCCATGGGGATTTAACCCTCACCCCCCCACCCCACCCCAGCTTGGGTGGTGATCAATCTGCCCTCAGAAGCAACCCCATACGTAGTAGTTCTAGGGAATGTCCCCCCACAAAATAATTCCACACCAGAAACCTTTGGGAAATTAAAAAGACTAGGTGATACATTTTAAGTCCTATTCTAACATAGGTATTGAGATTTATGATTAATCATTGTGGTCAGGAGGGGTTGGGCCCAGATGCCAAGAGATGGGCTGGGGGCCTGCGTAGTCAGTAACTTTAATAAGTCCACCATTGCTGCACTTCTCCTTACCACTCTAGGTTTGCATAGCTCACTTAGGTCAGTGTTAGACTTGGCATCTTTTGGCATGTTTCCCCAGAGTTTTTGCTTTCTGCCTCCCAGTTTTAACTCTGTTTTTGCTGGCATAGTGTTTCTACGCACTATTCTCACTGCTGGTCTGTGACAAAGTGCAGGCGCTCCTGTGGTATATTGTGTTATGGATTGGTGTTTCCAGGATTGGGTATTTGATTTACTTGTTAGTCCCTAGTACCTTGCACTGAGTGTGCCAGGGCCTGTAAATCAAATGCTACTACAGGGCCTGCAGCACTGATTGTGTCACTCAAGTGAGTAGCCCTAAAAAGGTAACTCAGACTGCCATTGCAGAGTCGGTGCGCAGTTTGTAACTGCCATGTCGACTTGGCGAGTGCACCCACTTGCCAGGCCCTAAACCTTCCCTTTTCTACATGTCAGTCACCCCTAAGGTAGGCCCAAGATACCCCTGTGGGCAGGGTATAGTGTATGTGAAAGGTAGGACATGACCTGGTGTGTGCGGCATGTCCTGATAGTGAATGACACCCCATTTTGTTTTTCACTATGGCAGGCTACCTGTTCCCCATATGACAGAATGGGAAGTTTGTTTATAACATCTTATAAACATGACTGGCCTTGGGAACTAGGTGAGAAAATACATTTTAGTATGCCTGAACTCAGAATCTAAAGATGCATCTTTTAGTGTAGGTGATATTTACACTCTGTGTTTGAAAATACCACTTTTACAAATTAGATATTTTCTTGCTCAGTCATCCCGTGTGCCTCTGCTGGAATATGGATTGTCTGTCTGGGTTTTGGATGACAGAAGGTTGGGGAGCAGGAGTGGCTCCAGATAGTCTAGGAAGGGTCAGGACAGGGCTGAATAGACCTGGACTGCAATGGGGGAAGGGGGAGGAGATTTTCTTGCACCTCAAAGGGCCTGGTCTGCCTCTGACAATGCAGTCTCCACCTCCTGCCAGGAAGTAACACCAGAGAAGGCAGAACTGGTTCTACCTGGGCACAGACACGCTCTGCCTAAGAGATCAAAGGATGTTGGAATATAAATATTGGGGCCCAGACCCCTGAACTCTTTTGGATCAAGAAGACTGCCAAGAAGAAGAGCTGGAGAAGCTGTGAGGAGGGACTACCACTTTGCTGTGTGCTTTGCTGTGTTGGCCTGCAGTGGCTGCTTCTGACTTGGGCAGCGAAAGGACTGGACTGCTCTTTATGCAATCTACTTTTGTGAGTTTCTCCAAAGGCTTGAGGTAGAGTTTGCCCCCTGTTCAAGAAGTCTCAGGAACAGCAAAGACTTCAAGCTCTACTGCCCTCAGCACTGGGGACTGTGTGTTTTGTGCTGCAACAGAAGAAAAGCAACTCGACGACATCTACAACGCCACTGCCGACTCCGTGTCCTAAAGGCACCGCAGGGGGCACCATCGCAACGCAGCACCGCAACCCTGGTCTCACCAACAATGCCTGCTGAGGCCGCCACGAGCCCTGCTCGCACCGTGACCTGTGGGCACCGCACTCCGCTCCGCTTCACGATGACGCCGTGGCACCGCAGAGGGTTTCGCCGCACCACGACCCTGGTCTCACTGAAGATGACTGTTGACGCTGCCACCGAGCCATTGTTCGCACCGTGACCTGTGGGCACCGCACTTCGCACTGCCTCGCGACAACGCCCTAGTATCCCCGACGCTGACGCTCCACGTCAAAATCGACACCGCTGCTTGCCCCGTGATTCGAGGGCACCGCTCTTAAAGTTACATGACGCATCGCCCTCATCTCGCACCGCAGCCTTGGCCTACCGACACCGGCGCCATTGACTCCAGTTCGTCAGCCGACGATGACGCTGCTCGCACCGTGACCTGCCACCATCGTGACGAGCACTGCCTCCATCTCACTCTGCGACCCTGGTCTCACCGACCATGCCACCTGACGCCGCCACTGAGCCGCTGCTCGCACTGCAACCTGAGGGCACTGCACTTTGCACTGCAGCAAACGACGCCTGCCAACACCAGTGCTACTGACTCCATCAGAGAGAAGAGCGACCTGCAATACGTGTGACTTCGAGGGCCCTGACAACTCCTTCACCGACCTTTGAAACCGACGCCGTGTTTTCGGAAGCTCAACGAGAGGTCATCGACGCCCTGCAGATCTAAAATGTACCGTTTGCGGGTCTTCCGGACACCGTAGCTGGCCCGCGACGCCCGGTCAGCCGGAACCATTTGGATTTGTTTGCTCACGACGCCGTGATAGCCCCGGACGAAGCTATCGACATAAAATAACTATTTTTAAAGCATATTTTGATATGTGAAGATTTTGTTTCCCCAAACCTGCCCCTAGGTAACAGATTTGCGCCCCTGAGTAATCTTGAGTCCTGTCATTGACTCGCTGTCCTGGAGACACCCCGTTATCAGCTCTGCCTATAATTTCCCGCTTGAATGCTCCTTCTGGTAACTGGGAAGAATTGAGGCTGTTATCCTGGAGGATTGCGGGTCTATTGGTCAAGTTTAGTGGCAGTTACTGAATGAAGTTTATTAGGACATATCATATTATCTGTCTGCAGGAAACCTGGGAAGTAACCAATTATTTCTTCCTCGAAGGATATAAAACCTACTTTTTCCCTGCATTGGCTTCAGTGTCAGGGAGAACCAAAGGGGAACTGATTATTTTCGTGGCACTAGAGCCATCTGGTTATATTAAAGACTTTAAGTGGGACTCACACCTGTTACAGGCTCTAAAGTTGCATGTACATGGCTCGACATCAGTCATATTGATTGATTTCTATAATGCAGAATCACGGTTGAACAGGGCCTCCACCCTCCCCCAGTTTATGCTCTGCTGTTAATTATTTGCCGGGGTATGGTATAGGTCGGTATAATCTTGTGACTTCAACTGCCATTTGTGTGCCTTCCCCTTACTTTCAGGTAACGTCAATCTTAATTATATGATTGCAGTGGGGCTCCACATGACTCATTCACCAGAAGACACTGAGTTAAACACATTCCTGCACACCCATAATTTGGTTTTTGCCCTGGAGAAGCTGGTAGACTCGGTCAAGCACATATTTTTCCCACATTTAAAGGGACAGGTTGTGCATGTATAATAGATTTTATGTTTGACTCTGCTCCTTTGTTTCTGCTTATCTCTAACTTTCAGTGACCACAATCCCTTGTCCCTAATCATTGGTGGAGTAAAGGGTGGGATCAGGCCATTGGTGGGGATACAAGACGGACCCTCCCTCTCTGACCAGGGCAGAGGGCTGAGATGGTTGCATGTAGACTCAAAGGAATTAGATCTGTTGATCTGTAGGCAGGAGTTATGTACCTGCTTGGTCTAAGTTCCTCACGGGGTGCGGGGGTGATCCTAACTACATTTGCTTAAAGAGCCCAGTTAGTTTCGGCACTACTCTCGACCCCAGTAACAAAAGCTAGATCGGATGAGACAAAATGGTTTGATCGAGACTGCTCCAAATCCCTCCGCCTTTTGAAGCCTGCCCTTAAGCTGGTCCCCGGAGATAGGGATATTTTTGTCTGCTGTCAACAGGATTATAATAAGGATTTAACAAGCCGCTAGCTTACCTTACACAAGCCCGCATGGAAGAACCTAGCGAAACTAGAGATTGTGCCTTTTTTTGGAGGGTGATAAATAGGCCTTGTTTTGCAGACCTGTTCAGAGCCCGCCTTATGTCACCATCTCTTGGAGCGGCAGTAGGTGGATCATTTTAATGGAGAGTATAATTTTAGTCTTGCTGATGGTATGGAGGACCAGGATGGCTCAGCTCTGGGGAGAGCACATGTTATTTTTAACCTATTGGAAGTTTCCCAGGGCATTCAGGCATCACCTTGTAACTAGGCTCCAGGTCCTGATGGCATACCCCGTGATCCTGTTTCAGGACAATATCGAATTTCTGGGGGCCACTTTTGACATTGGTCACAAATGCTGCAGTTAGGGAGGGTACCCCGCCCTGGTGGTCCACTGCCGTAAATGTTCTGATTTTCAAGAAGGGGAACAAGGACAATTTCCCTTATTGATGCAGCTGTGAAGTCCTCAGGAGGATACTTCTAAATAGGTTGACACTGTGAGCATATGCAAACAATATATTCTCAGAGGTGCAATATAATTTTAGGCCAGACAAATCGACAACTGATCAATGCATAAACCTTTACTTAATTATAAATAAGTATACTGTTTTCTTCACCTCGCTTTCATGGACCTCACATCCGCATTAGATTGGGTCAACCGTAAGAAGCTGTGGGATATGCTCCTCATGATGGGCATGAGCCCAGATATAGTACTCCTCTTATTGAATCTACGTGCCAGCACCTCAGCTGTAGTGATATTCACAGGGGGCGGCTCTCACTGAGCATCAGTGTTGTATACTTGTGCCTTTCATGTTTATCCTTTATATTAACGGGCTGGGACAGGCCCTCCTTTCAGTGCAGGCTACTTGCTATAGGGTGGGAACATGATAGTTGCCAGACTTGTTATATGCAGATGACGCAGTGCTCCTGGTACATTCGACTATGGGTCTACAGTCACTACTGGATAACTTTCTCTCCTTCCTACATAGATTAGGCCTTGATGTTAAGTTCACAAGATCATATGTTATGGCAGTTTCCCTTGGTCCACCAGTTCCAAAACCTTTAAGGTGGGGAGTAATACCTTAGCAGCATTTCCAGCTTGTTTGTACCTGAGGGTGCTATTTGATGTTAACATGAGTTGGAAACCCTTAGTGGAGGGAGAGGGATGCAATCTTGCCAAATCCACAGGTGCAGTAGTTCGTTTTGCACGGAGGTTAGGCTCATGGTCCCTGAACACTTTATCAGGCCAAGTGTGCTTCTATGACAGCGAGGTATGGGGTTACTTAACCGCTGATAAGATTCAGTTTGCAGAAAACATGTTTTAAGACCTATCTTACACATCCCGCAAAGCACCTCACCCTTCTCTGTTCATGAGGAGCTTGGTGTAAGATCCATTGGTGACCTTGTTTCTCTTTGGCCCTTACTGTGCTGGATCAAGATTTGGTCTGGGGAAGGTTCCCAGTTGAATAGATCGATACTGTCTGAATGTCTGTCTCTTGAACACCCGTGCAAAATCCCCTGGATCGCCTATTTAAAGGCAGCTTTCACCAGTATGGGCAGGGCTGATAAATTTCATAACCATCATTCCCTGCGCCATTTGGAGCTTAAAAGGGTGAGGAACTTGTTCTCTGAACGTGCTACCCTCAAACACGAACACACATAGTTAGTGTAGCCCATGGTACAGGAGCACATGTTATTAAAAACTGTTCAGGGTATGGAAACTTACCCAACTCTTATATCTAATGAGAGGAACAGATTTGTGGTGGTGAGATTCAGGTTTAAACTGCTGCACCATCTTTTGGCCTCCCCTAGTGCATGGTCTCGTCCGGGTGCTCTGGGGGCCTGTGGCTGCAACAACATGTCTCCACAGGGCACCCTACACATTGTAATTCTCTGTAAACAATTCAGCTTGCCCAGGAAGTGGTTCATTCTCCCGATATTAAAAGCTCTGAATTTCTTACAAGCACGCCCAGCACTTATGCACCTGCAGCTTCTGCCAAACGAGCATGTTTTATTTGCTGTTTCATGCTTTCTACGTGTAGCTTTGAGGTCAAGGCGTGCTAGACCCGATTAAACCACTGTGGTACATAAGGAATTTTTTTAATTGTAATGCACTGTTAACTCAATTTTGCATTTTGATATCTTTATGACGTTACAGGAATGATTGTCCATTTGCTTTTAGAGTTTTATGGAATGTATGTTTTATGATTTGATGCTCTTTTATGGTTATATTTAAAACCGAAAAAATATTTTTTGATGATGACAATCAGAAGCAGCAAATGCAAAATCGGTACACAAGAATTAGATTATTTAGATCACACAATTTCTTCTTCAGATGTCCGACCTTAAGTTTGTCTAGTTAACGCTATCAAGGAGACAACTTCACCTAAAGACAGAGAGGTTCTCCACTCCTTTTTGGGTTTGACAGAGTATTACGCCCGCTTTGTACAGGGTTATGCACAGATGGTGGAGCCATTGAAGGTGTTCTTGAGACAAGGTGGGAGGTTTGCCCAGGCTAATGATTTGGATACAGCTTTTGCTAAGGTCAAAAAGTTGATCGAAGAAGCATTTGCTTGAAAAGCTTTTCAGGAAGGGAGCAAATGCTCGATTATAGTTGATGCAAGTCTGATGAGGTTTGGTACTGTTCTTAACCAATAAGTGGCAGGCAGCGAGCAAATTGTGGCTTTTGCCTCGAGAATGTTGAGACACAGTGAGAAGCATTACAGCATTATTGAGCGGGAATCACTAGTTTGTACTTGGGCTGTGCAAAAGTTCAGAATGCACATTTGGGTACGTGAGTTTGTATTGTTTATCGACCACAACTCTTTAATTCATATCTTCGGTGGAAATAGAATTAGTAATGTGTTTGCAAGGCTAGTGAGACTGTTGTTTAAACATCAGGAATATCATTTTGTAGTGAAAAATTTGGTGGTGGAGGAAAGACTTGCTGATATGTTTGTCTCGTATGCTGCTAAAGGTCAGCGATGAGCACGAATTTGTGAATTATATAGAATGTGTTGCAGCTGCGGCTGCGGCTGCTTTGAGAGAATGAGGAAGCAAAGTGTCTGTGAAGGAGAGAAATGCATTTCATGTGCATGAAGAGAATTTGCAAAAGGTTATGCAATATATTATGAATGGCTACCCTGAAGAGAGGTGTTTTTCGAGTGATTCAAAACCTTTTTTTCAGGTGTCAGATGAATGTCAGTGGTGAGTGAAATGATCATGAGAGATGATTTGTTTGTACCTCCCGAGATTTTGCGAAATTACATCATTTCTTTAGCTTATCAAGGGCATTTAGGTATCAATAAAACATGTAAAAGGTAAACACAATACTATCAGTGGCTTTCACAAAACAATAAGGTTATGCACATTAAAGACAAATGTGGTGAATGTCTTCTCTTCGATAAACATGGATGACCAGTGAGATGCCTTTTCATCCTGTGCAATTTCCTGGTGCTGCATGGGAAAATGTGGCATTGGATTGCTCAGGCCCATATTTGGTTACGCCAAGTAATATGTGTTACCTTATATTATTGATTGATTACTATTAGAAGTGGAGCTATTATTCCTTTTTTGACTCTCCCAGCACTGACACTGCCATTACATTTTTGGACAATGGCTTCCTATTGAAAGATAATAGTGACAGACAATGGCATTCACTTTGTTTCAGATCGCATGTGAAAATTCTTGCAGAGTCAAAATATCGAACACTTGAGAGTCGCCTGGTATTCGCCATCATCTAATGGCTTGGTTGAAAGAGTGATGGAGCAAGCATTCGCACGTTACGCGACTTGCTTGAATTCAAAACCCTCGCATAAACATTAATAAAGTAATCAACCTGTTTTCGTTATTAATTTTGCACTTTTTACACTACACGTGGGTATCCCAAAGACGCTTGCCTATGTGTTTATTAATCCTAACTACGCTTGCAACTAACATGGTCGCTGCTATGCAGGATTTCAGTCTGCGCATGCGTCGGTCATACCCATGTGATGTGACACACTCGTAGTTCTGGAGGGATTTTTTCGCTCATGCGCAGTATTGCTAATATGGCCGCTTTGTTTTTAACATGCTCTCTGCTTGCCACGGCTGCTCTGGCTCAGCTGTTTATTTCTGCCTAACACCTAATGCTATAGATATTATAAAGTAAGGGGTGTAGTGCAGCTATTCATGGTATACAGTGTATTCATTTTTTCTGTGTTTCTAAATTGTTTTCGCTTACTTTTCATGTAACATTCTCCGGGGGCCTGGGAGGAGAGGTGCTGCTCCATCTTGGAAGCCCATGTGTCACCAATCACGTGATAGGGGACGTGCGAGGCTCGCAGCAGTGGAACTCAGCCAGCTGGCTGCCGAAGCTAAGATGCTCCTGGGAAAATGATCCCTGCTACAGGAGAAAACTTCGACTTGTACCTGAAAATGTTACATTTTATGATAATGTTTGTGTGCCCTAATGTTTCGGCACTCTTATGCCATGGGAACTGGAATGTAAGGGGTGGATTCAAGTAAATGAATATTAATTGTGGGAACACCACATTCTAGGTGGTGACAATGACCTAACCACCTCTCTTGTCCAATCCGAAATCAGGGATCCCTACACTTGCAACATTTGTGGGTGGTCTACTGACCCGAAAACAGTATAACTGGTTTAGTTTTAGCTAGAGAAATTGTCCGACATGTCCGAATAGCTGACCTGTCGCTGACCCTACGAATTCTATAGGTGATTGATACAGAGAGCTGCGGAGCACTCTGTCCGTAATTTCCACAAACTTAGTCTGGGGTGGAGAAACTTTTAAGTGCTGGCGAAGCACTTTGCTGGGAGATTCGAGAACCCAATCGGGGTTATTGGCAGATTCCTTGCAGAGAGGGCGTAGCGCAGGCGTTGCATCCGAAGCTGCAGGTGTTGGTCGTACCCTTTGATGAAGTCCGGTCCTGATCCAAATCCTGGGGTTATCCTGTCCTGACTGTCCATGAGCTGTACCTGCTCGCCTACTGGCATTCCAAGTCCTTGAGGGTCCTTTCCCGCCTTTCCCAACTGACCCGTGGCCAGGGTTAGTCCTCATTCTGTCCTAGGTAAATATAAACTATATGTGGGTGTTTGTCCATCTAAATCTTTCTCTCTTTTTTTCCAAATAAAGCAATCTTGCCTGTGTTTTATCTCTGACCTTTAAAACTTTGATGAAATCAATCTTTTAGCATGTTCCTCATCTTTCCCTTACCCTTACTTAAACGCTGAATTGTTTGCATATTTAGTATGTTCCACTGTTAACCTTCCTGTAGAAGTTGCATTTATTCTAGAGCAATTGTTTCCCAAAACCTCTTAGTATATTCCAACTAGCATTTAGTAGTATGTTGCCTTGTTTTTACCTATCCCTTAGTGATGAAATACAAATCTGATTAGATCTGATTAGCATGTTTTCTTTTCTCTTCGTATCCTCCTGAGTATTAATGATTCTTATGCTGATTCCTAGTTATATTGTGTTCCTGATCTTGATTATAGATGTTTTGATCAATGTAAATTTCATTCTCATGGCATATGACGACCTTTTATAATTTAGATAAAGATTTTAAAACTTCCTGTGTTTGTGGTTATTACGAGGTTATACACAAAATATAAAAGTATGTGGTATTTTTGTTATCTGCCTAATCTTAAATTTAGCTCCTGATCCATTGTGGTCATAGGTACCTGTTCTCGAGGATTGGTAAGTCAGGTACACTTGAAATATATAGAAAGTCAGAACCCCGAATTGCTGATAGCGCTGTGAAGGTTACCTGATTCATGACAAATTATTGATGGGCCCAATAAGCGTATATATTTTGATAAATAAGGATCGGGTGACCTGCGCGCTCTATCAGAAAGATCGAGCAAATTGTGAAAGAAGGGGTGCAAACTGCGGTGACATTGGGGCATGATGTTAGTACGTTTCTAAAATTTGGAGTTAAAACGTGACGCCTCATTGCACTAAAGGTGTGTTGCCATTTACATTATTTAGAGGTAGACAAACAGATACCAATTTGCTTCCTTGTTGGTTTGAATCTAAGAAAGTCAAGACTGATTTGCATAAAGCTAAGGTTCTTGGTGAAGTTGCGACCAGTGTGATTAATAAGCAATGGGGGATGAAGGATTATTTTGATGGGTGACGCAACTCGCGCAACATGTATGTTAATATAGGCTAGAAGGTGTTAATTAAGAGGCCTGTTAGGGTAAAAAAAGGAGAAGCTAAATTTTCTTTACCCGTTCAAGTAGTAAAAGTGATTAAGATAGCTGTGTTGTGTTGTATATTTATCCTTCTTCTATTTTCTTCACTCCACCACAGTTCTTACCTGTGTCATCCATTCCAGAATGTATGTGGTTCTGTCTCCTCCTAGTGTTCTAGCTGGTGACAGTTTGTGCCTGGCCAGCTTGTGTTGAGGTTGCTTTCTCCTGTTTCCTGCAATAAACTCTTATTGCTGCTCCTGTGGTCTCCCTGGCTATTTACTACAATTTTGGCGACGAGGATGGGATGAGAATGTTGCCTGTCTGTCATCCATTCCAGAACGAATGTGGCTCTGTCTCCTCCTAGTGTTCTAGCTGGTGACAGTTTGTGCCTGGCCAGCTTGTGTTGAGGTTGCTTTCTCCTGTTTCCTGCAATAAACTCTTATTGCTGCTCCTGTGGTCTCCCTGGCTATTTACTACATGTTGCTGGATGGAAAAGGGTGGTGGGACAGAAGGCACTTGGTTAGTGCCACTACCCAGTAAGCATTTACCAATCTACAAAAACAATAAAAGGGAGGACGAATCAGGTTTGGGTTCATCAAACTGGTTACCTGCTGGTTTGAATGGTCATGAACAATTGGTTAATGCAGATATGTAAGGGTCTGATGGACCAATACAAAGTTGTCACAATGCTCTTGCACACGAACTAGTGCCAGGCATCGCTATTCCTATATAGGGTGCATCACATAAAGTTTCTGAAAGTGGCACCAAAGGCTCTGTTCCTAGTGGCTACAAAAGAAGAGGTCACATTGAAAAAATGCCTAACAAGTTTGGAGATTTCTTCTTACACTAGTTTGTCAGGACTGTGATGTTTCCCTTTCATTCTGTAAGGGGAAAAATGTTGTAGTGTTAGCAATATTGTGATTTGTATTTGCCTTGGCTTAATATTTCCCAACGATAACTATAAAACTTACCTTGCATGCTTTTTTATGTGCTGCATGTTCTGGAATGGAATGGTTGCTCAGGGTTCTAGCTGTGACAGAAGTCAGTTGCTGTTGGGACTTGGAGCTGACCAGACCATTCTGGTCATAGACAACTTTCTCTTGGAATAAATTAGTTTGGAGAATGCTTCCACCTAGTTGGTGTGCCTTCTATCTCTTGATTTGATTTCATTGAATTTTTATAGAGCGCAACGTATGCCCTGAGGCATCTTTGCGATATGCATCTGCCTAATAACTGACATTGGCCCTTAGAAAAGTCTACAAAGGAAGACCAAATACCCAGGTCTTGAGATGTTTTCTAAAAATTTGCAGATTGGGCTGATTTCTCAAGTACAATGACATTTGGTTCTAAGCTGGAAGGTGTCATAAACTAAACTTCTGCCTCCCCAAGATGCTTTAAAGATTTTTGGAATCAATACTTTTTTGCAAGTGCTGATCGAAGGCTTTTTTTGGGAAACACCAAGAGAAGTTTTGGTTCAGAAAATCAGGGCCTGTGAAATTAAGAGCTGTGTATGATGTGCAGAGTGCCTTAAAAGTCAGTCTCTCTTTCACAGGGAGCAAATGAAGTTCCTCCATCGCTTTTGAGACTGGTTCAGATCTCTTTATGTTCTTATACAGACGGACTGCAGCATTCAGTCTCTGAAGTCTTTTAGGATACCTTGCTCTGCCCCCATATAAAGGGCACTGCAATAATCCAGCCTGGATAGAAACAGGGAGGTTGTAATTGTTTTCTGCAGGTCAAGGAGTATGAAAGGGACAACCTTCTTTAACGTTTTTAAAATGAAGAAGCAAGAAGACGACAGGTGATTAGTCTGTTCCATAAAAGTAAGTTTGGAATCAAACATGAAACCAAAATTCCTTGAGTTTGATACTGGCGTTGGAAGAGGACTGAGGGTCTGCGACAACCAAGAATTATTCCAAAAAGATGTGTCCCTTCCAAAAAAGAGTATCTCAGTTTTTTCAGAATTTAGCTCGAGACGGTGGGTACTCATCCAGTTAACTATCGCTCTCATACAGTTGTTGAAATGAGAGGCTTTGGGGTTGAATGGAGGAGCATAGTGGCAGGCTGATGCCGGTCGCAGGAGTTAGACCTTGAGGAGAGACAGGGCTAGCATCTTAGAAGTGTCATGTGGTGGTTTTTTCTTTCCCCTTAAAAAGTCTACACTGAGGGGAAGAAAGACTTCTTACCTCAATTACGGTTTCTGCTAGCTTTTTAGGTCTCGCCTGGCGAAAGCAGCTGGCAAAAGCAGCGCATGTGCTGCTCTCGCCATGCGAGGACCCTTTGCGATCGATTCAGCCAAAGCTGAATGCCCGCACGTCCAGATGGACAAAGATGGCTGCTCTCGCCATTCACAATGTTAAACATGCACACGTACAGACAGAAAAATGCACCCACATGTGGACAGCCCAACGCCACCTTTGTTTACTTTAATGAGCGTAGGGATGTGCACACGCGTGCCCATTTTTTTGCCCGTTGGCGTGCATGGCGGCTAGCTTTCGCTTTCGCTCCCTCCCCTCTTGCCGCCCACCCTCACGTTGTCTGTGTTGCCTCTTCCCATCCACGCTTCCGTTGTCTGTGTTTCCTCCTCCTTCCAAACCCACTTTTTCGGTGTTGCCTCTTCTTTCCTACCCTCCTGTTATCCCTTTTCCACTCCTATCCCATGGGGTGGTGTTCAGATGCCACTCACTGCTTCAATGTAGCCAGCCAAGGGCCGCTCTGTGAGAAGGGGCCCCTGCTGCCTTACTGTTATACTAGAACAGGAGTGAGGGCGCAGGCTTGTGTCTGCTCAGGGCGCACTCTGACCACAGGCGGCTCTGACAGGTTGGCACTGCTTGTGCATTAATAAGGGCCATCTCAGGGCGCGAGGACCACAGGAATCCGTCGATCAGGGGCTGTTCCGAAGGATAGGGGGTCGGCAGCGGATTACAAGGCCCGGGGTAGCCCGCTGTACCCCTGGGAGGCCTCTGACGGACAATGTTTAATTATCACCGCTGAGACCGGCTCACGGATCTAAGGGGCCAGTCAGAATATTATTGAACTGCGGGCATTGGCCCGTTTACAAAGCATTAGAGGGAAGGGCTCATTAGTTAATTGATTCAGAAAAGGGGGTGGTGATGAACAGAGTGTCTGAATTAAGCAGACCACTCTTACCCAGTCCAAAGATCAGGGCTTGATCCATCACCGTTATTTATCTCACTGCACCATCCCAGCTCAGAACCTGGCTATATGCAAATTAGTCTGTCCCTGGCCCAGTGCATCATTTTCTATTTACCAGAAAGTGTGGTGTCATTTTTAGTGGGTTTGCATTGGGGTGTTGTAGTCTGTGTGATGCAAGCATGTCACATTTGCCTTCCAGATTAGCTTTTCCACGCTGCGCCATGCTACCGAAATTGGGCTGGTAAACCCGGTTCCAACACCGTAGTCCAGCCTGCTGCTGACAAGGGCCTGGGTGACCGTTCTTCTTGTTCCGGTGGGGATCCACCTTTAGATCTTGCGGAGGGTGTTGAAGCAGGAGGATGAGACGGCGTTGACTTGCTTGGTCATGGAGAGTGTTGAGTCGAGGATGAATCCCAGGTGCGTGCGTGTTAGACCTGTCAGCTTTTGGGTTGGTCTCCCCCTATTTTTGTCCCTTTCTGCCTCCCATAATGTTTGTCCACCAACCCTTTTTGTGTGGCTTTAGGTCTCCGAGTGCTCCACCATTACTAATTAGTGCTGAGGCACAGGTGCGCCTTTCTAAAAAGGTGGAAGGTGGGAGTTCCTAAGATGGATGCCTATCAGAAATTACCTCAGAGCTCTGGCCCATAGGTTAGCATTAGAGAGTTCCAGAACCTTCCAGTCCACTCTAGTGACCTGGGCCTAGGCTATGTAAGGGAGAACACTGGGCGGCCATTTTGTCACTGCTGGATTGGCTGGAGTGTGAACACCTGTGACAGGGGGTTGGTGCCTTAGGCTTTCCTGATTGCTCTTAGGGGCTGTGTGTTGGTTCTAGGTACTACCCTCCTTCCTTTTGATCTGACCCTGCCGGTAAAAGAAGATCTGCCAGAAACATAACTCAAGTGGCCATTCTTAAAGGACACTAATCCAGATGAATTGCTGGTGAGTGGGAATCTGGCCCAAGTTTCGGAAACCTCTGTGGGTGTCACTATGAACTTCAGGACATAGTGGAGTATGGGACCTTCGCCCTGACCCTCGTGGAGAAGTGGGGCCTGAACTTGACCCTGTTGTGCCTTACCAAAGTGGGGGATTGCAAGCAGTGCCTGCGTTCAGGATTTGCCTTGGTCTGCCAGTGTTTTGGCCCCACCCCCCCAACGCCTCTCAACATTCATTCGGTACTCTTCAAGGACTCTGTGGTGCTGTGGCTGCCCAGCGAGATTAAGTCGCTAAGGCGGGAGCTGCTGAGAGAATTTCCAGTGACTGGTGTGTGGAGAAGGAAGCGGCACAAGTACTTGGGAGGCGACGCTGAACGGGGTTGCTAGGTAACCGACCTCCCGCCTAGAGCACCGCCTCGCACAAGGAAGTCAGAGACTTCTTTGGGATGGAAGCCGGCGCGTACTCCAGCAGAGCAGATCCACCCGCTGACGACCTTTCCGGTTTCTGAGAGCAGGCGTCCGGAGTCCCGTTCCCTTTGAGGCTCCCCGAAGCCGCACAGCACCATCAGGTTGCGGCCCTTCCCCGCCTCAGGTAAAGCGTTTGAGATCCTGAGTGGGAAGACGGGGATTGTGCAACCTCCTCAGCTTGCCTCAGGAGTGGAGTACACAGGCACCCAGGTATACGGGGACGACATCTAGGAGGGAGGGGCTATTATAAGGAGGAGGGATAATCGATTGGGGAGGGGGAGTGAACTGTGCCACGAACTAGCCCCGAGAGCACCACCTCTCTGAGCCCTGCATGACTGGCATATCTGATGACAAAGGGATTTCAATCTTCCTTCTTCTAGTGAGCCTCCTGAAGCACTTTCATTTATATAGAGGTGGCAAGGAGTCACACCAGTGATTCTGGGATTGGAGGTGACTCTAGTCAAAATGCCTAATTTAAAAGTAATGATGAAAGAAATCTGCTGAAGTAAAATGTCGCTTATTTGTATGTTTATTTCAACTGGATGTCCATAATTGTAAGAGTGTTAAATCAGGTATTTACCTGGCCAGATTCATGACAACCAGTTACAAGAGGTTTAATTGAAGAATACTCACCTGCTGAAGGTCAAGTTTATTGTGTCCTAAACACTGGTGTTTGAACTACTGGGCTGAAGTAAGATATAATGAGCAGTTAATGTATTTAAGCTTCGAAACAAAAATGTTCAGGGCTGGATTTATGAAATATTGGACACCTCACTCATCTTAAGTAAAAAGATAAAGCTAATCCATTTTCTATTTACCAGACGGTGTGGTGTCATTTTTGGTGGGTTTGCATTGAGATGTTGTAGTGTGTGTGATGCAAGCACGTCACATTTGCCTTCCAGATTAGCTTTTCCACGCTGCGCTATGCTACTCAAATTGGGCTGGTAAACCCGGTTCCAACATATTGGTGCTCAACGGTGGGATTGGATTTGTGCTTGCATACACCCTACAGCAACTTCCAGTACACGACGCACCTTACACCTAATTGTTCTTTCTCTGTTAGCAATCTTGTTTTCCATAGAGTTAGTCTCTTCAATTGGCATTTTTTTCCAAAATCTTTCCTTGAGGTGGTGGTTGTAAGTAGCTCCTAATTGACGCCTTTCTATCAAGTATCCCATACAAATGTCTGAGGGCTCGGCTGGCAAAATGGAGTTCGAGCTGGCTGATTTGGAAACTTACTCAGTGGCACAGCTTAAGGAATTCTGTCAGGAGAAAGGGGTGTTCTTTAAGCGTAGTGCACAGAAAGTGGAACTTCAAACCAGCTTGAGAGCATGGGTAGCAGCTCACCCAGATGGGGGGAGGGATGAGGAAGGAATGGAGCCTGACAACATCGCAGAATTAGACCTGCTATACCAAACCGAAGATGGGAATATGTTACCAGCCCCTGGGACACCTTCGAGGGCGGGCAGTAGTGTGTCTGGAAGGAGCCTGTCCTCAGCAGAATTAGTGGACAGGAGGGAGAAGAGACAACTAAAATTGGAATTAGCACAATTAGAGAAAGAGCGGGAGGAGAGGAGGTTTCTCCATGAGCTTACTTTAAGGGAACTGGATCTTAAAGCCTTACAGATAGGGACCCCCAGTAATCCCATTGGTGGCAGCATACCTAAAGAAGTTACCAGGGAGCCTAGAGTTTACTTGCCCAAAGATGTAGTCGCTAGTTTTAGTGTAGGGGGCGACATTGGCAAATGGGTGGCTGCCTATGAGGTCTCCTTGAGAGCCCATGGGGTTCCTGAAAGTTATTGGGAGGGTGGCCTGTATAAGTACATGCCTCCTTTGGGGAGGGATGCCCTTCTAGCTCTAGAACAGGAGGAACAGACCAATTACCCCACCATGAAGATTGCCTTAGTCAGGAAGTTTGGGCAGACCCCAGAAAAATACAGGCAGAAGTTCCGGAATAGCCACAAGCTCCCCACACAAAACTGGGTTGATTTTTTGGACTATGCTAGGAAGGCATTAGAGGGCTGGGTGCAGGGCAGTGAGGTTGTTGATTACGAGGGGTTGTATGATCTGTTCCTAAAGGAGCACCTCCTTGAGAAATGTTTTCCGGAGCTGCGCCAACACCTGACAACCTTGAGGCCAGCCAGGCAGTCATGAAAGAGTGGTAGGACCACAATGCTCACCGTGGAGTTGGAGCCTGGACAGAAGGTGTGGGTCATGGAGTCTGGAGACCTTAGTGCCCTCCAGGATCGCTGGACAGGCCCCTTTCAAGTGTTTGAAAAGAATGGCAAGATCACCTATCTGGTGGATCTTAAGACCCCCAGGCAGCCCCATCGGGTGCTCCATGTCAACCGCCTCAAGCCCCACCACGAGAGGTCCGAGGTCACCTTGATGATGATGACCGATGGGGCAGAGGAGGAGGAAAGTGAGCCTCTCCCTGACCTATTTGCGTCCCAGGAGAAGGACGGTTCAGTGGAAGGAGTGGTCTTCTCACCATCTCTGACTCCCGAACAGCAGAGGAACTGCAGCCAAATTTTGGAGCAGTACTCTGCACTGTTCTCCCTTATCCCGGGGAGGACCCACCTGTGTACCCACGATGTGGACACAGGGGACTGCCCACCTGTGAAGTCCAAGTCCTACCGGCTGTCAGATAAAGTGAAGGCCAGCATCCATAGTGAGGTCACCAAGATGCTAGAGCTGGGAGTGATTGAACCTTCCGACAGCCCCTGGTCCAGTCCGGTGGTACTAGTACCAAAAGCTGCCCCACCGGAACTCAGGTTCTGTGTGGATTACAGGGGACTGAATTCAGTGACAAAGACTGATGCTCATCCCATCCCAAGAGCAGATGAGCTCATTGACCGGCTGGGAGCTGCCCAATACCTGAGTACCTTTGACCTTATGTCAGGATATTGGCAGATGTCCCTGACAGATGGGGCGAAGGAGAAGTCTGCCTTCTTCACCCCTGAGGGACATTACTAGTTCCGAGTGATGCCCTTTGGACTCAAGAACGCCCCTGCTACCTTTCAGAGGCTGGTGAATCAGGTCCTCTCCGTTATGGAGACCTTTTCTGCTGCCTACCTTGATGACATTGCTGTCTTCAGCAGCAGCTGGGAGGACCATCTGTGTCACCTCCAGAAAGTACATCAGATGTGCCATGACTGGCACATCTGATGACAAAGGGATTTCAATCTTCCTTCTTCTAGTGAGCCTCCCGAAGCACTTTCATTTATATAGAGGTGGCAAGGAGTCACACCAGTGATTCTGGGATTGGAGGTGACTCTAGTCAAAATGCCTGCATCAGCCTAATTTAAAAGTAATGATGCAAGAAATCTGCTGAAGTAAAATGTCGCTTATTTGTATGTTTATTTCAACTGGATGCCCATAATTGTAAGAGTGTTAAATCAGGTATTTACCTGGCCAGATTCATGACAACCAGTTACAAGAGGTTTAATTGAAGAATACTCACCTGCTGAAGGTCAAGTTTATTGTGTCCTAAACACTGGTGTTTGAACTACTGGACTGAAGTAAGATATAATGAGCAGTTAATGTATTTAAGCTTCGAAACAAAAATGTTCAGGGCTGGATTTATGAAATATTGGAAACCTCACTCATCTTAAGTAAAAAGATAAAGCTAATCCATTTTCTATTTACCAGAAAGTGTGGTGTCATTTTTAGTGGGTTTGCATTGGGGTGTTGTAGTCTGTGTGATGCAAGCATGTCACATTTGCCTTCCAGATTAGCTTTTCCACGCTGCGCCATGCTACCGAAATTGGGCTGGTAAACCCGGTTCCAACACCGTAGTCCAGCCTGCTGCTGACGAGGGCCTGGGTGACCGTTCTTCTTGTTCCGGTGGGGATCCACCTTTAGATCTTGCGGAGAATGCGGAGGGTGTTGAAGCAGGAGGATGAGACGGCGTTGACTTGCTTAGTCATGGAGAGTGTCGAGTCGAGGATGAATCCCAGGTGTGTGCGTGGTCGGTGGGTGTCGATGCTTCTCTCAGTGCGGTCGGCCACCAGGACTCGTACCAGGCTGAAGGGGTGGAGCCGAGGATGAGGACCTCCGTCTTGTCCGAGTTCAGCTTCAGACAGCTGTTCTTCACTCACTCAATGACGGCCTTCATTCCTTCGTGGAGGTTGCTTTTGGTGGTAAGGGGATCCTTGGTGAGGGAGAGGATCAGCTGGGTGTTGTCGGCATAAGAGATGATGTTGAGGTCATGCAGTCGGGCGATGTGGGCGAATGGTGCCATGTAGACGTTGAACAATGTCGGGCTGAGGGATGATCCTTGGGGTACGCCGCAGATGATCTCAGAAGCTACGGACTGGAAAGGGAGGAGGCGGACACTCTGTGTTCTGCCGGACAGGAAGGAGGTGGTCCATTCCAGGGCCTTGTCTTGGATCCCTGCTTTGAGGAGGCGAGAGCGTAGGGTGTGGTGACAGACCGCGTCGAAGGTGGCTGATAGGTCCAGGAGGATGAGGGTCGCGGTTTCGCCATTGTCCAGCTGGGGCCCTGATGTCATTGAAAAATCCTTGTAAAGTTCCTTACTTATGCGGTCAAGGAGTTGGTCTTAGGCCGTACATTGAAGGAGAAAACTATGAGTACTTCACCTATTAAGTAAGGTCTGACATTGGAAAGAGGACAGCGCAGAGGCAATGGGAGCTGGGTTCTAGGATAAATGATATTCAGAAGATGGGGGCCAAGGTACAGACAAAATTTCCTGCGATGTTAAGGATTATGTGGAGCAACAAAATGCACAACCTTCAGGACCCGGAGGAGGTTGATGCTCTGTTAGCTCAGATAGAAGAGGATTCTGATGTTGCCGCAAGAACATAGGTGTCCTTTAGAGAAAGTGGGGGGGATCAAAAATATATGTACATAGTTAGGTATGTAAAACATGTGTAAGGGAGATACACACCTTACTCTTCGGGAGGGAGGGAGCAAAAGCCAGACAAATTGCCTAAGATAGAAGGGGGGGTTCCTCAGTGGGGGAGTGCACTGGGAGTTGGGAGCATAGCGGCAACAAATTAAAAAATAAGTCCTCATCTCATAATTTAGTAATACTAAGAAAGATAATAGGTCCTGAGAAAATCCAATCGTAAGTAGGAGAGTGTAATATGGGAGGGGTGTTGGGATATCAAGTAATAGAGAATGGATAGGAAGGCGAAAAAAAATAACCTGGAATGTTAATGGTTTGAGAGCCAAGAGAAAGAAGGAGAAGGTGGCAGAGTTTCTTAAGGACAGCCGGGCACATATAATAATGCTTCAAGAGACCCACTTAGAGAGGAAAGAGGGTAGAACACTTGCTTTAGTAAGCTACAGTGCGTCCAGGAAGTAGTCTGTTCAGACCACTGGGGTAGCACTAGAGGTGTGGCTCTAGTTATTAGGATAAATTCTGGAATTAAATCACTAAAGTACGAATTAGATAGCTCGGGTAGATGGTTGGTGGCAAATCCTTTGGTCACGGATACACAGATAGTCTGTGCAACTTATTATGGTCCAAATTGTGATGATTCAGAAGTGCTAAATAGGTTGCAACGCCATAGTTTGGAAGTGTCTGTCCCCATTGTCATTGGGGGAGGCTTCAATATTGTATTAAATAAGTATCTAGATAGAACATCAAGAGCTAAATATACAAGTACACCTAAGACTTTGTGTAAGCTAAAGATATGACGGTAGAACTGAATTTGTAGGTGCTTGACGTAGGAAGGTCCCACTAAGGGTTTTACTTTTAATAGCAAAAAATATGGGCATCCTTCTAGGATTGATTATTTTTCGATTGACTATTCTCTATATGACGAAGTAGAGTCAGTGGTCCATGGTCCAGTCTTACTTTGAGATCTTTCTTCTGTTACTTTGTTTCTAAGACTGTATGAACAGCAGGGATAGAGAAGATGGACTCTAAGATAGAGTCATATTAATGGATGAGGAGGTTGTTAAAGATTTGACAGATAAGACCGATGAGTTTTTTGCTTTTAATAAAGACTCTTCTCGCCTCCCAATAGTATGGGATACTTATAAGGCATACATAAGAGCAGAAACTAGCACTATAATGATTAGAAGGAGGTGAGAAGAAACATTAAACAAAGAAGAGATATTACAAGCTAAAATAAAGATGAAAGAGACGGAACTACGGGAGGCTGCATTTGAGGGTTCAGCCAGGATATCTATCCTGCAAGATGATTTGGAGGAAATGCAGGCAGAGTATGAGAGTCAGTTGGCAAAGACAATCCAGGATAGATGGAGAGTCAGTAAGTTGCATCATTTCTCTTATGGTGAGAGATGTAGTTAACCCTTGGCCTGGAAAGGCAGAGTAGATAGAACCAGGAATATGGTACTTTTTTTTGGATTCAGAATCTGGGTTGCCGCTAGACACTAATTCGGAGATTAGAGGAGAAGCTCAAAGTTTATAAGTAGGTTATATAGAGAGGACATACATCCGGAAAGAGAGATAATAGAGTCTTGGTTAGCGATACAAATCTACCTAGATTAACAAGGGGACATATTAAGATCAGAGATCACAGAAGACGAGATAAAGACTCAGTGTACACAAATAAAAGGTGGCAAGGCAGCGGGTCCTGATGGCCTTCCATTTGAGCTATATGAGGCAATTTGTGAGAAACAAATCCCCATATTAAAGGCTTGTATTCCGACCTTGAAGGCAGAGTTCAACAAGATGAGTCGAATAAGAGCTCTTATGTCCCAGAAGTCCCCCTTACATCTGCGCGTGAGACATTCGTCCTTCACGTTGCAAATACTCGTACTGAGGCTAATGCCTTGTTAAACACAGACCTGCCCCTGCATTTCGGTGCTTTGATTCACACAATCTTAAATGCCTCGTCGACCACTGGCCTGGCACATTTTTTTAAAGTAATATGTTCTGGCCTTGTGACCTCATTTCAGACTATATTTAGTGTGATCCCTGCATTTTTTTCATTCGATTTTTTCGAGTGTCTTTGGTGTCCCGTTGCTCCTTGCTTTAGGCTCGGGCATACTACTGTTAATTTGTTTACTACAAAATGGATGCACAGTCTGTGCCCCACGAAAATCTGTTCCAGCTGCTCCTCCTTCATAACCGGATGCTAGCATACTATGGATCGCTGCCTCTGGCGACTCTGTTTTCCATTGCCTTGATTGTGGATTTGAATGGGCCCTGGATTTGTGTCTCTGCAACACGGTGTCTCCTGACTTGGATTTTAATCTACTAATGAGTCCCTTAGTTTCTCATAAACTAGATTGTTCTAGTGTCGGGGTTATGGTCTGCGCAGCGGCGCATGGGGTTCTAGGCAATTGGAACATTTGGACTGCGGCCAATGACTTTCTGGCGCGCAGTTATCTTGAAGTAAGCCCGAGTTTTCCTCTGATGGTACTAGAGGCTCTGGCAATCGAGGAACATGTATGTTCTTTCCCTTTACTTGATTGGATGGCTGAAATGTTCATGGATGATAACAACGACTTCCTGTTGGAGGCAGTTGCAACATATGGCGCTGTTGGATTGAAGAACGGATCTCTCTGCTTCTTAAACATGTACTGAACTCGTGAATATTTTTTCTATTAAAACGTTTATGTTTTTCTTAATTTTTTGGGTCACTTTTCACACCATGGCCGCCCGTGATTGGTTTCACTGACTTGGTTTTTTAAATTTGGATTTTTACTCCCAATTCTCAAGTTTGGCAAAATTCCTGAACTTTCTGTCTCATTCAAACTTGAACTCTGCGTTCTATGAAGCTTGGCCCAGTTATTGCGCGCTCCCCGAACAAGGGAGGGTGTAGTATGGTTTAGAGCCTACTTTTGCATGCATGTTATGTTAGCATGGCTTATTAGAAGTTTAAACGCCATTTTATATTTTTGCTGCTTTTGCACACAACACTGCATAGCTGTTTTTGTATGTTAGCCTTCACGAAGGTCTACACATGAGAAAAGGTTAGTTTTTTGGCATCTCTAGACTCTTGTCTGAACAGTGAGTGCTGAGCCGTCAAGGTTATCATAACATGTGCGCCTGTTTATCGGCATGTCCGTGTAACACATTCTAGACACAACATTTTGGCAGCTGTGAGCCAAGTAAGATTCTGGCACCTTTATCATAGCACACTTGCCATTATTTCACACACTTGGAAGATTCTAGGGATGCAGAGAGCCTTGCTGAACCAGATGTGATTTACTCTTACTGAGCAGAAGGTAATGGGGTCCCCCAAAACAAGCCCAAGAGACCTTCCTTAGTTTATAATACATAGTTCCTATATAGGGAGGGTGCCAAAACTAGGCCCTATATAATCTGTTTGCACTGTCATTGTAATATGATTCCTCCTTTTGCATTTATGGAATTGTAACCATGCTGACCGTATTATTCTTAATCATATGTCTGCTTATGTTAACTAAAATACTGCGCATGAGATCACGTCGTTAAAATAAATATTTTAACCTTACTGTGTCTCTTATTTTACTGCTGTTGTGGACTGGTATGAGAGTATAACAAAAGAGTGTTATTACTTCCCACCATTCCCGAGATGGTCTGAAGTCGCATGTTCTAGGTTGTCTAATCATTGGTTACTTTGCTATAGGACGAAGAGCTAATGTGACACTGATGCTAGCTGGTTGGGGTTTTCTAGGTACTGAGGTGAGTTCTGGTACACCACAATTCACTAATGTCCTAGGTCTCTGTGCACAGTTCTGTGTACAAGAAGAAATCCTTGCAACAATATATGGTTGGGGAATATGTTCCAGCTCAATGGTTAGAAGCTACTATAGTTTTAGTGTCAAAACCAGATAAAGATATCAATAGAATAGAATCTTATAGACCAATATCCTTGTTAAATGTCGATTATAAGATCTTCTCAGGGATATTGCCCTACAGGTTGACCGGACTAGTCAAGAGTGTCATACACCCGGATAAGAGGGGGTTTATTCCTGGGCGGCAGCTAAATGAGCTAGCGTTTTTGTTGATGGGTGCATGGATAAGGGGATGCCCAAAACTCTCCCTTAACAGTAGTGGCCATGGATGCTGCTAAAGCCTTTGATAGGGTTCATTGGGAGTATTTATGGGAAGCTCTTAGGAGTTTTGGATACCCGCGAAATATGAGAGACACTGGGAAACTGAATCGGGCAGTGCATAGCCCGCAACGTTAAACCGGCAGTCCATTGCTGGGGTGAACATACACAGTATCCGGAGCAAGAGACAATCATCAGAATATTTCAAAACAATTTTCGAGTCCAAAAAGGTTCTTTGTCTTCTTCCTTTATTGTGTGTACAAAAGCATCATTTGTGGATCCTAGCCAACACGTGTTTCGTCTTAAAAGTGGTATACACGGGGGCGTGGCCAAGCAGCATGGCCGACAGGACGTGAGCTCCTTCGGCTCCCTGCCGGCCGCCGCTAAAATCCTGTATATGTGATCCTGCCTGCCCACCTTGGCGCTTGTTTCTACTACCCCACGACGTCTGACCGTGTGGAGTTCTCTCTGGGGCCACAGCGAAGTAGGAGGAAGGCGATCCGAGGACGCCTGTGGCCGGGAGCTGCTGCGCCGGATCTGGTGCTAATTGATGACGGGGATCGCGGCCTGGTCCGGGAGTGCACACTATCCAGAAGCTGATTTCCTGGCCCTCCTGGGGCGCCGGAGGGGTCGGAGAGCCCCTGGGACGTGTACGGGCCGTAAGACTGAGGACGGATGGCCCCCCCTTGTTCCCGGCCGCCGTTACATCTGCGGCGAGGGGAGGGGCCGGCCCCTGAGCGGCGGACCATGAGAAATCGAGGCAGGGGATCGGGCCTAGTCGGCGCCAGAGGCGGATGGTTCCTGGGGGGTCCACTGTCATCGGGACCCCCCCAGCGGGTGTGAGAGCCGCAGCGCATCGCCCGTACCGAAGGCGGAGCAGAGCCCAAGGTCGGGCGCACGAATAGCAGCTGGAGCCGTGGCCTTTGGACTATGCGGTGGGCGTGGGATCATCGCGGCCCCCGGGGGTGATTGCAGCTCTGGGGCCTTGGACTTTGCGCTTGCCCTGGCTGATTGAGTGGTGCCCGGAGGGTCTTCCTGCCAGGACGTGCCTGTCTGTGGGGGCACGGCCCCTTGCCTGAACTGCGGCTGGGCTGGGCCGTGTTTCTTGGAGGAGCCCCCGGACAGCCGACACCTCCTGTGGTGCGCCGGAGAGGGACAGGTGAGGGCGTGGTGAGTGCGCGGGCCCTCCACTGGTCTATTTGTCCGGGTGCTGGCGTCAACCTGCTGCATAGATGCCCGAGTGTGGCGGGACACCCCCGACGCCTGCTGAGTGACCCCCTGGCTGCAAGGGTCTTGCCTGCGGTGGAGGAGCAGGACGTGGGTGACGGTGTTGCGGGCAGCTCTGATTGGAGTGGGTATCCCTGGATCTGGTTCCTGTGAACCACGGACTGGATGGCTAGTTGGGATCGGTTTGGGCATACTATCCCCACGTGATCGGTGGCGCGGCTCTGCGTGGGAGGCAGCTAGAAGACCGGTCCCCGAGTCTTGCAGCCGGCTACTGAAAGGGCTGGTACCGGGCTTAGGAGTGGCACCTGGACGCGCTGTTGTGCTGGACTAGTGGGGGAGGCGGACCCCTGCGGTGCCTCTGTCGCGACCCATGATGCGGAAAGATAAAACGCCTCAGGCCTCTCAGCCCAGTACTAATACCCAATATACTACACAGAGACTCCCATCGCAAAGGCTCACGCGTCAGTCCGGACAGGAGGAGGGGTGTCCGGACCCGGAGGAGTTGTCGCGCGTGGAATTGCTGAAGGCTATACAGGGGTCGCACTCGGCGCTGGAGCGGCAGATAGAAACGGTCTCCATTGACGTGAACCTCCTGCGGACTGACCTGCGCAAGGTGGCCGACAAAGTCACGGATGCGGAAAGTAATATCACCCAGCTGCAGGGGGAGGTTGCATCCCTCAAGAAGACAGTCTCACAGTTGTCGGCCACGGCGGAGGCTCTAGAATGGAGGGCCAAAGACGTGGAAGGGAGAGCGCGTCGCAGTAACATACGGGTGCTGGGAGTCCCGGAAAGAGAAGAGGCGGGTAACCCGGAACGTTTTCTGGAACATTGGATTCGTACGGTGCTCTGTCCTACAGGCCTGTCGGACGTTTTTGTGATCGAGAGGGCGCACAGGGCGCTGATTCCTTCTCCTAGGCCTGGTGCCCCTCCAAGAGCTCTCAAAGCCAAGATCCTAAACTACCGAGATAGGGACTGCATCGTAAAAGCTGCACGGGAGTCTAAGGACCTCACATTTGAGAATTCAAAGATCTCCATTTATCCGTACTATACGCAGTTGGTCCAGGAACAGCGCACGTCCTTTCTGGCAGTCAAGCAAAAGCTTCGGGAGATGAAGCTTCAATACATGCTGCTCCACCCGGCAAAACTCAAGGTCCTCTCTCAGGGGAAAGCCCACTTCTTTGAAAATCCTGCGGAAGTATGGGAGTGGCTGGAGATTCGAGGAGATGACCTGCCCCCCGAGGAACGGGCAAGAGATCAGAGCAAGTGGGCGACCAGACCACGGAGACGGCGTAGCCGGAGAAGGCGCCAAGGATCCCGCACGGATGGCAGCACGGAGGGCGATCGGGTCACAGTGGGAGAAGATGGTTCCCTTCGCATGGATTTGCCGGAGTCGCCCTTGACCCAGGGTGCGTCTCAACCTGCTTCCCCGGGACAAATCCTGGTGCCTGACACCCTGCTGCCTACTGAGGAGGGGGTCACCCTGACGGGTGCAACAATCCCGGAGACGGCCGGGGCGACTGGGCTCGACCCAGGCTGACTATCGCAGGGTGGAGTTGAGCTCCACGTCGCTTCTGGACGCTGATCATGTAGCTGGACACTTGCTGGACAGTAAGGGGGTTCGGGGGAGCTGGTGGGAATGTGATAAGAGTCAGGGATGGGATTGGGGTGTCTAGATGGGAGTTCTGGTCAGGATGAGTGTTGCTTCTTGTGATACTAGCGCTGGGGTGGGGAGTTGAGGGTGGGTCCTGCTGGGCGGTCGGGTGGGGGTTGAATGGGGGGTAGTTGGGGGAGGGGATTCTGTTTTTGCTTTCCAGGCTTAAAGAGATGGGGTTGCTGTGTACGTCCTGGCACCAGCGGGCGAAGGGCATTTCGGCATGTTTGGTTGTTGCAGGAATATTGCTCGTGGGAGGGGGGAAGTGGGGCTGTTGTGGGGGGTTTGTTTGGGGGTTTGTTATTGGCATCAGTTTTATTACAGGGCGGGCACGGACTGGAAGGCTTGATGGATGCGATGAGGGGGCCCTGGGGGGGCCCAGCGATTGGTCATGGGCTGTAAGTTTTTAAACTGGAATGTGAGGGGCTCGGCACGTGTGCTAAGAGACATAGGATCCTTTCCTTCCTCCGCAGACACAGTGTCTCTATTGCATGCCTTCAGGAGACCCACTTGGAGGACGAAGGTGCCCGTAAATTGGGGAGAAAGGGGCAAGGCCAATTGTTTCACTCTTCCTTTTCCTCCTATGCTATGGGGGTACTTATTTGGGTGGCGCCCAGGGTCCCCTTTGCTATCCAATACATGGAGGCGGATGTGCAGGGTAGATATTTGCTTTTGAGGGCAAAACTGGATGGAAGGGACGTCACGATTTTGAATTCTTATGCCCCTAACGTGGACGACCCTGGTTTCTTCCTAGCACAGCAGGAGGTGGTGGTCCCGGATTTGGAGGCCCCTCTGTTTTGGTTGGGGGATTTCAACTACATACTGGATACGGTGCTGGACCGTCATCCCCCCCGAGAGGGCACGAAGCCGCGCATGACTAAACAGCTAGGCGCGGTGATGAGGAACCTGAGGGTGGTGGATTTATTGCACCAGTACACACGACCCTGAAGCTTTATACATGTTTCTCCCCAACACACAACACACATAGGAGGCTAGACAGGATTCTAGTTGCAAATACTGATGCTACCATCGCATTGGCAATTACACATCAGGCTCGGTTTTTGTCTGACCACTCCCCTGTGGCATGCACGGTGACGTGGGAGGAGCGGCCTGCCCGCCCTCGGACCTGGCGAATGCCGGGGGATCTTTTGCGGGACCCTATTGTGAGGGAATCGGTCCAGAGTGCACTTGATAGTTACTAGAGTTGAACTGGCAGGGGGGGTCCATGCCCTACTCCACTAAGTGGGATGCCCGGAAGGCGGTCATAAGGGGTCAGTGTATGGGCCTCACTTATGGGGTCAGAAAGCAGCTTCTCCGGGAATTGCGGGATGCTGAGGATGCCTTGTTGCACCAGCAAACAGTGCAGGACCCAGATGAGGCTCAACAGGAGGCGGAGCGGCTAGCCCGAGCCGGTGTGCATGATATCCTGGATCGGCTCGATAAGTATACTTTGGGCCAATTCAGACAGCGGCTGCATAGGGAGGGTGATAAGGCGGGTCGGCTTCTGGCCTGGATTTTACCGAGGGAATTTGCCCCGGAGAGGATTGTGGCACTGCGCGATGCGGCGGGACGAATGGTGCACTCTGAGGAGGCTTTACTCAGGGTCCTACAGTCCCACTTGTGAACGGTGTATACGCCCGACCCTACAGTTTCCGCAGACTCGTACCTGCCGTACTTGCAAGATTTAACCCTGCAGACCCTATCTTGGGAAGCGGCGGAAGATTTAGACCAGCAATGACGTTGGGGGAGGTGCGGGTTGCCGCGGCTGGTCTCCCGAGGGCCAAGGCTCCGGGGAGTGACGGTTTTCCCCCTGAATTCTATCAGGCCTTCATTGATACTGTTGCCCCAGGCTTGTTGCAGGTGTTCCTCGAGGCTTTTGAGAGAGGTATTCTACCGCCCACCATGAATCAGGGAGAGATCTGTATGATTTTGAAACCAGGGGGCGACAAATGTGACCCGGCGGCATACAGACCCATTACTATGATTAATATGGACGTCAAGATTCTGACTAAATTATTGGCGAACCGCTTGGTACCGCATATGACGCACCTGATACATTCGGATCAGTGCGGATTTATACCAGGGCGCAATACTGCCATGAATTTGCAACGGCTGACTCATATCCTACATGAAGTTTGCGATCGGGAGGACAAACTGGTTGTCGTGTCTATTGATATTGCCAAAGCGTTTGACCCGGTTGATTGGGGTTACCTCCTGGAGGTCCTCAGAGCGGTGGGCATGGGGCCCAATTTTTGTCGCTGGGTTCGCCTGTTGTATACGGCTCCCTGCGCCAGATTGAGGTTGGGCGCGGGGCGTTCTGCGGAATGGCGGCTCAGTCGAGAGACGTGGCAGGGGTGTCCCCTCTCGCCGCTCCTCTTTGCACTGCGATAGAGCCATTGGCTGTCAGGATACGCGTGGAGATGGCACAATGGGGAATCCTGGTGGGGGACACGTGTAGTGTGGTCTCCTTGTATGCGGATGATGCTCTTTTTTATCTGAGGGCGCCGGATGAATAGCTACCCGTACTGCTGCATCACCTCGACCGCTTTGGGGAGGCATCGGGTTTGCGGATTAATCGTGCCAAATCCTTGATTTTCCCGCTGGCGGGTTATGGGGACGGGCCGGCGACGGGCGCTCCAAATCTTGGATTGCGCTGGGAACAGGAGGCTTTTCGGTATCTGGGTATTCAGGTGGCCCTAACGGACTCGCAGCTGCTGGATCAAAACATCGGCCGGATACTTACGTCCTTGCAGAGCTCGGTGACCTTCTGGAATACATTGCCGCTCTCCCTTATGGGTCGGCTCGCTGTCGCAAACATGGTGATGCTTCCTAGGACACTATATGTCCTTCAGAATTCACTCTGCCCTATCCCACCGCAAATGTTTCGCACCCTTAACACCTTATTGACATCACTGCTTTGGGCGGGTCGACGCAGCCTGGTTGCGTTAGACACCTTGGTTCGGAGCTGGGAGGAAGGAGGTCTGGAGGCTCCGAGGTTTGAATTATGCTATTACGCAGCATACCTGTTGCCGGCAGCGGGTTGGTTCGCGGATGCGGACAGGTGGGAGATGCAACTGTTGGCCGGGAGAGCCACTGGGCGGATGCTGCAGGTGGCGATGATGAAGGGGAGGGGAGCGGACGCAACTCTCCCTTATGTGGTGCGGCATGCGGCTGCACTCTGGCAGAGATGTGTAGAGCGGGTTCTGCGGCGGGCCCCGTTCCATAGGGAGTTGTCAGTTTGGATTTTGGCGTCTATTGTGGCTATGGAGGAACATATGTCTTTTCGAGATTGGAGGGCTGGAGGCTGTGATACACTGGTGGACCTGTATACGGGCGACTCGTTTGTCTACTACGAGGAGGCTGCATAGGCCTTTGGCCTAGGGGGAGGACAATATTTACATTACCACGGTCTGCAGGAGGTGGTGAAGGAGATGTGGCCCCAGTATCCAGAGGCGCCTAAGACTTCCTACACTTTGAACATCATCCTCACCTGTGGTAGGGGTTGCAGGTTGATTTCCTTGCTTTACTACGCACTCCGTCAGGACTCGGAGCCACCTGTCCAGCCTGCGTGGAGTGCCTGGGAGACAGATCTGGCGGAGACACTGGATGCCGGGCAGCACAGGCGTATAGGGGGTCTCATACGTAAGGTCTCTTGTAATGCACGGTTTAAGCTCACACACTTTAATTTTATGCATCGCACATACTTGACACCGGTCTCTTTACAGCGCATTTTGCCAGATAGGGAGGACACTTGCCCTAGGTGCGGTGCTGAGGGAGCGGGGTTTCTCCACTTGGCCTGGGAGTGTGCCCTGCTACGGGACTTTTGGACGGAGGTGGTGGGACGGATAGCCGCCGCTACCGGCCTTAGCATAACCTTGACACCGCTCCACTGTTTGCTAGCTCTGGTTCCCAGGCCTAGGAGGAGGAAAGTCCCCTATAAACTATTACAGCTTATGTTGGTTCTGGCACGGCGTAGGGTAGCCATTACCTGGATGGGGCGGAGGGCCCCTGAGATTTCTGCTTGGCTGCGGGATGTCCGGGAGCGGTCGTTGGCGGAAGAGACTCATATGCAATGTACACATAGAGATGAGAGATTGCAGGAAGACCTGTTGGCATGGAGAGTGATGTGTACTGCTGGTTTAACCTTGAGTGACTCTGAGGTGAATAGCTCTGAACTGTTCACCTCTGAGGGCTCAGGAACTGACGGGGAGGGGGAGGGAATTGGGGACGGTTAGATCCGGATTGTCTTTGTGCTCTCGGCCGCTGCCTCAACTCACGGTTGCCATGTACTGATCGTACTGTAAGGTTGCTTTTACAAGCCCAAGGCCTGACTGATTATTAGCGATGTTTTTGTCCCTAATGTGCCTTAATGAGGTTGTCGTCCTATATGCAACGGTTCAGTATGATGCCACAATTGGGGGGGAATGTTTATGTTTTTTTTTTGCATAATCAAAAATAAAGTTTAAAAAAAAAAAGCGGTATACACATAAAGACTTCCTCAGGGCAATTCCATTTAGGTAAATATTCATGCCATAAAAAAAGTTCCAATCTCAGGCCTCGTGGTAAAGTTTAATAGAGAATAATCCAGCAAGTATTTCCACGTAAGAAATACCGTTCCAGTCTCAACAAATGTCAAACCCCACGTCAGGGGTAAATCGAATCTTGCAATCATCAACGGTGTGAGAAAGTATCAACACGAGGGTTCTGGCGTCATTGCTGGGGTGGGACCTGGTCCTCCAGCTTGCACCTGTGTTCCAGCAAGTGGGAGGGGCCTTGCTTCCTTTAAGACAGATGCTGGTCTCCCGCAGGCCTGTCTGCACATTCAGCGTCCAGAGGTGGCTGGGCCTAGTCTCTTGGTTTTTCATTTTTTGCATCCCTGCAATTCAACTTGAGTTGATCTTCTGTGAAGAAGTGCTCCAGGACTCAGCAACGTTTCTAAAGGGTAACTTTCCTGTGACCCTATGATGGGTAAGAGAGAGGGAAGTCACCTAGACCCTAGGAGAAAGGGTGAGGTCCAATCTAATTCAATTAAAAGCTATTTGACATCTGTTATGTGTGCCATTGAAAGCAAGATTGATAGGGTTGAGGCAAGGATGGACTCAGCAATTAAAATGTCTGGCTTTACACAGAAAAGTTCTGTTAGTCAGACCACGTCCAAGTTTCTAAAGAGCGTGGAACCAATATCTCTTGGAGAGATCCCCGTGGGCACTCCTTGCCTGACTCCTAATCACTGTGTGGTTACATATATGCAATCACTATCTGTACTCGAGGTTATATCTCGGCTGGACAGTCCCCCATGTAAGAAAATTAGATAAGACCTGAATAAAGATGAACAACCGAAGCTCAACCGCCCTAAACCTAATTTCTCCTCACTGCCCGTACAAGGGACAAATAAAAAGAAAAACCCAGGGAAAAACACATACGAAGGACACGCAAGGGAGACCCTGACACAAAGAAGCCTGGCATAAATTACTCAGCCTGTTTTGCTCAACTGGGTGAACAACTAAATTCCATAGTTAAACTTAAATCTTCTGGGACAGTTGAAAAATTAACCCTCTTAGACGGAAACATTTATTGCCTTCCCCCAGCTCAGGGAGCACTATGGGCCCTCGGAGATGGAGCGACTGCCGTACCTTCAAATTCGGCATTGGGCCCTGCACCCACAAGTCAAATCACACGCACAGCTCTTATTGACTGCTTATCAGAAATGGTTAGTGACACGCACCTCAGACAAAAAAATCATCTCTGATCTCTATACAATGCTTCTAGCCAACACTACATTCACATACAACGCAGGGCGTACACGATGGGAAAGAGACCTTGGAAGAACATTAAGCCACAAGGAATGGGAAGGAATTTACCACAGGGCCAGACACTTGGCCTACTATATGGGGCTCACGGGAGACCCTGACCAAGATCGTCACGTATTGGTACTATACCCCGGAGCGATTGCACCGCTTTGACCCCCGGCGCAGTGATCTCTTTTGGCGGGAATGCGGGGAAGGAGGAACGCTGGAACATATACTCTGGAGCTGCCCCTGCATACAGTCATACTGGTCCTAAGTCTTGGATGAAATTGACCTGCACCTTGAGACGCAGCTCCCACGCTTCCCTTCATATATTCTCTTGGGCCTCCCCAATCCATTGACATACCCACTTAAATCCCGGAGGGGCAGATTGACTGCGATTGCCCTGGGAGCTGCCATTACAAACAATCCTGATTCATTGGCGCACCACTCAGACCCCTACACACACTGGTTGGCTTCAGAGACTTTGGTTGGTGTTGGGTATGGAGAAATTAACCCTTACGCCAGCCGGTAAAGGGTCAGAATTTCCCGACCTGTGGCGGCCCTTCTTACGCTATTGGTGTATGAATTCCGGGAGCTGACGTGCCCCCGGTATCTTCCCTTGCTTTGCCTCCCAGACACGCAGATTCCAGACAGTGACTCCCAAAAATTCCGTAAGCGGCAGCATTAAAAATCTTCCTCCCTTACCTTTGTTTAACCCCTTCCCCCCTTTTTTATTTTTTCCCTACTTGGTTCCCTTTTTTCCTGTTAGTTAGAGGTGGACGAGGGGTGGGTGGGTGAGAGTGGGGGGGGGGAGTTGACATTGTTATTCTTTTCGCTTACTAAGTTGACCCACTCCATTTCTGCTTACCTTTGGTAATGTTTGCAACACAACTTCATTGTCTAATCTTCACGATTCATAAGGAGCTGAGGGCCTTACATTTTCTTGTATGCTCTTAAAATACTTCAATAAAAATATTTAAACCATAAAGCCCATATACATGCAAGCGTTTCCTTTTCTTTAAAGGAAAAGTTCTCTTCAGTAGGGGATAATGCTCATGACGCATAAGCGACAATACATTCTTTACCTTCCTGATTGATCTGAGAAAGCACTCTGCCTAAGCCCTTGTTGCTAGCATCCACATTAATGCAATTATTAAGATCAGGATTGAAACTCCTTAAGGCAGGTGCATCGGCAATGGATTTCTTTTTTTTATTTTTATTTTTTTATTTAAACAAGGCATCAGTAAAAACATATTACAAAACTTCACATAGCATTTAGCAGTACATTAAGAGATGGGGAGGGGTGAAGAACAAAAGCACATAGTCAGCAAAACAATTCAATGGGACGAGGGAACATCAATAACAACATCTCTAGGTGGTACACAAATCCCTCCCCTATGCTCATTCCACTGGCTCCAGATTAAGGCCAATTTCCGGGGATGCCCCCTCGCAACATACACTGTTTTTTCCCGAAACATGCTCCAGTCCATGTCCCTTTCCCATTCTCCAAGGGTGGGCAGCATGTCTGAGCCCCACTTTTGGGCAATATTTCTTTTGGCTATCATATTGCCCAATGTTACCCACCGTGTCTGCGCAGCCGTGAGATCATTGGGTCCCCATATGTTAAGGAGACATATACGTGCCTCCAGCTGCAGGGATACCCCCGTAACTTTGTGCATAATGGTGTGGATTTCCTTCCAATATTGGGTAACCTCTCGACACCCGGATAATGTGGGAGAATGTACCTAAAAGACCACATTTGCGTCTACACAATCCCTCCATCGCTAACTCCATCTGAACCAGCCGGGGGGCCTGTGATATAAACCCTATGTAGGATCTTCAATTGTATGAGTCGCAACCGGGCAGGAATAGCCACCACCTTCGGGGAAGAGACAGCCGCCTACCAGTCCTTGTCATCCAATTCTATTCCGTCTCCTACCCATTTCTCTCAATCACCGAGCAGCTCCGCTCTATTGTTAATTAATTTTTTATAGATCAGGGAAATCATTTTGTCGGGGAGGTGACCGTCTAAAATTCTATCCTCAAGGGGAGATGCCTCCGGCAATTCTACATCCACAGCGAGGGCTGCCTGTAATGAGTGACGGACCTGTGCATATCAGAAGTATTCGGAACTGGATAGTTCAAATTCTCCCTGCATTTCCTCAAAGGATTTAATCCGCCCCTTACTCCATACGTCTTTAACAGTTGAGATTCCTATCAGCTCCCATTTATCAAAGCCCTTTGTGTTCCACAGATTACCTAGCCTTTCGGAGTCAAAAAGGGGGGTAGCCAGCATCAGTTGACCCTTCCATCCCAAAGAACTCGTAGCATCATGCCAGATTTTCACCGCATGTTTGGTGGGACCCGTCAAATTCAGCCTTGCTGGCCTCGAGTACAGCGCTCTATTGTAACTGCCACCCGGAAGAACCCACCTGTCCATCGCGTACCCAGGATCCATAACGGACCCATATGTTGCATAGTTAATGACAGCAAGTTGGGAAGACCAATAATACCTTTTGATATCCGGTAGGGCGATACCTCCGTCATACCATGGGAGTTCAGCTTGGCTAGCACAATATGAGGTTTTCCTTCCCACAAAAGACTAAGCTGTAGTCCTTCTATCTCACGAAAATAACTGTCAGGCACAACATCTAGGGTATTTTGGAGAGCATACAGGAAACGGGGCAGAGCCATCATTTTAAAGAGGGACACTCGTCCCAGTAAGGAGATCAAAAGTTTACGCCAATGTGCCGAGTCACTCTTGAGCCTTTGCAGTCGGGGTAGGAGATTTTCACTATATCTGACTGCCGGATCGAGTGTAATAAATATACCCAAATACCGGAATCCAGTCGTAGTAATCTGAATAGGGCAATTATTAGGAGGGATCGGAGTTTCTCCCTTGAGAACATACATCAGAGACTTCCCCCAATTAATGGAAAGACCAGAATTTTTACCAAAGGAGGCCAAGACATCACACACCACCATAAGGGATTTCCGTGGCGCAGTCAGATAGAGCAAGATATTGTCTGCATACAAGGAAATCCTGTCTTCCCAATCAGGGGACCACCTTATACCTCGGATCGACGGTTCCCATCGAATCCAAGCCGCTAGGGGTTCGAGTGACAATGATATAAGAAGAGGGTAGAGGGGGCAACCCTGCCGGGTTCCCCGACTCAAACGAAACAGTGCAGAGACCCTGCCATTAACCACTACCTGGGCGAGTGGCTCAGCATCCAACAAACGCACCCATCCAATAAAATCAGAGCCAAATCCGAATTTGGCCAAGACCGCCCACAAGTAGGACCATTCGACGGTATCAAAGGCCATGGTCACGTCAAGCGAGGCGACCACGGCCGGTTCCTGTAGAGTATGCGCTCTTGCTATCACGCCATGCAATCTACGTAGGTTCAGGGCCATATTCCTATGGGGAATAAAACCTGATTGGTCCGGGTGAACAAGACCACTAATTACTTTTATTAGCATGTTTGCAAGAAGCTTAGCCAATATTTTAGGTTCAGAATTTAATAAGGAAATAGGCCGGTATGAAGCACATCTATTTTTCAGTTTGCCTTCTTTATGAATTACCACTACCGACGCCACTCTCTGATCTCTAGGCAACACTCCCTTTTCTTCAAACATATTCTTTAGGTGCGCAGCCAACTGGTCCGGTCCGGTCTGAACTTGAAAAGCTCGATCGGGAGCCCATTGGGTCCTAACGCCTTCCCCGAGTTCAAACTACGGATAGCTTGGGCAATCTCATCCACTGTGAGCTCACTATTCATAAAGTCACTTTCTTCCTTGGACAAAAAGGGGAGTCATATATCTCTCAGGTCTACCTGAGATCGAGGAGTAGACCGATTGAAAATATTCAGCAAAGCTGTCAACTAGATTCTCCTCCCTCCGAAATAAGTTCTGGAACAATGCGACTGGCTCCTTCCCTCTTGTCTAGCCACGCAATAAGTTTCCCTGCCTTATCCCCTAGATCGTAGATCCTACCCTGCTGCTCCCTTCCAAGTGTCTTAGCCATATCAGTGACCAAGATTTTTATGTCACGCTGCCTAAGGCTCAGGATATGTAAGTCAGCCTGTGTCACCCCCTGCTCCAACTCCTCCTCAAGTCTACTAATCTCCATTTCAGCTTCCACAATTTCCTTATTTCGCTCCTTTTTGATTCCAGCTATCAATGATAAGGCTTGACCTCTAATGACCTAATGACCGTTTTAAAGGCTTCCCAGAGAGACATCGATGAAGACACTGATCTCTCATTGTTTGTGAAGTAGTCATCCAAAGCTTTTATGAGATCTTTTCTAAGTTTGGGATTTCGCATATACCATGGATTAATAGGAGCTATCCTACCAGCAGAATTTGGGGCGAAACGAAACCTGATCCAAAGTGGAGAGTGATCGGAGATACCCCTAGCAAGGTGAACCGCCTCAGTTATATAAGATGCCTGAGCCGCCGGGACCAAGCAACAGTCCAGTCTGGAAAAGCTACTGTGTGCACCTGAGTGAAATGTATACTGTTTCCTATCTGGGTGGTATAATCGCCAACCATCTACAAAACCCATGGCATCTAAAAATCCGGCATCCACTTCTGGGCACGTCCCGTCTCTCGGGGTGGGGGGGGTATATGTCTATCTAAGAGCCCCGAAACAACAGCATTGAAATCTCCCCCTAGGATCAACAGTCCTTCTGGCAATTCCAACAACATTTTCTCCAGATCAAAAAATGAGGCAGACTGCAAACCAGGGGGACATAGGCCGATACCAGAGTAAGTACATGTCCCTCCCAGCGACCCGAGATCCCAATGTATCTGCCTCTGTCGTCTTCCCACACAGTGTCTATAACCAATGGGAGTGCCCGCCGAACCAGGACACCAACCCCCCTAGAGCCCGACGTGAACCCTGCATGAGCGACCATCTTACAGCCCATTCTATGCATTGCCATACAGGAGTTTCCAACTAAGTGCGTTTCCTGCAGCAAGACCACGTCCGGTGCTCGACGTTTAAGATACTGAAGCACCACACTGCGTTTTATTTTATCCCCCAACCCATTCACGTTCCAACTTAAAACCTTGAGTTCACTACCCCCCATCGTTGTAAGAAAAAGACAAATGTTTCTCCTGTAACTGCTGCATGCTAATCAAATACAATACATTGATGCCATTAACTATGAACCCAAACATTGAAATACAAAAATGAATCGCCAATAATGTGAATATCAATGATACAAAAATGAAACCAAAAACTGAAAGTTTGTCCTTCCACATTACAGGATACTCTGGTGTCTGCTGCATGCTAATCAAATCCAATATATTGATGCCATCGGTAATACACAACATAAAAAGGATTAAACCAAATGCCAATAATGTGTCATACAATAATACAAGAGTCTCTTCAACTCTTCTCCCCCATCCCCCACCCTGCACCCCTGCATATCGCTTACGCGCATCCCCATGTAGCAGTGTGCCTGTCGCCCCCTCACACCCCAATACTAATCTACAACTAACTTGAAGTAGAAAAGGGAGGAGGGCCTACACTCGCCCGCCACCTTACCCCTGTCCACTGTTCCCACTAACCTGCGCGCGTGGGCGCGCGCCCACGCTGGTCATCCGGAGCGCGCAGTGTCCAGGTTTTAGCGCGCACACCCCTATCAGACCGTTCGCGCTGCCGCATTTAAAACGCGAGCAGCGCGAAATCCACGTGGGAGGCAGAGGAAACAATGCAAAGCCCACTGTGCTCAAAGTGCTTCAGACTTCAGCTTCAGCCCTATCCCCCCCCCCACCCCCCCCCCCCCCCCTCCGCAGCCCCTCAGCATGTGTGAACCCCCCAGGCTGAGACATCCCGGTCACCCAACAGCCGCACCCAAGTACTTCACGGGTCATTAAAAGACCATTAGCACGTTAAGAGCTTTGACGTTTTCACACCTTTTTAGCCCTTGCATTACCACACTTCCTACTGGCACAAAGGGAGAAAGCACGAACATGCAAAGAGTCTGATAACATTGAAAGAAGTATCTGGCAGGCAGTGAAATAAAGAGGCCGACATAAAATCATAAAATTGCACTGGCAGAGGACTTCAGAGCCAGAGCACCGGCATTCTTCGCGCACCACTAGTTTTCTATGTGACGGCTGTGGCTAAGGTTAGGTAAATAATGTGCTGCTGTGTTTATCTTTGTGTGTGTTTCTCTCTCGGTGTTTTCCCATGCATGCATTTTGTTTGTGTGTATTTGAGGGAATCTATTTGCTTTGCCTGCAACTGTGCGGATCTGTACGTTTGTGACCATATGTGTGTTCATTGTGTGACAGTTTGTGTTTTTGGTGCAGCAGTATATTAGTGCTCTGTGATGAGTGCCACATTGTATGAAATCTAAATAGGAGCAATCATCGTCAATATTTACCATTATTACAAATCAAGGCCACTCTATCAATGAGAGGGAGTGATTGAAGAATAATATGAATCCATACCTCGAAGTCAATGAAAGCAAGCGTCAGAAATATTCATTTATGTATTCACAGAGCACATGTTTACCCCAGGCTGTGTTGTAGCTGAATAACACATATTCACTGCTATACAACTCAATTGTTCTTATTATCGACCTTAATGTGCGGATGAGTGAACATGCCGGGAATTGAACCTCTGGCCAGGGAGTCAAACACACACCTCTATGGTGAATGCATAAATCCACTGAGATTTCGAGCCTGGCCAAGAGGCTGTTACAGGATACATTCTGTTCAAGCCTGAATTAAAATTATTATCTTTTGACTCTTCTGTTAAGGAACCGAGTGCTCCGTGATGTATCCAACAAGCTTTATTGAGCTGGTCATAAAAATGAACAGGCAAGAGCCAGGCCGGTCGGCTTCCACTCCAAGACACCGCTAAAGACTCAGGGGCAGATTTACAATAACTGGCGCATCCCTGCATATCAGCAGGGATGCACCAGTTATTGTGCGCCGCAGCTCCGCCACCATGGATGCGCCGCATTGTAAATGCGGCGCACCATGGGGCAAAAACGGCACAGATGTGTCACGCATCTCTGCCGTAAAAGCGGCGCATTGCTGGAGTTGCGTCGCAAGCGTGACACTGCTCCAGCAATGCTCTGGTGGGCCCTATCTCCATAATGCTGCGTCAATCCTTACGCCTGCTTCAAGCAGGCACAGGGTTTTGAAGCAGCATGGGCCCAACAGTGACTGAGTGAAATCTTGTAGATTTCACTCAGCCACTTTTGGGAGGCGTTTCTGCGCCAGACCGCCCCCCCCCCCCCCCCGCCCTCCCCCGATGGTACACCTCCTTTTGGCGCAGGGCTTTACAACGTGATGCATCTGGGAGATGCATCACGTTGTAAATACCCCGCACAATGGCACATCTTTTGCGCCGCCGCTGCATCACAAAAGTGACGCAACAGCGGCATAAAAGAGGCGCAGGGGGCTTATAAATCTGCCACTCAATGTCCTGGAACACCGTGTGGAATGCAAACGTGCATTCCGTGACACGCTCCCTGCCACGCTGTGGTACATGATATAATACATAACACATCCCCCCTCTTTACAACACAAAGAAGAGCAAATAAATTAAAGCAAATATGCAACTTAAAACAATAACATAAAGAAAGAATAATCACATTACATTTTCCTTCAACCATCACAGAAGAACCCTTTTTCTTTTTCCTCCGTCACCAACAACCTCATCCACAACAACTGGCTCTATCGTGCCCAAATGCACCTCCTCATTTATTCCAGATTGCACCTCCTCCGAAGCAACCGCTGCGTCCAAAAAACATTGGCTCCCCACCACTCTCTCATCAACAACTTCCTTTTCTGGAATAAGGTCAGAAGCCAGACTAGACTGAACAGCACTCCGAACAAAGAAATCTTGCACCCACTCTGCATCCTTCACCCCATTGGCACGCAGAATTTCTCCTCGCATGACACCACAATTTTGTCCAGATCCCAAGGCAATACTTTTGAGATTCCAAACTCTGCCATCATCCAACCGCACAGCATTACGCAGAAGCTCCACGACTTCTTGTGGTGCTCCAAACTGACTCTCACCCTTAGGAATCTTACCAGGTTTCCTCACTCGAACCCAAACCCAATCACCAACCTTTACTTGCACGTCCTACACACCATGACTTTTATCATAATAAACCTTGCTTTTATTGTGCACCTCGTTCAATCTATTTTTAACCGCTGCCGCTGACCACTGCTCCACCATACCATCAGAAAGCCAAACAGGAATGAACTTACATCTGGGTTTCCTACCTCTCATCAGCACAAAAGGAGATAAACCAGTAGCATCATGAGTAGTCACCCTATACGCCCAAACAGCCTTTTGCAACTCCAGTTTACAAACACATAGCTGCCTTTGGATATTTAGTTTCCGTGGGCGAAAATGATCTTGATGCAAACAAAATCATTTTTTCACAACCATCAACACATTTCTGCGATAGAACCGCACCCAAAACCCTTGTCACTAACATTAGTCATCAAGTAGCATTCCAAATTGGGGAAGCCAATTGTTAAAGGAACCAAGTACTCTGTAATGTCTCCAACAAGTTTTATTGAGCTAGTCATAAAAAAGGAACAGCCGAGAGCCAGGCAGGTCGGCTTCCACTCCAAGACACCGCTTAAGACTCAATGTCCTGGACTGGAACACCGTGATGAAATGCAACCATGCATTCCATGACACGCTCCCTCCCACCCTCTGGTACATAATATAATACATAACATCCACCCACACACATTCTTATTCACTGACACTCCCACTGATTATCTCAAATCACTTTACTCACCCACTCACTGTTGGCTTTTTATTTTTATCAAGAGGCTTAACTGAGGACTGCATGCTTTATTTAGTCTCTTTATGTTGCTCCCCGCTACACACTAATCTTCCCTCATTCACCTACTCACTTATTTTCATTCACATACTCACCCACCTGAATTCAACAATTCACTCACACTCACCTAGAAGTTGTTACGACGACTTGGTGTAGGGGACTCGTTTTTGGACTGCTGACAAACTATCTCTGACGGGATATCCAGACATTACTCCGTAGCTTGCACATCTAATTGTAAATATGTTATGTTATTGTGTATATATGTGATCTTGTATAGGCTCCCAACATTCCCCACCCTATGAACAGTCCTTGAGCTGAGGATCTTCAGCAAAATCGTATTTTGATATTACTATTGGAATCCTGTGCTTTTCTAAACCCAAAGTGTACTTCCCTGTGTAACCAATTGATGTCATTACATTTGTATCTAAATTGAAAACCTGCCTTAAGACATTTCATGCGGCACTACATGTGTTGAAATGCACTCTCTTTTCACTTTTTTAAGCAAAGGTTTGGAGTGATATTTGGCGCTGCCCCCACATACGCAGTCTGGTTCCCGGCGCACATAGCCTCAGTTGCAGCGCACAGAGACCTTATACTGCCGCACATAGAGGATAAAAATTAGAGGGAACATTGCCCCTGTCCCGCACTTCGTCGCTGCCACCCCTTCAGGTTCATATATTGCAGCACCTATGCGGACATAGCATATCTAGGGAGAACTTTACACATCCACTCCATCCCCGGATCACAACATAAGAAAATATAAACCCACTGTCCCATTTTTACATTTTTACTGTTCCTCCAGCCCGCCCCGGTCCTGGTTCTCCATGTCCGTAGTAGTCGCACTATCCAACCAATCCGCCACCACTTCAGGATTGTCAAAAAAACAGGCTTTCCCATTAAGTTTCACTCGGGGTCGGGCCGGGAACATCATAGCGTATTTTAGTCCTTCATCTCTTCGTTTTTTCTTTACTGACAGAAAGTTCTGACGCTGTTTCGGGACCATCTTGGTAAAGTCTGGGGAAAAGAAAAGGGTCGTGTTTTCATTCTTCAAGGGGGGTTCATTTCGTGCAGTTTGTAGAATAACATCCCTATCCCGAAAATTCAGGTCCCTTGCGATCATCGGACGAGGGGGCACCCCCGGCCTAGGCCTGCCCCCCGGGAGTCTATGTGCTCGTTCCACTGTGAACAGGCTACTGAGACCTTTAGGTTTGAGATGGTTAAGGATCAGAGATTCGACAAACAAATCCGGAGTTTGGCCTTCTGTTTTCTCGGGTATTCCAAGAATGCAGACGTTATTGCGTCTGACCCTTCCTTTGTATTCATCCAACTTGCGATCAGTGAGAGCTCTTGAGGTCTTGCACCTCTCGCTGCAATTGACTCACATCGTCAATCAGGCTATTAGACTTAAGTTCTAGTGATTTGACCTTCTCGTTGGTCATCGCAAAATCTGTCCAGATTAGCCCCATCTCGATTGTGACAGTGTCTAGTTTGGCATCAAGGGCCTCCATCTTCTGGCCCAATGTTGCTTGCACCCCATTAATGGCTGCCATTAGATAAGTTAGCGTTGGTTCAATAGGTTCTGTTAATACCCCCTCACCCACCGATGGCGTCTTCTTTACTTCCCCCGGGGATCCTTTAGAGACGGTATACTGATCCAGTCTATTTGATTGGATAGTCCTGGATCCCTTGGAAGAGCGCAGTAGGGACTTTTCTGACTCCGGTTTTGCTGCCATTTCGTCGCAAATTATAACCAGATCCGGAATGAGCAATTTCCCAAGAGGGTCTTTGGCATATAACCAAGGGTTCAGGGGTCCAACATATACGTCACACTGAACAGCCGCCTCCCATCAGCCCGGGCAGAACCAGCTGCCAATGGGCCTCCAAAACGCCTCTCATACTCCACTGGTCCCCGCTTCCTACACAGAACACCAGTTCTCAACCACCCTTAGGACAGTAGGAGGCAATGCTGTTTAATACTGAGAGCTGGTCTAGCCATGAATCCCAGAGAGGCCCCAATTCCGCCCAAAAGCACCAATCCTCCCGGGGGCCACGCACACGTTGTATGTATCTGTGTCCAGGGGAGTGGTAACACCAATCACACCGGTTCCTGCGTGTGTGGCGCAATGCAGCTATGGTGCCTCATTGTTCCGCCGCTTATGTTAATGAATCAGGCAGACGGCAGTCACCGCTAGCGCTCCTCCACCTACTTTAATATTTCCCAGGTAGCGGGGGCAAAAGTCCGCCACTCCGATCTCCGCAGTTACTTCACGGAGCCGGGCAAAAAAAGGGAAAGTACTCCGCCCACGCTCTCCGCCACTCACCGCAAGCACCCCTGCAGATGCGGCTGGCTGCAGCTCCCCACAGCCCCGCGATCACAGACTGAGGCCGGGCAAAAGGTCCCCACCGCACGCGTGTTGCCCCACACACCTCGATCCCAGGAGGGGACAGCGGGATATCAGCTCACTCCTCCGGTCGGGACGACTCACTTCGTGGCTCCCGATGTTGTGATATTGGAGGTCGGCCGCTTCATTCACGCAAGGCCCCGGCTCATCCTCGGACCAGGCCCCAAACTTCCGAACACCGCCGCTCCGGTCCAAAGCCACGGAGGCGATCCGGGGAAGAAGGTAGGTGCATCGCTTACACTCCCAAAGCAGGGGGTGAGTACAGCTTACAGGATATTCATCAGGATGTGATGTCTGGGAGCGGAGGCCGGCGGAGCCGAGGCTCTACACGACCATCTTGGTCGTCTGCTTAGCTCCTCCCCGGCAATGGCTTTCTTAATGTCTACAAATTCTTTGTCACACTCTTCACTCCAAAGAAATTTGTTTCTGTTCTTGAGCAATAAAGGATTGTACCTCATCTTTATTCTTAGGGTGTGGAGCATTAACAATATAATCTGCTAATACAGGTTTAGTGGACACCTTTGCATCGCTGATAACGTGTCCCAAGTACGTGATGGATTTTACAGCAAATTTGCATTTAGTATGTTTAACAGTCAAACCTTTTTGTTCTAAAACACTTAAAACATCCTTCAACACATTGTCGTGTTCTTCTCTATCCTTGCCGAAAATTAAAATATCATCTTGGAAACCACGCACCGTATCATATTTCCCAAAAAGCCGATGCATTAGTCTTTGAAACATAGCTGCGGCAGATGCAAGACCAAACGGTAACCTCTTGGACTGGAAACAACCTGACGGGGTAATAAAAGCAGTAAGTGATTTACTATCCTCACTTAAAGGTATTTGATGGTATGCAGCTGATAAGTTGATGGTGGAAAATCATTTTGCATCTTTTATGAGAGTCAACATTAGGTAAGGGAAACCTGACAACAACTATATGGGGTAAATCAATACAAAGTCTCAACTTTCCATTGCTGTGTCAGGTGATGACAATTGGAGAAATCCAGTGTGAGGATTCGATAGGTTCAATACTGTCTGATTTACTTCGCTTCTCTAATTCCAATTCCACCTACTTCTTAAGCAGAATGGGAATATGCCTCACTTTGTAGATCTAAGGACAAGTATCAGCTTTTAAAAAATGATGCTGTGTTCAAAATCATTAATTTTATCAATTTCTTTACAGAACACCTTAGGAAATTAGTTTAAGATTTCCTTACACAATTCCACATTGTCGTCTAATATCATAACTGGGTCCGCACTATAAGGATTAAGGATTATACCTAAATTGCCTTGATCCTTCCATCCTAAAACAGCTGGGCCTTTTTGTTGCCACCTACAGTTTCCGATAAGATTCTCTCCCTTTAAATCGGAACAGCAAAGAGCGAAAACCAACCATATCAATCTTTTCTCCTGAAAATATCTTGGGGTGGATATTAGGTGGAAGTAATTATTTTCCTAACTTATTGGCAAATTTGTTCTTCCACATCTCTTCGTCAACAATTAGGTACGGTGACCCCGAGTCTGCATACATTAGTACAGGGATCCCACCTAAGGATATTAAACACAAAGCGTTCTTCTTATTATCGGCTTTCTTATCAATAATGTTGAGCAGAAATAATTCTGTAGAATCATAACTTTTGGAATTGTCATATTCCAACATATTGTGAGAGGACAATTTTTTAATTAACTACTCTTCATCGCTAGAACTGGACACATCTCCATCCACACATTTTACTTTAACGTTCTTTCTCCTCTTGCATACTTTTGCAAAATGACCTACAGTATTACAATTGGAACAATTGGTTTTATAACAGGACAAAATTTACTGGAGGCTAAGTGAGAGCTACTATCACAGCGATAACATCAGAAGTTATTACTTTTTTTGACAGATCTTGTCTCTTGAGATTAAGCTTCCTAGACTTATCAACGCTCCTATTCTTAATTTTCCTAACAGTGCTTTCAGACTCAGGTTTGTTATCAGATTTGAGCACTTTAGCACTGCAACTAGATAATTCAGCTTTCCTCACAATAACCAAATTATCCTTCAATTCGGCATCCCCTTTAATCCACAATCTCTCTTGAATGGCAGGATCTCTGGTATGCATGACAACCTGGTCATACTAAACTGATCTTGTAAATGATCATACTTGCAATCATCTGCTAATTTTATTTGAGGCAGAAACATATTCACCTATGGATTCATTAGCCTCTTGTTTCCTATTAAACAACTTGTACCTCATAATACCTTTGCAAACCTTTGGAGCAAAATGGTTATCAAAATCATTGTGAATAGCATGAAATACATTGACATTACCACTTACCACCCCTTTTATCATTTCCTCATAAGCTTTTAAACCCCCAGGCCCAAAAGAATGTAAAAAAATAGTTTTCTTTCTTTCATGAGACATCCTATTTTCTTCATCAATGGCATTAATGAAGTTTCCGAAAATAAGCCTTCCATTCAGTCCACTTCATGCAAGGACTGCCCCTTACTGGCCAAAAGGCTTTAAGTGGTTGTAAAGAAAAATTCTGTGAGCCATTATGTGAGAGAAAGTTTGGGATATAGTGTTCCTTCTTCACCACTAGGGACTACTTCACTATAATCCTTTGTTACCCGTCCCAAAGTGACGATGGAAGAAAATTTGTAAACAGTTACCATGACTCGACTCGTTGCCAATTGGGTAGTCCAAGAGAGAGTTGTTAAAAATGAAGCGTCAATATCACCGGAAATGTTGTGCGCCGATGTGAAGAGAAACGTCCTATTTTCCAGGAAGTGTAACACTCCATGTAGATGCAGAGACAATTAAGATGGCGCCGCATAACGTGACCTTGCTTAATAACATGTAAAAGGTCACCGCTATTGCGCACGCTTGCTGACAATGAGCTCTGTATGAAGGAGTGTGGCTGGAACCTGCTGACAGAGTGAAGAATAGGCAGAAGGTTCGAATGCTGGTGGTGAAGATTATTTTCTTGGTAATGGCTCTCAGGTTTAAACAATGCTGACAACGGTTGCAAAGCAACCCGGTGAGTCGTTCCGCAGAGTGAAACAGAATCCAAACACCATGGATTCCCCCCTGATTACTCAGAGGTGCGGTCTACACCGAGCCCTGCGCCCCGAGCGCAGCCTAAATTTACGAAGGGGACGACTAGCTCACGAACTCCGGACCTGGGTTGACCTACTACCCAAGCATCAACTTCCGAGGGCCGCGATAGACTGGATGCTCTGTCTGAACCGGGCACGTGCGAGTCCTTGTCTGAGGGTTGGTAGAGGCCCGGTGTTTCAGCTGCTTCGCACGGTGCCTGGGAGCAGACCCAAAGATCATAGGAGCGGCCCTGAATGCGATCGAGAGCTGGTAGAGACTCGCGGCTTGAAGAGGGAAGCTTCCGAGCGATGGACCATGAGATCCTGAAGGTGGTAAAACCGATTGGGCAGCCAGACCTTGTGAGCAAATTCCTGGACCGCGAGTGGGGAGACCCTGCACAACTCGAGGCTTCGACGATTGCCGGAGGCCTACACGCCAACGTGTTGGACTGGGCTGTTAAATCCTTTACTCCTTGAAGAGGTGCAGACCTTGAGGCGCCTGGAGGGGAGCCTATATCGTCCTGGACGACCACCCGGAACAGCCGGCGCTGGCGCGCGGAGAGGCCAATAGTGAACTGGGCACAGAGTGGAGAAGAGGCCGAGCAGGAAAGGCGACATTAGGAGCCGGTCGAGGCCCGAGGCCTAGGGCTGATCGGGCTGCAAGTTGCTATTGAAAGCAGGCCCTACCTTTAGCCTTGACCTAACAAGGAAACCCCCACCCACCACCTGCAGATCCCTGGAAGGGCAGCCAAAGATGGGGAAGACGAATCGGAAAGGGGACGGGGCTGCTAGCTCTGACCCGCCGGATGGAGCAGATCAAGGTCACACGGACCTACAACAAATGCAGGACCGCATTCTGGAAGCTATCTCAGCCACGAAGGAAGCCCTGCAGCAGGACATTGCCCAGGTGGTGACAGGCTTGGGGCTCCTGCGAGCGGATCACGATAAGCTCAAGGACAGGGTCAAGAGCACAGAGGTAACCCTACAAGAGATGGTCCCGGCACACAAAACTATGGAAGGTCGGTTGGGTGATGCTCTGGACCGCATACAGGCGCTGGAACAACGGGCGGAGGACGCTGAAAATCATAGCAGGTGCAACAACGTCCGCCTGGTGGGCCTTCCGGAGAAAACGGAGGGCGACGACATGGTGGGTTACCTTGATAACTGGCTGCGAACTGAAGTGGCACTGGAGGGGCTTTCCCCCTTCTTTTCGCTGGAGCGGGCACACAGAGTCCCGGCCAGGCCGCCTGCCCCTGGCCTGCCACCCCGTCCCGTGGTGATCAAACGTTTGCATTACAAGGACAGAGACTGGCTGTTGCCGAGAGCCAGGGAGGCAGGCCCCTTCCAGGTTGACAACAAAAAGGTGACACTATTCCCGGATTATACGTTTGAGACATAGAAACTTCGGACTAGCTTCTTGTCGATTAAATGGGAGCTACGTACGGAGGGCATCAAGTACTCACTCCTCTTCCCAGCCAAGCTCAGAATTGTGGTGGACGGTAAAACACTCTTTTCCCCTACGTCGGCGGATGCCTGGGCGTGGTGGGATACATATAAGGCCGGGACAGATGGAGCTCGGTTCAGGGCTGAGGAGGAACAGCGGAAACAACCGACTAGGAAATCGCAGCGCCCCCGGAAGCACCGGCAGAGGACTGGGAAACCAACGGCGTCGCAAACGGAGGGAGAGAGGAGGGCAGCACTTTAGGCAGTGGTGGACCTATCGGGAACAATGCGCAGTCAGTCCGGTAAGGGCTCGGACTCTGAGGAAAAGGCAACAGGGTCAGAAACGGACCTCTTGGACCTTGGTGGGGGTAGAGGGCCAATCGTAACACCACAGACGTCGGGAGAAATCGTGGAAGCTTGAAGGAAGTGACTTCGGCATCTGCAGGCCATGCCCGCAGATGCCGAAGGCTAACTGGCAGAACTATGGAGACTCGTGAGTGTTCCTGGGGGGATTGTGGGGCGGGGAGGCGGGAACGGTTTAGTGTAACGAACACCCTCGGAATTGAGCTGTGCCCTACTGGCCCTTAAGGTCACCACAGTGGAGACTGCGAAATTTAGTGTGGGTGATTGGGGAGGTTCACCTAGTTGATAAAGTTTGGATGGGAACTACTTTGGTTAAGATAGGGCCTGTCCTGGGGGGTGGACGCCGAGAGTAGTTTGGGGGGCTCGAGGTGAGGGTGGTGGGGTTTTGGGAATAGTTGTTGAAAGAGGGAGGGGGGACCAGAGTTGTGCCAACATAAGCGCCTGGATGGAGACTGTTATTACCATGTTCGAGAATGCAGGGGGCAATAGCTAGTGCTGGCGCTTTGAAATGTGTGACCTGGAACGTGCGGGGCCTACACACCATGGCGCGGAGGCACAAGATACATGCTTACTTAGTCCGCAGAGGGGTTCATATAGCGCTGCTGCAGGAAACACAACTTACGAAGCAGGAGAGCATAGCGCTGCAGAGGAGGTGGAGAGGGCAGCTGTTCAACACGACGTACTCTGCATTTGCAAGGGGTGCTTTGATATGGATCCGGGCTGGGGTCCCCTTCCAGATGACTAAGGGTAGATTTGTGGCCGTGGAGGGGAAACTTAGAGGTCGAGACATTTCACTATGTAGCGTGTACGCTCCTAACATAAATCTACCTGCTTTTCTGACGAAGCTCTCAGGCAAGCTGGCGAGTTATTTGACAGGACCCATACTCATGGGACGGGACTTTAATTCAATAACAGACATCACACTGGATAGGTCTCACCCACCGCTACATACATCACCAGTACATAGACTAGCGGAACGCAGATTAGAGTGGCAGGAGAGATGGGATCTGGAAGACGCTTGGAGGACACTACACCCTGCAATGAGGGATTACTCATTTCATTCCGGTATACACGACCTCCACGTCCGGTTAGATGTGTTTCTATGCTCTACACTCATACTCCCCGCCGTAGCGAACGCGGAGTACCTGACCCGCACGCTGTCTGACCACAACCCCCTATTGCTGTCCCTGAACTGGATGACTGAAATTTCACAAGTCCCGACCTGGCAGCTGCGACCAGAGACCCTGGATGACTTACGGTTCAGGGAAGTCTTAGGCGAGCGGCTGACTCGCTATTTTGAGGAAAATAGTGGTACCACGTCCTCCAGGGCGATGGAGTGGGATGCCTTCAAGGTTGTGGTCCGGGGTCATTGTATGGGGGCGTCTGCGGGCGCCCGCAAGACACTCTTGGATGACCTCGAGCGAGCCGAAAAAGAGTTGCGGAAATTAGAACAAAAGCGCCCTAATCATCCCGAGCTTCAGGAGGCAGTTAGCAAGGCCAAGGAGGCAGTAGAGGTAGAATTGGAACGATTGCGGAGTTTTGACCATAAGGTCTACTTGACTAAGGCGCATGCAGAGGGCGACAAGGCGGGGACAATGCTTGCCTGGCTTGCCAATCCGACTAGGCGTAGCCACCCGATCTTGTCTATTGAGGAGGAGGGGGGTAATATCTACCATACCCAACCGGAGATCCTAGATAGGTTCCGGGCATACTATGAAGGATTGTATGAGAGCGGATCGGAGGGCCAAGAGGCTAAAATTGATGCCTTTCTTGAAGGGCTACAATTGCCACAGCTGGAACAAGAACAAGCAGATGAATTGGGCAGAAACATCACACTAGGGGAAATAGGGAGTGCTGTGAAACAGATGGCTTGGAACAAAACCCCGGGATTAGATGGGCTACCGATATAGTTTTACAGTAGATACCTGGAATTCCTAGCTCCGCAATTACAAGCGGTGTATAATGAAGCAAAGTCGAAAGGGAGACTGCCTCAATCCATGCGCGAAGCTCTAATGATCCCGCTGTTGAAGCCTGGGAGGGAGAGCAGTAACCTATCTTCATATCGCTCGTTGTCCATGTTGACAACGGATTATAAAATCCTGAGCAAAATATTGGCCAACAGGCTGCTGAGCCACATGACGGAGCTGATACAGAGACCAATCAGGATTCATCCCCACGCGGAATACTACCAACAACATCCGTCGGCTGACACGGCTACTCGGGGACCAGCTTTCTGAGGCGTCTGTGCCCCTGGTGTTCTCTATTGATATTGAGAAAGCGTTTGACAGCCTGGAGTGGGGGTATCTCTACAGGGTGATGCAGCATTTTGGGCTGGGTGATAACTATATCGGCTGGACCAAGGTGTTATACACGGCGGCCACGACGCGAGTCCGGGTAGGCTCTCTTATCTCGAGCCAGTATCAAGTGGGCCGTGGTACCAGGCAGGGGTGTTCGCTATCCCCCCTGTTGTTTGCATTGGCGATGGAACCCTTTGCGGCGAAGGCCCGGGCGGGGCGATACTACAAGGGCCTCGTTTATAGAGGTAGACCACAAGCCATCTCGTTGTACGCGGACGACCTTTTGTTGTTTTTAGCGAATGCAGAAGGGGAATTGGAGGGAGCGAAACGGCTCCTCGGAATTTTTGGGAGATTATCGGGCCTAAAGGTTAACTGGTTCAAATCCTGTTTATTTCCGCTGCGAAAAGGGGAGGCGCAACCTGCCAACCTCCGGACACTGAAGTGGGAGCCTAACTGTTTACAGTATTTAGGTGTACATATCTACCACTCGGCGGCGGACATGCTGGACGGCAATGTGGTCCGCTGCATTAATGCACTGAAGGGGAGCATGGCCTTTTGGGCCACCCTTCCACTTTCGGTGACGGGACGTAATTCCCTATTAAAGATGATAGCGCTTCCGAGGCTGCTTTACTACTTCCGCACATTACCGGTGTGTATACCGACCTCCATCCTCCGACGGTTAAGATCACTGGTGATAGCATTTTTATGGGGTGCAGGTAGACGCAGGATAGCGCTTGACACCATACTACGACCCAAGGATGAAGGGGGCATTGCGGTGCCTGACTTTGAATGTTACTACCTGGCGGTTCAATTGCAGACCTTCACACAAGAGATAGCGAAGGTTTACCGGGGTCTGGAATCGGGCAGAGACGAGGGCACCCCGCGTCATGTGCTTGCGTATATTACCCTCCATCAAAGGCTTCTCGTCAAAGACTTATCCATGGAGGAGCAGACGTTTAGACTCTGCTGGAACCGAGCGCGCCGGAGAGCGGGGTTTCGACGGATGTACGCACCGGAGATCCCGCTGGGGATGGTGACGGCACTCCCACACGGCGGGGACTGGTCGAGACTGCAGGGTTGGGTAGATGCAGGTTTACAGATGCTGGGCGACCTGTATGAGGACGGGGTATTACTCCCATTCCAGGCCCTGCAGGAGCGATTCGACTTGCCTAGAGGGGACTACCTGTGTTGTGTTTTATCTAGGACCGGATCAATATTGTGACCTTATGCCCCTATACGGCTATAATCAGTCCATACCCCTATAATGGCATAAATGATCAGAGCCATATTTCAGAAACTCGTCTCTGCAGCTCATTACAGTACATGACACAGCAGAAGCCACTATCTTAGATTCCTAGATTACACACCGAGTTCTTTCAACAGATAAAACCCCCAGCAACCTGGGAAAGCCCCGCTTGCTTTGTTTTTATTAGTAATAGGACTCTAATGAGCACTGTAAGAACGACCAGTTCTTAGTGACATCTTTATTGACGTCTTATGTCCAAAAACTTACGTCAAACAAGGCACCTTCAGGTATAAATAATACCAACGTTGCCTTAAGCAAATGCGATGGTGGTGGTGAATACAGGAGCAGAACAGCTGTCCCTTGCAGAGCCCAGCAGATGCGAGAAGCCCACGGACGCTGCCCCTCCTCCTCCTTGACGCGCTGAGGAAGACGCTGTCGTTTCTCCTGCCGAGAAAATCCAGCTCCGGCGTTTCCAGCCTACCCTTGCGGGTAACTGGAATATCGAGTCCTGAGGGGAGATACCAGACCTCCAACATTCTATTCCAGAGGTACGGTGTTGACTAAACCCTTAGAGAGAATTCTTGAAGCAAAGCCTTGGCAATACCAACTTAACTTAAACTGCTACTTACTTACTCCCTCCCATGTATTAGGCTTAGGTCAGGTACACCGGGGTAGGCGTAGTTAGAAGCACCAGTTGAGGACGTTAGCCAAATGTATATATGAATGTATATATTTTATTCATTTTAACTATCGTATGGCTAAGAAACCATATCAATGCTTTTACAGTATTATTTCGCAATACTCCTTTTACTGTACGCACTTTTTATAATAACAAGTCTTGAAATTGTGGCAATTCATTTCTCTTGCATGAGAAGAAAGACTGTTCAATAAATAATACCTTTTATTGAAAGCGCCCGTCTCTCTAGTCTCTGCATACTGGTGAAAGTAATCTGCACAATTGACTGAGTGAAATAGCTGTCTATTGTTTCACACGACTCTAGAGATTGACTCTTATTCTGAGGAGAAAAGTTGTCAGGTTTATGCGGTTGTTGGAAAACTGAATCCCTTCTTGTCTGAGCCAGGGAAGCTGATCACTTCCTATTCAGTCCAGAAAGTTTCCAGTGACCTCTGAGCTAGTTGGTACCAACCCAATTAAGTCTAACATAGTCAGTAGAGACCTAGAAGACCCCACTTCTACATCTAAACTGCTGTTCATGTTATTCCAATGCGCAGGGCCTATAGGGAAAATAGGAACTACACTACACCTGATGCATGCTGCTGTGAACGGAGCCATGCAGGAGCACTGGGGGGAGGGGTTGCAGGAACCCGCCACTTCTATGGCCTGTCAGTACACAATGATGGCAGCCGGTACTTATAAGTGACCTGCCTATATTCCCGGATGTTGCGGGAAACCCAGCAGCCGCTCACCGCCTTGAAAGCTAAATGGGAACTGGATCTCCAGATGGAGATCCCCGACACAACCTGGGCACAATTACTACGGCGAGCGAGAAAGAGCACGAGAAACGCCAGATTTAAATTAATACACTTCTACATACTCCATAGGGCGTACCTCACCCCAGGGAAACTAAGGAAATACTTTGGAGTTGAGCAAGCGGCTTGCCCTAGATGCAATACTGTAGAGGCAGATTTGGGACACATGCTGTGGGATTGCCCCCAACTGAGGGACTACTGGCAGGAGATCGAGGAGGCATCGAATAACGCTACGTATAGGGAATTGCAATACACTAAAGCGGTAGGACTCCTACACTGGTTTCCTCACACACCCAAGAATAAGACGACAAGTAAGTTTATAGACATGGGATTGATACTAGCAAAGCGAGAAATCACTAGGAACTGGAAATCCAGGAGAGGGCCCACATATCAGCGATGGTATAATGAATATCTGAAATGGGCGGCGAGCGAAAGCACCCTGCGGTATCAACTAGCCAGACGCTCTGCAGATGAAAAGGCGTTAGAAAGGGCGACAGCATGGGAGTCACTAGTACAATCGCTCCGCGATGGCACAGGAGAGGAGGAGGGGGGACATACTGACACTGAAACGGAAGATCCCACTAGCACACCAGGTACACACAATTAGTGAATGATACATTCCTCCTTGCAAACACCAGAACACACGCTATTTAGGAATCCGGGCATAGGCGCAGGCACAGAGGGGGGAGGAGGAAGGGGGTGGGGGAGTCGGGGTTCTGGGCGGGTTAGAAGTTAGGGGGAGGGGGAGGGGCGAAAATGCAAAAGCAGACCGCTGATATCCTGGCATGCAGAATACAAGAAATCGGGGGCACCTGTGAAGACTGAATACAGGACTGACGCCGCCCGGCCTTCGGGATGTGGGCTTATTGGCTGTGTAAATGGTTCGCTCAAGCAATCTCTCCATTTAATTGCTGCAATGATGGCATGCCCATAACCGTAATATGTATGTATGATTTGGTACTGCAATAAAAACGATGTTAAAAAAAAAAAAATAGTATCCAAATTTAATCTGGTAGTTGAAATACCGCAAAGGAGCTAGGCACATCCGACGCTTCTCCTCAGCAGGTCATGTCAGTAATGCCTGTTGCTAAGAAAAAACGTTTGGAAGAACCAAACTTACAAATTGAATAATTACAATGCACGCACAACAGCACAAGACAAATTACATAAAATACAATGCAATACACAGGACGGCGGCCGTGCATTGGTGGCCCAGCAGAGAAGGCTGTGTGGTGTGTGTGTTGTATCCTGCATGGTTAAAGAGCATGCGCTTGCCGCGCCATATGCGTGATGTGCTAGACGCGTATCCTATCTGGCGCTTTGTTCCTTATTGCATCTTTTAAATGTTCAGTGCGTCCTGCGAATGGCATTCCATATTCTGTTGTTCTCGCTACTGATCTGGCCAGTTTTCTTTCGCCATTCAGTAATGGAATCACGGAGATGGAGGTTGTTTGAGGATGGGCTCACCTATCAGAATTATTATGACACAATAAACAACTTGGATATCTACCTGCATCTTTTGGATTCCCTATATCCACACAACAGCGGCCTGCACAGCCTGAGTTACTGTAAGAAAGTGGCTCTGTATATACTGGACCAAAGTAAGGTACAGTGTGCACAGAGTCCACAGTCCCCAGAGGTTTGGCAGAGGCTGAAGTTAGATATAACCTTACTCTCTGAAGTGGTAGCTTGGTCGAGCAGTAAGGCAGTATCAGAGGACAGTGTAAAGCATTTGTTGTACACACTCAGTCAGCAAATGGTCTCACACACTCAAGAACTGAACTCTAGGCCAATGTTTTGTATAAAAATATGCAGTTGTTTTTATTTTAGAACCAACAAGGTATCAACATGAACTTTCTCAGAATGAGTAACTTTAGGTAAGTACTTTTCAAAATAGGCAATAGACTTTTGGGTACAATAGATACAGTTGTTGCAATAGGCTACACAATTTCAAACACAATGTTACATTGAGCTCAATGGGAATTTGTAGTTAAATTCAATTAATTACTTCATGGATTACTTTTCTAACCACAGGACTGGATCCTAGATTCAGTCATGGGACATCTCCTGTAAACAGTTGAGTAAAAGCGTTTTGGTTATAGTAGTGATTTTGAAGGAATATTATTGTATTTTAAAAGTTGACAGAAACTTTTTCACATAGAATCACCAATGTTATCCTATGGGAGGAAATTCACTCAGCAGGTAAGTAGTGTTATCGTTACTTTTTCTTACTCAGTGTTGGATCCTGGATGCCGCACTGATGCATCTCCTGTAAACAATTGAAAGAATTTGTTTATGTTATACAGGTGATTTTTAACTAATATTAGTAAGTTTCAAAAATCGACACTTAGAAACTTTTTCAGCAAAAAGCGGGCAATGTTATTCTATGGAAGGAAATTCAAGTTACTGATAAGTACGGTTAGAATTATTTTTCAGGGTCAGTGTTGGGCACCAATATCCAGCACTGGGATCTCTCCTCATAACAGGTGAGTAAATCGGAATTCGTTGTTCGGCTGATTTTCAATGAATACTTTAAAGATTCAAAACTCTACACTTAAAAGAATTTCCAAGTGAAACCAGTCAATGTTACCCTATGGAAGAAAAGTGAGTTTTCGGCTTTTGGGTAAATACTCGACTGGCAGAGTTAAGATTCTGGGCATAGACTCAAGGGGTCTACTATGGTCAGGTAGGTATAGTTGTTACACCCTCAGAGGCACAGGGGCAGCCCGGTGCAGAGGTAGTTAGGACCAATGTTAGCCTACGGGCAGCAGGGGGTCTGTGGTTGGTGGCTGCTGGCAAGCAGGCCACCCAGCTGTGGGAGCTGGGCTTCTGGTCACTTGCTCAGGGCAAATGGGGAGGTAGATTAGGACAAAGGTTGCACTGCCAGAGGCACTTGGGGGCTGGGTGCAGGGGGCTTTTGAGCTGTCGGGTGCTCAATGTTATTCAATGGGAGACTTAGAAGTTGAACAAAGGCTGCAGGCTCGGGGACGAGATTCTTCGGGAGTGACCACCACTGCAAGAGGTAAGTTGGGATCTCAGAGGTTAGGTAGGCACCCAGGAGTTGGGCTCAGGGGGCCATGGGGCACCGGGTGCAGGGGTATATTTTGACATCGGGAAATCTTACCCTCAGCTGGTCCCGGTTGGAGGGGTCCCTGGTTGTGAGGCTGCAGGCGTCGCCTGGGTCATCAAGGAGGGTCCTTGGGCACTGGAATTCAGGTCACAATCACCAGGAGGATTTCCTCAGGGTCTTTGTTCACTCAGACACAGGCTGGGAGCTCGGCGGGTGCAGGGTGTGCTGGATTTGCGGTTCCTGACTGGCACCAGGGGTGTTGCTGTTTGAACAGAACCACTGCTCATGTTAGTCCCAGTCTTTTAGTTGAGAAAGGCAGGCAGGTCCTCTGGTGTTTTTGAGGTTCCTGTCCAAAGGAGATGCCGGGGTTTAGCAGGAGCAGGTTCAAGGATCAACAGGCCGGTAGGACTGGGGCCAAATCAGTTGGTGTCATCCTCTTGTTAGCAGCTGCACGGTAGGTCGTCCTTCTTCTTGTTCTTCTTTCTTGATTTCAAATCAGGACCTGAGGAAGGAAGGTTCAGGGTGCCCCTAAATACTACATTTAGGGGCGTTACAGGTAGGGTAAGGGTAAGGATCAATACGTCCCTGCCTGGGGTGAGTACACCTCCTATCCTGCTCCTCTCCTGTGGGAGGGGGGCAGGAGCCTATCTCTGATTGGGCAGGACTCCCCATCCTCCAGATGGCCAGAGCCCGGAGTCGTGCTTCACCTCGCTTCCCCCACCTGAGGGGTGGGGTTGGCAGAGGCTGGCACACCCCCTTCTCTCACTTAGGTTTTCCCGCCGTTCTTCCCGCCAGAGTGAGGGTCAGAACCAGTGGGGGCCAGTTGCTGAGTACAGCAAATGGCCTGGAGAAGCTCACAAATGCGGCATGCCTTTGAAGCTTCCCCTTCCCATCTTGGGGGAGGAGGCTTGGCACCTCATCCCAGAATGTGCATTGTTTCAGGCCGCTCTCGACCCAGGGGTCTAGAAACATGTCTGGTGGTGGCAGCCTCGGGAGCCACACAGTCAGGACACTGGTAGTTCGGTAGGGTTCAGGGGGGCATCTCTAAGATGCCCCTTGTAGTGTGGTTCACATTAAATCCCACACTGGCATCAGTGTGGGTTTAATGTGCTGAGAAGTTTTTTTTTTAAAAACAGATTTTATTGAAAGATTGCATACCAGACGCAGCTCTCCGTACCCCGGAGTCCACTGCAAACATTTATACAACATCAGACAATTGGCAATCTGGGTGTTTTTTGAATATTTAGCAACAATAACAAAAACCCCCTGCCCTACCCTCCCTCTCCTGAGCCCCCCCCCCCCCCCGGATCCCCAACTACTCCCCCAAACCCTCTCCACCCCACTGCACGATAGTCTTCCCACTCCAAATGCATTGTCCATCCATACGCGTGTTGTCACCAAGGTAGTGCATCCTTTCATGTCATCCCCGGTAGGTCTTCCCGATCCACAGGTGGTTCCAGCCAAAGGCCCCTGTAGTCTGCCCATCGCTTCCAGATTTTGTAATGCTTCCTAGGACAACCCCGGGCCTCAAAGATCGGACGCTCCAAACCCATACAAAAATCAAGCCGTCTCTTCCACACTAGCACTGACGGCGCCCGGGGATCCTTCCATGCCCTAGCCACATACCGTTTGGCAATGGTGAGGCCCAACAACAGTAGGTGTCGTTTATATACATTTCCCCCCACCCCTTCTAAAACATGTAGGAGACCCAGCCGTGGGGTACGGGGGAGCTCCCATTCCAGAACTTCAGACAAACTGCTCCATACACCCCCCCAAAACCTGTCCAGCGAGCCACAGCTCCACACTGTGTGAAATAAAGATCCAACCTCTCTACTAAACCGCAGACAATCCGGGGGCGCAATCAGGCCTGCCCGCCACAATACCTCCCTGGTATAGTAGATTCGATGCAGATATTTAAATTGAATGAGCCGCAGGCGTATCGCAATTGCAGCTCCTCTGGGGGCCTCAAGTTCCTCTCGCCAATCATCCTCATCCATCGCCCCCACATCCTTTATGTGCTGAGAAGTTTGACACCAAACTTCTCAGTCTTCAGTGTAGCCATTATGGTGCTGTGGAGTTCGCAATGACAGCCTCCCAGAACCATAAACTCTTAATGGCATCACTGCACTTACTGTGCCCGGGAATGGCCCTGGGTACTGTAGGGGCACAGGGCTCATGCACCTGTGCCCCCACTACTGGCGTAGTGAACCCAGCTAGAAGGGAGACGGATGAATGCAAGGGCAGTGTGGTTGTGGGCATGGCACACAGGGATGTGTGCCATGTGGACTCTTTGTTCAGTTCTGCACAAAGACACTCAGCCTGCAAAGACAGTGTGTGTGTGTGTCAGGGTAACGGGCCCCTGAGGGTGGCACAATAAGTGCTGAAGCCCTTAGGGGTCTTCTCTGGTCACAGTGCCCTGGGTACCCAGGGTACCATTTACCAGGGGCTGACCTATGGCCAGAGATGCCAATTGGGCTTAGGTTTCAACGCAGATTTTAGGGAAGGAACACAGGCCCTGGGTACCTGGTTGGCAGGTACCCAGGGTACACTCAGTCAAGGTACATCAGCAATTCAGCAAGAAGTGGGGGCATACCATGCAAGAAAGATGGCACTATCTCACAGTCACTCGCTGGCCCGCAACATTCTGCAGGGTGCAGCTGAACAACGGACAAAACTGGCACAGTGATGGGGCTCCCCCGGGTGTCTCCCTGCACGCTACTTCAACCCTTGGGTTACCGGCTGTGACGAGGGCCTGATTAAACACAGGGCAATTTCTGCAATTGGCACATGAGGCCTGCAACCTAAGGGACTGATGAGCCAATGCGGGAGGAGAGAAACTGCAGTGTGCTACCCACTTGTGGACGCAACCAAGGCACTTGTGGGCTGTTCAGCATGGGACTGGTGAGAACCATGCTCTTTGCTGCGGGGGTCGTGCTGTGTTACTACTCACTCATCTCCTTCTGTTCTGACCAGGCCCTCCTTACCAGTGTGAGACATGCTCTCTCTGCACTAAGATTTCCTGGGAGCCTCCTGTGCCTCATTGGAGCTACTGCTGGACTTATGGTTACATGGATGAGGTGTCACCCTGCTGAATCGCGAGTAGCCACATGGTGCTTGTGGGCCCTCCCCTGAACCATGCCTATGAAAGGGCCTACTGTGGTGAGACAATGAAGTGCCGTGCCCAGTGGGACCTTATGAGTGCCTGGGAGATGCTATGCCTTCTTCTCCAGGGGCCTTGGACAGTGCGTTTTTACACCCCAGCCTGTGAATTACAGCCAGCAATTTTCTTGATGTAGGGGGCCTCTGGATGTCCCTTGAGCTTCCTGGCGGTAATTAACACAGGGTACTGGCCAAGCCCAACATGGCCACTCTAATGGCTCTCCCACATGTACACTGGAGTACTGCATACCATTCACGACTATACCTCGTCCCCCCGATAAATTGGACATCTTACTGCAGGAAATCCGAAAGTCCAGGAGCGCCATCGAGAACTGAATGGACAAAATGTTGGCAGACCTTGGATTACTGAGTGATGACCATCATAAACTCTCCTAACAAAGTGAAAGCCGCAAAGATAGCACTAGCCGAGGTGGTCCCCCAGCAGGCTTCGCAGTCCACCACAATTGCCAAACTTCGCAAACAACTCACTGTCCTACAATATAGAGCGGAGGAATCTGAAGGACTTGCAGGTAGCAATAATGTATGCATATTTGTACTGCTGGAGGGTGCGGATGGGCACAACCCTATGCTATTCTTGGACCGGGCCGGGCCGAAGAGGCTGAAATGCCAGAAACCGGTCCCTGGTAGCTTGTTTCCTTCCCAGTGTAAGAATTGGCTTTTGTAGTTTGGTTTGCCCTGTTCCCATCATGCACTGGGACAGGAACAGACTAATTTGCATACAGCCAGGTTCTGAAACTGGGATGGTGCAGTGAGCTAAAAAACGGTGTTGGATCTAGCCCTGATCTCTTGACTGGGTGAGAGTATTCTGTTTAATTCAGAGACTCTGTCCCTCACCACCCCTTGTTGTAAATATTTTTGTCCACCCTAAGCGTGGAAGGGTATACTCAGATGTGAGTCCCTTGCTCATTGCACCATCAGGATTCAAGCAAGCCGGGCCGAAGAGGCTGAAATGCCAGAAACCGGTCCCCGGTAGCTTGTTTCCTTTCCAGTGTAAGAATTGGCTTTTTTAAGTTTGGTTTGCCCTGTTCCCATCATGCACTGGGACAGGAACAGACTAATTTGCATACAGCCAGGTTCTGAAACTGGGATGGTGCAGTGAGCTAAAAAACGGTGTTGGATCTAGCCCTGATCTCTTGACTGGGTGAGAGTATTCTGTTTAATTCAGAGACTCTGTCCCTCACCACCCCTTGTTGTAAATATTTTTGTCCACCCTAAGCGTGGAAGGGTATACTCAGATGTGAGTCCCTTGCTCATTGCACCATCAGGATTCAAGCAAGCCGGGCCGAAGAGGCTGAAATGCCAGAAACCGGTCCCCGGTAGCTTGTTTCCTTCCCAGTGTAAGAATTGGCTTTTGTAGTTTGGTTTGCCCTGTTCCCATCATGCACTGGGACAGGAACAGACTAATTTGCATACAGCCAGGTTCTGAAACTGGGATGGTGCAGTGAGCTAAAAAACGGTGTTGGATCTAGCCCTGATCTCTTGACTGGGTGAGAGTATTCTGTTTAATTCAGAGACTCTGTCCCTCACCACCCCTTGTTGTAAATATTTTTGTCCACCCTAAGCGTGGAAGGGTATACTCAGATGTGAGTCCCTTGCTCATTGCACCATCAGGATTCAAGCAAGCCGGGCCGAAGAGGCTGAAATGCCAGAAACCGGTCCCCGGTAGCTTGTTTCCTTCCCAGTGTAAGAATTGGCTTTTGTAGTTTGGTTTGCCCTGTTCCCATCATGCACTGGGACAGGAACAGACTAATTTGCATACAGCCAGGTTCTGAAACTGGGATGGTGCAGTGAGCTAAAAAACGGTGTTGGATCTAGCCCTGATCTCTTGACTGGGTGAGAGTATTCTGTTTAATTCAGAGACTCTGTCCCTCACCACCCCTTGTTGTAAATATTTTTGTCCACCCTAAGCGTGGAAGGGTATACTCAGATGTGAGTCCCTTGCTCATTGCACCATCAGGATTCAAGCAAGCCGGGCCGAAGAGGCTGAAATGCCAGAAACCGGTCCCCGGTAGCTTGTTTCCTTCCCAGTGTAAGAATTGGCTTTTGTAGTTTGGTTTGCCCTGTTCCCATCATGCACTGGGACAGGAACAGACTAATTTGCATACAGCCAGGTTCTGAAACTGGGATGGTGCAGTGAGCTAAAAAACGGTGTTGGATCTAGCCCTGATCTCTTGACTGGGTGAGAGTATTCTGTTTAATTCAGAGACTCTGTCCCTCACCACCCCTTGTTGTAAATATTTTTGTCCACCCTAAGCGTGGAAGGGTATACTCAGATGTGAGTCCCTTGCTCATTGCACCATCAGGATTCAAGCAAGCCGGGCCGAAGAGGCTGAAATGCCAGAAACCGGTCCCCGGTAGCTTGTTTCCTTCCCAGTGTAAGAATTGGCTTTTGTAGTTTGGTTTGCCCTGTTCCCATCATGCACTGGGACAGGAACAGACTAATTTGCATACAGCCAGGTTCTGAAACTGGGATGGTGCAGTGAGCTAAAAAACGGTGTTGGATCTAGCCCTGATCTCTTGACTGGGTGAGAGTATTCTGTTTAATTCAGAGACTCTGTCCCTCACCACCCCTTGTTGTAAATATTTTTGTCCACCCTAAGCGTGGAAGGGTATACTCAGATGTGAGTCCCTTGCTCATTGCACCATCAGGATTCAAGCAAGCCGGGCCGAAGAGGCTGAAATGCCAGAAACCGGTCCCCGGTAGCTTGTTTCCTTCCCAGTGTAAGAATTGGCTTTTGTAGTTTGGTTTGCCCTGTTCCCATCATGCACTGGGACAGGAACAGACTAATTTGCATACAGCCAGGTTCTGAAACTGGGATGGTGCAGTGAGCTAAAAAACGGTGTTGGATCTAGCCCTGATCTCTTGACTGGGTGAGAGTATTCTGTTTAATTCAGAGACTCTGTCCCTCACCACCCCTTGTTGTAAATATTTTTGTCCACCCTAAGCGTGGAAGGGTATACTCAGATGTGAGTCCCTTGCTCATTGCACCATCAGGATTCAAGCAAGCCGGGCCGAAGAGGCTGAAATGCCAGAAACCGGTCCCCGGTAGCTTGTTTCCTTCCCAGTGTAAGAATTGGCTTTTGTAGTTTGGTTTGCCCTGTTCCCATCATGCACTGGGACAGGAACAGACTAATTTGCATACAGCCAGGTTCTGAAACTGGGATGGTGCAGTGAGCTAAAAAACGGTGTTGGATCTAGCCCTGATCTCTTGACTGGGTGAGAGTATTCTGTTTAATTCAGAGACTCTGTCCCTCACCACCCCTTGTTGTAAATATTTTTGTCCACCCTAAGCGTGGAAGGGTATACTCAGATGTGAGTCCCTTGCTCATTGCACCATCAGGATTCAAGCAAGCCGGGCCGAAGAGGCTGAAATGCCAGAAACCGGTCCCCGGTAGCTTGTTTCCTTCCCAGTGTAAGAATTGGCTTTTGTAGTTTGGTTTGCCCTGTTCCCATCATGCACTGGGACAGGAACAGACTAATTTGCATACAGCCAGGTTCTGAAACTGGGATGGTGCAGTGAGCTAAAAAACGGTGTTGGATCTAGCCCTGATCTCTTGACTGGGTGAGAGTATTCTGTTTAATTCAGAGACTCTGTCCCTCACCACCCCTTGTTGTAAATATTTTTGTCCACCCTAAGCGTGGAAGGGTATACTCAGATGTGAGTCCCTTGCTCATTGCACCATCAGGATTCAAGCAAGCCGGGCCGAAGAGGCTGAAATGCCAGAAACCGGTCCCCGGTAGCTTGTTTCCTTCCCAGTGTAAGAATTGGCTTTTGTAGTTTGGTTTGCCCTGTTCCCATCATGCACTGGGACAGGAACAGACTAATTTGCATACAGCCAGGTTCTGAAACTGGGATGGTGCAGTGAGCTAAAAAACGGTGTTGGATCTAGCCCTGATCTCTTGACTGGGTGAGAGTATTCTGTTTAATTCAGAGACTCTGTCCCTCACCACCCCTTGTTGTAAATATTTTTGTCCACCCTAAGCGTGGAAGGGTATACTCAGATGTGAGTCCCTTGCTCATTGCACCATCAGGATTCAAGCAAGCCGGGCCGAAGAGGCTGAAATGCCAGAAACCGGTCCCCGGTAGCTTGTTTCCTTCCCAGTGTAAGAATTGGCTTTTGTAGTTTGGTTTGCCCTGTTCCCATCATGCACTGGGACAGGAACAGACTAATTTGCATACAGCCAGGTTCTGAAACTGGGATGGTGCAGTGAGCTAAAAAACGGTGTTGGATCTAGCCCTGATCTCTTGACTGGGTGAGAGTATTCTGTTTAATTCAGAGACTCTGTCCCTCACCACCCCTTGTTGTAAATATTCTTGGACCAGTGGCTCCAGAAAATGGTAGCCCAGAAGAGACACTCTGCCTTGTACACAGTAAAGGGAGCATACAGAGTGCTGACCCAGCTCCATCCGCCTGGTGCACCACCATGCCCCATGGTTGCATGGATCCTTAATTTTAGGGATCGCGTTGTCCGGGTGCAGAAGGCCAGGGAAAGAGCTCCTATCCTCATGGACAATGTCACAGTGTTGCTTTTTCCTGACTACACTTGGGAGGTTCAAAGACGTAGAGCATCTTTCATGGCAGCCAAGCGTCAGCTGCGAGCAGAAGGACTTCCATATGCTTTGCTGTTTTCAGCACGCTTAAAGTTTATCCATGAACAATGCTCCTTGTTGTTTGATATTCCTCACGTAATCCGGGACTGGTTGGAACAAGAGTGCCTTAACGCACTTCATCCTCCACCTGCGGAACAACCACCTGGGCAGGTGTGGAGGGCTCCCCGAAAGTGATGCCATGGACCTCCTGAACGTACTGCTTCTGAGGCAGTCTCCTCCCACCAACACGCCCTGGGGTGTAGACAAAAAATACAACAATGGTTCTGTCGGGTGCGTATTATCTCTTCAAATTTTGCTGACTATTCAGCCAATTATTCATTTCCAAACAAATCTTTTCAAAGAATAAATCACAAGAAACGCAAAACCAAACTGACTAGGGTATGACAAGAGATTTTTTTATATAAATTGCTTCATTTATAAATAACCTTATTTAAGTATATATACATGGCTGTCAACAATACATGGTGGCGCATCATATGTGAAAGAATTGTGACATTCGGTGCTCAGTGATATTCGTGAAAGTGTACTATATACAGTGATAATTTGGGATAAGGGAAGGGGAAGAAGGGGGAATCGACCAGTAGTAAGAGGTTTTTCAGATAGTTCTGCGGACCACAAGTATTAGTCTCATCGCAGAATTCATAAAGCTGGTCCAGATAGTTCTAAAGTCAACATTTCAACGCAGGGAAAGCACTCTAAAAGTGTCATTGCGGGTCTTCATCAGGACTGGGAAACGGGGGTGGGGGGGTTCAGACAGCCTGTTGATAAAAAGTGGGGTCAGGTTTGGATTTAAGGCAATTGTTCTAGAAAGTCTGTGTAATACTCATGGTGGTAAAGACTCACCTCAAGAAGTGGGGCCAGGTGACCTTCTCTGGGACTGGCTCAAGCAGGGCCACTCAGAATTCTGTGGCAGAGTAAGGGTAATCGATCACCTAGTGCGCTGATTCTACAGGAAGAAATGGGCGTAGTCATTAGGATCTTATTCTCCACCCATGCAATTGTCTCTAAGAGATGACACGAGGTGGAGAGGAAACTCACCCCAATGTCGGTAGCGCTTTTGTAATGCAATCCGCTTGTGTAATTAATCATCAAGGGGGAGGACAGATAGGACGTGGCCCAGAAGTAATCTGTCAAAAGGAGAGTTATGGTTAGTAAACCGTTCATCCGCCAATTGATTTGTACAAGCATAAAGCGTGGGATTAAGCTACTATGCTGCGCTCACCTCGAGGGTCCACGTATTCTGCTTCAAGGTCGCTCGGGTGCCGTAATTATTTGCTGCCCTGTCCACGATCGCTAGGATTTCCAAGCGTGGACCTGTATATGCAAAGCGCGAGGATGCTCCGCTTGCAACCGCGCGCTGATCAGTTGACTAGCAACCAACCCGGCGTGATGGATGGTATCATGTCTCCTGGAGTGCCCGGCGAACCGCGGTTCTAGCCGGCAGTCAGCCCAGGAAGTATGTAGGGGTGTTTGTCATAGTGCCATCAAAATTAATGAAATCAAGGCGGCATGCGTCCATTTCCATGCGCTTGTGTTAAGAACAATATGTCATTGCAATATTTTCCTCGTGGGTGTAGGTAAACCTGCTCCGAGTAGGATGGCTCAAAAGAAGGTGATTTAAAAAATGCAACGGGGTGCATGCAGTAGTGACAAATTGGGGACACATCTCGTGCACTGTAAAATGTATAAAAACATCACAAACAATATCTAATAATCAAGCACCGCCTATTACCAACTTGGAAACAGAGGTTACATTGAGTGTGTGAATCGTTGTATTTTCCAGCAGTACAAGGTAGTGCCACCCAGCTAAATGCACAATATTAATTGTAACAGAAATACAATTAAGAAGGGCAGTATGTGCAAGATGCATACATATTGACAATTTCATATCCCCTGATCGAGCTTCCACACATCCTGGAAATATGTGTAGTGGAGTAAGCGATAATGCGCATGGGTGTCAAGAAAGTTGTGGTGTGTCATGTAGTTCATCGGTAGATGTGAGCGTTACATAGAGCTCCAGTTGCCCCATTTGCCTGGAAATTTCCTCCATTTCATTCAACCCATTCTGGACTGAGTTGAGGGACTGTATCCATCTGCACTTTTTGTAGTTGAGTGTTGTGGTAATGGACCCTCCCCTGAAATTTGGGTAGATCTTTTCTAGAACCCACCATTTGATGTCGTCCGGGGTATGGTTGTGCGTGGTGAAGTGTTCAACCAACAGTGCCCCCAGTGTTTTGCATCTTACTCTGCTCATGCTGGCAGGATCCTGGTTTTAACTTTCTGTGTTGTTTGGCCCACATATATTCATGCACAAAGGCAAAGGACTTGTGACACCACAAACTGCAGACACTGTGATTTGATACATGCTTCCCCATGGTGTAATCAACTCCCTATACAGCTGCATTTGCTGTCCGCAATAGCCAAGTCTCTCTCTGTGCCTTCCCTTCCTTATTCTCCCCTTTGTTCCCCCTCCCTTCCCCCCTGTTTCCACCCTCCTCTTCTTTTCCATTTTCTTATGTCCAATGGGAGTCATTGCTTAAGGCTTGGTAGTGTGGTGCTGTCTCCTCACGCTACACTTGTTCATACTGTGTTGTAGAAAAGGTGTGACCAGGTATAAAGTTTGAGTCTCACTATTAACCTGTTGGTCCCAAACCAACTGCACATGTATATATTTTAGAACTCTATGTCAGTACCCATTTGCTACAGTGTTACTGCTTATGTTCCTGCATTTATTATAGACTGGATTTTGAGGGTCACCCATGTGAGTTAGCTGTACTGACAGCACCAAGCGCACATGCTTTTGCCTTCGTTTGCGTCTGGTTTACCCCCTGAGTGATTGTGCAGTGTTTTATTTTGTTATTATTGCTTTGTTGGTAGTTTTGTTCTGGTCAAGTGATGATTTTTCACTATAGCTTGTATTTGGGAATAGTTTTTTCTTTTTTGCGTGCCCAGCGATACTTCCAGTAGCCGTATTTTCAGACGTGGGACCACCATTTCCTGTGTCACAGTAAGTTATTGCCATGTCTCCTAATCCGCAACACTACAAGATACTGACATGGAGTGTTCGAGGTCTGGGATCTATTGATAAGCGCCATAGGGTCCTGGCTCAGCTTCATCACTGCACGGCGAATTTAGTTTACTTACAAGAAACTCACTTCTCAGGTGCTGAAACCTTTACATTACACATGAAATGGAGGGTCCAACTGTTTTCCACTGCATATTTGGGATTTACCTGGGGGGGCTGCCATTTGGTTGCGTGCAGGGGTACCTTACGAGGTAAAATTGACACTATTGGTCACTATGTATTTGTCCAAGGACTGCTTGATGGGGAAATGTGTATACTGGGTAGGTTTTATGCAATGAATACAGATGTCTTACCACACCGCGTGTCCTCTGTCCTAGCAGAATGGCCCCGTCTCCCTTGGCTAATAGGGGGCGACTTTAATGCAGTCCAGGATGTCAGCATGGTCTTTTCCCACCCCCCTTTGCTGAGTTAGATGACATTTGGCTGGTTCCTACACTAAGGTCCTCATAGGAGTTCTGGCTTCAGAAGAAGGAAAGCTTGTGATGATCAAAAGAGGTTTGGACATTTCTTCCCCTCCCATTGCAGAAATAGCAGAGGCTGTTTCCTCAGAGGGAATAAATGCTTCTCTCTTGCAAGCAATGCAAGGCTTTGGCTTAGAATTTTTCGGTTCCCCGCATTAGTATGTTCTTCCAAGATCATTCCACTTTGCGTCCCTCCTGAAGGACATTATCTTCCAGGAAGTCTTGCTACTTCTTGAAGGAGGAACTATCTGCAAAAAATCATTCCACATCCATGGAGTTTCCTTAGCAACATATTTGTTGAAGGCATAAAAAGAGGTCACAGAGTAGTTATAAATCTGAAGGAGTTAAATTGTTGGCTCAAACATCAACACTTCTAGATGGAGGGAATTCACCTTCTCAGAGATATCTTGTAGCAAAACCATTGGTTGATCCGGCTCGACTTGAAAGGTGCTTACTTGACCAAACCTATTTTGGAGCCACATGGCAGGTTCTTCCAATATCAGTGCCAAGGTCAAATGTATGAATTCTCTGCCCTCCTTTTCAGTCTATCATCTTCCCCTCGGTGTTTCATCAAGATCATGAAACATGTGACGGAAGCCCTAAGAGCCAAAGTGTTTCTAATGATTGTTTATCAGGACAACATCCTGCTGAAGTCCCACAACCTATCTCTCCTGATACGCTCATTGTCAGTGACAACTGATCTTTAAAGAACATCGGTTTTCTGATAAATTCTCAGAAGTCCCAACTGTGTCTGACTCGGTTTCTGATCTTTTTTGGCTTTGAGATCAACTCAGTGAAAATGACTCTGTCTCTTCCCGATTCAAGGATTCAGCCATTGAAAAGGGATTATGGAAAGTGCTGACGAAACAATCTTCCCTGCATCATCTTGCGAGGATTGTAGGACCACTTCCAGCCTCAATCCAAGCCGTTTTTCTGGGCCATCTACATTAGAGGGCCCTTTGGTTTTTGAAAATAGCCTATCTCCACAAAGGAGATAGGCTTACTCCGTCGGATGGATTTCTGGGACCCGTGTTTCCTGGGCCTGTTTGTATCTTGTCAGACAGACCACTTCCCACATTTTACAGTTGGAAACTGGACCCCGAAGAGACAGCCACCAATGCTTCCCTTCTCAATTAGTCGGAAGAACTGCTATATACATTTCCCCCATACATAATGTTGCCCAAAGTCAACGCTCAAGTATGGCGGCAAGGAGTACATTTGATTCTAATAGCTCCCATGTGAAGATCTCAGGTATGGTGTGCCATCATCCCAGAACTCTTGTGTGAGTGCCCCATCCTCCTTCTGTCATCTTGAGATCTATTGACTGGCACATACGGCAATGGTCACCCCCTGATTCTGGGCAGGTGCCTCACGCAGCAATGTTTGAGGATTGGAGTGAAGGCTGGCAGTTGCCAGGACGTTTGATAAAAGCTGCAGAATACATCAGTAGAGCTTTGGAAGAGAGCATTTGCAAGCACTACAATTTGTCATGGAGACGCTGGCAACACTGGTGTCTGGAATGGGACATCAATCCCATTCAGGCGGATGTGGTGTACATCTTGAATATTCTTTCAGATCTATAGTCTGGCATGGCTTACAGATCCCTATATTATTGCCGGTCAGCGTTTGCTGCAGGGCATGCTCCACTTTCTCACAATCCAGTAGGCCAACACCCCTTTATCTGTAAACTATTCAGAGGGTTATGGTTTACTATTCCCCCTCAGCATCAGTACACCAGACTGTGGGATGTTAACATCCTGTTGCATTTCTTACAAAGGTGGCCCTCTAATGAGAGTTTCTCTAGAAAACAGTTGTCGGCCTAGTTGGCAACTCTATGTTTGCTTTCCCACAGAACAGTCTCTGACATTATGGCTTTGGACATCTGTAGTATGATTTTTACTCTTGGGGGAGTGACATTTATCATTGGCAGAAAAACAAAGACATCTTCTAGATCAATATCCTACCATTGTTTACCTGATCATGGTCACCTCTGTGTGGTCAGGTGCTTAAAGGAATATAAATCCCGCTAAGGTGAGTACAGATCAAAGAACGCTACACAACTGTTGATCTCATTTGTTAAGTTTCTTACCCCAGTGTCAGTAGCCATGCTGGCTAGGTCGGTAAAATGGCTTATGTCTGAGAGGTAGAATGGCCTCAATGTCCATGATGACTGGCTTTCACTTAGAAGAAATTTGCAGATTGGTCTTCTGAGTTGGTCTTTAAATGTTTCTATTTCACAAGATGGCAGCTGCCTGAAGGACCTCCGGAGGCGATGTAGCCTTTCCTAACTATCCAGACACTTATCCATACTACTACAGTTCCCCAGGGCCACACACTGGGGCCGAGGACCAAGCGGCAGCCGCGATGTAACGTTGGAGGCGATCCGAAGCCGGATTCCGGTGTTGCAAGTCGGCGGGCTATCAGGGCCTAATCCCCACGCAGCCGCCGGGGACTAAATTTACAGCGGGGCCCAGCGCAGATTGCGGCGGAGGCGGGGCGGCCCAGGCGACGGTGGGAGGAGCAGCTCACACCCACAGGAAAAGGACTGCTGACCATCTGGAGCGGTGACGTGGCCGCCGCCGCACGGAGCGTCAGATCTACTTGACCTTGCATGCGGAGGGTTGAGGCCTAGTCGTCGGAGTGACGCCGGGGACTCGATTTCCAGGGGCCCCGACCGAGGCGTGCCCGGTGTAGGTGTTGCTGAGTTGAAGGTGGGTCGTGCCCGCATAGACCACCTCACGCCCCACGGGGGGGGGGGGGCGAAAACAGCAGCCTGAAGTGGAGGACGAAAAGGGCGAGTGCCAGAAGGCGGGCATGCATCTGGCCCCCACGGTTGAGATCCAGACGGGACGGCGGCGGTGCCGGACCGGGGTGTTTCACCCCCCACCACCCCACAGCCTTCCTCCTCAACCACCACGCCTGAGGGGAGCTTCTCGTTGCACTGAGGGCCCCGTGGACTAACCACTCCAGTGATAAAAAACGCTGCAGCATGGGGGACATTCGCTACTGGCTCTGGAGGTCAACATGGCGGGCAGAGCCCCAGGAACGTAGAACACCCAGGCCAAGCTCAACAAATATGCCTACGGAAAAGAGTTTCCACCAGCTTCCCGAGAGCAAGAACCCCTCTGGCAAAGCAGCCGACGGTGATGGTGCTAGTAAAGTGACTCTGGAGGTCATAATGGCGGCCCTCACAAAAGTCCAGGCTACAGTAGGCACGATATCAACAGACGTATCGTTATTAAGGGCTGATTTTAAAAAAATAACGACCAGAGTAAGAGGTCGCTAAAACACTGGTGATAGACTTGGCATCACTGAAGAAGACGGTGTCAAGGCTTGAAACCGAAAATAAGTTATTGATGGACAAGCTGGATGACCAGGAAGGACGCTCTCGAAGAAGCAACGTCCGGAATTCCGGAGAGTGAAGGCGCTCTTATCATGGATCTCTACGTAGAGGACCTTATTAAGACCAGGTTGCAGCTGAAGGGCCTCTCCAACTTCTTCTACGGGCGCATAGAGTCCAGGGTGGAAGGCCGAAGCCGGGAGCGCCCCCAGACCGGTGCTCGCACGGCTGTTCAATTTCCGTGACAGGGATGCAATACTACAGGCTGCAAGGGTATCTCCCCCAATTCACATTTTGAACTCCGCGGTATCCTTCTTCCCCGATTACACAGCAGCAGTCTCACGGAGACGACGGTCCTTCCTAGAAGTTAAAAAAGCACTACGGGGTAAGGACATGCCTTATTCGATGATCTTCCCAGCAAAGCTCCGAGTTGTAGCCGGCGGGAAAACTTGTTTTTTTGAGACTCCTGAGGAGGCGGAGAGTAGATGGACCCCATCACAGACGTAGAGGACATCGGAATCAAGACGAAAGCGAGGTCATGAGCAGCCAAGACCAGCTCAACGAGGGAGGGGACGACAAACAGCCGCCCGACGCAGAAGACCTCGGACAAGGCTAATAAACGACCACAGGACTCTGGCTCACCATGAGACTTTCACACATAATCAAGACGGCGGCTGTTCCGACTTTGGACACTGGGCCACAGTGGGCTCTGGGAGGACGGAAGGGTCTGCGTCTCTCCTTGGACTTCCTACCCCCTTCACACAAGTACAATGGTGGGGTTGAAGCACTCTGCTGAGTTGGGGTGGCGGGCAGTTCAGAGTCCGTCGGGCATGGAGGCGGGGTGGGGCGGGGAGTTGGGGATTGTGGGTTCTGAGTTTCTTTGTTTTAGTTTGCAAGGCAACGGCAACATGAGGGAATACACCCACACTGGCAGGTGTACACACGGCACGGTTGGACTGTGGCTCACGCCCACTGCTTACCACTGCTTACCACTACTATAGCGACACACTCTATGACAGATCATACCCGAGACATGGCCTCTGAGGCTACAGTGACCCCCCTCACACTACTTACTTGGAATGTACACGGATTGGGCGACAAAATCAAGAGAGGACTGGTGTTGCAAGCATTGAAACATCAAGCTCCCACAATAGTGCTAATGCAGGAGACACACCTCACGGCATATAAGGCCTTAGATAGATGGGGGTACAAGATGGTGGTGCATTCTGAGTTCTCGACAGGTTCCAGGGGAACGGGTATCCTGGTGCGAAAAAACTCTTCCTTCATCATACTCCAGAGTCGTAAGGATGATCAGGGTAGATTTGCAGCACTACAGGGACAATAGGAAGGTAAACTTATTAATGTAGTATCAGTATACATTCCCCCAGCGCTCCACACTGTGGCACTCCCAGCCCTTGGTGAATTTTTACTTACTCTGCTGGAGGGTGACCTAGTTATGGGAGGGGATTTTAATGCTTCAATGGATGCAGGACTAGACAGATATCCAGAGAAGGGGCGGACAGCGGGGGTATCCCGCTTGCAGAGCTTCACGGAGGCACTGGGGCTGGTGGACGTATGGAGACACAATCATCGCACAGCATGACAATACACATTTCATTCTAATGTTCACAACAATCTCTCTCGAATTGACTACTTCATGACATCAGAGGCCAACTTACAGAACGTTGCTGACATTACAATCAAGCCATGGGGCATATCTGACCACTCGCCTGTGCTGCTAACTTTCTCCTACAATCATAGGTCCCGTAAGAGGCTTTACCCAATCTACCCTGGATATTTACAAGTCCCGGCCATTCGAAGAGAAATTCGCAAGGCCACGAACCACTTCTTTGCGGAAAATGCTACATCAGTGGACTCTCCATCAGACCTGTGGGAGGCCTACAAGGTAGTTATTAGGGGGGAAGCCATAGACTCTATCACGGGGCACAAACGAGAGAAACAGAGAGAGCTTACGGAGCTGGAGATAGAATTACGCTCAACTGACATGGAACACTCAGCAAATCCCACCCCAGAATCAGCACATGCATTACACCGCAGGCAGCAACAATATAGGGACTATTTGCGACAAGAGACAGTCTCCAACATCACAGCGACTAGACATAAGATATATGATGTGGGGGACAAGGCGGGAAAGCTCCTGGCATGGCTGGACAGACGGGAGCGGGCACTAGGGGAATAACACAACTGCGTACGGCGGAGGGACAGCTCACGGCGGATCCACGGGCTATAGTGCAGGAATTGGCGGGCTATTTCCGAGAGGTTTATACTTCAGCGTCGGACGTGTCAGAGGTGGAGGCTGGGGCCTCCATACAGGATATAGACATGCCCAAACTCACACGAGAGGCATCCTTAGAGCTTGGGGCGGATATCACAGAGGACGAGGTTCACGCTGCAATCCGCCTGTTACAGTCGGGTAAGGCGTTGGGACCCAACGGGATCCCAATAGAATTGTATAAGCAGATGTCGGACACTATTTGCCCACACCTTCTGAGAATGTACATTGATAGCTTAGATAGAGGCGAACTTCCACCTGACCAGAGATTGGCTACAATAGTGGCTATCCCGAAGCCCGGTAAACCTCTGTCCGAATGTACCTCATACCGCCCTATCTCCCTGCTCAATGCAGAGAAAAAAATTCTTGCCAAGGCTCTGGCAACTAGGGTGTTGGCACACCTTCCACAGTTAATCCACCTAGATCAATCCGGCTTCATGCCCAACAGAAACACTGCTCTGAACCTTAGACGCCTGCATGGAGCGCTGGCAAAGGTGTCGGACCTGTCCGAACCAGCGGTTGTCCTCTCCCTAGACACGAGGATGGCCTTTGACATGGTGGAATGGAATTATCTTTTTGCAGTTCTTACTCATTTGGGTTTTGGCCCAAAGTTTTGTTCGTGGGTTCGTCTCCTGTATACCAGTCCGCTGGCATGTGTGACTGCAAATATTCCTATTTCGGATGCTATCCCTCTGGCGAGAGGGATGCGCTAGGGATGTCCCCTGTCACCACTCCTTTTCGCATTAGTATTAGAACCCCTCGCAACGTGAATTAGAAGACATCCATTGCTAAGAGGCATTCAGTGGACAGAGGGGTGGGAAGACCGCCTTTCCCTCTACGCGATGACATTTTGGTGTACCTAACGAACCCTGAAAGCTCCATTCTCGTGCTCCTTGAGATATGTGACGACTTCGGTAAGCTATCAGGGTACACGATCAATTGGACCAAGTCGGTGTTATATGTACTGAAGGGTCCGCCGCCCGTGCTCCCCGAGACTTGCCCACTGGTGATTGCGCAGGATTCCTTTAAATACCTAGGTATCCACTTCACAGCGGATCCAGCGACATTCTTCTCCAAGAACTTAGTGACTCCCTTAGAGCGATTAAAAAGAGATGTGGTGCATTGGGAATCACTTCCCCTCACACTACTGGGGAAAGCTGCATTGTTTAAGATGATGGCTTTGCCACGGTTCCTATACGCCCTGGAAAATACCCCATTCCCTGTACCGCTAAAATACTTTAAACAGATAGCAACACAGGTATCCACATTGCTATGGGGCAGAAGGACGGCCCGTATAGCCCAGCGAAACTGCACCGCGGATGGTATGACGGAGGCATTGCACTCCCAAACGTCCACATGTATTATTGGGCTGCACATCTCAAGGTCGTGAACCAATGCATACATGCCTCTCAGGCGGACCCAGCATATGGGGCGGACAGGGTACAGTTAAGAGCAGGTAACATACTTGCAGTCCTGTACAATAGGGGACAGATCACGAAATTGGTGGGCCCGACAAAACATACAGTCATGCTCTGGCACGCGGCGCAGGCGCGATTGGGATGGAGCGGGGTGATCACTAGACTTACCCTACTCTGGGACACAAAGCGGTTGGGGTACTTGAGGAACAGCAAGGGAGTTGATCAGTGGGACAATATAGGTATTTCCACGGTGGGAGACATATTGGACAAAGGGACTGTGATACCGTTTGCACAACTGCAGCAGCAGTATGATCTGGCCTCCACTGAGGCTTTTAGGTGTACTCAAATACGACACGCATTGTTGGCGATATTGTCACTGGACTCTGACATACCTGAGGCTTCTCCACTAGAAGATCGCCTACTTACAGACCACATGCCAAAACGCGCCACATCCCTCACTTACCGCAAAATCATTAGTAACCTACCAGACCTCATGGGCACATTGAGAGAGAAATGGGTGGCTGAGGTGGGAGACATGGACGATACAGAGTGGCAGGAGGCCTCAGCTTCACCCAAAGAAATAGGTATACCCTCGCGGTTCCGGCTTATACAACTTAAAATCCTCCACCGCACATATTACACTAGAAGCACTTTATTCAAAATGGGCAGAGCACAACATCCTTATTGCCTTAGAGGATGCGGGGAGAAGGGATCCTTCTTCCATACACTGTGGGACTGCTCCAGAATAGCCAACTACTGGCGTAAAGTACTACGCACGATATCACAGGCAATGAATGTGTCACTTACACCAGAGCCGCGTAGATATCTCCTGAACGTGTGGGAGCCCAATGACCTCATGAGACATGGACAGACTTGGGTCACATTGGGACTCATGGTAGCGAAACGCAACATTGCGCAAAAATGGGGGGCGGTGGATGTACCGTCACTAATAAACTGGTGTAAAGATATGGACCTCATTATGTTAACGGAAAGAACAGTTTATATAAGCCAGAAATGCCCCCAGAAATGGACCAAGATATGGGCGGCATGGAACGCATATCGAGGGGATATCTGTGAGCCAGTACCAGAGATTGAAGACGACAGCACTGATGATGAACTCGGGGAGCTATAGGGGCGTTGTGCCAAGAGATCTGTCCACTATTGTAAATAATGTTAACCAACCAAACGTGGGATCTCCTGCGGAACTGCTTGAATGGTTGTATGGTATACTCATAACATGTGAATGTATATATTTTGATGTGCATGCCAGTGTTTTGACAAAAAACAATAAAATAGATTTAAAAAAAAAAGAAAATGTTTCTATTTCAAACAGTTCTTATCCATGGCTGAATTGATTGTAGATAAGCTTTGAACTGGCATAATCTTTGACTCCGGTTCTGACATAGAATGTAAAATGTCCTTGTTTTCGCAACTGAATGTTTTCAATTTTGTTAAGGACACAGAGGCAAGAATTATCCCTCCCAGAAAGTCAATGCTTGGAAAGCTGGGTGTAGTATCAACCCCACCCAGGTTTTAATGATGATAATAATGTGATGCTAAAGGATATACCAGTTAAATTCTTTTGTTTATTTGTTTTTACAAAAGGTGTTTTGTGATAATATTAGTACTTACATCTGGTGTCATAGTGATTAATTCTTTAAAATGGTGATGGCTGTATTTTGTTTCAGGTTTTGAGACTATGCACGAATTAGATGTTCAGCAACTTCCATAGCTGTTCGCAGAGAAAACAGGAAGTGACATAAGGCCGTCTTTATCCTCATAGACCTTTCCTGGTTGACTCTTATAAGTTAATATCATGTTGTAATGCACTAAAGACTTTTGGGCTGTGTAGTTTATTTATCAAAATGGTTATTATTATTTAAAATTAATGACTGCTGAGTATGCAAATAAAAGAAAAGAAGGCACAATCCTTGCCTCTGTGTCCTTAACAGAACTAATACTTTCAAACGCAAAAGTTTTAAATGATGTGTGTGTATATATTTATATGTATATATATATATATATATATAGTCACTGAAAAAACCATAGGTTTCACACCAGTTTATAGTTAGCTGGAAATTTTACTGACATAAAACCATTGAAATTCCACGTTATAGTTAGTTGGACTCACTATAACTTGCGCGTGTAATGCACTGCTGATGACTTCACATATTACATCACTCATGACATGGTCAGTGACATCACTCATGACATCACTGATGGCACCATCCAGTGAATGTGTGTCTTTCTGATAAATAAATATATTTTATATATGTATATGTAAAGGTCGATGGAAGAATAAATGTTTAAATAAGTGTTTTAATGAATGTTTAAAAAAAAAATTGATTGGTTAACTGGCTTATTAAGTGTATCTTAGTGAATACATATATTAGCGAGTAATGTTTAAATATTTAAATATATGTATCAGTGTTTCACTTTGTGTATAATTGGCTGCATGGGTTGGTGAGTAGCTACATGTGTGTGTATATGGGTTATTAGATGTTTTTTTAGTATCAGTATGAGTGTCTGTATGGTTTGGTGGGGGTATTACTTAGCACATAGATGCATCAATGACTGACTCACTGTTTGTAAGTGTTTTGAAGTCAGCATATGTGCAGGACTCTATGGGTGGATGAGTGTGTATATGTGTGCGTTATTGAGTGAATGATTGTCTCACTAGTGTCTTTATCAGTAACGACATATGTTTTAATCTAGTATATGTGAGTATTGATGTTTATAAGTGAGTATATGTGAGATTGTAAGAGTTCCTGTTTAAATAAGTATGTGTCTCTATAAGTGATTGTTTAAGAGAGTAAGTATGTGTAAGTTTCCTTAGAAGTAAGGTGGTAGTGTGTGTATAGTTGTATATGCAAATAAATGGATGTTCAATAGTTTATTTGCATGTGTGAGTATGTGTGTGAGTAACTTTTGGATGACTGTCGGTGTGTAACAGGATGTATAGGTGTATCACTACATATGATGAGTGAGTATATGTATGAGTGACTATATAGAACTGTTGGTGAATGAGTGGATGTGTATATAGATGGTGGTATTACTGAATTGGTTGTTGTAACTGGTATGGATATCTCCATTTTTTTGAAAATGTTAATTTCTATTTTCGAATATGTGTTTTAAGGGTTACATTACACTGAAAGGAGGTCTGTCACTCTGTCACAAAGATGGTGTCATCAGTGATGTTATGAGTGATGTCACTGACCACGTCATGAGTGATGTAATATGTGACGTCATCAGCAGTGCATTACACGCGCAAGTTATAGTGAGTCCAACTAACTATAACGTGGAATTTCAATGGTTTTATGTCAGCAAAGTTTCCAGCTAACTATAACTGGTGTGAAACCTATGGTTTTTTCAGTGAATTTAATAGGTTTTTAAATGCTAATTCCTAACTATAACTGGTGTGAAACCTATGGTTTTTTCAGTGAATTTCATAGGTTTTTTAAATGCTAATTCCTAACTATATATAAGGCCCCAAACCTATGTTTTTTTTTTAATTTCAAAATTTGGTTAATAGCAAATGTCTATAGCTATGAAATGTAATATTTTTGAAGATCAATGAATCCTATATTTTATTTTTATTTTAAACACATTTTTTTTTCTTTTTCTTTTTGACCCTGGAGCGCTCCCGGGGCGTGCCCCGGAGAGCGTAGTCGTTTGAAGCGCCCCGGTGCGCGAACTGGGAAGCGTCCCGTTAGCGCCAATGTCGCGAACGAAAACATGATCGTGACGTATCGCGTAGCCACGTCCGCGTGATACGCACGGCGTAAGCGCACCCGGAAGCACTCGAGCGAATACGATCGCGCAACGTAAACATCCGACGTGCTTACGCGTCGGTCATGTGACCTGAAAAGAACACTTTTTATTGGTGCAGAACAGTTTTGCTTTCATAATGATGAAATCCCATGTCTTTTTCCAAATGATGAAAGACCCTACCTTTTTAGGTCGAGGGACCGTTAAGCTGCGAAGCAGCTTCCGGTCCGGAGATTTAATGTGACTTAGTAGGGCTTCAGAACCCGCCTCTCTGCTCTGTCTCTCCACCATTGGCTGGCTTCCTAAATGGAGGCCAGCCACTGGAAGAGAAGGGAGCCACTCCAAACAAGCCCCGTCTCTTTCGGATTCGGGGGCGTAAGTTTTGCTGTTCTTTAGCTCGTGACGTCTTCTGTCACTCAGCAAAGCAAAACACGCCCCGAATCCGAAAATGTTTCGAGCTTTGAGGCCGCCATTTTTATATTGCGCGGATATGGCCCGGGAGCACCTGCAGCGCAACATGGCACAGAGGTGCCCACCCACCTCTCACACCTGCAGCATGTGTCTGTACAGAGCATTTGCCCACACGTCTTCAGCCAGCCATGGGCAGTTGTAGGATGAATGTCTTGGTGTCTGCATGGAGTTGAGCATCGGTGGTCAACGAGTCTCTGCGTCTGGAGAGTCAGTCCACTGCAGGCGTCCTCCCTGCTCAGAGATGTGCGTGCGTTCATATGGCCTGCACGCTGCTCTCTCCCTCCTGGACTCCCCCTCCGTCTCTCCCTCCTTCAGGCAGAATGGGCCGATTTAGGTCGTTGGTCGTGCCCAGGGATATTATTATAAGGTGAGCCTTTTTCCCCTGCGGGCCCACTTCCCCCATTGCGGGAGTGGTGCCTGGGCCGGGCTGCCTGCATTTGCGGGCCGCTGTTGCTGGGGGGCACGTATGTTTTCAGTTAACTTGCTTTTGGTCCTTATTAAGTGGGTAAATTGGGGCTGGGCACGGTGTTGGGCCTTCCCCCCTCCCGGGGGTTTCTCAGGGTTTTGTCTCATTATTTGCAGGGGCTTGGTATCTGTATTGGGGGGGAATGCCGGGTTTGTGTTTTCGCTGCCGGGACTTGGGGCAGGGCTTGTTAGAATGTATGTGAGGATTTGTCTGGGTTTTGTTTTCCTTTGTGTGGGATTACTGCGGTGTCCCCTGTCCTGACTTTTATCGCACAGGCCTTTATGTGCAGCTGCACGGGCGCACTGTTCTTTTGTGCTTCCTGGGGCAACCTCTTTCTCCGGGAAGGCTTAGGTGGTTTCGGGCTTAGGGCTAGTGTTTTTTATTAGGATCGTGCCAGAGGGTCAATGGGGCACAGCGCGGCCATTTTGTAGGGACAGCTTGGCCAGCGGGGGATCCCTTTTTGGATATGTATGTTGAGCGGCATTTTCAGGGGCACTTTATTCGGTAGGTGCTTGCTTGCCTTCGGTCTGGGCCAAAGCTGGGGCGGGCATAGACTTCCAGCCCCTTCGGATCTTATGTATGAAGGCTAGGGGCCACTACGTGGCCCCACCATTTTGAGGGGCAGTATTGACCGGTGTAGAGGGTCAATGGCGCACAGCGCGGCCATGTTAAGAGTCAGTTTGCCATTGCGACCCTCTAATGTGAACATCGTTTTACGCAGCATTTTCAGGGCACTTATGTTGTGAAGGTGATTGTTCGACATGGTCCGGGGCGGTCATACACGTTGCAACCCCCTCGGATTTTATTATGAAGGGGGATGCGGTGCTCGTGTTTACGAGTTCCTCAGCAATTTGGGTGTTTTCTTGGTTTGACACTAACTTCTTCCTTTTGAGTATTTTATGGGGAAGTTTAGGTTCTGCTTTGTAGCCGCATCTTTTGGACTGCTCATTTAGGTAGGAAGGGAGGATCGGCCTACCTTGCAACACCACCTGGGATGTGTTCTTTGAGCGGCTCGCGGTGCGCCGCACGGCCTGCGGGTTGCGTTATCGTTCTAAAACAGCAAGAAGAGCGGGTGGTTTCTGTAATTTCGGATCCCTTGGTTTGTGTATGTTTGCGGTCCAAGGGCAATGGCCAGTTCCCTTTATGATGCCCTGGTGTTTTATCTGGGTTTGTTTTACCTGGTCTTCACAGTTAGTGGTGCTCGCAGGCGGGCACAACAAGGCCCAGGTTCCCCCCGCATACGTTCACGATCGGGGGCAGGCTCGCATTGTAGCTCAGTGGTGCGAGTTCGTTGAAGGGGGGAGAGGGGTGGGGGGCGTTTAGACATGCGGTACGCTAGCTGGCACTGGTGGGACGTTCCCGGTCTCATCGGGTGCATCTTAGCATCTAGTGTGGAGAAGTGCGCATGCCGTGTTTCTTGCACATTTTAAGTTGGTAGCACTTCAGCATGACTCCTCTTTTGTTGGCTTGAGGGGATTTCGACTCTACGCGAGGAGGTGGTGGCACACTTAAGGCTGTTGACTCAGGAGCAGGACTGAGGGTTAAGAACAGAAGCTTCCCTAAGCCATTGCTTCAAGGTAATACTTCCGCAAATACTTAGGGGGGTTAACGGGTTAACTGGTCGCTAAAATATTGACCTCGGAACTCAGCCCTAGAGTTCTAATTCCGGCTTTCTACCGGACCTAAAACTGTGTCATGTTGGGCAAATCTCTCAATGCCTTAAGCTCCGTCTGTAATGGTGTTATGTAAATATGAAAGGTGTAAAACAGTGTGTGCGACACAAACACCTGCTCGCTCCGTGTGGTCTAGCACTGCCACCATGTACCTGTTCCCACCACTACGTCTGTGATTGGTTGTGGTCTAGCACTGCCCCCATGTACCTGTTCCCACCACTATGTCTGTGATTGGTTGTGGCCCAGCACTGCCCCAATTACCTTTTCCCACCCCTCGGTCTGTGGTTGGCTGATGTCTGCCCCAACACCAGTGTCTGTCCTCACACAGGTGTCTGCCTGTTCCCATACTTTAGTACCAGTCCCTCAGCAGCACTGTCTGTTCCCCTTCACCAGCGTCTGTATGTCTTCCGCCACCAGTGTTCACCCTCAACGCTGATGTCTGCCCCAACACCAGTGTCTGTCCTCACACCGGTGTCTGGCTGTTCCCATACACTAGTACCAGTCCCTCAGCAGCACTGTCTGTTCCCCTTCACCAGCGTCTGTTCCCCTTCACCAGCGTCTGTTCCCCTTCACCAGCGTCTGTTCCCCTTCACCAGCGTCTGTTCCCCTTCACCAGCGTCTGTTCCCCATCACCAGCGTCTGTTCCCCTTCACCAGCATCAGTTCCCCTTCACCAGCGTCTGTTCCCCTTTACCAGCGTCTGTTTCCCTTCACCAGCGTCTGTTCCCATTAACCACTGTCTGCTCCCTTTAACCACTGTCTGCTCCCTTTAACCACTGTCTGCTCCCTTTAACCACTGTCTGCTCCCCTTCACCACTGTCTGCTCCCCTTCACCACTGTCTGCTCCCCTTCACCACTGTCTGTTCCCCTTCACCAGTGTCTGTTCCCCTTCACCACTGTCTGTTCCCCTTCACCAGTGTCTGTTCCCCTTCACCAGTGTCTGTTCCCATTCACCACTGTCTGTTCTCCTTCACCAGTGTCTGTTCCCCTTCACCAGTGTCTGTCGCTTAGTGTCCACCCCTCTCCAATATCTGCCCTAACACCAGTTCTCTTTCCCTCATACCAGTCTCTATCCCCATACATATCCCTCCCTGTACATCTGTCGTCACCTACACAAGTGTATGTTCCCCTTCACCAGTGTCTGCTGCTTAGTGTCTACTGCACCCCCAATATCTGCCCTAACACAAGTATCTGTCCCTCATATCAGTACTATCCCCATACATTGCCCTCCCCATACATCCGTCGTTACCTACACTTGTATCTGGCTCCTGTCGCCAGTGTCTGTTCCACTTCACCAGTGTCTGTCGCTTAGTGTCCACCCCTCCCCCAGTATCTGTCCCTCATACCAGTGTCTATCCCCATACATGTCCCTCCCATACATCCGTCGCCACCTACACTTGTGTATGCCTCGCACCACCAGTGCCCATCCTCACCACTGAGGTCTGCCCCAACACCATGTCCGTCATTACACCAGTAAGAGTCTGCCTGTCTCCCTACGCTGGCACCAGTCTCTCAGCAACAGTGTCTGTCCCCAAATGTTGCAGTTTGTCTCAGCAAGGAGCGACCGCTCATTTGCAGACTGTAGACATGTGGATAGGTCATCAGCTGTGAAGTGTCTGGGAACCACAAGAAATCCATTTCAGAAAGGGGCCAATGCCACCAGGAAGGAAACATTTTCCCTCTACATCCCTCCACCAGGCATGCCCTCCACAGACATTTAGGAGCAGTTAGAAGTGTGAGTGCATGGAAAGGAATGTGGGATCTGCCCCTTACGGACATCAACTGCTGGAGTCTGTATCAAAGGGTCGCCTCTTCCCCGCTTTCCAAGAAGCAGACTTAGTTATAGGTGAGACTCTTATGTGTGGGTGGCTCTGTGTGTGTGTGTGTGTGTGTGGGTGGCTCTGTGTGTGTGTGTGGGTGGCTCTGTGTGTGTGTGTGTGGGTGGCTCTGTGTGTGTTTGTGGGTGGCTCTGTGTGTGTGTGGGTGGCTCTGTGTGTGTGGGTGGCTCTGTGTGTGTGTGGGTGGCTCTGTGTGTGTGTGGGTGGCTCTGTGTGTGGGTGGCTGTGTGTGTGTGTGGCTCTGTGTGTGGGTGGCTCTGTGTGTGTGTGGGGGTGGCTCTGTGTTTGGGGGGGTGGCTCTGTGTGTGTGGGGGTGGCTCTGTGTGTGTGGGGGTGGCTGTGTGTGTGTGGGGGTGGCTGTGTGTGTGGGTGGCTGTGTGTGTGTGTGTGGGGGTGGCTCTGTGTGTGTGTGGGGGGGTGGCTCTGTGTGTGTGTGGGGGTGGCTCTGTGTGTGTGTGTGGGTGGCTGTGTGTGTGTGGGTGGCTCTGTGTGTGTGTGTGGGTGGCTCTGTGTGTGTGGGTGGCTCTGTGTGTGTGAGTGGCTCTGTGTGTGTGTGTGGGTGGCTCTGTGTGTGTGTGTGGGTGGCTCTGTGTGTGTGTGTGTGTGGGTGGCTCTGTGTGTGTGTGTGGGTGGCTCTGTGTGTGTGTGGGTGGCTCTGTGTGTGTGTGGGTGGCTCTGTGTGTGTGTGTGGGTGGCTCTGTGTGTGTGTGGGTGGCTCTGTGTGTGTGTGTGGGTGGCTCTGTGTGTGTGTGTGGGTGGCTCTGTGTGTGTGTCTAGCTCTGTGTGTTTTGCTCTGTGTGGATAGTTTTTTTGTAGGTGGCTCTATGTGTGTGTGGCTCTGTCTGTGTGAGGGTGACTGTGTAGGTGGCTCTGTATGTGTGGGTGGCTCTATGTGAGTGGCTCTATGTGGATGGCTTTGTATGTGCGGGTGGCTTTGTGTGTGTGGCTCTGCGGGTGTAAATGCAATAGGTCATGCATTTGCAAGCGATTCAGCTATTGGCATTATAAATGACAATGCCATTTATTTATGATTTTTTTTAAAAAAATGACATGAGCAATGCCAATAGCTCTACCTTTAATAATGCAGAGAATGTGCTTCTGATGGGTGCTTCTGATGGGTGCTTCCGATGTGTGCAGTACTTCTGTGCTTCTGATGTGTGCTTCTGATGTGTGCTTCCGATGTGTGCAGTGTTTCCATTCTTCTTATGGGTGCTTCCAATGTGTGCAGTGCTTCTGATGCATGCAGTGCTTCCGTTCTATTTATGGGTGCTTCCGATGTGTGCAGGGCTTCCGTGCTTCTGATGGGTGCTTCCGATGTGTGCAGTGCTTCTGATGTGTGCTTCTGATGGGTGCTTCCGATGTGTGCAATGTTTTTGTTCTCTCTCACTACATCACTCTCTCTACCTCCCTACTCCGCTCTATCTATCTCACTACCTCACAACTTCTCTCTCTCAAAACCTCACTACCTCACTCTCTATCTCACTACATCACTTCACTATCTCTCTAACTCACTGCCTCACTCACTCTCTATCACACTCCCTCACTCGCTCTCTTTCTATCTCACTAACTCACTTTCACTCTCTTTCAATACCTCACTCTCTCTATCTCACTACCTCACTCTCTCTCTACCTCACTCTCTCTCTCACTACCTCACTCTCTCTCTGCTAATGCAATAGGTCTCACATATGCAAACAATTCAGCTATTGCCAATAGAAATGACAATGCCATTTATTTAGGGATAAAAAAAATAAATTATGAGCAATGCCAATAGCTCTACCTATAATATTGCCGAGACCATTGCATTGTAAATACTTGTTCCCTTATTCTGACTTTGTCCTTTGACTTAGGAAGACCTGTTTGTACCTCTCTGTACCTTTTTGATCTTGAAGAACACAATACCCCGTACCAGCCAAGACCACACATTATATGGGAGTTTTTTTCGATCCCAGAGGGGATGAAAAAAGTAAATGCAGCCAAGGTGACTTGCCTAATCTGTGGCATGGAACTTTCTAGGGGGTACCCTAATAAAAAATATTCATTCGGAAACAACACAATGATTAGACACATGCAGCGCAAGCATCCAATCCACTATTCTGCTGCAGAGATGAGGGAACTGGCCAGAAACCCTCCCCAAACTACAAGCACCTCCTCCAAAAGAAAGCAACGCACTCCGTCAGGACAAGAGGCAAGAGAGACGATGCCTTGCATTCAGCCACGGTTTGCGGATTTCCGATTAACCTGTAAATATTGTGGGAAGACCATCTCCTACGAAGAACAGAGCGTAAAGCTCATCGTCCTTGCTGGGGACAACCACAAATGCCCCAATAAACCCTAATTATTTATTTTCTTTTTTTTTTTTCGCTCCAGTTGAGCCATTTTCAATTCCCTGTTTTTTTGTTTCTCCCCATGAAAAATACAAAAAAATATAAAACTGTTCAGAAAACCCCAAAAAAGTTAAAAATGTTCAAAAAAACAATAAAAGAAATATAAAACAACAAAAAGAAGAAAAAAAAGTCCTTTTTAGAACTACCTCCAATATATAAGAAAAGGCTACATTTCTTTTAAAACTCTGTCATTCTTTTTTATCCAAGGTCCGCTCCCCGGTCCACTCCCTGGTGCGCGTACCGGGCGCTCCCCCCCGCGCAAATAAAAAAAAATAAAAAAAATGTTTTTGCCCCGCTGGGCCCTTTTATGGCCCCCACATCAAACCTAGGGGGTCAGGGGGGGTCTATCCCTGCCCCCTTATGGTCATTTCCCCCTTTTTTTTCCACCTCTTGTGTCTCTATCCTACCGAGACAGTCCGGACTGTTTCGAATGTTTACAGACACCCGCGAGCCAATCAGCTTTCCGTGCGCACCTCGCGCGGCGCGCCCAGAGCGCTCCCCGGTGCGCGTACCGGGGCGCTGCCATGGATATATATATTTTTTTTAACTTAAATTACTCAAAATCCACTGGAGCACATATCTTGAGACATAGCAAAGGCACATCGGGCTACCAGTCCCTACAATTTTGCCAAGTTTGGTGGAAATCCATTCAGCCGTTCGGGCTAAAAGTGAGTTCGACCGCCCTATGGAAATTAACATGGGGAAAACACGTTTTGGGACCCCCCTTTTATCTCGGCCCCCACTCCACGAATCCCCCCAAACTTTCAGGGAAGGACCGGAGCTCGACGAGGCAAATTTGAGGAAATTTTCAGGCAGATTCGTTAACCGACGCCATAGTTATTCAGAATAGAATTTTGAGATTTTGCATTGAAAAAAATCCTAACTATAACTACCTACTGGCGACCGCCAGTAGGTAATATAAATATATATATATATATATATATATATATATATATATATATATATATATATATATATATATATATATATATATATATATATATATATATATATATATATATATATATATATTCACTGAAAAAAACATAGGTTTAACACCAGTTATAGTTAGCTGGACATTTTACTCATACAAATCCATTGAAATTCCCACGTTATAGTTAGTTGGACTCACTATAACTCGTGCGCCCGCAATCCACTGCTGATGATGTCACATATTACATCATTCATGACATGGTCAGTGACATCACTGATGACATCACTGATGACATCTCAAATGACACCTGGCCATGCTGCAGGTCGGTTTCCTATCTGGAAACGCAAAGAAAAACGCTGACCAAACAGAACCACTTACCAGCACGATGGACAAACTGCATGCTGGTTGTTGCAGTCCGGAAAGAGGTTGCTTCAGTGACTCTGTGCAACGTGACCCAGGTGTGCCCAATTCTACTTTAGCAAATGGGGCCGTATAAAAGACTCACTTAAGAGCTGCTAGCATCAGTGGCATTTTTGAAACTTATGGCATTTGATAAAGGATAAATTCCGAAACGAGTCATGCCTGTTTAATAAATGGTCTTCACAAGCCCCGCTGTGTCGCCTTTTCTACTTCAACGGAAGAAGATGTTTTTGCATCTTCTTTTTTCTAAGAAGACGATTACTTCATTTGTCTACGCGTGTCCCAGAAGCGCGATCAGGAGCCCCCTCTTCACAAGTGGCCCGGAGAATCTGGACTCTGCTTCCGCTGTTGCCTGTTTCTTCTTCACTGAAATCTCCTGGTCCGCCGGCAGTCCGAGGAGGCGTTACAGCGAGCCATTATCTCAGCCAGGGCAGGTTGCACCTTCTTCCTGCTCACGGCACACTACACTCGGACCCATGGTGGAAGAGGACAGGGGACTAGAGGCGGCATCTTTTTGTTTTATTTTGCGGACTGTCACTACGTTCTGCTGAGCATCCTACCCCCCTGCTATTTTCTTGATTTACCTCAAGAACGACCCACAGCATTCTCATCTGGGAGCCACTGGTGCATCCTGGATACTGGAGTCCGTTGATTTGCTCGGACTGATTAATTTTGTCACCTGAGGATTCTTCCATGCTGTGGGCGGAGCGGACATTTGCACCTATCAGTGAGCGGGATGGTGCACTCAAAGGCAGAGCGTCAGGACTTCCTTTCCACTCACCGTAGGCGCTGACGAAGGCCAATCCGGCCGAAATGCATTCGCCATGTATTTAATAAAACGGTGCTGCTCCTCTAACCCCGCCGAGGCTCCTGCTTCTTCTTTTTTCTAAGAAGACGATTACTTCATATATATATATATATTACCTACTGGCGGTCGCCAGTAGGTATATATAGTTAGGATTTTTTTGAATAGGGATTTCTGAAAATTCTATGTTGAATAACTTTGGCGTTGATGGACGGAATTGGCTGAAATTTTCAGGAAAATGGCACATTTTGTTTCTGAGCGTCCCCTGAAAGTTTGGGGTGGTTTCGTCAAGCGGGGGCCGAGAAAAAAGGGGGGTCCCAAAACGTGTTTTTAACATTGAGTTTTCCATGGGCGGTTGGACTCACTTTTAGCCCGAACGGCTGAATGGATTTCCACCAAACTTGGCAAAATTGTAGGGACTGGTACCCAGATGTGCCTTTGCTATGTCTCAAGATATATGCTCCAGTGGTTTTTCCAAAAATTAACTTTGAAAAATAAATATTGGGCTACATTGGGCTATATATATGTTAGAGCCCAAATGTAGCCCAATGTAGCCCAATGTAGCCCAATGTAGCCCAAAGATGGCCACCAGAGACAAAAAAAACAAATGTAGCCCAAATATCAGCCAGATGTAGCCCAACTATAGCCTAATGACAGAATGTCCCAGAGTGTCCTAAAGAACAACTAGAGCGCTAACAGTCTAACTTATGACAAAAGTATGGCACACCTGAAGTCATCTTGATTGGAATAAAGTGTTAACACTTAAAACATTTAATTTGCAAAGGAACAAAATGAGGGGGTTCATTTTGCCATAGAAATTATGATTATTGCTGAACAAAGAAAAATTAGGGCACATTTTGAGTGACTTCTCAAATCCTCTTATATTTCATTAAAAAAATTCTGATATGCAGTCTCCCAAGATGGCCACCAGAGACAAAAGAGCCCAAATGTAGCCCAAATATCAGCCAGATGTAGCCCAACTATAGCCCAATGACAGAATGTCCCAGAGTGTTCTAAAGAACAACTAGAACGCTAACAGTCTTACTTATGACAAAAGTATGGCACACCTGAAGTCATCTTGATTGGAATAAAGTGGTAACACTTAATACATTTAATTTGAAAAGGAACAAAATGAGGGGTTTCATTTTGCCATAGAAATTATATATATATATATATATATATATATATATATATATATATATATATATATATATATATATATATCACTGAAAAAAACATAGGTTATATACCATATATAGTTAGGAATTAGCATTTACAAAACCTTGAAAATTCACTGAAAAAACCATAGGTTATAGACCATATATAGTTAGGAATTAGCATTTACAAGACCTTATTTTACTCACACAAAACCATTGAAATTCGCATATATAGTTAGTTGCACTAACTATATATCGCGCACCCGCAATCCACTGCTGATGATGTCACATATTACATCATTCATGACATGGTCAGTGACATCACTGATGACATCACTGATGACATCTCAAATGACATCACTGATGACATCACTGATGACAACATCCAGTGACTGTATGTTTCTGTAAAGTTAAAATGTGTCTTACATATTGAAGAATGAGTAGATGTATAAGTGTCTGGATGAAGGATTTAGTAGGATTTAGTAGGTGCATGACTGACTGTATGAGTGAGTGATTAAATGTGTCTCACTGAGTGCATGGGTTAGTGACTAAACTGTCTTAATTTGTGCATCATTATGTCTGTTGTTCTGTAAACTGCTGCATGTGTTGATCAGTAGCTATATGAGTAACTATATGGGTTATTGATTGGTTGCCCAAGTATTTGTATGGGAGACTGAGTGTGCGTGTGGGTGGCTGGGAGGTGTATGACTCTGTGCATAGATGTGTGAGCAGTTGATTCAATAGATGTATGGGTTCAAAAGTGCATGTGGAAACAGCTGTATGGGCGGTTGACTGTGTGCATGAGTGTATTGGTGAGTGAATGGATATCTCAGTGCTACATGTCAAAGTAAGTACATATGTAAAACACAGTACATGTGAGAGATGACATATATAAATGACTGTGCATAAGAGCCAGTGAATGTGTGAGTCGCTGTATGGATCATTGTGAACTTGTATCAGGGATTGTATAAGAGAGTAAATATGTGTTAGTATATGTTTGAATAAGTAAGGTGTGTATAACTGTATAGTTGAGGAAATGGAGGTGTGATTGATTCTTTGCATGACTGACTAGGTGTGTGAGTAACTCCATGGATGAGTGACAGTCTGTGAGTGTCTGTTTACACTGATTGTATCTAAGGTTATATTAGAGTCTGAAGAGGTTCATCGTATTATCACATGAATGATATCATCAGTGATGTGATCAGTAATGTCAAATGAGATGTCATCAGTGATGTCATTTGAGATGTCATCAGTGATGTCATCAGTGATGTCACTGACCATGTCATGAATGATGTAATATGTGACATCATCAGCAGTGGATTGCGGGTGCGCGATATATAGTTAGTGCAACTAACTATATATGCGAATTTCAATGGTTTTGTGTGAGTAAAATAAGGTTTTGTAAATGCTAATTCCTAACTATATATGGTCTATAACCTATGGTTTTTTCAGTGAATATATATATATATATATATATATATATATATATATATATATATATATATATATATATATATATATATTACCTACTGGCGGTCGCCAGTAGGTAGTTATAGTTAGGATTTTTTTCAATGTTAAATCTCAAAATTCTATTTGGAATAACTTTGGCGCCGGTTGACGAATCTGCCTGAAAATTTCCTCAAAATGGCCTCGCGGTGCCCCGGTTCTTCCCTGAAAGTTTGGGGGGGATTCGTCAAGCGGGGTCCGAGATAAAAGGGGGTCCCAAAACGCGTTTTCTCCGTGTTAATTTTCATAGGGCGGTCGATTTCACTTTTAGCTCGAACGGCTGAATGGATTTACACCAAACTTGGCAAAATTGTAGGGACTGGTAGCCCGATGTGCCTTTGCTATGTCTCAAGATATATGCTCCAGTGGATTTTGAGTAATTTAGGTTCAAAAAAATATATATATCTATAGGCGCGCCCCGGTACGCGCATCGGGGAGCGCACTGGGCGCGCCACGCGACTTGCGCACAGAAAGCTGATTGGCTCTTGGGTGTCTGTAAACATTCTAAACAGTCTGGAGCGGCCGCCATCTTGTGTCTCGGTAAAATCGAGACATAAGAGGTGGCAAAAACAAAGGGGGGAATTGACCATAACGGGGCGGGGTAGACCCCCTCCTGACCCCCTAGGTTTAATGTGGGGGCTAAAATAGGGTCCCGCGGGGCATTTAAAAAAAATATTTTTTTTCGATTTGCGCGGGGGGAGCGCCCGGTACGCGCACCGGGAAGCGCACCGGGGAGCGAAGCACGGGGAAAATCCAGGACCATATTTATGAAGGACTTGCGACAGTTTTGCGCCGCCTGTGCGTCACTTTTTGGGACGCACCAGCGGTGTAAAAAAATGCGCCTCGTTGCGCTATATTTAAAAAGTGACGCATCTAGGTAGATGGGTCACTTTTTAAAACCCTGCGCCACATTATACCTGCGTCAGGTATAATGTATGCAGAGGGGGCGTTCCCCCGCAAAAAGCTTGGTAATAGCAACGCAGTGAAATCTATGAGATTTCACTGCGTCACTTTTAGGATGCTGTTGCGTCAAAATCTTGCGCCTGCCTCACAGCAGGTGTAAGACTGACGCAAGGCCTTTCACATGGTGCTTTCCCCATGTGAAAGGACGCATTACTGGAGTTGCGTCACTTTTGTGACGCACTCCAGTAATGCGTCGCTTTTGTGTTTACAGATACGTCAGAAATACTGACGTATCTGTAACTCCTTGTGACATGATTCATCATACATTAAATATGACACATCTGGAATGTTGTAAGGAGTGCGCACAGAAAAGTGACGCATCGCACTAGCGATGTAAAAAAATGCGCCTCGTTGCGCTATATTTAAAAAGTGACGCATCTAGGTAGATGGGTCACTTTTGAAAACCCTGCGCCACATTATACCTGCGTCAGGTATAATGTATGCAGAGGGGGCGTTCCCCCGCAAAAAGCTTGGTAATAGCGACGCAGTGAAATCTATGAGATTTCACTGCGTCATTTTTAGGATGCTGTTGCGTCAAAATCTTGAGCCTGCCTCACAGCAGGTGTAAGACTGACGCAAGACCTTTCACATGGTGCTTTCCCCATGTGAAATGACGCATTACTGGAGTTGCGTCACTTTTGTGACGCACTCCAGTAATGCGTCACTTTTGTGTTTACAGATACGTCAGAAATACTGACGTATCTGTAACTCCTTGCGAGTTGATTCGTCATACATTAATATGACATATCGGGAATGTCATAAGGAGTGGGCACAGAAAAGTGACGCATCGCTGTTTTCACGTAGCGATGCGTCACGTTTCAGAAATGAGGCCTCCAGTTTATTCACTGTGTCACCTCTACGACCCTTTCTTGCGTCAATACGTCCCTTTTGCATACATTACACCTGAAGTAGGAATAATGTGGCACAGGGGTTTACAAAGTGACGTATTTACCTAGAAACGCCACTTTGTAAATATGAATAAATAAGGGGCATTTTTTATTGGACTGATGCGTCACAAAAAGTGATGCTTTGGTGGTGTTAAAGTGACGCATGGCTTCATAAATGAGGCCTTCTGCCTTCAACTCCAGCAATGCATCTTTTCTTATCCTTCCACACCCCTGTTCCTTTTCAACATTTTCTTTGAATATCAACATTTCCCATATTCACTCTTCTTCTCCTTACTTTCTTTCCTAACACTCACCTTCTTTCAGTCCTCCTACTTCACTTCCTTTCTCCTCTCATACCTTTCTGTTCTTTCTTACTCATTCTCCTTTCCATTATCAATGCACTCTATTTCACTTACTCTTTTTTCATTTTTTTAAGAATATAGCTCTTTGATGAGAATTGGAGGTAGTTCTGAAAAGAACTTTTTGTTTTCTTCTTTTTTCTAAACAGGAACAAAAACAAGGAATGGAAACTGCTCAACAGGAGCAAAAAAACCCCCAAAAAATTAGGGGTGGGAAGGGCAGCGATGGTTCTCCAATGCTCGAACCATGAGCTGGACACTTTGCTCCCCATAGGTGAGGAGTTGATTGCAGTATCTGCATTTGAGGACACCATGGTTAAATGCAGGTTGAATGTTTGGCACCTGCTCCTGCGATTGCCCCCTCCCAGAAGAAGTTGCTCCTCCGGTGGATGTAGAGGCCCCATCACTGGGAACCTCTTGTGCCAGAGCCCTGACACTTTCCCGGGCAAAATTCAGGGGGTGCTTCCTCTGGACATGGCGCAGCATTGTGAAGTTTCCAAATGAGTACTTTTTTAAGGGGTTACCCCGCGACAGCACTTCTTTGCAGTTCCTGCACTCCACTTTTGGAGCATTCACCTTTTTTTGGTCAGGTGGGATTTAAAAAAAATTCCAAATGAAATGTTCCTTAACTTTTCGTTGAGGAGGCTCTTCATTGATGAATTCTGGTTCATCCTCACTGCTGGATTGTCTGGCAGCCATTGTAAAACCAAGAAATATCCAGGAGCAAAAAGGCAGGTCTTGCAGTCACAAAAGTGAAAGAAGAAGTGAAGGAAATGGGTGGGGATTTCATTCTTTATAAAAAAAACTGTTAGCAACCAATGAAAAGTGTTATTTTAAGGTCACATGACCCGACGCGCTTACGCTACGCGCACCGGAGCGCTTCCGGATGCGCACACACGGCGCAAACGTAGGCGCCTCCGGGGCGTATACGTGGCGTGAACGTGGGCGCTTCCGGGGGCATATATGCGGCGCGAACGTAGGCGCTTCCGAGGGCGCTTACGTTGTGCGCCGAAGTGACGTCATCATACTTTTACGGAAATGCATAATCATTTTCCTCATTAAAAAAAAACTGATTTTATTTGTATGGTACGAAATGTTTTGCATTATTATTAACTTTTCATTCTTATTTTTTTCACGAACGAAAGTAGCGCTCTGGGTGCGCTTTCCGGATTGCTTACCGGTGAGCTTACCGGAAAGCTTACCGGAGAGCTTACCGGAGCGCGCACCCAGAGCGCCCCAGGAAAAAATTATATAAAACAAAACTCAAAAATTAATACTTACACAAAACAGCAAATTGTAAAAAAAAACATAGGTTAAAAACTCGATATAGAAAGGAATTAGCATTTAAAAAACCTATGAAATTCACTGAAAAAACCATAGGTTCCACACCAGTTATAGTTAGGAATTAGCATTTAAAAAAACCTATTAAATTCACTGAAAAAACCAAAGGTTTCACACCAGTTATAGTTACCTGGAAATTTTACTGACATAACACCATTGAAATTCCCACGTTATAGTTAGTTGGACTCACTATAACTTGCGGGCCTGCAATGCACTGCTGATGACGTCACATATTACATCACTCATGACATGGTCAGTGACATCACTCATGACATCACTGATGACACCATCCTTGTGACAGAGTGAGAGTCCTCCTTTCAGTGTAATGTAAGTCTTGAAACACATATTCAAGAATAGAATTTAACATTTTCAAAAAAGTGGAGATACCCATACCAGTTACAACAAACAATTCAGTAATTCCACCATCTATATACACATCCACTCATTCACAAACAGTTCTATATAGTCATTCATACATATACTCACTCATTATATGTAGTGATACACCTATACACCCTGTTACACACTGACAGTCATCCAAAAGTTACTCACACACATATTCACACATGCAAAAAAACGAATGAATATTCATTTATTTGCATATACAGCTATACACACACTACAACTTTACTTCTAAGAATACTTACACATACTTACTCTCTTAAACAATCACTTATATAAACACATATTAATTTAAACAGGAACTCTTATAATCTCTCACTCTCACATATACTCAGTTTTATAAATCAATACTCACATATACTAGATTAAAACATATGTCGTTACTGAAAAAGACAATAGTGAGACAGTCGTTTACTCACTAACATACACATATACACACTCATACATCCATACAGTCCTGTACATATGCTGTCTTCAAAACACATACAAACAGTGAGTCAGTCACCAACCCATACAGCCACTTATACACAAAGTGAAACACTGATACATACATTTCAATATATAAAAGTTACTTGCTAATATATGTATTCACTAAGATACACTTAATAAGGCAGTTAACCAATCAATTCTTTTAAAAACAAACATCCATTTACACACTTATTTAACCATTTATTCTTGCATCGTACTTTACAAATACATATAAAAAAATAGATATATTTTTCAGAAAGACACACATTCACTGGATGGTGTCATCAGTGATGTCATGAGTGATGTCACTGACCATGTCATGAGTGATGTAATATGTGACGTCATCAGCAGTGCATTGCAGGCGCGCAAGTTATAGTGAGTCCAACTAACTATAACGTGGGAATTTCAATGGTTTTATGTCAGTAAAATTTCCAGGTAACTATAACTGGTGTGAAACCTATGGTTTTTTCAGTGAATTTAATAGGTTTTTTAAATGCTAATTCCTAACTATAACTGGTGTGAAACCTATGGTTTTTTCAGTGAATATATATATATATATATATATATATATATATATATATATATATATATATATATATATATATATATATATATATTCATTAAAAAAAACATACGTTTCACACCAGTTATAGTTAGCTAAACATTTTACTCATACAAAACCATTGAAATTCCCACGTTATAGTTAGTTGGACTCACTATAACTCGCGCACCCGCAATCCACTGCTGATGATGTCACATATTACATCATTCATGACATGGTCAGTGACATCACTGCTGACATCACTGATGACATCTCAAATGACATCACTTATGACATCACTGATGACATCATCCAGTGTCTTTGTGTTTCTGTAAAGTTCTATACATCATTTGTGTGTTACTGTAAAGTTTAAATATGTTTTACATATTCAAGAATGAGTGGGTGTATAAGTGTCTGGTTGAAGGATTTAGTTGGTGCGTGACTGTGTATGAGTTCGTGATTAAATGTGTCTTACTGAATGCATGGGTTAGTGACTAAACTGTCTGTATGTGTGCATCATTATGTCTGTAGTTGTGTAAGGTGCTGCATGTGTTGATTAGTAGCTATATAAGTGGCTATATGGGTTATTGATTGGTTGCCCTAGTATTTGTATGTGAGGGTGAGTGTGTGTGGGAGTGGCTGGGAAGTGTGTGACTCTGTGCATAGATGTGCGAGCAGTTGATTCACTTGGAGTATGGGTTCAAGAGTGCATGTGGAAATAGCTGTATGGACGGTTGACTGTGTGCATGGTGTGTTGGTGAGTGAATGGATATCTCAGTGTTACATGTCCAAGTAAGCACATATGTAAAACACAGTGCATTTGAGAGTTGGCATATATCAATGACTATAAATGAGAGTCTGTGATTGCGTAAGAGTCTGTATGAATCAATGTGTACTTGTATCAGTGATTGTAAAAGAGAGTAAGTATGTGTTAGTATATGTTTGAATAAGTAAGGTGTTGTGTGTATAACTGTATAGAAGATGAAATGGGAGTGTGATTGATTCTTTGCATGACTAACTAGGTTTGTAAGTAAGTCCATGGTTGAGTGGTAGTGTGTCAGTGTCTGTATAAGTGTATGAGTGCATATGATAGTGTTGTATTGATGAGTAACTGTATGTATGAGTGATTGTATGGGTGAATGAGTGGATGTGTGTGTAAACTTAGGAATCAGTGATTGTGTATGTAGTAACTAGTATTGGTGTGTCAATGGTTTCAGGAATGGTAGTCTGTATTCAATACTGGATGTATCAAAGATTAGATTAGAGTGTGAGGAGGTGCATTATATTATCACATAGACGATGTCATCAGTGATGTCATCAGTGATGTCATTTGAGATGTCATCAGTGATGTCATCAGTGATGTCACTGACCATGTCATGAATGATGTAATATGTGACATCATCAGCAGTGGATTGCGGGCGCACAAGTTAAAGTGAGTCAAACTAACTATAACGTGGGAATTTCAATGGTTTTGTACAAGTAAAATGTTCAGCTAACTATAACTGGTGTGAAACCTATGGTTTTTTAAATGAATTTCAAAGGTTTTTTAAATGCTAATTCCTAACTATAACAAATGTGAAACCTATGTTTTTTTTTAGTGAATTTCAATGGTTTTTTAAATGCTAATTCCTAACTATAACGATTGTAAAACCTCTGTTTTTTTCACTGAATTTCAAAGGTTTCTTAAAAGCTAATTCCTTTCTATATCGAGTTTGTAACCTACGATTTTTTTTTATTTGCTGTTTTGTGTAAGTATTAATTATTATTATTAATTTATTTCTGAAAAATATTTTTCCAATGTTTTTTTTTTTTGATAATTTTTTCCTGGGGCTCTCAGGGTGCGCGCACCGGTAAGCTCTCCGGAGAACTCTTTTCATTGGTTGCTAACAGTTTTTTTTACAAAGAATGAAATCCCCACCCATTTCCTTCACTTCTTCTTTCACTTTTGTGACTGCAAGACCTGACTTTTTGCTCTTGGATCTTTGTTGGATTACCATGGCTGCCTGAACATCCAGCAGTGATGATGACACAGAGACATTTATTGATGAAGAGGTTCCTCCGCCCCGGGTAAAAGAACACTTCATATGGAAGTTTTTTTCCATTCCAGATGTTAAAAAAAAGTAAATGCTCCAAAGGTGGAGTGCCGGATTTGTCATACAGTCCTCTCACGGGGTGACCCCACCAAAAAATATTCATTTGGGAACTCCACCATGATTCGCCACGTCGAGAGGAGGCACCCCCAGAACTTTGCAGGGAGAGTGTCAGAGCTCTGGTACAAGAGGCTCCCAGGGATGGTGCCTCTACTTCAACCGGAGGACCAACTACATCGGTGAGGGGGCGACCAGAAGAGCTGATCCCTAACATTCAGCCTGCATTTAATGAAGCCGTAATTAAATGCAAAAAATGTGATCAGCTACTTTGTTATGGGGAACAAAGTGTTATGCTCATGGTTCGAGCAATAGACAACCACCGCTGCCAACCCCAGTCCTAATTTTGATTATTTTTTTTGCTCCTGTTGAGCAGTTTCTCATTCCCTGTTTTTTGTTTCTGTTGAAAAAATAGGAAAAAGAAGAAATAAAAAGTTCTTTTCAGAACTACCTCCAATTCTCATCAAAGAGCTGTATTCTTAAAAAAATGAAAAAGAGTAACTGCAGTGGAGTGCAGTGAGAGAAGAGAGGAAAATGACTGAGAAAGCAAAGAAAGGGACGAGAGGGGAAGGGAAGTGAAGTAGGGGGACTGAAAGAAGGTGAGTATGGGGAACGAGAGTGAGGAGAAGGAGAGTGAATATGGGGAATGTGGATAAGTGAAGAAAATGTAGTAAAAGAACAGTGGTGTGGAAGGGTAAGAAAAGAGCAGTGATTTTTAGGAAAGAGTGGAGATACAGACTGGATAAAGACAATTGAGTGTGAGACAAGGTGAGTAAGGCAGTGAAGAAACAGAGAAAGTGAAAGAAAACGTTAGAGTAGAAGACTGAAGGACACATTTATGAGGCCATGCGCCACTTTTACGCCGCCGGTGCGTCACTTTTTGTGACGTGCCAGTGGTGTAAAAAATGCACCTTGTTGAGTCATATTTACAAAGTGACGCATCTAGGTAGATGCGTCACTTTGTAAACCCCCATGCCACATTATACCTGCACCAGGTGTAGTGTATGCAAAGGGGGTGAATTGAGGCAGGAAAGGATCGTAGAAGTGACGCAGTGAAATCTATGAGACTTCACTGCGTCACTTTTAGGACACCGTTGCGTCAAAATTTTGCGCCTGCCTCACAGCAGGCGTAAGACTGACGCAAGCCCTTTCACATGGGCCTGGCCCCATGTGAAAGAATGCATTGCTGGAGTTGCGTCACTTTTGTGACACACTCCAGCAATGCATCACTTTTGTGCTTACAGATACGTCAGAAATACTGACGTATCTGTAACTCCTTGCGACATAATGTGTCATACATTAAATATGACGCATGAGTAGAAGACTGAAGGCCTCATTTATGAGGCCATCCGTCACTTTTACGCCACTGGTGCGTCACTTTTTGTGATGCACCAGTGGTGTAAAAAATGCACCTTGTTGAGTCATATTTACAAAGTGACGCATCTTTGTAAATGCGTCACTTTGTAAACCCATGCGCCACATTATACCTGCGCCAGGTGTAATGTATGCAAAGGGGGCGTATTGACGCAAGAAAGGGTCGTAGAAGTGACGCAGTGAAATCTATGAGATTTCACTGAGTCACTTTTAGGACACCGTTGCGTCAAAATCTTGCGCCTGCCTCACAGCAGGCGTAAGACTGACGCAAGCCCTTTCACATGGGGCTGGCCCCATGTGAAAGGATGCATTGCTGGAGTTGCGTCACTTTTGTGACACACTCCAGCAATGCATTAATTTTGCGCTTACAGATACGTCAGAAATACTGACGTATCTGTAACTCCTTGCAACATAATGCGTCATACTTTAAATATGACGCATGAGTAGAAGATTGAAGGCCTCATTTATGAGGCCAACCATCACTTTTACGCCACCGGTGCGTCACTTTTTGTGATGCACCAGTGTTGTAAAAAATGCACCTTGTTGAGTCATATTTACAAAGTGACGCATCTATGTAAATGCGTCACTTTGTAAACCCCTGCGCCACATTATAACTGCGCCAGGTGTAATGTATGCAAAGGGGGCGTATTGATGCAAGGAAGGGTCGTAGAAGTGACGCAGTGAAATCTATGAGATTTCACTGCGTAACTTTTATTGCGCCTGCCTCACAGCAGGCGTAAGACTGACGCAGGCCCTTTCACTTGGGACTAGCCCCATTTGGAAGAATACATTGCTGGAGTTGCGTCATTTTTGTGACACACTCCAGAAATGCCTCACTTTCCTCTAAACACTCTACTTTATTTTTTTACTCTATTTTTTTACATTGTTTTTCCCCGTGGTGCACTCAGGATGCGCGAACCGGAGATCGTACCCGGGAACGCACCAGCGCTTACCCCGCGAAAATTTCTAAAAAGAAAAAAAAAGTTTTTTTTGCCCTTCAGGGTCCTTCTAGGCCCCCCTCAGAAAACCTAGGGGGTCAGGGGGTGTCTACTCTGCCCCCTTTTAATTATTTCCCCCTTTCTCTTTCACCTCTTGTGTCTCGATTCTACCAAGACACAAGATGGCAGACTCTCTGGACTGTTTAGAATGCTGACAGACACCCGACAGCCAATCAGCTTTCCGCTCGCGCACAGAAAGCTGCTGTCCTGTGTTTGTGTGAGGCTTGTGAACAAGAATGTTTAAATTCGAAACGCGTAAAGCCAAGAAGTATCTCTGACTGCAGCGCTGTACAGAGGAGATTGCTGACCTCACTGGCAGAGAGGTTTGTCTCCGTGAGGGCGTCTTCAATCTGGGCAAACTTTCTGAGTTTGATGTTAAGCGGCTGTCCCCGAGTCGCGAAGACGAACCGCTGCGGAAAGGCGGATCCCAGGCGCCATGGAATAGGCGCTGATTGTGGGACGGAAGCACTCGGAAGTGATTGTTTTAGTATGGCAAAACCCTGTATCCTGAGCTGATGTCAAACCCACTGTGGATTAATATGTGCACGGATTTTCACGAACAAGCAGCACCCATTTGGAATTTTATAACTGAAAGGACTGCAAATGCCAGAATGCAAGCGCCTATGGGGGCGTGAGCATCGGCCCACTGGGGCGGGATTGTTTAATAAATTGCAGGTGTTCCTACAGAAAGCTGATGTCCTGTGTTTGTGCGAGGCTTGTGAACAAGAATGTTTAAATTCGAAACGTGTAAAGCCAAGAAGTATCTCTGACTGCAGCGCTGTACAGAGGTGATTGCTGACCTCACTGGCAGAGAGGTTTGTCTCCGTGAGGGCGTCTTCAATCTGGGCAAACTTTCTGAGTTTGATATATCTCTCTCTCTCTCTATATATATATATATATATATATATATATATATATATATATATATATATATATATATATATATATATATATATATATATATATATATATATATATATATATATATATATATATATATATATATATATATATATATATATATATATATATATATATATATAACACCGGTCTTTGATAATATGCACCTAAGTTTACTGGTCAAAAAAAGAGCAATGAGTCATGTTATCCGCAAAAGGCTATACATTATCGTTGTTTTTATCGGCAGGAAACTACCGATAAAGGAGCGATAATGGGCTTGATAATATGGCCTTGTTAATAACCATAGGAACCCAGGTTAATACCAGAACCTGGGCTGCTACGGGAAGTTGCAAGGGCCTATTGTATACATATATATATATATATGTATACAATAGGCCCTTGCATATATATATGTATACAATAGGCCCTTGCAACTTCCCATAGCAGCCCAGGTTCTGGTATTAACCTGGGTTCCTATGGTTATTAACAAGGCCATATTATCAAGCCCATTATCGCTGCTTTATCGGTAGTTTCCTGCCGATAAAAACAACAATAATGTATAGCCTTTTGCGGATAACATGACTCATTGCTCTTTTTTTGACCAGTAAACTTAGGTGCATATTATCAAAGACCGGTGTTACAATTATCGCCGTTTTATTGGCAAGAAACTGCTGATAAAACGACCATAATGACCATCATAATCCAGGCTTGTTATTTCCCATAGAAGCCCATGTTAACACCAGAACATAGGCTTCTATGGCAATTAACAAGGACGTAATATCAATCCCACCCTCCCAACATTAATAAAAAACCATAGGCCCTTCTAAATTCCCATAGCAGCCCAAGTTCTGATCTTAACCTAGGCTTCTATGGTTATTCACAAGGGCATATTATCAAGCCCATTATCGCCGCTTTATCGTCAGTTTCCTGCCGATAAAAACGACGATAATGTATCGCCTTTTGTTGATAATATGGCCCATTGCTCTTTTTTTTTACCAGGACACTTAGGTGCATATTATCAAGGACCGGTGTTAGAATTATCGCCATTTTATTGGCAGGAAACTGCCGACAAAACGTCGATAATGACCATGATAATACGGCCTTGTTATTTCCCATAGAAGCCCATGTTAACACCAGAACATAGGCTTCTATGGCAATTAACAAGGACGTAATATCAAGCCCACCCTTCCAACATTAATAAAAAACCATAGGCCCTTGTAAATTCCCATAGGTAAAAGGCTGGATGACCCAGTCCTGTCTCAAACTTAATGGGGACAAGACGGAGCTCATGCTGCTGGTCCGATCGGCTCCAGCCTCAATTGACTCAATCTGGCCTTCCAGTCTAGGCTCGCCTCCAGTACCCAAGGATGCCATCAAAAGTTTGGGTATTTGGCTAGACAGGTCCCTGAAATTTGGTTTTCAGGCAACCAAGCTATCGGCTACCTGTTTCGGCCTTCTCAGAATCATGAGGAAGATCCTCCCTTTGCTACCCTTCGAAGCCAGGCAAATGGTGATACAGGGCTTGATCCAATCTCGTCTGGATTTTAGTAACGCTCTGTACTTGGGAGCCCCCGACTCAACTTTGCGAAAGTTACAAGTCATTCAAAACTGTGCGTCCCGCACTTTACTGCAAATTCCTTGCAGACAGTCTGCCAAACCCGGACTAATAAGCCTGCACTGGCTTCCTGTTAAGGACAGAATTAGTTTCAAGTCCCTATGTATTGCATACCAGGCATTTTGGGAAACTGGCCCGGTAATCAATGCCCCCCTAATCACTCAGTACCAGCCTAGCAGACAACTGCGCTCTACCAATGCCTTTTTGGCCGTGATGCCCAAGTTCAGAAGAACAAGAATAGGAGGCCGTTCCTTTTCCCTTAATGTGGCTAAGTTATGGAACACCCTCCCTCTCAACCTGAGGTCCAATCCATAATTGACTTCCTTTAGAAAGCAATTGAAAACGTTTTTGTTTAACAAGTAGACCCCTCCTCGGCCCAGTGTCTAAAGCAATTGATATCATCTGTCTCACAACTAGCTTCCCCCCCCCGGCCCCATGCCCTGCTAGACAACTACTCTAGTCTTAGCGCTAGGATGCCTACGGGCAGCTACGTGCGCTTTATAAGACCCATTTTCATTTCGTTTCATTTCATTCCATAGCAGCCCAATTTCTGATGTTAACCTAGGCTGCTATGGTTATTCACAAAGGCATATTATCAAGCCCATTATCGCCCCTTTATCGGCAGTTTCCTGCCAATAAAAGCGACGATAATGTATCGCCTTTTGTTGATAATATGGCCCATTGCTCTTTTTTTGACCAGTAAACTTAGGTGCATATTATCAAGGACCGGTGTTAAAATTATTGCTGTTTTTATTGTCAGGAAACTGCTGATAAAACGGCGATAATGAGCTTCATAATACGGCCTTGTTATTTCCCCTGAGCACTACCCTCTCCTCAACCTCCTTCCCTCCTTGACTATATTACTCTTCACTAAGGAACAACTGAGTCCCCTTGTTGTCAGTCATTTCCCCTAGCAGCCCATGTTAACACCAGAACATAGGCTTCTATGGGAATTTACAAGGACGTAATATCAAGCCCACCCTTCCAACATTAATAAAAAACTCCAGAGAATGCAGGTACCCGGAGCTGGAAGGTCATTTTACATATCACTGCCCCAGAAATGCGGCGTTCCCCGCGACGTGTACAGGGAGAGAGAGAGAGCTCAAAACATATGTTTTGTTTTAAAAAAGACCAGAGGAGTGCCGCTCACGGAGACTGCGGGGAGTAGGACCGTAACCCCCCGCATACTTCAAAATAAAACCAGAGGAGTGCCATTCCCCAGTACTCGTGGCACCTTACAAGCCCCCATTATGCCAAAAAATTGCCCCCCTTAATTTGCCCCCCGGGACCTAATGGATAAAACAGACTTCTCCTTTTTTTTCACCTTTTCCATCGCCTACAAGTACTGCATGAGTACCCGGCCATTTTTTATTTAAAAAAAAAAAAATATTGAGCCTATAGATCCATGTACCACCCCCTGACCAAGACTATAGCCTCAGAATCTTTGCACCCTGCCCCGTTTCCTTATTTCTCAACTTTGTTCTACTGTTTTCTTGTGACTCTCCTCTCCCGACAAACAACATGGCGGCCAACACTTCCTGGTCTGGAGTATTGACAGCCAATCAGCATGCAGCTCCTGCTCGTAATTGTACGTATTTCCATACACGTACGCCGCAATTTTTCTTTAAAAAATAAAATTCAAAAATAGAGCCTAAACATCCATGTACGACCCCCTGAGCAAGCCTAGAGGGTCAGAATGTCTCTAGCATACCTCCTTCCCTTATTCCTCAACTTTGTTTTACTTTTTTCTTGTGACTCGGTTCTAGCGAGGCACAAGATGGCCGCCAACACTTCCTGGTTTTGAGTGTTGACAGACAGTTCACAGCCAATCAGCATGCAGCTCGCGCTCGTAATTGAACAGATTTCAGCTTTACTTGCAATTTTCTCAGAAACTACTGAACGGATTTACACCATTTAACAAAAAGCAACGAGTGCGACCAGAACTCTACCTCTCTGCCAAATTTCGTGTAATTCCGTTCAGCCATTCGGGCTGTAGCCTTGGCTAAAGGTCCCCATGGAAAATTGCATGGGAAAACACGTTTTGGGACCCCCCTTTTTTCTCGGCCCCCACTTGATGAATCACCACCAAACTTTCAGCGGACCCTCCTTCCCGGCACCCTAGGTGGTGCGGATCATGTGTTGTATGGCGTGATATGTCAGGAAGTGGCTCACTCCTATACCATATGTGAACAAGTTCTCTTCAGCGAGTTTGTGGGTGCTGTCCTGACAGAGGTCTCCTAAGTGGTCAATCACCGCCTCCATCAATAGTCCCATGTCAAAACTCCGTGCCACCCTTCGGAGTCTTGGCAGCTGCCACACCACTATTAGTGGGGAGTACAGAATGTGAGGATCCCTGCCGTGCACAATCTTCTGCCAGCACTGTCGAGCCACCATCATCTGGGGTGTTTCTCGACGTGGGTGGACTCCTGGATCAGTAAATCATGTGTATATGCTAGTCCGTTCGAAAGTTGTGCGGATGGCAGCCCTCTTGGGGCATGTTTTTATGCCCAGCCATCATAATGGAGACAATTCAGATTTTTGCATACAGTACGTATTGCAAGAAAGGAACACCAGGGAGTCTCAATACATTTTGTGAGAAGGTTGTTAATCACCAATTGCATTAAACACGGGAAGCACAGTTAAAGGCAGCACTGTACATGAAAAACATCATGAAGCAACCCAAATAACACTTGGTGAAAATGTGATGACGCAGTGATAGTGACGACGCAAGTGAAAGTGAAAGACAGCGTGGTCGGCGCAAAGTGATAAAAACAATCAATTAAAGGCCTTCACATTAAATATATACAAGTAGACAAGTTCAATTTGAGATGGTGATAAGCCTATTGGTAGTGCGCCGTGAAATCGCGCTGTTGTTGTCGACGGCGTTTCGATCCTCGATGATTCGGGATCCTCTTCAGGACAGGGTTGGCGTTGAATTAGGGTGCTGCATGGCAAATAATTAAATTTAGGAGATCGGGCATGAAACGGAGGCTAAAAGAGGAGCGTGGAAGTGAGCCGAGTGATCTGGCGCTTCACAGTTAACATGAAGTCAAAAAAGGGGGGGGGGGGAAAGGGAGGATCAATTGGTGTGGCCAGTGATGGATGGCATACAATTATAGGTGCTTAGGGATGGTGGGACTAGAGTGGAGGTGGGGGGGGGGGGGGGGAAGGCGAAGGGGGCAAGGGTTAAGTTGGACAAACCTGGAAATTAGGTACACTAACTGGATCCAGGGGTCAGTCCTTCACAAGGTAGTGGGTCCGGAGCCTCGTACGCATTTAACGAGTGTTGTTTCAGGTAACTGTAGGGCGCCTAAAAATTGGAGAGGGAATGCATAGATCGGTCTCTGGGTTTAAACAAACAGTTAGGTGAAGGTACAATTCGTCCCTAATGCCGACGAATCAAGGTGGTTTTGGCAGGTTACCTGAATCGCTGGAAGCTGAGAGTTACAGGTTGCGAGTCAAGGGATCACGCTGGGCGATTAATAATTTCTCCGTTTAAGTAGAGTGCCTAAAGGAGGATGGAAAGAGCGATTAGGCGCGGAGAAATTGCCAAACCTGCCAAAACCACCTTGATTCGTCGGCATTAGGGACGAATTGTACCTTCACCTAACTGTTTGTTTAAACCCAGAGACCGATCTATGCATTCCCTCTCCAATTTTTAGGCGCCCTACAGTTACCTGAAACAACACTCGTTAAATGCGTACGAGGCTCCGGACCCACTACCTTGTGAAGGACTGACCCCTGGATCCAGTTAGTGTACCTAATTTCCAGGTTTGTCCAACTTAACCCTTGCCCCCTTCGCCTTCCCCCCCCCCCCCCTCCCCCCCCACCTCCACTCTAGTCCCACCATCCCTAAGCACCTATAATTGTATGCCATCCATCACTGGCCACACCAATTGATCCTCCCTTTCCCCCCCCCCCTTTTTTGACTTCATGTTAACTGTGAAGCGCCAGATCACTCGGCTCACTTCCACGCTCCTCTTTTAGCCTCCGTTTCATGCCCGATCTCCTAAAATTAATTATTTTCCCATGCAGCACCCTAATTCAACGCCAACCCTGTCCTGAAGAGGATCCCGAATCATAGAGGATCGAAACGCCGTCGACAACAACAGCGCGATTTCACGGCGCACTACCAATAGGCTTATCACCATCTCAAATTGAACTTGTCTACTTGTATATATTTAATGTGAAAGCCTTTAATTGATTGTTTTTATCACTTTGCGCCGACCACGCTGTCTTTCACTTTCACTTGCGTCGTCACTATCACTGCGTCATCACATTTTCACCAAGTGTTATTTGGGTTGCTTCATGATGTTTTTCATGTACAGTGCTGCCTTTAACTGTGCTTCCCGTGTTTAATGCAATTGGTGATTAACAACCTTCTCACAAAATGTATTGAGACTCCCTGGTGTTCCTTTCTTGCAATACGTACTGTATGCAAAAATCTGAATTGTCTCTGTTATTGATACCTAGTGGGACATTGTTTCTTGTTATAATTTACGTACCCAGTCCCATTTTGGTCTATGGGTTATACTCCTGTCTCCTTCACTCAGCCATCATAATGGCCATTAAAGTTGTGCCACCGCGTAATACAATTTGTAATTAGGTGCACCAAGTCCTCCTTCCATCAGAGGCCGCAGAAGAGTGGCGAGTACCACTACTCTTCTGTTCATCAACCATATTAATGCAAGCTGGAGACCATGCAACTCCCGGAAGAAGCACCTGGGAAGCATAGGTGGGAGTGCAGCGAAAAACTTTAGTAAATAGGTAAGTATCAGCATTTTTTAAATCGGCGCTCAACCCAGTGGAGAGACTAGTGATTTGCCTACATTGCCCTCCTTGATGTCTCAACTTAAACGTGTCATAACACCATCTAGGCTAGATTTTCAACAGAGCACCAGTGTTGGGGCCAGATGGAACAAGCATGACTTGGGCTAGTTGACTCTGAGCCCCGAGTTAACCCCAAATTCATCTAGCAAGAGCATTAGGTTTGGGAGAGAGGCCCTCACCTCCCACAAGAAGACTAAGGGTCATCAGCATAAAGTGAGACGATGTGATGTATGCCCTGCTCTGGGGTCCCCCACTGTTGCTCTCACAGGCATAAGTGGGAAGCCAGTGGCTCCATTGCTAGAGCGAAAATTAATGGGAATAGTGGGTAGCCCTGCATGGTGCCCCTCTGTATTATGAAACTGTCAGCTGGCTCGTCCAAACTCTCACTCTCTGATTTGTATACATTGTGTGAATCCAACCGAGGTATCATGGTCCAAAACCCGTGCCCCCTACTGTCAACAGTAAGAAGTCCCATCATAGGGTGACAAATGCCTTTTCTATGTCAAGAGACACTGCCACCCGGCTGAGGGCCCAGGGAGTGCGGGTTCCAGAAGAGCGCAGGAGTAAGAGTATCTAGGACAGTTGTTTGGTTAGTGTTGGGCGCATATACGCTCACAAGTGTAAGCTGAGCTTCATCGAAGTGCCCTTCTGGTATTACGTATTGCCCTTCTGCACCTATACTGTGGCCATCAACTACATAAGGGGCCACAGGGGTGATCCAAAGCAGTACCTCAAATGCGTAGGCTGACGAGGAGGTGCAACACACCTGTCTCCTCCACTTCATGCTGACCTTGTGTAGTTCTGTATGTGTTAAGTGTGTCTTTTGTAGCATTGCTTTGTGTGTGTGTGTGTGGCGCCTCTTGAGGTAAGTATGGATTTGATAGCATTTTGCAGGAGTGGCCATGCCACACGCATTTCACATCAAAACATTATGCCGTGGAATAAGGCTACCTGTGAGTGTACCTCTAAAGTATATCTGTGGCTTGGGGTATATCTTGCATGCTAGCCCAATGTACCAGGTCCCCATGTGTTTAGTGGCCAGGGCCATTCGCTCTTCCCAGCCGCTGCCAACCATGCCATGTGCTTCTGGCATGAATCCCACCGACACTACTATGAGACTGCAGTAAAACAATAGTAAAGCAAAAGAATCAGAAATACTTTTACCCTCTCTGGCTGGATGACTCTTGTATCCCCACACCTCCAACAAGAAAACAATAACCAGAAAAACTTAACAGAAGGTGAAATGTGTATTCTTTGGAATTCATGTGAAACATGATTATTCAATAACTCACAGGCACATGATAGGCAAGGGAATAGAGCCACTGAGGGACTTGCAACGGAAGAGGGAGGTGGACCTAGGCAAGGAGATTCCTGAGAAGACCGGTTCAACTTGTTAGGAGAGCATGGAAAAGTACCAGGAATGCCAGATTCCAACTGCTTCACTTCTTTATACTATACAGGGTATGCCTCCTCCTGCTAGGATTAATAAATATTTTAAACTAGACACTGCCAAGTGCCCATGTTGTAATCTAGAGGGTGTGGAGTTTAATCACATGATATGGGGTTGCCCACAACTAGGAACCTATTGGGAGTAAGTGATGGACCTAAAATGAATATATTGCCCAAGCTGCTGTACTTATTTAGTAACATCCCCATTACCCCCCCAGGTGCAGTGTTCCGTCGCATTCGATCACTGGTGCTACAACTCATTTGGGCAGGCAAACAAGCGAGAGTTGACCTTCAGACGTTGACGCTCCCATATGCCAGGGGAGGGTTTGGCGTGCCGGATTTTAAGCTGTACTATTTGTGCGCACAGGCACAATATGCGGCTTATTGGTATCACTTAGTGCCCTATCTTACACACACATTGCGATTGAAGAAGGTGATGCGAAGCCTGTCCCGCTTGAAGCCATACTCTCATATAAGCGCCCACCACTGCACGATCATGACATCAATACAATTGACACTACTGTTAAGGCGTGGCACGAACTTGGTCGCTTGGCGCACAAAACCCCGTTTTATGCACGAAATATGCCACTGCATGATCACTCTGCACTGTGTGTCACACGCGAAAAGGTGGGGATGTCGTTGTTACAGCAGGTGGGCACTGCACAGATGGGAGACTTATTCCACAAGGGTAGCTTCATTGACATTGGGGATCTCCAGTACATACACAACAAGTCACAGATGTTCTACTTCACACACTACAGACTGAAGAGAGCTCTGATGGAATTCTACCCTACCTTTCCTGAGGAGCCGGCAAGCCTAGACACCTTACAATTCATTATTACGACACAGGACCTGTCGCATTTGACGTCACGATTGTACACCTCTGCACAAGCTGAGATTCCACATTCCACTGAGAGGGCAAAGGCTAGGTGGGACTCTGTGCTAGACGACCCCTTGCCAGAGAAGGAATGGGAGCAGACATGTGCACTGACACAAATTCTTACCCCCAATGGCAATCTCAAGATTATACATTTCAAATATATACTTCAGGCATACTACACCCTGGCACGCATGTGTAAATATGGCATGCAGGAGGATTCCAGATGCAAGAGATGTGGTGTGGAGGGGGCTGACTTTATCCATCTAGCCTGGTATTGCCCCAAGATCCAAGACTACTGGGCAGAGGTTATCGCTACGATTTCAACAATGGTGGAGGTTGCGGTGGACTGCTCAATCCGACTTTGCCTGTTGGGCATTGTCCCGCAGCTCAAATCATCTAAACGTAAGTTTTGTGCGATCGCCTTACTATTGGCCAAGCGGCAGGTATCGAAATGCTGGCACACTACACAGGTACCTACCACAATCAGATGGATACAAGATATGTCCAGCTGTAGGGACAAACTCCTAACATACGAAGAGGGCCTACCACTGAGATCCAGGCCGAAAGACTTTTGGTTATATCTCACTGACTATCTGACCACAGTGGAGAGTGACACAGAGTGACACTTCGTGATGTCTGTTCTAAGAACCGAGTCTACCAGGGCGGGGGAGGGTTGTCGGATGATGTGTTCAGGTACGATGAAATGCTAGGTTTGCATTTAATTTCTGATGTTGACAACTGAACTGTGAAGGTCTTATTGTTTGGGTTAATTATTGTTATTTTCTGTGTATGTTCTAATACACCAACAAAATTTATAAAAAACAAGACCATTTATGTGCTTTACGCCGCTGGACGGATGTTGTCGGCTATGTGGCTGTGTAATATCATCGTTGTAACGCACCTTCATACTAACGCAGCCGGCCCCAGGGTTGTAGGCTCCTGGCTGTGTATCACTCTTTTGCTGCAAATAAAGGTCTTACAAAAAAAAAAAAAAAAGTGATTGACCTGCTCTGCGAGATTACGGAGCGACAAGTAGAGCCTGACATGGGTACCTGTTTACTTTACTGGTTTCCACATACCCCCAAAACGAAGGTAACGAGCAAGTTTTTAGATTTGGGATTGTTGCTGGCTAAAAACGATATCACAGCGCACTGGAAGACCGTACGAGGGCCCAACTTTAAGAGGTGGAAAGCTGAATTAATTAAGTGGGCAACGAGCGAAAGTACAGTTTGGCTTCAGCATGCTAAGCAGACTTATAATGATAAGGCACTGGAGACCGCAAGAGCATGGAAAGCCTTAGTTGTGCTACTGCAAGCACCAGAGGCAGGTTCAGATGCAAGCTCGGTCCGGAGTGCACAGGCGGGGTCGCCCTTAGCCGCATGGGCAGTGAGGAACCCCCTGTAACAACCCAAAATATCCTCTGAAACGGAGCGCTTAGAGGTTACCATGCACAGTAAAAACATTTTTATGTTAAGTAAGGTTGAGTGAATTGTTGCACTGTATTTCATAGACTGACATTAGCTAGGACACACGGGTGGAAGCGGGTGGGCTAGGAGGGGGTTGGGGAACGGGTCAGCTTATTTTTTGTTATATTACTCGGTTAAAATGTCACAGTAATGCCTAGGTTACTAGTCCATGATGGGCCCCTATTGGATTGTTGTTCGCTATAATGTTATGCGGCTAGTGGGAGCTAGCTTGGAGAATGTATGCACACACTTCTCGTGATTAAGGCGATAATGTACAGAGGGACCACTGACTAATGAGGGCTATTGATAGGATGACTAGTGAGTACCTTTAATTCTGCATTAACTGCTTGATGTAATGAAAATCAAATAAAAACAATTAAAAAAAGTTATTATTCAATAACTCATGTTCTCCTATGTTTGGGCCTGCCACAAATGTACTGGCATCTGGCCTGTGGCCATTTCTGTGTGTGAATGATGTAATAAAGTGTACCCCAGCCAGCATGCCGTATCGACGGAGAAACGACCATGGGCCCAAGAAAGCAGTCATAGTAAGTTGCTCGCTGCCCACGGTGTGAGTTCTGGGCCAGAGTTTGTGCTTGTTTTTGAAGCCTGAGATTGGCCCATGTTTGAGCCGGAATCCAAGGTGCTGCTCGACCTCAAGAGTGTAAAAGGATGTGTGCTGTGTTGTGAACCTCCCTCACTGTCTGCGACTGTTCTGCGGCCACCTGGTCCTGAGTGGAGCGGATTTTGATCTTCCTACGTTTCCTGCGCTTAGGCCTGGGTAACAACCGCTCATCAACTGATTGGTGGGATTTTGTGCCAGTCCTTTGGCAAGGAGCCAGGTCAACACATCCGCTGGAGATTAAAAGATGTGGGAGGTCTCACCACCAATCACTTTGAGATATGATGAATATAAGAGTGCATATTTGAATTGCAGCTCCCAAATGTGTTGCTTGACTTTCGCATAAGTGTTATGGAGACTCTGTCCCTCTGCTGTGAAGTCGGGGTAGACTGTGATCACAGCGTTTTAACAGGACCAGGGGCCCTTGGTTCGGAACAGTTGTGACACAGGGTCAGTTTCAGTAATTAAGGGGACGGGCAATAACTGGCTGTGGTGGCGCTGCTGGAAGTGGTGGCCTGCCAGGTATCTGGTGTGCTCACTCAATAGAGAATAGTTTAAGGGCTTTGCTTTCCAATATGATGTTCAACAACCAATTTCGAGGAAGAGGTCCATGCCGGGGCCATCTGTCGGTTCTGGGTAGCACAGCATCAGGATATTGTTGCTCCTCGAGCAACCTTTGCCATCTTTTGCCCTGTAGTGCAGTAAGGCCATCTCTTCTCTCACGACCTTCAGTTGCATTTGCAGATCCTGCACAGTGGGTCTCATGGAGGTCAGGGCGGATTATGTGTCATTGACACGATTTGCCACTTGGAAGAGGAGATGTAGCATGTGAAGATCTTTTTATTAAATTAGATGGTAAGTATCAGAGAGGGAGACCCCACCAGGAGCAGCTCACTTGCTGCTCAGCCCATTCACAACTGATCCTCACGCTCAGACATTCAAACACTCAATTCTAACCACTCACCAACATTCCACTCATTCCACTCTGGCTGAGCAGCAAGACCTACTATGTTTAGTCTACTACATCTGCTCTTAGTATGTTCAAATCCAGAGAAATAGCATCAATTTTAGCCTCCTACATTATTTTATTGTCTGAAATTGCAGGAATTGAGCAGAGTGCATATTGAGAGTGATTTATAGGTGGCTCAAGGTGCCCAGAGTATGGTCCATTGCGCTGGGGCCCGGAGTCAAGTTCCTGTCAGTTTTAGGTTTCACCATCATAATACTGCTGGGTAAGGCACTGCCAGTTGCTTCGCATAGGTTATGCAGGTTTCTTCGGACTTCCAGCCTCTCTGATGCCCACAGGTACAGACAGTCATCAGGGAAACAAGTGATGGTCCCTGATGGTCCCTGTCTCTACTCGCTGGACCACAGTGCAGCAATGAAAAGCCGGCCAGCCAGCTACGCACGACAAGGTGCACCCTGACTCTCTGTGAGTCGCCAAGGTTCATTTCAGTTTATCACCACAGCCTAGAGGCCCTTATTACAAAGTCCAAAGAAGAGCAGGGGTGCAGCCAGCGAGGGGCCACATGTGTCCAGTCTAGTGCAGTCATCTACAAGTGTGGGTTTCAACGCGGTGGGAGCCCCACGGCTTTACTCATGCACTCTGGGCACAGTTTCTGGGCCCTCTCTCAATTTAGTTGGCCCTGCATGGCAGGCTGCATCAGGGCAGGGTACAAAGCGGACAAGTGGGAGGTGGTAGCAGGGAGCCTCAATGCATTTGGCTCCCAACAGGGCCTCCCACATGCATGCACCAGGGAAGTTAGTGCTCCATGCCAGTCTCAGGTTCGGCAAGGATTGGCGTATGCAGGACTCAACAGCAGGTTCCCTTCCATGGCCCGGTCTCTGTCAGCTTCCTCGCATTCCAAGAATGAGGCAGATTAGGCCTCGGGATCGCACTCGTGCAGCACTGCCACACCCAAAGCCCCGCAGGTCTAGGCAGCAGTCACCTCAGGCTGTTACGGGTGGCAGGGGAGGGGAGACATCCACCTGCTGAGGTGCTCTCTGCCTCCAGTTATGTCAGGGCTGTGCCCTTGCCACAGCAAGTAGCCCCAGGAAGCAGGAGGGGAGCCGATTGGAGGCTGTGGGACAACATTCAAGTCTCCCCAGGCAGTCTGGTCCCTCCATACTGCGACTTTGCCCCTTCATGAGTAGTCTCTCTCTCATGGCACAGACAGGATGACACCAGGTCGGAGCTGTCAAAGGCCCCGTTGTGGGCTCGGCAAGCTGGTCACTCTCTTGGCTCCCTAGGTTTGGGTGTGTCTCCACTGGCTTGTGTCCCCCTGGGAGGGCAACTCCGGCAATCCCTGGAGTCCACCGGTAGGATGGCACCGGAAAATGAAGGATGTTGTGTGGGCTCAAGATGGAGCTCTCTAAAACTCTTCCAATACGGCTGCCATCTTGACCACTTTCCCCTGTAAATCAGTTACTATTAATGTTTTCACAACCACACATATAGGTCAGTTGCAAAAATAATAATTGATGGATGGAATCCTGAACAATGTCAAACACTCACCTTCAGTCTGGGCGTAAATCCATTGTTTATTTGCTTACCAAGCTATTGCAGTTTGGACCCAGCCATATGCAAATCAGCCTTGACCCTGCTCCCCATGGGAACAATTCATTCCGAACTGCCAGGCCAGGTTCTCTTTAGACCCGAAGCAAGCATCCTTATTATGATTATTATTATTATTATTATTATTAATGAGTTTTATATCGCGCCTGGACCGGATTTGGGGTATCACCCCTCATCAACCAGTATAATTTGAATCCATGGCATGATGGACGGAGTGCTGAACAATGTCAAACACTGACACCCAGTCAGATATCTCAGGATAAAACCATCATTCTTTTGCTCACCTCACCATTCCAGTTTGAACACGGCCAAATACAAATCAGGCTTGAACTTGCTCCCCATGGTAACAGTCCAACCCAAACTGCCAGGCCAGGTCCTCCCTAGGATGGAAACAAGAATCCTAGGACTGGTTTCGGGGCATCACCCCATATCAGCCAGAAAAGCTGAACTCCAGTGGCATGACAAGCACAGGACCCACTTCTGGGTATCACTGTCCCACTTGGGGTGATGAATACAAAAAGAACAATTGATGGATGGAATGTTGAAAAATGTCAAACACTCCCCCTCAGTCAGAGATCTGGGGCTAAATCCATCATTCTTTTGCTCACCACACCATTCCAGTTTGGACCCAGCAATATGCAAATCAGCCTTGACCCTGCTCCCCACGGGAACAGTCCAGCCCAAACTGCCAGGCCAGGTCCTCCCTGAACTAGAAACAAGCATCCTAGGGCCAGTGGTTAAATTATTAAAAATATAAATGACAGCGCTCTCGTCAGGAGTACACTGGAATGGAATGGAATGAGAATTTTAAAGCGCATGGCTGCCCAAGAGCGTCCCAGCGCTGACAGAAAATCCACGTAGTCATGTCAGACGGAAGCAAGAAGAAAGTCAAGGGAACAGCCACGTCTTCAAGGATTTGCGGAAGGACAGGAGATTAGGTTGGGCACGGAGGTCCAGTGGGAGAACATTCCACATCTTGGACGCCTGGTAGGAGAACCGCCGGCCTCCGGAGCGTGCTTTCTTAATCCTAGGTATTTGAGTGAGGTGGACATTAGAGGATCGGAGGGTCCTGTTTGTGATATAAGGCATCACAAGATCTTTAAGGACAGGCGGGGCGTTTCCGTGGAGGATTCTGTGAGTTAAGCACATGGCCTTAAACTGCACCCTTTGCTCCACCGGAAGCCAATGGAGTGCTCTGATCGCTGGTTTGGCAGAGCAACGGTTTTTAGTGCCCGTGAGAATCCGGGCGGCCGTGTTTTGCACCACCTGCAGCCTGGCAATAACTTTCTTAGGTGAACCGAGGTAAAGGGCATTGCCGTAATCCAGTCTCGACAGTATAAGACCCTGTAGGAGTAATTTTTTTGACTGGAAAGGAAGTAGGGGGAGGATCTTGCGGGTGGTGCGTAGTAGACCAAAGCATGTTCCCGCTGTTTTTCTGGCCTGGGTGTTAAGGGTTAGATTATGATCCAGCCAGATCCCCAAGCTTTTGATGTTAGTTTTGGGGATTGGGGGGGGCCCATGCTCGGGGGCCATAGAGACTCCGGATGATAATGGGACTGATTACCCAATACCATTAGCTCCGTTTTATCCCCATTGAGCTTTAAATGGGAGGCATTCATCCAACTGACTATGTCCCCCAGGCAGGAACGCAGATCAATGGTGGGGTTATCTGGATGGCTGAGGGAGACAACCAGCTGAGTGTCGTTCGCGTAGGTCAGAAGTTTAATACCATACGGGACGACAATTTTTTCCTGGGGTGACATATACATGTTGAAGAGCTTTGGGCTCAATGACGAGCCCTGGGGCACTCCGCAACGTATAGGGGTCTCCCTGGAGATGAAGTCACCCTCAGCCACCTGGAAAGAGCGGTTGTGGAGATAGGATTTGAGCCAAGAAAGGGCAGACCCAGAAATACCAAGATTTTCCAGTCGCTGAGCCAGGATGCTATGGTTGACGGTGTTGAATGCTGCGCTGAGATCCAGGAGGATCACTGCCACTGTAGCTTGCACCATCCATTGCCCATGCCAGTGCTGCCAATGCCAGTACCTGCACAGCTTTCTAACCATCACACTCTTATATGTCTGACAATTCAGAATATTCCAGGACCACAAAGCTATAAGGATGGCTTGGGCTGCAGGTATTAGTTATTGTTAATGTACCTTATTTTAATAAACTATTGTTGTGCTTATCCCTAAATTAGATAGACAGCTCCACTATGTAGCAGTCTGACATAAGTGCCGGTGTTGACAATTAAGCGATGGTGCCAAGCAGCGGAAACCACAGGCTCAAATTAAGCACTGCCTAGGGCCACTTTCGGGGTATTATCCCTCATCAGTCAGGATACCTTGAATCCATGGCATGGTGAACACGGGACCCACATCTGGGCATCTTTCTCCCACTTGGGTGACAAATGCAAAAAGGCCAATTGATGAACAGAATGCTGAACGCTGTCACACAATCACCCCTATTCAGAGATTTAATCCTAAATCTATAATGTTTTTGCTCAACACGCCTTTCCAGTTAGGAGCCAGCCACATGCAAATAAGCCTTGACCCTGCTTCCCATTTTAACAGTCCAGCCCAAACTGCCAAGACAGGTCCTCCTTGGACCAGAAACAAGCATCTGAAGACTAGTTTTTGGGTATCACCCCCTCATCAACCAGGTTAGCTATAATCTGGTGGAATACCAAGCACAGGACTCACGTCTGGGCATCCCCGTCCCACATGGGGTAACAAATGCAAAAAGAACAATTGATCGATGAAATGCTGAACAATGTCAATCACTCACCCCCAGTCAGAAATCTGGGCCTAAATCCATCTGGTTTTTACTCCCCACACCATTCCAGTTTGGAGCCCGCCATATAAAAATCAGCCTTGACCTGGCTCGCCAAGGGAACAGTCCAGCCCGAATGCCTGGACCAGAAACATGCATCCTAGCACTGTTTTTGGGGTATCACCCCTCAACAGCCAGGATAGCTTGAAACCAGTGGCAAAGTGAGAATGGAACCTGTTGGACTTGGCCCTTTTTGCAGGGTCATCCCTGAACTTTTTGCCTTCCTCCTGTATTTTGTCTGACCTGTTTTTGTTGGTTTTATGACTCTGGGCACTTTACCACTGCTGATCAGTGCTAAAGCCCATATGCTCTCCCTATTGTAAATTAATGTATGAATTTGTGATTCCATGATTGGCTGGGTTGGTCTACCTGTCAGACCCTAGTACAGTGTACCAGGAGTGCCCAGGGTTTGTAAACCAAATGCTGCTGGTGGGCTTGCAGCACTGGTTGTGCCATCCACAGAAGCAGCCTGTAAAAATGTGTCTAAGGTCTGCCATTGTAGAGCCTGTGTGCAGTCTGGGACTGCCATGTTGACGGAGCACGTGCACCCACTTGCCAGTCCCAAAACCTTCCCTTTTCTTCCTATCAGACACCCCTATGGTAGGCCCAAGGGCAGGGTGCATTGTACGTATAAGGTAGGACAAGCCCTGGTGTGTGTGGCATGTCCTAATAGTGAGTTACAGCCATTTTCGTTTTTCACTATAGCAAGGCTACCTGTTCTCTATAGACCAGAATGGGCAGTTAGATTATTACATCTTATATTCCTAACTGACTCAGGGAACATGGTAGAAATTCGAGTTTAGTATGCCTGAACTCAGAATGATAAAATACATATTTTAGTAAAGTTGGTTTTAACATTCTGTGTTTGAAAATACCACTTTTAGAAAGTAGGTAATTTCTTGTTTAACTATCCAAGCTTGCCTCTGCTAGGTTGTGAATTCGTTGTCTGGAGTTTGAGTGACAGGGGCTGGCGGATTGCAGGAGACAGGATGAGTCAGCCTAGGGGTGAATAGAGAGATCCGCATCTAGATGGGAGGGAGGAGTTGCACCTGGGACCTGAATAAGGCTGTGCCTTCCCACCACAATACTGGCTCCACCTCCTGTGGTGTGTCTGATGTCTCTACCCTGCACTGTGAAAGGAGAGAAGGAATCATGTCAACAGAGTGCTCCAGGGCTGTGCCTTTCCTCCACAATGCTGGCTCCACCTCCTGTAGGGCATCTGATGTTTCTGCTCTGCACTGTATAAGGAAAGAAGAAGTCATGTAAACAGAGTGCTCCAGAACTGGTTTGGACTAGAATAAGGCCTCTCTGCCCATAGAGGACAAAGGATTTTGGGGTTTAAATATTGGGATCCTGATCCCTAGAAATTAGATCACTTTTGGACAACAAGAAGAAACCTTTGCTGAGGAGAGGAACCCGAAGAAACTGAGGAGAGACTATCCCTAAGTTGAAGTGCTGCTTGGGGGATTGGCCTTCTGTGGTTGCCTGACTGCCAAAGAAAGGAGGAAGGACTTTGTGTGCACTTTATTTCAACTTGTGAAGGATCTCCAAGGGTTTGAGAAAAGAGCTTGCCTCCTGCTGAAGTCTCAGGGACAACAGACTTCAACCCTCAGCTCCCAAGAGTTCTTTGGAAGTGCCTGCTGATTTTTTGGGCCTTCTGAGGGACTGCGTGTCGCAAGGAGCTAGAATCTCGACTCAAGAGGGAGAAGCATGTCGCCGTCGCAGCCGCTGCTGTCGCATTTCTGAACAAGGATGTCGCCGCTGTAGCTGACGCATTGCACCACATCTCAAGAAACTTCTAGTAACATCGAAGAAGTGTGCCCCTGTCGGAGCCGCTGTCGTCGCATCTCTGAACAAGGGTGTCGCCGCTGCAGCTGTCGCATCGAGGGGAAGCGTCTCGCATCAAGGGAGAAGAGTGTTGCCGCCAAAGCCGTTGTCGTCGCTTTTCTGAACAAGGATGTCGCCGCTGTAGCTGACACATTGCACCACATCTCAAGAAACTTCTAGTAACATCGAAGAAGTGTGCCCCTGTCGGAGCCGCTGTCGTCGCATCTCTGAACAAGGGTCTCGCCGCTGCAGCTGTCGCATCGAGGGGAAGCGTCTCGCATCAAGGGAGAAGAGTGTTGCCGCCAAAGCCGTTGTCTTCGCTTTTCTGAACAAGGATGTCGCCGCTGTAGCTGACGCATTGCACCACATCTCAAGAAACTCTGCATCAAGACGACAACGTCTTTATTTCTTTGCACCAAAATTTCTACGCATCACCATCTTTGCAACACTTTTCGTTGCCCTGAGTGTCGCATCTAAAGGTACATTGACTCAAAGGGTCGCATTTTAAGATCTAAAGAGAACTAAGCCAATTCTAACATTTTAAGTACAGTATTGTGGATTTTGTCGTTATGTGTTCTTGTGTTAAATCTATATAAAGAATAATTATTTTAAATATACAACTGTGTGGTGTCCATCTGTAGTGTTGTCACTGGATTACTGTATGTGATCACAAATACTTTACACACTGCCTCTGAGATAAGCCTGTCTGCTTGTGCCAAGCTATCAAGGGAGTGAGCAGGGGTTATTTTAGGAGTGTACTCCCTTACCCTGACTAGAGGCAAGGGTCCCTATTTGTCACAAGTACCTACCTGTGCCAACTAGAGAACCCAAAACTAACAGGGCCCATGTATGGACATCTTCGTCCCACTTGGGGTAACATATGCAAAAAGAACAATTGATGGACAGAATGCTATACAATGTAATACACTCATTCCCAGTCAGGGATCTGGGCCTAAATCTATCGTTTTTTTTTGCTCACCACATCATTCCTATTTATACCCAGCCATCTGAAAAGCAACCTTGACCCTGATCCCCAATGGAACATTCTAGTCAAACTTGCAGGCCAGGTCCTCTCTGGACCAGAAACAAGAATCCTAGAACCAGTTTCGGGGTATCACTCCTCAACAGCCAGAATAGATTGCATCCAGTGGGATGGCGAGCACTGGACCCCTGTCAGAGCATCCCCTTCCCACTTGGGATGACAAATGCAAAAAAAGCAATTGATGGACGGAATGCTGAACAATGTCAAACATTTACCCCCAGTCAGAGATCTGGGCTTAAATCCACAGGTTTTTTTGCTCACCACACCATTCCAGTTTGGAACCAGCCATGTGCAAATCAGCCTTGACCCTGCTCCCAGTGCGAACAGTTCAGCCCGAACTGCCAGGCCAGGTGCACCCTGGACGGAAACAAGCATCCTAGGACCAGTTTTGGGGTAACTCTCCCGGCCACCTAAATTCGGAGGCTGAAGGATCTAGTGTCTCCATTGGCTTGCGTCCAGCAACTCGGACAATCCCTGGAGTTCACAGGTCAGATGGCACAGGAAAATAAAGGATGTTGCGCGGGCCCAAGACAGAGCTTGCTAACATGCATCCGATCCGACTGCCATCTTGGCCATACCCCCTTTAAATCAGTTACTTTATAATATTTTCACAACCACACATATAACTCAAGCATTCGTGATAAACTTAAAAAAACGCAGAACGGTAGCTGCACTTGATCTCTCTCTCTCTCTATATATATATATCCAATAAAAGGACACAACATTTTGAAAAACTGTCTTTACTCAATTAGACATTTTGCCATTGATATATCAATAAAATCATTTATGAAGATTAGGGTTATAACTCAAGCGCAAATCACAAATCTAAAATTTAGGAACCTGCCTATTTACATTTGATTGGAAATCTTCTTAAAAATATTATTGGGTGACTGTACTTTTCGGTCTCACAATATTCCAAACCACGTGCCCTCTCAAAATCTAAAAAACACAGTACCCAGTACCCAGTAAAAGGTACTATTTTAATTTGATTTGTACAGCACATCATTTTAGCAGCGATGCATTTTAAATGTACATACTTTAAATTACCAGGCAGGCTATTTTGTCTCATTCCTGTCTCAAGAGCATTTTGGTATTCATGACGCGTAGCAAGAGAGATTTTAATGCTACATTTTATGATGTGTACGCAATTTTATAAGCAATATTAATGTGGACGTGTGGACTAGTTCAGAATCTTTTGAAGTAAATCAGATAATGCCTGTGCCACGTATTCAGAGGGGCCAGGTCGGGGCACGCATTGCACACTGAACATAAGGTGCTCAGAAGTCCTTTCAGTGGCCAACATTTGTTTATAGTAGAGGTTAGAGCTGCCATAGGAAAATGTTAACCAAAAGGCAGAGCATTAGCAACACCTTTATTCTTTGGTGATGCTGATAAGGAAAATGCATTGAGGCTCCCCTAACCAAGCAGGGAAGGAGCCCCGCTAGGATAAGCCTTCAAATGTTAATAGATGTGATGACTTCTTTGTTTTCCTTTTCTTTCAGTGCGGCTTGCAGGCCCTCAGTGCACAGCAGTAATAATGAGGCTGAGCTGGCACCCAAGTGCACACTTTAAAGGGAACATAGCTCCCAATCGTATTCCCCTATAAACCCAGCTGCTACTAAAATTAATATGAACAAATACAAACATTTTAAAAACAAATGCCATCTATTAAAACTAAATAATGCACAAAATACAATTAAAAGCTATATACGTTTCAATGATGTAGCACATATCAATATATTTAACAATGTTTTACATTTTTTTTAAAAAAAAAACATAATCTTACCTGTGAAATTCTGATCCACGCTATTTTTGACATCAGGATATTTAAGACACTATATTTGTGTCTTAAAATATTCTTTTCACAATATTATGTCAGAACACCTGAGAAACAGCAAAGAAACACAAAAAGGGACGAAATCCCTTTTAATAAAGAAACAAAATAAATGAATCATTATTAGGGTCATGAATGAGCCCATATGCAAATGTTACTCACCCTTCGCTAAGCAATATATGTTTGATTGAATACATAAAAACATGTTTCAACACTTCAATGAGCAAGTTAACTATAGGCATTCTTGAAAGCACATATTATTAACAAGATAAGTCTAGCCCTGGACCTTACCAGCATTCTGCGGAACACCGCTGTCAAGCACCATCAAAGTCAACTTATTTTGGGTGGTCTGTCATCAGGGCCGGACTGGCCATAGCGGGCACCTGGCGTTTCCCCGGTAGGCCGCTAGGGTGGGGGCCGGTTGTCGGCAATATCGGCCCCTGGTAACAAAGTGGGCCCAAACCGGCCCTCGCAAACTGTTCAGCTGCACTCTCCCTCACCCCGGGAGGGGGGGGGTGGGGGTCACAGTCCGGCCCTGCCTGTCATAAGGCTATGAGCAAGCTCCAGTAATAGGTAGTCAGGGTTGGATTGGCTGTAGCGGGCATCAGGCGTTTCCCCTGGGAGGCTGGAAGGGTGGGGGCTGGTTTTGCCATGGTGGAGGGGGCGATTTTATGACTGAGGGCCAGTTTTGTAGCGGTGCTGCAATATCGCCCCCCAGGAACAAAAACAGCAAGCAAGCATTTCTAGAGACACAGGGCTAGGCAGTGCTTTCCCAGGGGCAGGGCCGATTAAATTGCCAGGGCTGTTTTGGGTTGTCAGGCCGGCCCTGTAGGGAGTTCCAGTTAACACTGGGCTATGTAACACCTTCCCCTTTTTCTCCACCTTTTATCTCTGCAACATAAACATTGTGTTCTCTCCTGTTGTCCATTTTTGTAACTCTGATCACCACATCGATGCTCTGTTGCAATGCCACTTTGTGGATATTAACTGCTTGGCCAATAAACATGCTTGGTGAATAATTTGATGTACGATTTCTTGGTACTTTGACGAGGCATCAGCTGCTGAAGACATTTTTTTGGAGCACAAGATTTACGTCTACCACTTAGAGCTCATAATGGATCGGTTGCGGAATTCCCGAATATACCAACTTTTGAGCTTGCCCTCACCACGATGAATGTTGCCTTAGCAGCCCCATATCTGTTGGAGTTATGGTGGGCTCCTGGGAACATTTTATGTAGATGATTAGGTGTCAACTAAGTTTAATGTAAATAATTAAATTGGAGGAGCTTAAACCTAGCATTCCTGGAAACGTTAAGTGTGTGACTTCATGCCACCTACCATTCTTCCTCTGAAAAATCTTTGTCTAGATCCCTATACCATTTCGAGATTCCATGTTCATTGTTTATCTAAGTCATACAGTTCTTCCATGTACAATAGTTCATCCCTGGCCATAATGCAGCATTCAACTTCCCAACCTTCCTAAAGGTGGTGAGACACCCTAGGGGTAACTCATAGTATTTGCGGCTTCCAGGCCATATTTTTGAGGCTTCTGGTCCAGGAATACTTCGCTTCTACCAATAAACCAGTTCTTGAAGCTCTGAGTTTAGGCTCTCCAAATAAGGCTTTAGTCATTGGCCTCCAACCCTGAGCCCTTGCCGAGCTGTGAAGTTTCTGCTGTGCCTCCAGAACGTAACCATTCCACCATCCATTGAAGCTGATGGAAATTAGAAAGATGACTAATCTTGGTGGAAATGGCGCTTCACAGTTTATAGGCTGTTATCTAGTAGAGATACATATATATGTCGTTGGGTGCCTAGGCATGGGTTGTCATCCTAACCCACAAATAATCTTATAGATTAAAGTTATTCAGTACAAAACCTATCACACCAACATAAAAAATTCACAACAGGGGCTTCTAGTACAGTTTTAAAGAAATTCCACAATTATCGCAAATGGAGACACTTTAAGGTTCTTTTAATTTCAAAGCCTTTCCCTCAGTCCAGCCAACACGTGTTTCATCGCTTGGGCGGAGGCCCACGACTTCATCAGGGCTGGGAAAAGATACAATACAAAACATATATTGGAGTTGCGAGATACAAATTATCTCATGATCATAAGATATGCATATAGTTGTCCCATATACATGAAACAGCAAGTAGGCGATAACATTAATTATGTATATTTTCATGCCATAAATGCCATACATTGGAGGGGGAAGAAGAGGGGTATGGGAGTACAGGTCATCTCCCATAGAGAGACGGCTGGAGAGAACTCCAATTAAAGCTATGAAACCGAAAAGAGATACCCCACAGTTCGTGATAGTTCCACTAGCATATATTGTGCATATTATAAAGTCAAATTGTCTGTGCTCACCCCAGTTATCGTCAACCTGATTTGTGCGTATATATGTGATCAATAGTGCCGGGTCAATTCAGTCATTAGTTCGTGTGCTACAATAGGTGTTCTATTAAGGCCAGTAAGATGCTGAGTAAAATAATACTCAGGCTTACCTGTTGTCAGGTTCCTCTAGAATTATCTGCCTAAAATGATCAATTTGTAAAAGATCTTGAGTTTATTATCTGCTCCACATGGTGTCTCATCTTAATGCTAACATTACAATAATATCCTCAAGCCATGCCAGCAATCAAGGACATACCTTCTGGCTGGTTATAAATATAACCAGCCAGAAGGTAATATAACCAGCCATAAGGTATGTCCTTCAAGGACATACCTTCTGGCTGGTTATGGTGCAGTGAGCTAAAAAACGGTGTTGGATCAAGCCCTGATCTCTTGACTGGGTGAGAGTATTCTGCTTAATTCAGAAACTCTGTCCATCACCGCCCCCTTTTGCTTAATTGTTTTGTCCACCATAAGCGTGGAAGGGTATACTCAGACGTGAGTCCCTTGCTCATTGCACCATCAGGATTCAAGCAAGCCGGGCCGAAGGCGGCTGTCATGCCAGAAACCGGTCCCCGGAAGCTTGTTTCCTTCCCAGTGAAAGAATTGGCTTGGTAGTTTGGTCTGCCCTGTTCCCATGATGCACTGGGCCAGGGACAGACTAATTTGCATATAGCCAGGTTCTGAGCTGGGATGGTGCAGTGAGATAAAAAACGGTGTTGGATCAAGCCCTGATCTCTCGACTGGGTGAGAGTATTCTACTTAATTCAGAAACTCTGCACCATCAGGATTCAAGCAGGCCGGGCCGAAGACGGCTGTAATGCCAGAAACCGGTCCCCGGAAGCTTGTTTCCTTCCCAGTGAAAGAATTGGCTTGGTAGTTTGGTCTGCCCTGTTCCCATGATGCACTGGGCCAGGGACAGACTAATTTGCATATAGCCAGGTTCCGAGCTGGGATGGTGCAGTGAGCTAAAAAACGGTGTTGGATCAAGCCCTGATCTCTTGACTGGGTGAGTGTATTCTGCTTAATTCAGAAACTCTGTCCATCACCACCCCCTGTTGTTTAAATATTTTGTCCACCCTAAGCGTGGAAGGGTATACTCAGACGTGAGTCCCTTGCTCATTGCACCATTAGGATTCAAGCAAGGCGGGCCGAAGACGGCTGTAATGCCAGAAACCGGTCCCCGGAAGCTTGTTTCCTTCCCAGTGAAAGGATTGGCTTGGTAGTTTGGTCTGCCCTGTTCCCATGATGCACTGGGCCAGGGACAGACTAATTTGCATATAGCCAGGTTCTGAGCTGGGATGGTGCAGTGACCAAAAAAACGGTGTTGGATCAAGCCCTGATCTCTTGACTGGGTGAGAGTATTCTGCTTAATTCAGAAACTCTGTCCATCACCACCCCCTGTTGTTTAATTATTTTGTCCACCCTAAGCGTGGAAGGGTATACTCAGACTCAGTAATTGTAATGGTATTTATATAGTGATTACTACCCCTGACGAGGCCCCAAAGCGCTTTCAGGCGAGTAGCACGCTACTCTGGAACACAAATAGGATTAGTGATGAATTCGTATAGGGAAATATGAAATTGATTTGAGCGGTTGCCGGTGAACGTGTGAGTCTGTTATTTGGGTTGAAAAGGATAGTGGAAGGACAGAGGGAGGGGGTTGCATGTATGTAGCGCTTGGTCACCCTGATGAGGCATCACAGCACTTTTCGATGAGTAGCACACTACTCCGGAACCCAAACAGGATTAGTGGTGAATTAGTATAGAGAAATATGAAATTAATTTGAGCAGTGGACATATGAGTCTGTTGGTTGGATTGAAAAGGATAGTGGGGGGATAGAAGAGGGAAGGGTCTAGAAAGGGTATATTTGAAAATTATAGCAGCAGGTGGAGGTTTGGGATGAGGAGGGGGAAGAGTCTGAGGGAAGAGTTTAGAAAGACTTGTTTGGAGATCTGACCAAACTGAATTGCACTAAGTTTTGTCCTAGCGCCGTGATGTCCTTCAGGATGATTGATGCGCTCTATAACTACATTGAAATACAAAATAGAAATACAAATAGTAAAAGAGGTTTGAGATGATGTAAGGGAGGGGTAGAGGAGGGCAGTCGCAGCACTTTCCCATATTTTGCATGGATTGGAGTGGGAATGGAATATTTGACTCCTTCAAAGTTACCTACATTTTACCTATTATTGGTTAGTTAGGATTCTTAATAATTATTTTAATTTCTTTAATTGTTTTTAATATTGTTTATATTATTTACATAACTAAATATTTGTTATTTTACTTTAAATTTGTAGGTTTTTTTTTTACCTTATTTTGTGTTTTCATATAATTTTGCATATGTTTTTTGCTATAGGCATGTTTATTATTTTTGGCATTTTATAGGAATGTTTCTTATGTTAATATTAATGTTAATTTCGTTTTTGTTTAATAAAGGTTTAGATAGTTTTTACATTTTGTTATGATATATATTTTTATTTTTAAAAATGGTATTTTAATAGAATTTTGAAAAATATTATTGTAAGTTAAAATTCTAATTATTTTATTTCAAACTTTAATTCATAAATTCAATTAAATATAAAGCTACCTGTTTTTTTAATGATATTTTGGTTAACTGTGTTTTTGTCTCAATATTTTTATAATTTAAATACAACGTATGCAAACATAATATTCAGCCTCACAATATTTTTGGTGATGGGTGTGACTTGCTGCATTTTTAGAGTTTAAAATTTGGAAACTTTAGACATAAAGGCACACACCAATGACAGAAGCATTGCTGTATGTCGTGGTCAGTCGCAATCTTTGGAATTATTGCAACTTCAAATGTAGACCTTTCTTTTAAGTAAAACACATGCAGTAATCTATTCTTCCTACTCTTCTTTACAGCTTGAATTATTTGGAAGTCTATGTGTAATTAACTTCAAAACGCATGTAATGTGCTTAATTTGGGAAATTAACAGTGCTATTTCACAAACAAAGCCGTGTTGGTCAGTCTCAAGAGCAACCTCGGAAGCTGACAGGGCCAGCGCTTGTTCAATGAAAAACACACATTTATTAATGATTATGGATAAAATACTCACTCGCAGCCGCTAATTGCATTTTGTTAGTAATTGCTGCAGAAGTAACGTCAGAGGCCGGCTGGAAAGAAAAATAAGTGAACATGCATTTCAATAATTAAAGACAGACTTTGAATATGGCTATCAGTACAAAATGTGCCTTTGCAGCCACTGCTGAATGGACTGCAATTATTGGAAGTGCAACTTCTAAGGCTGGCTGGAAAGAAAAGCAAACATGTTTTAACCGCAACAATATACACGTTTAGTAGTGGTTTTGGATGAAGAAAAACATGTTTTTGTAGCCACTTCTGGGGTTATTGTTAGTAATTGCATGAGAGCGAGTAGTTCAATGTGAGAGTGCAACATGGAGGGGGTGGACCTCTGGGGCAGGGGCACATAGGAGAGCAAACTGGAAAACACATGCACTCTCATGCTGTGCTTAATCAGAAAGAAAAAAGTAGTCCTTAAAAGTGAACAGTCAAAGTATTACAAGTCAGTCACACAAGAGGATGGTAAAGGGGCTATGCTCCATGGGAGGGACAAACATATGATAGAATACCAGGGACAAAGAAAGCCATTGAATAACAAGCAAGGAAATAGGAGCTACAATAGAGCCAATACATTGTAAGCAGTAGGTGGGCTTTAAGCTCACCAGTAGTTCTTGGTAAGTCCCAACATCCCAGCAAAACCTAACCAGTGAACAAAATAGTTGATCACCATTTAGGATAGGAGCACAAATTCTCCTAGTTTGCGTTCTGCTGGGGATAATTGTCCATTGCAAAGCTGTGTGCCACTGGTAATTGGGAGTGTAAATTAGACACAGGTAAAGTTGCACATGTTATTCCACATTGTTTTTACATGAGTGTAAATCAGGTACAAATACCTTCTGCAGCTGCAATGCGTATGTTATTTGATCTGTACCTGTCGTTGGCAACTATGGACCTCATTACAATGGCAGTGTGACCGCCACCGTCAGGCCGTCAGTGGTAGTCCCACCACCATCAGACCATGCAACATCACCTGCCGCATTAGGATGGTGAGCGGATGGTCGGCGGGTGGAGAGACCATCCCACACTAATCCGACGGGCTCCTTGAGCCCGTTGGAAAGTTAAATGGACTGTAATCGGTAACAGTGGTGGTGGTGCCTGCTCAGGCAATCCCCATAGGAATTAACAATGTCAGTTTTCGCCGGTCGTTTAATGGCAGTTAAATCGCCATGAAAAGGCAGGCGGAAAGTGACTTGGGGGCCCATTGGGGGCACCCCTTTCCTCTTGACTTCCGCCAGGGGCCCTGGGGGGGCACCTGCACCATGTGACAGGCACCGCGTGGTGACTGCCACACATTGCAGGGATATGCAAAATGTATTTATTTGTATTGCTGCATCTGCTGCAGCCCGCAGCACACACCTCAGTACAAAAGATACACTTTGCGACTGCCTTTAAGGTGGTCCCAACTTAATACCAATGGCGGGACCGCCAACAGCTAGCCATACGATTCCATTCCCAACAGGATGGCGGTCTGGCGAGGCTGCTCTGCGAGCAGGGGAGAAGTGGTTTGCCCACTGCTGAGTGGCCAATGACTGCTTGGTCAGCCTTCTGAGGCTGCCCAAACTAATCATGCGCATTCTGCCCTTTCTCCATGCTGGCTGCAATGCAGCCTTCATGGAGAAAAGGGCCTCCCCGTAAGCCCCTGGCTGGGCGGCGTCCCCCAAAATCACAAAGCTGCCATTGCAGCGTTGTGATTGTCTTAGGGGAGGGGAGGGACCCACGCAACATAGGGAAAGTTTTAGAATTTGAATCCCCATTCCGACGTAAGTAACAGCAGGATACTGCTGGACTTTAGAGTGGTTAGATTTACTAGTCTGTTTCCTACATAAACACATAAACACAAGTAGGGAAAGTGATGGACTATGGATGAGTTAATTTTATTATTTTCACTCTGAAATAAGCAAAAGTAGAGAAAGTGGTGGTCTTTGAAAGCGTTACATTAACCATTCCCACCCCTACATAAGCAAAAGTAGAGAAAATGTTGGACTTCAGAGGGGTTGGATTTACTATTCTCACTGCAATCTAATCAACAGTAGAGAAAGTGTTGGACTTTAGAGGGTCCAGAATACTATTCTCTCTCCAACATAAGAAAACAATAGGGACAGTGATGGACTTTAAGGTGTCAGTTTTACTATTCCAACTCCAATCTGAGCAACAGCAGGTAAAGTGTTGGGCTTTGGACATGATTAAAAATAATCATATCCATAAGCCAAAAATAATAAACTCACATTTAAAAAAACATTTTAAAAAACATATTCCAAATTATATGAAAACATTTAAATTAAAATACAAAAATTCCCCCAAAATATACATTTAACATAACAAATTACAAATTATGACATTTTATAAATAATGTCCAGATGGCTCAGCACCCCACCCCCCTCCTTAGTGCCTTGGGATCCTCACTGCTGAGTAGCAATGCTATACAAACTGCTGATTGATTGATTATTTGAGTGAATGTGAACAATATTTAAAAATATATAGTTAACATAAATATTAACAATTCTATCTAAGTAATAATAAGGAAAGAGTGGAACTTTGAAGCAGTTAGATGCATTATCCTCCCTCTGATCCTAGCAACAGTAGAGAAAGTTTTTTTTTTTAGGAGGGGACAAATTTACTATTTAATCTTCATTCTGAACAACAGTAGAGAAAGTGTTGGAGGTTGAAGGGGTGAAATTTGGTATTCTCACTGAAACATAGGCAAAAGAAGGGAACGTGCAAGACATTGGATTCCCACTCCAATGTACAGGAGGAAAATTGCTGGACTATGGGAGGATTGTTACTATTCCCATTCCAATTTTAACAAAAGTGGGCAAAGTGTTCGACTATGAAGGATTTAAATGTACTATTCCCATGCTAAAATAAGGAAAAGTAGGGAAGGTGTTTGGCTTTGGAGGAGTTATATTGACTGTTCCCACTCCAATGTAAGCAAAAGTAGGGAAAGTGTTGGCCTTTGAAAAGGTTGATTTACTATTCACTCTCCAACTTAAGCATTGATAGTAAGGAAGTAAATAAGTTTATTGTTGATTAATGAAAACCTTACAGTATAAAAACCATAAAAGACACCATCTTATTAGACAATCAGTTGTACCGTTTTTTTTTGTTAAAGATATTTTTATTGAGAAGATAGAAAGATAGAAATAACAGAAGAGAGAAGGGATGGAATCACATGAAATGCAAAACAAAGAAGTGCCTCGCAGGGGCCAATGCAATAAGGCCAAGCAGCAATAATAGTAATGAAAGGCCGTACAGTGTCATCGCTCAGGGCAGGAAAAAAGAGTTCAAAAATCCGCCCGGGACAATATCAAACCCCCCGAGAAGTCCCGGAGGGGGAAGCCCTTACTGGCACCGGGCAAAGCTATCCAAGTCAGAGGCTTATTCGACCAAGTCCATTCACGCCTCCAAGCGTCCCGGCCATGAGGAAGACAATGCGGCAAGGCCGAACATGAAAAAACAAACGTCCCCATCCCCCTCCAGAAAAGAAAAACGAACCAAACCCCCCCCCCCCAGAGGCTCCAACCTCCCCGCCACTTCCCTCCCCCCCGGTGGTGGCAGCCTAACAACAAACATTCACACAAGCCTAATTCACACCTGGAACAGATGTAGGGCGCGTATGGTGGGTGGGCAAACTGCTGACGGCAACCCTCGAGAGAGAAAGCGGACCAGTGGGCCCCATCTGAAAGTAAAGTTCTTAAAGTTATTTCTGAAAATGTCCGCCATACGCTCCACACTCAGCGACTTCCACAACCTAGCGAACCAAAGGGAAAGAGCAGGGGCCTCCCTCTTCTTCCATGCAGCAGCCAGGGTCAATTTGGCCGCACCCAAACAGAGCCAAAGGATGTGTTTGTCAGCCCTGGTCTGGTGCTCCAGAAGCGAGTTCCGAAGGCCCAGGAGCACGAAGCCAATGGAATCTGGAATCGGGTAGCCCAGGATCTCCCTGATATGAGACAGAATCTCCTCCCAATAGGGGCATATGATGGGGCAATCCCACCAGATATGGCGAAAGTCCCCAAGGAGACCACAGCCCCGCCAACATCTGTCAGATGTAGAAGGAAAAATCTTTTTCAACCGGGTCGGATACAGATACCAATCCAGCATGGTCTTCATATGGGCCTCCCGAAGATCGATAGAATGATTAAATTTGTGCAGATCCCGCCAGAGATGAGACCACTCTTCGTCGGAGATATCCCGCCCCAGGTGCTCCTCCCACAAACCCATGTATCTAGAGCGAGGTGAGATAGCAGTGGTCAATAGCAAATCATAGAGAAATGAAATCACCCCTTTCATAGATGATGTGCGAGTGATATAAGATTCGAAATCCGTGGGAGGCCTCGTCGCGGCATCCCGTATCTCAGGTGACAATGCCCAATGCAGCAGCTGGGCGTGCCGGTAGCGCTCAGTAGGTGGCACCCCATAGTCACGCATGCAATTTTGGAAGGTGAGCGGCTCATAGCCATGGAACAAATGTGTAAGTGCGTGGCAGCCCCCCGCCCTCTACCCATCAAAGGGCCCCTCAACAAGAGCCGGCGGAAACGCTGGGTTAAAGTGAATAGGCATGAAGGGGGAGGAGAAGGAGGTCCATCTTTCGTCACCAGAGACCGAATCCCAGACCTTCAGAGTAGTACTCGTAGGGGTGCTAATGTATGCGTTGCGAGGCCGATTCCCCTTCGCCTTCCAAACCAGGTCCCATATAGAACGACCCGCCACACTCCTGTCCATATATAGCCAGTGCTTCTCCGACTCCATTTGGGTCCATTCAGCCAGCACCCGGAGTTGCGCCGCTTTGTAGTAAAGAAGCATGTCTGGAAGGCCAGCCCCGCCCTTCCTCAATGGCCGGCGGAGCGTAAGAAAGGAGAGTCTAGCACGACCTCTTTGCCAAATGTAACGCAGAACCATAGACTTAAGACGCCGAAAAAAAAACCCTTCCAAAGTAATAGGGAGGGCTTGGAACAGATAAAGGAGCTTGGGGAACAGCGTCATCTTGATGGCATGCACGCGTCCCAACCAGGAGATAAACATGGGCTTCCAGCGATTAAGCTCAGCCTGTATCTGGGTCAGCAGAGGAGGGAAGTTAGCTGCATACAGGGTGGCGACGGATGAGGTAAGCCGGACCGCGAGATATTGTATGGAGGAGCTAGACCAGGACAGGGGCGTAAGCGGTCGAATGCGCACTACCTCAGAGGGTGGCAGCGTGAGGTTGAGAATGTAGGATTTGCCAGGATTAACCCGAAATCCCGCCACTGTTTCGAACTGGGATAGCACGTCCTGCAACCGCGGGAGGGAAGTCCCGGGGTCAGCTAGCGACAATAGGACATCGTCAGCAAAAAGAGATATTTTGTGCTGTTCCCCCGAAAAGGGGAGTCCCACAATATCCGGGTCCTCCCGTACCCGAATGGCAAGAGGCTCGATGCTGAGCGCAAAAAGTAAGGGAGATAGGGGGCAGCCCTGCCTCGTGCCCCGGGAGTGTGCAAAAAAGGGTGAGACATGACCATTCACCATAACCCTTGAGCGCGGGCCATGGTAATTGGCCCGAAGCATATCTATAAATTTGGGAGAAAAACCAAAGGCCTGTAAAGTACCAAAGAGGAAGTCCCAGTCCACCCGATCAAACGCCTTTTCAGCATCAAGGCCTACCAGAACAGCTGGAATCTTAAAGCGATTAGCTTTTTCGATCAGATGGATTAGCCGTCTAGTGTTATCATGGGTCTGGCGACCCTTTATGAAGCCCGATTGATCCGGATGGATGAGGGCAGGCATGAGGTCCTGGAGCCGGGTAGCTAAGATAGAGGAATACAATTTGGCATCAACGTTTAACAGGGCTATGTGCCGGTACGATTCGCATTTAGAGGGGTCCTTCCCCGCTTTGGGAATGATCAAGATCATAGCTTCCGCCATAGTGCCCGTAGTGTGGCCCGCCTCCCTCATGCTGTTGAAAAGAGTCACCAAGTGGTCCCCCAACTCGGACGCGAACGTCTGATAGAAGGAAGCCGTGTAGCCGTCCGGGCCCGGAGCCTTCTGGGGTTTAAGGGACCGAATGGCGGTCAACACCTCCTCCCTAGTAAAGGGGGCCTCCAAGAGTTCGTTCCATTCCTTGGAAACCTGCGGAAGCGACAGGGCTTCCAAGTATTCCCGCTGAGCGGCCGGCGCCAGGCGGTCCGCCGAGTATAAGGCGGCATAGAAGTCGCCGAAAAGCTCTGCCTTAACCGCATATCTATGTTCCACGACGCCGGAGGGGGTCCGAATGCCACCCACATAATCCCTTTCACGTTTATCACGGAGCTGCCGTGCCAGATGTTTTCCCACTTTGTTGCCCTGAGCATAGGAGAGGCGCCATAGGCGCAAGAGGGTATATTCAGCCCGATTATTATAGTGCGCCCTAAGCTTCCCCCACACCGCAGCAAGAGGGCGAAGGTTCTTTCTAGAAGGATTCTGCTTATGCGCAGTTTCCAGCGTCGCCAGTTCCACCTCCAGCGCCTCCCTCTCCTCGCGCCTAAGTTTGTTCAGGGCGGAGTTCAATGCAATGCACGTGCCCCGTGTCGTCGCCTTGAAGGCGTCTCATTGGGTGAAGACCGAGGTGTCACCAGCCTTGTTAAGCTCAAAAAACTCACCAATGGCTGCCCTAAGCTTTTTGCAGGATTCCTCATCCCGCGTAAGGGATGCCGGGAAATACCATTTGCGATGAGGGGACGACTCTGGGGCCTAAATCAAGCATGTCGCCAAAAGGCTATGATCAGAGACCGAGAGTGGAAAATTTTTGCTATCGCGCAAGTCGCCCTGTAGAGATTGATGCAAAAAAAATGTGATCAAGACGGGAATATGTGTGGTGGACATGTGAATAGAACGTGTAGTCCCTAGTGCGGGGGTGGAGGGAACGCCAGCTATCAATAAGGCCCAAACTCAACAAAGTATCGCGCAGTTACGGGGAGAAGAGACCCTTCTGTTGATGTGAACAATCAAGACATGTATCCCAAACCAAATTAAAATCCCCCATCACAATCAATGCTCCCTCCCCGAAGTCCCCCACCACCCTCAGAAGGGCCTCAAGGAACCCATGTTGGCCCGCGTTTGGCGCATATACAACCACCCACGTGCAAAGCTTACCCATGAGCATCCCCTTCACCATCAACCACCGCCCCTCCTTGTCCCCCCGCACCCCCACAGGTTGAAATTGAAGTGAAGAGCGGAACAAAAGCGCTACCCCTCGGTGCTTAGTAGCGGCTGAGGATTTGTAAATCAGGGGATATTGCCTGTGCTTAAGCCTAGATTCATCTTTACGGGCCAAATGAGTCTCCTGCAGGCCCACCACATCCAACTGATGATCAAGAATATACTTCCACACTTTCTGGCGCTTTTGAGGAGAATTAAGGCCTTTAACATTCCAGGTGCCTATTGTAACAGGCGACATTGAATCCAACACCTCCCCCCACCGCTCCAATCAATGCAGCCCATCACCAGAACCAAACCAGGCACACCACAGCCATACCAAGTCCCCAGCCACCACCACCAGGACCCTTCCCAAGCAACCCTACCAGAACCCACAGGAGCCTCGAAAACAAAACATAAAAAGGGAAAAGCCAGAACTAGAAAGAGAACAATGAAAGTCGGACATGACCATAAGGGTCGGGGGTAGAAGACCCTGGTAATGCCCCCCTCGAGTTCAGGGTCGGGGTAACCCTCCAGTGGAGAACTGTCCCACAGAGTACCTGAGATGGTAGAGCCCCCCCGGCTCCCACGGGCCGCTGTCGAGGGGGCCTAGGCCGCCGAGGAGCTGTCCACTCGGCTCGACTCAGTCACCTGGGCCAGTGAGGCTAAAACATCTCCCCTTTCACTCTGGTTTGCCGATGGAGACGGACCCCCTGCTACGCCATGTCGGCCCACTCTCTGCCATGCTGGGGAGCGGGAACGGCGACGTCTTCCTGGGGAGGCGCTGGCGTCCGCCGACGCGGTTGTTTCCTCCATTCAGAGCAGCTCCCTGGCGGCGGCTAGAGATCGCACCTGCACCAGTCTATTCTGCCACCTGAAAATGAGCCGAAAGGGGTGACCCCAGGAGTAGGATACCCCGTTCTCCCTCAGGAAGGCCGTGATCGGGCGGAAGTCCCGTCGTTTTTGTAAGGTGGAAGCCGCCAGATCTTGAAAAAGCTGAGGGCTGTGCCCATGAAAAAGCAGGTTATTGGTGTCCCTCGCCTTCCGCAAGATCGCCTCCTTCAGTTGGAAATTGTGGACACAGACCAAGATGTCGGGAGGCGGCGAGCGCGCGCCACGTGGCAGGCCCACCCGATGTACTCTGTCCATCCTGACCTCAGTGCGATCGTCCTCCGCCAGAATTTGCAAAAAGAGAGCCTCCACATACTCCCGTAGGTTCCCACCGTCTCCATCCCAGGGTACCGCTCGTATTCAGATGTTATTACGGCGGGACCGGTTTGCCAGGTCCTCGCAGTGGGTCTGGAGATCCAGATTTTGCTCACGGAGCTGGAGCAAATCTTGCTGTAGCTGATGGACATCCCCACTGAGGCCCAAGTCGTGGTCCTCTAGGGTCGCTACACGCTCGCCGATGCCGTCCACATCACGGCGGACCTCTCGGAGGTCGGAGGCTTGTTGTGCTTTCAGTTCCGTAATATCGTCCTTGATGGAGGAGAAAAGCTCTATCAGGAAGGCCTTCGTGACCGGGCCATCAGTGTCGTCCTTGGCCGGAGACTTGCTAGGGCCGGGGGGCGAACCAGACGCCCCCGTACCAGGACCATCCTTCCCCGGTTTATTCAAGCGATTCCTCGTCGACATGGTGCGACGTCTCAGCTCAGATCCAGGCTCCTCACAACCTCCCAAAGCGTCCCGGAGAGCCAGCTATGTTCCTCCAACTGCAGCAAATTTCGCTCCGTGGACACCGGGGGACCGATGCGATCAGAGGGCAGCACTCGCCCCTTCGCTCCAAGTCCGGTGATCCGCCCGATGGGTCGCCCCCAGGGCACAGAAGGTGAGAGGCAAGATGGCACCACCTCCCCTTCCGTCAGCCGTCAGCCGTCTGCGCTGTCCAGCAACCTCCAGACAGGCCGGCGCCTCTTTGTCACCTCCGCCCGGCGACAACAGCCAGCTAGGACGCCGGGATCACAGGCAGGCTTGCCACAATCCCAGTGGGGGGGACTCGCAAAGCAAGCGCTTCAATCGTTAACTTGCTAGAGTTCAGGGTCCCCCGTGTGAAGAGTCGATACCGCCCAGGCGAAGCTCCGTAGGCCGCTCCGGTACTCGTGCATCACCAATCTAACACCTCGGCTAAGTCCGCCGTCCTAGGTCGTAGCTCGACGGGAGAAGGAGCAAACCAATTCAAAACACCTCAGCGACCCCAGGAGAATCAAAGCAGGGGCAGAAATTGCCCCAGTGCAGCTAAACAAAGCTATGAAAGGCTCGGGGTGCCGGAGGAGCTCGCAGGCACGTCTTACTCCATCGCCATCTTGGCCACGCCCCCCCGTTTTTTTTTTGTTTAACATTTTTTTATTGGGGTTTTACAGTACAGGTTACCGTTTGAGACAATAATGCATTTTAACAAACATTTTAGAGTATTTGAATATGATGTACAGTTACAAAGATCACGATGTCATCCTCATATATTTAGCCCATTAGGTAAGTTATCCTATAGTAGTTCAGGTGTCATCTTCTGGCTAGTCTCGCTTTATATTGGTATGGTCTGCTGTGTCTGATTAGGTGAGTTATTCGGGGGGGGAGAAGGTGGTATGTCGCCCTCTCCTCTATCCTTGTATGTTGTCCCTACTAGGATACCTGAACATCTTCTCTGTCGGATTAGCTCGGTATCAGAACTGCCGAGAACAGAACTGTGAACTGTGGGGGGGAAGGGCGTGGGGAAATTGGGTGGGGGAGACGAGCAAAGCAGATGAGGTGTACAGTTGTGTCAACTTATGATGTGACTGGCTATAATTTGGTTGGTCTGTGCTGTTTAGTGTGTGAGGGGGGAAACTCGGTTGTCAGAGTGGGTGAGAACCCTTCGGGTACGTTCCAGTCGTGCCGTCTGTCATGCGTGTCTTGACTTTATGCAGTGCTGGCTGGTATCTGCACTACGGGGGATAGGAGCGTAGTTTGGGGTGGGGGCTGCAAGGTTTTAGGTGCTTCTCCCACTGCTGTCTCTTGTGTGAATTGGAATATCAACTGTGCCCATTCCATGGATACAGGATGTTTACGTGTCCCTTTCACTTCCTCCTCCCTTAGTGTCTCTTCTTCAGATGCCCCCTATTTTTTCATTGCGCCTATCCAGGCCGCCTCTGGGGGCCTTGTTGGGGCTCGCCAATGCATGGCTATGCACCTCTTTGCAGGGAGAATAGCTAGGGATGCAAAGCGCCGTTGTCGTTTTTCAGACTTTTTTTTCTGGAGGACTCCCAGAAGTCAAGTCAAGTCAAGTCAAACATTTATATAGCGCGCTACATACCCAGAGGGTCTCAAGGCGCTTGAGGAGGGGGAGGGAGTTACTTGTCGAATATCCAGGTTTTAAGTTGCTTTCTGAATGCTAGGTGGTTCTGTGTGAGACGTAGGTGGGTGGGGAGAGAGTTCCAGGTTTTAGCTGCGAGGTAGGAGAAGGATCTACCTCCCATGGTGGATTTATTGATGCGAGGAATGGTAGCAAGGGCTTGGTTGGAAGATCGAAGCTGGCGAGGGGGGGTGTAGAAGGAAAGTCGTGTGTTGAGGCATTCGGGTCCAAGTTCGTAGAGTGCTTTGTGTGCGTGGGTTAGGAGTCGGAAAGTAATCCTCTTATTGACGGGGAGCCAGTGGAGGTTTTTCAGGTGGCTAGAGATATGGTCTTTGCGTGGGATGTCTAGTATGAGTCTGGCTGATGCGTTCTGGATGCGTTGGAGCTTTTTCTGGAGTTTTGCGGTGATACCCGCGTATAGGGTGTTTCCGTAGTCCAGGCGACTTGTAACCAGTGCATGGGTGACTGTCTTTCTGGTTTCTGTGGGGATCCAGCGAAATGTTTTTTTGAGCATGCGGAGGATGTTGAAGCATGAAGATGAGACTGCGTTGACTTGTCTGTTCATCAAGAGAGAGGAGTCCAGGATGACGCCCAGGTTTCGTGCATGGTCCGTCGGGATGGGTGCTTTTCCAAGGGCCTCTGGCCACCAAGAGTCGTCCCAAGCGGAGGGGGAAGTGCCTAAGATAAGGACTTCTGTTTTGTCTGAGTTCAGTTTCAGACGGCTGTGCTTCATCCACTCTGCTACTTCTTTCATGCCTTCATGTAGGTTGGTTTTGGCGGTGTTGGGGTCTTTGGTGAGTGATAGGATCAGTTGGGTGTCGTCTGCATAGGAGATGATGTTGAGGTTGTGTTGGCGAGCGATTGTTGCGAGGGGGCTCATGTATACGTTGAAGAGGGTGGGGCTGAGTGAGGAACCTTGGGGTACGCCGCAGATGACTTCAGTGGCCTCGGACTTGAATGGCGGGAGGCGGACTCTCTGGGTTCTTCCGGTGAGGAATGAGGTGATCCATTCCAGTGCTTTTCCTTGGATCCCGATGTCATTGAGGCGCTGTAGGAGAGTGCTATGGCAGACTGTGTCGAAGGCTGCGGAGAGGTCGAGGAGGATGAGGGCGACTGTGTCTCCGTTGTCTAGTAGAGTTCGAATGTCGTCTGTTGCTGCGATGAGAGCGGTCTCCGTGCTGTGTTTGGCACGGAAGCCGGATTGTGAGGAGTCGAGGGATTTGTTGGTTTCGAGGAATGCGGCTAGCTGGTTGTTGACCGCTTTTTCGATGACTTTGGCCGGGAATGGAAGGAGTGAGATAGGGCGGTAGTTTTTGAGTTCGGTGGGGTCAGCTGTGGGTTTCTTCAGGAGGGCGCTGAGTTCGGCATGTTTCCAGCTTTCCGGGAAGGTTGCGGAGTTGAGGGAGCAGTTGATGACGTCTCGGAGGTGTGGTGCTATGATGGAGTCTGCTTTGTTGAAAATGTGATGAGGACATGGGTCTGTGGGGGATCCTGAGTGGATGGAGTTCATCAGGCGGATGGTGTCCTCGGTGGAGATTGGGTTCCAGTCGTTAAGGATGTTCGAGGAGGGTGCAGGTACGGCAGAAGATTGGGTGGGATAGTTTCCGGGTTGGATGTCGAAGCTGTTGGGGATGTCTGCAATTTTGTTGTGGAAGAATGAGGCTAGGGAGTCGCAGAGGGCTTGCAAGGGGGTGATGTCGTTGGAGTTGGCTGAGGGGTTGGTGAATTCTTTGACGATGTTGAATAGTTCCTTGCTGTTGTGGGCGTTGTTGTCCAGTCGGTCTTTGAATGCGGCTTTCTTGGCAGTTTGGATCAGTTGGTGGTGTATACGGGTGGCGTTTTTGAAGGCGTCCCTGGTGCTGGTGTTTGGGTCTTTTTTCCAGGCCTTCTCCAGGGAGCGACAGAGTTTCTTGGATTTCTTAAGATCATCATTGAATCAGGAGGCGTTTTTGCTGCCAATTTTGATGTGACGTTTTTTCGGCGGTGCTAGGATGTCGGCACTGTTGGATAGCCATTGGGTGAGGTTAAATGCTGCTTGGTCGGGGTTTGAGGAGTGGGTAGGTGGGTTTTGAAGAAGCGAAGAGGAGATCTGGTCGATGGTGATTTTGTTCCAGTTTCTTCGTAGAGTAGGTTGAGGTCGGTTGTGAGTGGTGGTTTTATTGTAGAAAAAGTGTACGCAGCTGTGGTCCGTTCACTGGAGGGTGGTGGTGTGACTGAAGGAGACATGATTGCTGGAGGTGAAGATGGGGTCGAGTGTGTGACCTGCGATGTGGGTGGGCGTAGAGACAAGTTGTTTGAGTCCGAGGTTCGCGAGGTTGTCCCGAAGGGAGGTGGTGTTGTTGTCGTTGTTCTTTTCCAGGTGAAAGTTGAGATCTCCCAGTAGGATGTATTCCTCGGAGGGGAGGGCGTGTGGGGTGATGAAGTCGGTGATAACGTCGCAGAATTTTGCACGGGGTCCTGGAGGCCTGTAGAGGAGAGTGCCTCTGAGTGTGGTCTTGGGGTCGGTGTGGATCTGGAAGTGAAGGTGTTCGGCGTTAGCTAGGTTGACGTCTGAGCTGGTTGAGATGCGGATGGAGTTCTTGTGGACGATAGCGATGCCTCCTCCTGTTTGGTCGATGCGATCCTTACAGATGATCTTGTATCCTTCCGGGATGGCAATGGTGATGTCAGGGGCTGATGAGGCGTTCATCCATGTTTCTGTCAGGAAGGCGACGTCGGGAGAGACGGTGTCTAGTAGATTCCAAAGTTCGATGGCGTGTCTGTGGACCGAGCGGGTGTTGAGCAGGATGCATTTTAGGTGGTTGGTGTCGGGTCTCTGCTTGGTGTCGGTGGGTGAGGAGTTGGTTTTGGTGCCGTCGAACTTGCAGGAGTAGCAAGAGAAGGGTCCGTGGGTGTGTCCAGGAGCGGCTTGGACGCAGTTGAGGGAACGGCCGGGGTTAAGGGCTAGGAGGGTGGAGGCGTTGTAAGTAATGCGGGAGGGCTGGGCATTGCGAGGATCAGGGGCTCTGGCGCTGGGCGCGGTCCAGGCGCGGACGGGCGTAGACGGGCTTACCTTTGGTGCACCTTCGGCGTGGCCGTAGCGCGTGGACGTTGCGCGTGGGGACATTGGCCATAAATGGATGGTGGAGGGGGCGGAGCGTGGGAGGGGCAGCAGTTGGGAGGCAGGTTTCCCATGTGGATATGTTCGGGAGGTTGACTGTTGCTCAGAGGGTCTGGTGTACCCTATCCCAGTATTATTTTATAATGTGGCACTCCCAGAACATGTGTCTAAAGTTCACCTCTGGAGTTTGACAGCGGGGGCACGCGAATTGTGTGTCGGGATAGAAACGGTGTAATTTATCTGGCATGAGGTATGCCCGGTACAGGACATTAAACTGTATATTTTTGAAGCGTGCATTCCTGGAGACCTTTTTCGGATATTCCAGCGCTTGTTCCCATTCTTTATCATGGAATGCCCGACCCACGTCGTCATCCCATTTCTGTTGCAACCCGTCTAGGGAAATGTTAGTCAGCTCCCGGATCGCCCTGTAAAGCCAAGTAACTAAGTGTCTGCCCGCCCCCATCCGCAGTATCTTGTGCAACACAGGGTGCGTTGGGGGTTTACCATTTCGAAGATCCCAGTATTGGCGTCCGCTATCTAAAAGTTGCCTGTGCAGTAGGAATTGTCCTGGCGGGAGGTCATACCACTTGACCATTTGTGCATACGTTCTCAGCTGCCCGTCTTGGAACAAAGATTCTACCTCGGTCACATTGTGGTCTGTAGTGTAATATTTGTCTTTCCAGGGGAGTCCTACTAAGGGGAATAATGGGGAATACAGGGGCTGCCCTTTCGACATGCAGTGTATCCGTAACATACATTTGCGGGCCTGGGATACCTGCAGCGGGTGTGCACACAGTGGTTTGGTACCTGGCATTAACATTCTCCTGATGGCTGGGAGGGGTATTTGGCCTTCATCGGTAATTGTTTCCCCTATATGCCTTTCTGCTGTCTAATGAGACAGCCATTGGAGTTGTGCCGGTAGGATGTGTGCCTCGAAGGATGGAGCTTCCAGCCCTCCGCGTGTTGTGTGGATAAGTATAATGTGCGCAAAGCTACTCTATGGCGGCCATCTCCCCATATCAAGACTGTGAGTAGTGTGTCTAACTCCCGAAAGAAGGAGCGGGGTGGTATCACACGGAGATTTGTGAAGTGATAGAGCAATCTACGAACCATGATCATTTTGGCAATGGCTATGCGTCCGATGGGAGCCAGGGGCAGTGTTTTCCAGAAGTTCACCTCCGCTTATAGTCCCTCCATTGTTTTATGATGATTCCTCTTGTATAGGTCTTTGGGGAAATGGTATAACCTCACTCCTAGATATCGAGGGGCTACGGTACTCTATGTGATTTTCTGGGTGCCCACTGTGATGTCCAGGGGTGCCAGATGAGGACTAAGTGGGAAAATCGTAGATTTGTCCCAGTTGACTTTGAGACCCGTGGTCTCTTCGAAGTCCCGCAGTATTGCCCATATCAAGGTGAGGTCATCTGTGTCGTCCCAGACATAAATCAGAAGATTGTCTGCGTACAGCGATACACAGTGCATCGTGTCTGCTATTGGGATACACCACGCCTCCCCCTCCCACCATAACCGTATGGCCAAGGGCTCCACTGTCAGAGTGAATAGGAGGGGGGAGAGGGGGCACCCCTGACTGGTCCCTCGTTCCACCGGGAACGAGGGGGATACAAGTTTGCTGATTCTTACCCTGGAGGTGAGACCCTTATAGAGGAGTTGTGTGTACGCCAATAGAGTGGGGCCGACAATTATTTTCCGGAGGACTGCGAACAGATATGGCCATGTTAATGTGTCGAATCCCTTTTCGAGGTCTAGGATTTGGCACGCCGCACGCGGGAACCGGTCTTTTGCCCTGTCTTGGATGTGAAACAATCTGCGTAGATTTTGCGAGGTGTTACATCACGGTACAAAGCCACATTGGTCTGGGTGTACCATTGCTGGAAGGATTTGACTGTAACGTTCAGCTAATATTTTCCCCAGGATTTTACAGTCTGCGTTTAATAGCGTTATTGGACTATATGAGGCTGGGAGCGTGGGGTCTCTATGTAGCTTCGGAAACGTCACCAGGATCGGTTCCACAAGTGAGCCCAAGAGTTCACCTCTGGTCAGCGCATCTTCATACATGGATCCCATCTGGGCTGCTAGTCGGGCCGCGAAGGTGCTATAATACTCGAGTGGGAAACCGTCCATACCTGGCGCTTTGTTTCGGGCTGATGTTCTAATCGTGTGAGTTATGCCCGAGGGCGTGATCTTCGCCATTAATTCCTTCTTGTCTGTGGGTGGGATCCCGGGCATGGGCGATGGGCCAAGAAACTGAGTCAGCTCTGGATATGGCGCCTCTGTTGGGGCTCAGTAGATTTCTGAGTAGTAGTCATGAAATATGTGCATTATGTCTACTTGCGAGTGCTTAGGGTTTCCCGCTTTGTCTGTGAGTTCTGTGATTGGGTTTACAAGTGTGTCCTGTTTGGCTTGCCAGGTCAGGAGTGACAGAACTCTATTACCCTCCCGATGTACTCTGGTTGCGTATGTGCGAAAGTTATATTTGCAGAGGTCGCGTATGGTTTCTGCATGGGATGTTTTGGCTTCTGTGATTTGCACCAGGGTGGCTTTCCCTTGGTCCATGTATTTTGACAAGCCCGCCAGCTTAGCCTCTGTGGTTTGCAGTGCGTTTTCCAGTGTTCTCCGCACTCCCACTACATGTTGGGTGCAGTGTCCCCTGGTGCTGACCTTAAACGCGTCCCATTCTATTAATGTGGAGGACACTGTGCCGGTATCAAGTCCAAAGTGTTCTTGGATGTGGTCCCCGTGAATTTGACGAAACGCCTGATCAGAGAGGCACTCTTGTGGTACTTTCCACGTCGGGACGGGAAGATGGGGCGGTCTCCATCGAAGGGTCACTATTTGCGCATCATGATCTGACACAACTCTGCCTAGGAAGTCTGTGTGGTGCACCTTAGGGAGGAGGGCTGCGGAGCAAAGAAATCTATCGAGCCTGACTCGTAAATCACGCAGGATGGAGTGGAAGGAGTAGAATTTAGTGATTGGGTTCTGTGCTCTCCAGGCGTCTACCAGAGCCCACTGATCCACCCACTGTCGGAAGTGTTCCGTCTGTTTGAATGCGGGTGATTGCGCTGACGGAAGTGAGATCTGTCTGACAATCAGTTGTACAGTTAAGCAAAAAATCTAAAATCACTGTCATTTTTTTAAAAAGGGATTATTAAATATTTACAATTATCAAGACACTTAGCAAAGTAATTGTCTTATGTATACATATGTCTAAGCAATCGCCGGATGTTCAAATATTCGAAATCGCCACTTATAGTTACCGACATGAGCCAGCCACTCTACGTGATTATTCCTCAACTGCTAGCTCACAAATTTCTGTTGTTTAAAAGATCAGACATTGGCTAGAGTTACTGTAAGCAATGGTAGGGAACGTGTTGGACTTTAGAGGCATTAGATTTACTATTCCTGCTCCAGTATCAGCAACAGTAAGGAAAGTGTTGGCCTTTGGAAGGGTCAGATTTATTATTCCCACTCGAATTTAAGCAAATGTAGGGAAACTGTTGGACCTTGAAGGGACCACATTTACTGTTCCCATTCATTGTAAATAAAAGTAGGAACATTATTGGACAGTGATGGGATCATATTTACTAATCCTTCTCCTAATTTATTTTTTTAATTAACGGTCAAATATAGACTAAAAAAATAAAATTAAAAAAAATGAAAATGCAAAATGTATTCAATAAATATAAACAAATAAATTGAAATTAAAAAATACTAATTTTATATGAAATATTTAAAAAATGTCATAAAAACAGAACATTTCTGTTTAAACACTTCACTCCCCACTACCTTAAAAAACAGTGACAAAAAGTTAATGCTACTAACAAAATCAATACTATAGTAAGAATGAAAAATTAATGTTATTAAATTAATTATTGAATGAAACAATTATTAAAAACACAATCAATAAAAATAAAATTAATTAAAACAATGTAATAAATAAATTAATGTACCAACCAGTAACAATTGTGTAAAAATCATCAAACTATTCAAAAAAACAATGAACTAATTAATACACATAATAAACTATCACTTAAAAAATAAATCACATAAAAATGTATTTTCATCTAATAAAAATAATTAACATTTAACGAAAACTTCCCACCCTGACCCCCTACAGACCTAGCAACTACCTACTAAATTAACAATGTCTAATTGAGTGAATTAAAATTACATTTAATTTAAAAACCTTAATATACTGTATACTAAAACAAACTAAACATAAAACATTATAATGCTAATAACTAAAATAACTATTTATCAAATTCATTGGAAATGAAATTTTATACAACTATACTTACCAAATCGATGTAATACACAATTATATTTAATACAATGAAATTAAATACCTAAACCTTAAATTCTTACCATTGGTATTAAATCCCACGATGCGATATTGTTTCAGCAACATTTTGGTCAAACATCCACATCACCATGTCAGTGTGAAATCTTGACGACTTTGAGAGTTAAGTGGCAGAATTTGTTTAAGTAACACCAGGACTGCATGCTCTTTTACAAGCTATTATGTACATTGTAAGGAATTTCACATCTTGTTGCTCAAACAAAATATCGGATTGTAAAGGGGCCTTTTCTAGGGAACAGATATTCTCATTGTGTCCTCTCCTTTCTTTCGGTCCCTGATGTTGTTTTGCAACAATTATTGGCAATAAATCCAGCACAGGCTGCAAAAGAAGATTTAATTATTTAGAGGAAGCCACTGTTGAACTGATTTTTTCTTTCATTTGGCCTCCGAGATTGCTCTTCCAACAGTTACTAACAATACATTCAGCAGCGGCTGCGAAGGCATATTTTTTCATTTATTTACCCATAACCACTATTAAATATGTGAGCACCAACACCGGACTGTGAAGTTGAACTTTCAACTATTACTAACAATACATCCAGTACTGGCTGGAACAACCATATTTTTGCCCCAAGCAAATACTTCCAATGCATTACCTAATATAAAATGTTTATATTTATATGAATACATACACTACTGCGACAGATGCCAATGCCCCAGTGATGGTTGTTTAATTGGGGGCTTTCTAGTGTCTGAAGCTTCTAAATTATAAGCTTTAAAATGTAAATGTAACAAGAGGCACAGACCGCCCTTAAGTACACCCAATTCCTCACCATTCACACAGTACAGTGCCACAGTTTGTTGAATAGCTTCTGTGCAGCAGCAAGCCATGACGTAGGGCCAAGCAACACACTATATAATAATGTTTATTTTATTGGCATGCTTCATTCTGGTTGAACTTCCTTGAAGCAATTTTAGTTGGCTTTCAAAGTTGCTCCCACAGCAATTGTTAATATTACATCTAAGAAAAATATTCCTACTGTAATGAAGCAACCCTTTGTTGTCGCTCAACATCATCTGGTTGTAAAGTTTACTGTGTAATAAGCTGTTTATTTGTTTTGTGTCGCTTGGTATGGGCGGACTGCGTGTTTACCTATTGATTGCAGCTGGCCTCTGATGATGCTCGTTCACCAGTTACTGACAATAAATCCAGCAGGTCCAGTAAAGGGAGATTTTTCTCTATCTGTCTGTCTGTCTCGGTATCTATCTGTCAGTCTATGCATCTGCCAGCCTCTTCATCTGCCTGTCTGACAGTTTTCCCACCCATCTATCTGTTTGCTTGCCTATCTGTCCGCCTGCTTCAGAATCTCTCTACCGGCCTGTCAGCTTATCTGGCAATCTCCCTACCTTCTATCTGTCTGTCTAACAGCTACTCAGTCAGTCTCACTTTCTGCTGCTCAGTCAACCTGCCTGCCTATCTTCCAGTCAGCCTGCCTACTTACCAGTCAGCCTATCTGTCTCACAGTCAATCTACCAGGTAGTCAGGTGTCTCCAAGAGCAGTCAGTCTGACTGTCTGCCAGGCAGTCATTCAGCTTGTCAGTCAGTCAGCCATATCTGCCTGCCTTCGTGGCTATCTCCCTTTCTATCTAGCTCACTTCCTATTTCACATTATTTATATTATATGTGTAGTACTAACTTCTATCATCTCACTAACATGGAACCCAATTTTTGTACTACAGCACAAACAAGAAGCATTGCTTTATATTCCAAGTAAACGCAACATACCTCATGTCTATTTACCTGTCTATTGGACTATCTATGCATCTACCTAACAAAGCACCCAGAAGAGGCTGCAAGAGTACAATTGGTACTTATTTAGCCATAGCTGCAAACATAAATGTATGTTTCATTGAAAATATGTTTGGTTTTTCATTCCAACCGACCTCTTATGTTGTTTATTTACAACTAATCCAAGTGTACATTTTTTATACATAGACACTAGTAAAAGTGTCAATTTCATTGGAGACGTGTGTGCTTAATTTTAGGTCCTACCTGCAGACAGCTCTAGCTCGATGTTGTCAGAGCCCCATTGTGTAAAATACAACATATTACGGATTAATTATGAAAGATTAGCACAGTACTGTTGTGATGTAAAGGCATGCAATGTATTGCATTGACTAACTTACTATCATAAAAGTCTGCAGAAACAGTGCAAAGTTGTGTGGCATCAATATAGGGCCCGATTCCGATGTTGGACGGACCGGAGTCCGTCTGACATCGGTCAGGAACTGTAACTGACCGACCTCCTGTCGTCGGTTACAGACCTGCAAGTAGGATGCGACTGAACCCTGTTTGGTCGCAATCCTATACTCAACAATGGGAGCATGCATTCCGAACAGAATGCATGCTCGCATTGTTAACTGCAGAGGTTCAGTTCATCCCTGCACCTCATGGCAGACTCCAAGATGCCTGCCACTGGGTGCAGGGATCAACAAGGGGCATCATAGGTACCCCCTAGGCCGCCATTTAGTGTCCTCGCACCCATGGGAGCCCTACTGGGGGCCCCCAAAGACAGTTTCCCACTAACTTTTTGTGCCGAAAAGACTGGCACATAAAGGCAGTGGGAAACTGCCCTCTTACTCACTGGGTCGAAAAGAGGCGGTCGGGGGAGTACTGAAGGGTTTCTGGATGGCGGACGGGCTCTTCGAGCTCATCGTAAGCCATCTGGAAAATCGACTCGCAATCCTTTCAAACAAGCTCATCAGAATGGCTCGGTCGGAAAGGAATCCGAACGGCACATTCAGATGCAGGCAGGAGCCGGCGCAGTGATCAGAGCGAGCACAAGTCGTGCAACTCAACACCCTCAGCAAGTTGTTTAGCCTGCCAGTCTCCCGAGGAAGCCCTACACAGGAACAATAAGTACAGGTACTTCTGACCCATAACATTTGATAAGAGAGGAAAGTGACTTACCTATGTTATGCGCTTTGCACAATAAGCAACACGTTTTGCACTGGTCCTGACGAAGGTCCGCCGACCCTTCTGGGCGATACTAGGACTGAAACATGTTGACTACTCACTTGGACTAATAGGTGCCATAGAATAGTAACATTTCTATACAGGCGCCGCCTCGATTTTATTCTTGCCCCATCTTGAACTGAATACAATTCCCTCACTGCTAAACTGCAGGTAATTTTAATATTCACTTCACCTACATGCACTTTATTTCTGGTCACTACTGTTGTCATCATTTGGTCTCCTTCCGGGTGGAGGAGAGCATACTTTACAATAAAGACCCAATTAATGATGCTGTCACTGCTGTCACATTACACAAGAAGCGGATACTCAAGATATACCGCTCCACCACCCCTGTACGTGAATGAGGGTTTTTTAAGACGACCAAGATACCAGACCCTGGTTGTAATACAGGTACAAGTGATCCATTCTCCTATGATTTTGTAACTTTTTGTATTAGAAATAGATACATGGTCTGAGAAGCGGACCTTGATGGAGAGCACACGAGAACTGTGATGTCAACGAATAGCCAAATTATCCCAATCTCTGGGTGTGTGAAAGACCTGTCATTCCCACGTCTACTGTGGGACATCTTGGAATTGTTGAAGTCTGCAACATGTGAAATACCTGGACAATGGACCATTTTCGGGATGTTACAACTAAAAGGGTGTTGCCTATGGACTTTAAAGTTTAGAACCTATTATTTGCCCAGAACTCGGCGGGAGAACTCTTTTTACCCTGGCTTGCAACAGAACTCTTTCCCCCAGAATTTTACTGGTTCCTTCCCCAGACTTTGTTGGATTTTCTTGCAAAGCCCCTTCTACAGCTCTATGCAGAACTCCCTTTCAACCCATTACAGACCCCTTCCATGATTTCCCAAAGCCCCTTGAATGGACTTTGAGAGGTTTAGACCTCAGTGTCTCCTTTAGACGTTAGCTTAAGCATGCTTTAGACTGACACTTATTTCCGACCCCCTGAAGACTCTTGACTGAGCATCAGAGATGCAAATGCTTGTTTCTCCATATTTATGCTTGTTTCAACTATGGAACGCTTGGATTTCTGAGACTCTTTAAATAACTGAATGATTCTTCTACTTGAGATTGTGTTTAGGATAATTGGTAACAAACTCTGTTGAACTTGACTAACGATTCCTGGTCCTACTTCTGTAGCAAAATGGGCTGCACTGTTAAGGTAGAGGTTCACTGATAACTCCTGTTCCCCTTAGTGACATTAAGAAAAGATTCATCAGAGGATCAAGAGTAAGAATATACATAGAATAAGTGTGGTCCCAGAAAACGCTGTATCAGGAGTGCATGGCATTCCTTGGTCTCGCCTCATCCACTCGTAACCCTTCGTATCCATCCCCTCAGTTTTCAGTTTTGTGCTTTAAGGCCCCCTACAGCTTGTCTGTTGCTCCTCTTCCAATTCTTGGGAAATTATGTATTTCAACTTTGCATTGCAAGTGCTCTCAAACTGTTGCTTCTGTTATGTGGCTCCAGTACCTTTTTTATATTTGATTTACCATTATAAAATGGTTGTTGACCATCTGATAATGGTAAATGACAAGTGGCAAAAGGGACACCAGTGAGTGACTAAACATATGCAGACTTAGCAACAGTCTCGAAACGCCTTGTCTGTGTTAGAAAAACTTCCAATACAGCTGCACATGTATAGACACGCACCAGTGGCCAATTTGACAATTCTAATTTACAATTCTAAGAGGGCAGCCATCATGGTATTTTTATCATAAAATAATATCCCATTCCAAGATTGCTGCAATGCATGTGCCTGCGGGAACATGAATTACCACAGACAGGCAACCATTTATCTGTCTATTTTCGATTTTGGACAATACCATTGGCAAGACCAAAAGATCTCCACTCACCTTTTCATGGCGAGATCTTTTGGCTTTGCCAATGCTTTTTCTTCCACTGCTATTACTCCATGCACTTTGTTTTGCATGGACAATAACCGCCACCTACAAGTTCATGGGAACTGCCTTTAGAAAAACGAACAAAAGTGCAATGTACACTTTTCTCCTAATGGTAACAAGTGCTAAAACTGAGGCAAATACTACGTTAGCATTTTCACTAGGGTTTAAATGACCCCATTTGTGATATCTGTGCAAACATGCAATTTGAACTGTTGGAACATAATTGCTACTCACTAGGGCACATTATCTCAAAGACCTCCAAACTGCAAATATATACTTGAGAAAAATGTGTGTCAAAGAAAAACAGAAGTGGATAAATCAAATTTGTTTCATTCTCTCCTTCCCAACAGAGCGCACAACTGGAGAAAATTTAGTTGGCTTTGTGACATGCCACCTCCAGAGAAGTGACCTATCTCGCAGTGGTACCAGTTATGAAATAATACCATCACTCCATGAACAGGCTGGATGCATTCTTAGTGTGAAAGGAGAAATTGATTTTGAGAAATCGCGTCCCATGAGTAGAAGGAAATATATTTCTTTGAAATAAGGATACTGATATTTCAAGGCCTTCACCTGATACATTAATTTCAAGCTATGCAGTTAGTTTACTTTTTTCAATCAAAAGTTAGAAATGCAAATATAAATATAAATATATTCAAGTGAATTTAATGCGGGTAAGATAGAGGTGCTCTATTGTTCTATGGATAGGATTCCCTCTGTGTTGCCCAGTAATTTTTGGCCCACCGTTACCTCGTCCGTGGTTCAGCCAGTGAAGACGGTCCGCAACCTGGGCATCATGTTTGATAACAAACTTAGGGGGTCATTAGGATCGCGGACGGACTTGAGTCCGTCCGCGACCCCAGAGCATGAGGGAACGTCCGCATGGGCTGCGGCGTTCCCTCTGTGCAGATTAGGATGTGACCGCCAGGGTGGCGGTCACATCCTCTATTTTTAACATTGCTGCGGGTGGAGCTTCAAGCTGCACCCGCAGCAATGTTAAAAATGCATGCACAGCATTTGCGTGCACAAAGCGGCAGGCACCGCGCGGTGCCTGCTGCATTGTGCACGCAAATGCAGGGGGGTACCATAGGTACCCCCCATGTGCACCCCCCACCCCCCACTACACCTAGGGGGCCCGCAATGGGCCCCTGCAGTGCAGTTACACATGCTTTTCCACGGCGGAAAAGCCGCCGCGGAAAAGCATGTTTCCATGCACATCCTAATCTGGCTGAAGGTGTCTAAGAGACACCTTCACCATTTTAGTGCTTTTCCGCCGCGGTTGTAAGCCAGCCGCGGCGGAAAAGCTGCGGACCTAAACCATGACCCACCAGCCATCCTAATGTGGCGGTGGGTCCTGGTGGGTCCGCAGAGGATTTTCCGCATCCTCCGGGCCGGCGGTGGCTTCCGCCGGCCCGGAGGATGCGGAAAATCCTCCATCCTAATGACCCCCTTACTATGGAAGCTCAGGTTGCGAAAACTGTGACATGTTGTCTGGCCATTATTAGATCATTGCGGAAGATCCTCCCTCTGCTACCCTCACATGCCCGTGCCTTAATAGTACATAGTACTATTCTTAGTAGACTTGATTATTGTAATGCCTTGCTACTCGAGTCTCCTACATTTCTGTTTGACAGACTGCAGAGGATTCAGTCAACTGCAGCCAAGTTGGCTTTGGGTTGGCCTAGAAGGTCCGCCTCCTCTTTGGCCTTGGCAGAACTAGACTGGCTTCAGTTGAGACAGAGAGTTCAGTTCAAGTATATTTGGATAGTGTTTAAAACCTTGCATGGGTTGGGGCCTGTGTCTATGCAAAGAAAGTTTGAGTGGTAAGCTCCTGTGAGAAGTTTTCGCTCTTCTTTGGCGAGACTGGCAAAGATTACTAGATTCAGGAAAGTTAGGGCAGGTGGGAGATCCTTTGGGATAGCTGCTGCTAAACTTTGGAATCAGCTCCCATTGGAGCTTAGACAAGTTAGTGACCTCCTTGTCTTTAGAAGGAGACTAAAAACCTGGCTGTTTCCTAAAACTTAGTTGGATATCGGTATTGGGGCACATCTTCCTTTCTGTACTCTAAGTTGCTAGCGCCAGGATGCCTTCTAGGTGATAGTGCGCTTTATAAATCAAATAAATAAATAAAATAAATCAAAGACAACACAAACTTTAGCATAGAGAATTGGAAGAGTACACCCATTTTGCATCAGCAACATTAAGTTTGATTTTTTGGTATTGTGGTAGTTCACTCAAGCCTTAAAACCTTTAACTGTCAGATTAAAATGGTTGAATCCTGACTTATCAATTAAGCAAAATGTATTGTTTGATTTCAACCCAAAGGTTTGTTTTAATGGAGTGTGGTAACAAAATGTCTGCCACAAATTAGCTGGAGTCCTCACCGCCCTCCCTTGCTTCCAGTGCCCTATTTTGTGACCTGTGGAAGGTGGCAGAGGGCAGCCTTACTATTGACGCAGCATCCACCAGATAGTCCATTTGTAACACCTTGTGCGGTCTGAGCTCAAAGGCCTGAGAACACCTCCGAATATTATGCTGGATCAGTACCCAAATTAGGGTATGTTAGACCATCACCATTTCAACAATTGCTCCTCCAAGAAGACCACCATGTATGCCATGGTGATTTTACAAGGGCTCCATTCAAAAGCGTCTGATGTACTGGAAGGAACTCTAAAAATGTCACAGACATTTGTGATGGGGTCCTGCAAATGTACAAACATTTGGGGATGCATTTTAAGTGCCAACATGTGGTGGCAGCAATGCCACCATGATAAATGTGCCCAGTGGAATTGCTGTTACAAAGGTTTTTTCCTTTAAGCCCTACAGCAACCATGGTGTTAGAAGCAACCTAGGAGACCACACCAAGCACTGTGGTTAGAATTAATACAACGGATCTTACCCTGCCAGAGTGGTGGACTGGAAGATTGCCTTGTTTAAAAATGTAATCAGGCCAGTTACATGTTAATGGACCACCCAATTATATAACACAAAACAACTGGGTCCCTTTAACATATTTGTTGAGGGGTACCTAGTTATTTTTGCCATGCCAGGTTTAACTGCCAGCACTGATCGTTTAGTCAGACCACCCTACAGGCATATACAATGGCCTTGTGCTGAGTGTCTAAATGGACCATCAACCCCACCTCCCTCGCATGGGCACTCTAACAAAGTCCTCCCAAACAGACATGGGCTGATTAGGATGGAGGATTTTCCGCATCCTCCGGGCCGGTGGAAGCCACCGCCGGCCTGGAGGATGCGGAAAATCCTCTGTGGACCCACCAAGACCCACCGCCACTTTAGGATGTCTGGTGGGCCCTGGTTTCCGTCCGCAGCTTTTCTGCCGCGGTTGGCTTACAACCGCGGCGGAAAAGCACTAATATGGTGACGGTGTCTCTCAGACACCGTCAGCCAGATTAGGATGTGCTCGGAAACATGCTTTTCCGCGGCGGCTTTTCCGCCGTGGAAAAGCATGTGTAACTTTACATGTGCTTGCCCGTTGCGAGCCCCCTAGGTGAAGGGGGGGTGGGGGGTGCACATGGAGTGTACCTATGGTACCCCCCAGCATTTGTATGCAGAAAGCGGCAGGCACTGCGCGGTGCCTGTCACTTTCTACATACAAATGCAATGCATGCATTTTTAACATTGCTGCGGGTGCAGCTTGAAGCCGCACCCGCCGCAATGTTGATAATAGAGGATGTGACCACTGTGAGAAGTTGGCCCGATATGCAGTGTTCACTATTCTAGCGACCACTATGCATCGGTCCAAACGACCCTTATGGTGATTGGTTGTAAGTCAACCTTAGACCAGCTATCCTAGTAGCGTGGATACGAGCAGTCTTCGGGCTAAACTCTAGAGGGCGTGTTAAGCCAGCTGTTATACCATCACATACCCCTTGAACACCAAGTGAAAGGACACCACACAAGTGTTATGAAAATAAACAGTGTATTTATTAGAATCACAACAGCCCTGTACTCTTTATGAGGACAGGGTACTAAGCACACAACGAAACTCTTAAGAAAATACTTCAAGTGCACAATTAATACAAGTGCCCGAGGGCACGGAAAGTTTAGTGGTCTCGGGCGGACCCGATAAGGCAAGTCGGAAGCGAGGGACTCGGGACCCTTAAATAAGGAGGCTATGCGGGCACCGAAATGCCGAAGTTACCTAGCCCCAAGGGCTGCGGCTGCACAAGTCTTTACAGACGTCGGGAGTCTTCGCTGACGGACCAGGAGCCTGAAGGAAGGAGTTGCTGGCCGGCGACCAGTGGAAAATAGTTCGTAGAGATCCAAGCCTGGATCAGGGATGGATGACACCTGAAAGCAGAGGGGACCAAGTTCGTACTACTACCCAGTAGTCAGAGGGTACCAGGAGGGCACCGGATGATCGTCACCTCGACTAGGTGAGTGGGCGACGCTAGGCTCTGCAGTCTCACGGACCAGGAGGCGTTGTCGGCGACCAGGATGGAGGTGCGAGCTGTCCCACGAAGGTTGATGCTGTCGGCATCGCTGGGCCCAGGATTGGGGCAACAAGCCTTGGCAAATTTCAGGGCCACGTGGTGGGCCTAAAATGGCGTCTTGAGTGGACCAGGAGGGTCCGGGGTGCTCCTCTCGCAGAAGGGAGCAAAGGCCAGTCTGGAGCAACCAGACCAGCAGCGTTGGTTGTCGGGTGTCGTCAAGAAGGTAACAAGCCAGCGGCTAGTAACCAGACAACGTGCTGAACAGCAAAGAGCAGAAGGGCCCCACGCAGATCGTGGAGATGCTGGGAGGCTGCACTTCGGTGCTGGAGCTGCTCAGGGTCGGGGCTTCTCGGACCCCAGAGCACTCACCAGAGGATCCCTTCGGTGGTCGTGCTGATTTAAGAAAGCGTGCAGGTTTTGATGATGGCCGGTCCCTCGAGGTCTCGTCGCACCCACGGATCTCAGCTGAGCTGACAATGTGGGTAGAGGTCAGTGGTGCCAGGGAAGCCGGTTCTCGTCGAGCTGGGCAGTCGGATTCCTGAGGAAGGACTTGCAGCAAACCGCAGAGTTCTTAGATGGTGCCTGCGGATGCAGGGTGACTACTCCTTAGCCACAAGGGAGAAATCTTGAGAAGAGTCGAGAGTTCCTTTCGTAGAAAGTATTCTTGATTCAAAGATGATCTAATTTGGAAGGGTCCCCGCTCCTGCCTTTATCCTAAAGAAAGGGGTGGGTACATGACTAGGTCCTGCCCTAGGGGTGGGACCAGGAAGGGGGGTAGTTACACCCCTCTCCCCTGCCGGACTTTCCCCAGGTCAGGGGCTGGGCGCCCCTGGAACTGGTTCTAACCGGCAGATGCGTAGAGAGCACCGGGGTGCCACTCCGCAGTCACCTTCTTGTAAAGCCCTGCCTACCCAGGATACACAAAACCCTGTCTGGGATGGTGCGATCACCGCCCCGGACAGGAAACCCTTTGTCCAAGCTCTCCTCGCTGGAAGGACTCCCAGCAGCAGGAGGTCAGACTCGTGTCTGTGGTGGCAGCATCCATTTTGTGGAGCTGAGGCTTCAGTTAACTTTAACCGGGGTTCACAGTTACGTACATGTCGTGTCCCTCTAGAAGGGCGGAATGCCAACCTCTTCGCCAGTATTGGTGCGGGGTCACCATCCCGATTCGTATGACACCTTACTCGACATGTCTTGATAACGCGATACCGAAGTTAGCGATATGGTATGCGTTATCATGGAACAGCCATTGGGTCTTGGTTCCGCAAGCTGCAACCGGGCTCGGCTCGTGCCAGAGCCCAATTCACACGATTCCATGCACTCTGCCTTCAGGATTGTCAAGGCCTGCCATAGGAGTGACTGATAGGAACTCGGGTGTCCATTTTAGGGTTAGATATAGGGATACTATACCTACAGCAACGGGCGAGCACGCCACGTCGCCCCAGCTGTCGCGCAGCCAGTTGTGTCAGATTTAGATGGCCACCCAGGGGTGGCATAATACATGCTTCAGCCCCTGGTAGGCCCTGGGTACACCGATGCCCTGAGTTACAGGGTCTGACAAGGTGGCCCAGTTCCAATTGGGTAATGCACTTAAGGTACACACATCAATTTAGCGAGAGAACAGCTAGGCTGTGGGACTGATTGGCAGGCCCAAAGCCCGAGAAAGTCGTAAACCAGTGAAACAAAAGCAAAAAATCTGGGTGATCATAGGATTGCAGACCCTACTCTCCTACATGACCCCCCCCCCCCCAAACGTTGGGACAATAAACTAACCTTGACCAGGTGAGTCTTCTTGTTCTAAGTAGAAATACCTGGAGAGCCCATCTGCATTGCCATGATCAGTGCCAGGTCTATGCTCCACTGTGAAGTCCATCCCCTGTAGGGAAATGGACCACCTGAGCAGTTTGGGGTTTTCACCCTTCATCTGATTTAGCCATAAGAGGGGCTTATGGTTGGCCTGAATCTTGAAATGAGTGCCAAACAAGTATGGCCTCAGTTTCTTCAGGGCCCAAACCACAGCAAAGGCCTCCCTCTCAATAGCTGACCAATTTTTCTCTCTGGGGGTCAGCCGTCTGCTTATAAAAGCAATGGGCTGGTCATTACCATCAAAATTCAGTTGAGATAGAACAGCTCCCACACCCAACTCAGAAGCATCTGTTTGGACAATGAATGGTTTGGAGTAGTCTGGACTCTTGAGGATAGGTGCCGTGCACATGGCCGGTTTTAGGTCATCGAATGCTTTTTGACAGCTCGCTGTCCACTGAACCTTTTTTGGCATTTTCTTACTTGTCAGTTCATTGAGCGGAGTCACAATCGATCCGTAATTTCTGACAAACTTTCGGTAGTAACCAGTCAGGCCCAAGAAAGCTCGAACCTGAGTCTGGGTGGTTGGAGGAGCCCAGTTCCTGATTGACTGTATTTTGCTCTCCAGTGGTTGAACTTGGCCTCCACCGACAAGGTGGCCCAAGTATACAACCTGTGTCTGCCCTATCTGGCACTTGGTAGCCTTGATAGTGAGACCTGCTGCTTGCAGAGCCTCTAACACTTTCCGCAGGTGGACCAGGTGATCCTCCCAGGTGGAGCTAAAGACAGCAATATCGTCAAGATACGCCGCACAGAAGTCATCCAGCCCAGTGAGAACATGATTCACCAACCGTTGGAAGGTGGCAGGTGCATTTTTCAAACCAAAGGGCATCACCACAAACTGATGATGCCCACCAGGGGTAGAAAATGCGGTCTTGGGCTTGGCGTCCTCAGCTAACCTGATTTGCCAATACCCAGCTGTCAGGTCAAATGTACTTAAGTAGTTGGCAGAAGCCAATCTATCTATAAGCTCATCTGCCCTTGGTATTGGGTGGGCGTCAGTCTTAGTGACTGCATTGAGACCCCTGTAGTCTACGCAGAACCTCATCTCTTTCTTACCACCCGGGGTGTGAGGTTTCAGCACTAGAACTACGGGACTAGCCCAAGGGCTATCCGAGGGTTCAATGACTCCCAACTCCAACATTTTCTGCACTTCAGTTTTGATGCAGTCTCTAACGTGATCGGGCTGCCTGTAGATTTTACTCTTGACGGGCAAGCTGTCACCAGTGTCAACCTCATGGGTACACCAATTGGTCTGACTGGGTGTTAGAGAAAACATATGCCGGAAGGATTGAAGAACCTGTTTACAATCCTCCTGTTGATGTTCGGAGAGGCTGCCACAAAAGACAAACCCATCTACCGATCCATCGTCAGGATTCTGAGTGAGCAGGTCTGGGAGAGGGTCACTCTCTTCCTCCTGTCCCTCATCTATGGCCATGAGCAAGCTCATGTCCTTCCTGTCGACATATGCCTTGAGCCTGTTGACATGGAGCACCCTGTGGGGGCTCCGGGGAGTTCCAAGGTCCACCAGGTAGGTGACCTCTCCCTTTTTCTCCAGGATGGTGTAGGGCCCAGACCATTTGTCTTTGAGTGCTGCTGAGGCCACCGGCTCCAACACCCACACCTTCTGTCCAGGCTGATAAACAGTCAGGACAGCCTTTTGGTCATGCCAAGCTTTTTGGAGTTCTTGGCTGGCCTTAAGGTTTTCAGATGCCTTCTCCATGTACTCGGCCATCCGCGAGCGGAGACCAAGGACATAGTCCACTATGCTGGTTGCAGGCTTTTTGAGAGGTCTCTCACATCCTTCCTTCACCAAACACAGGGGTCCTCTTACAGGATGCCCGTACAAAAGTTCAAAAGGGCTGTAGCCAACCCCCTTCTGTGGGACTTCTCTGTAAGCGAATAAAAGGCAGGGAATCAGGACGTCCCATCTACGCCAGAGCTTTTCAGGTAGTCCATGAATCATCCCTTTTAGGGTCCTGTTGAACCGCTCAACAAGCCCATTGCATTGTGGATGATAGGGTGTAGTGAACTTGTAGTTGACACCACATTCCTTCCACATAGCAGTCAAGTAGCTCGACATGAAGTTTGCACCTCTGTCAGAGACAACCTCCTTAGGGAAGCCCACTCTGGAGAACACTCCAACTAGGGCTCTTGCCACAACAGGTGCTGTAGTGGTCCTAAGGGGAATAGCTTCATGATACCTGGTGGCATGATCCACTACCACCAGTATAAACTTGTGCCCTGATGCTGTTGGGGGTTCCATTGGACCGACAATGTCAATCCCCACACGTTCAAAGGGCACCCCCACCACAGGCATTGGTATAAGGGGGGCCTTTGTCGTGCCACCTGACTTACCACTGGCTTGGCAAGTGACACAGGAGCGACAAAACTCCTTGGTATCTTCGTTCATGTGAGGCCAGTGAAAGTGCGAGACAAGCCTGTCCCATGTCTTCGTCTGGCCTAAGTGTCCTGCTAAGGGAATCTTGTGGGCCAAGGTAAGAAGGAAACCACGCTGAGACAAGGGGATAACCAGCCTCCTGGTCATGCCAGGCTTGGGGTCTCTTGCCTCAGTGTACAGGGGTCCATCCTCCCAGTATACCTTGTGGGTACCTGTGGCGTTCCCAGCAGCCTCAGCAGCAGGCTGCTGTCTGAGGGGTTCAAGGGAAGGGCAGTCTAACTGGTCCTTCCCCAGGTCTTCTCGTGTGGGTCCCCCTGAGCCCAGAAACTCAATTTGATCAAGTTCGAGTTCTTTAGGTTCAGTTTCCCGCAATTCCTGGAGGTCAGCCTCCTCTGAGACCTGATCCTCGACCTGGGGCAAGGGGGAAGGCGCTGCCTTAACCCAACTGCTCTTCTTCTTGGGAGGTGTCTGGTCCGTTGTTCCAGGATCCAGCACCTGTTCAGTGGGGCATCGTCTGACCTGTGACCTGGTCACAGCAAGCACATGTGCTGGCAAGCCTAACATCTCCATGTGAGTCCGGTGCTCCACTTTTGACCATTGCGATGACTCCAAATCATTGCCCAACAAACAATCCACTGGGAGGTCTGAACTAACAACAACCTTTTTCTGGCCATTTACCCCTTCCTCAGGAGAAAGCAACAATCGCCATACTATGACTGGTAGTGACGTTGCTGGCATTGGTCACCAGGAAATCTGTACCTGGCATGATCTGTCCAGGGTCATCAAAGTTAGGCGTCACCATGGTGACACTGGCACAAGTGTCCCTATAGGCCTGAGCCATTCTTCCATTGATCAAAGGCGTCTGTCGGTATTTGCCCAAAGTATTGGGACTGACATCAGGGGATATATCCACATTTATTTATTTATTTAATTTATATCGCGCGTTATAACCACCGGGGTCTCTAAGCGCTGTTTGTCCAGATTTACGTGGTGAGATGTTACATTCACTTGAACCCACCTGTGCACTTAAGGTCTGTTCCATGCTTGTTTAAACAGTACAGTTTTTAGTTTTTTTCTGAAGGATAGTAAGTTACTTTCCTTCCTGAGTTCTGGGGCCAGTTTGTTCCATAAGGCTGGGAGCGTGTTGGAAAACGCACGGCCCCCCACCGTGGTCAATTTGAAGCGGGATTGGGACAGAAGAGTAGCGTCCGACGAGCGCAAAGTCCTACCCGGTGTGTAGGGGGATAGTCGGGATTTCAGATATTTTGGTGCTTTGCCATACAGAGCCTTGTGAGCGATACACAATCCTTTAAAGATAATCCTCTGACGAATTGGGAGCCAGTGCAACTCCTGCATCAGGGGAGAGGAATGAGCAGTCCTGGGTTTTTTATAGATCAGCCTCGCTGCATCATTCATAACCCCCTGTAGTTTGCCCAGCAGCCGCTGGGGCAAACCTATGTATAGGGAGTTCCCGTATTCCAGCCTAGCCAGAATTGTGGCTGAGACCACGTGTCTCAGAGTAGGGAATGAAAGTAAGGCAGAGATCTTCCTTAGTTGTCTTAGAAGGCCTATGCAGGTACCCACTACCGTGGTAACTTGTTTTTCCATGGATAATTTGTTATCCACATATAGGCCTAAACTTTTGATTGCGGATGCTGGTTTCGGTGGTGTACCCAGCTCCATAGGCCAAAATTTCTCACTCCAAGGGTTGCCCGAGATAGAAATGGGCAACACTTCCGTCTTATCCGGGTTGACTTTCAAGGAGTTCTCGGACATCCAGTTGACCGTGGCTTTCAGTATGTCCTGCAGCCTAGTGGATGCTCCCGGGCCATCATCCAGCCGGATGATTATCTGGGTATCATCGGCGTAGTTGTACACTAGGCAGTCCATCCTATTCAGGAGGGCGATTAGTGGCTGCAGGTAGATATTAAAAAGTAGGGGTGACAAGGCAGAGCCCTGTGGGACCCCACAGGTGATCGGAGCAGAGGTGGAAAGTAGATCTCCCAGCTGTACTCGTTGTGTCCTACCCTGCAAGAATGATGTAAGCCATGCATGTGCTGTACCCATGATGCCAAAGGATCTCAACCGCGACAGAAGCTGTTTGTGACACACGGTATCAAACGCCGCGGAGAGATCCAGTAGTATCAGGGCGCTCGGTGTTTTTACGTCAGCCCGAGTTCTTAGCTCATCTAGGATGGATAACATAACTAGTTCTGTGCTATGATTAGCACGGAACCCTGCCTGATTGGTCTCCAGCAAGTTGTTACTCTCTAGATGGCCCGAGAGTAGAGCTAACACATGCTGCTCAATCACTTTAGCCAAAAAAGGCAACTGAGAGATGGGCCGAAAGTTTTTCAGACACTTCGTGTCCGAACCAGGTTTCTTCAGTAAAGGAATCAGACGAGCCTCTTTAAAAGCTAGAGGGATCTGTCCTGTACGGAGAGAAGTAACAATAAATGCAGAACCTCTTCCTCAATTCCTGGTACTGCCAACTTGAATACGTCAGGAGGGCATGGATCCACCAAGGAACCCGATTTAACTCGGTCTATGATTTTAAATAGTTCCTGTTTAGAAATTGGGGAGAACTCAGCTAATGGTGAGATGTTTAACGGGGCGGTAAGGTCCGGTAGGCAAGGACATTCGAGGGGTGTAGTTGCAGCAATTTCGTCCAAAATATCGGATATCTTCTTTACGAAGAAGTCCTGAAACCTCTGACAGTCCTCCTGAGTGAACTCGGGACTTTGCTCTTTATTTACCCTGAGCTCCACCAGGACCCGAAAGATTTCCTTTTGCGGATTTCTTGCTGCAGCTATTCTTTCCTCGAAGAACGCAGCCTTCCTAGATTGTATGGCTAGTTTATAATGAGCTAAGGATGAGACGTATTCTTGTTTGGCAATGGCGTCATATTTTTTACGCCATGCCCGTTCTTTCTTCCTAACCCCACGTTTCATCTCCCTTAGGGAATCATTGTACCAAGGAGCCCCAGCTCCTCTCGCCACCTTCTTCACCCTGCGAAGAGGTGCCACCACATCAATGGCACTCCCCAGTTTATGCTGGAGGTGACCACACAGGACATCAACGTTGACATCCTGCTCTTTTGCTGCAGGGGGGTGTTCCAAGAGGTGTACCAATTTATCCCCATCAAGATTTCTCCATTTCCGGGCCATTTTCCAGCCCTCCCCAGGTTTGGACAGGTGGCCCCTCAATAAGAGTCTACCCTTTATTAAAGAATGGTCAGACCAGGCACAGGGAAGAATTTCCGTAGCACCCTGGGCTGGCATGGTAGTCCAGACTAAGTCGAGCACATGTCCTTTCTCATGTGTCGGTCCCTTGACCTGTTGGGTAAGACCTAAGGAGGAGATCGCCTCCTCGATCTGTAATGCTTGTCCCTCTTTGGGGGATTTTTCCCAATGATAGTTGAAGTCCCCGACAACAACCATTTTATCATATCTTGTGCGCAGGTCCTGGACCAGTCTCGTGAAGAGGATCGGGAAGTCTGGCGACGCCCAAGGTGGCCGATATACCACCAAGAACACCACACAAACCGCTCCCCGCCTAAGCTTAACCCCCATAACCTCTGCTCCCCCGAGGGTTTCGGAGAGAAACCTTTCGGCGCGGAGGCGTGTCTGATAAAAAAGGGCTACTCCCCCTCCTCTCTTGGCTCCCTCCCTGTTGAAATGAATTGCCAGATAATTGTCTGGAAGGGCCGCCACTAAATCTGGCGCCGAACAATCCTCCAGCCATGTTTCGGTGAGCGCAAGGACGTCTAACTCCCCGTCTTCCAAAAGTGTGAAGACCTCCATCTTATGGCTCTGCAAAGAGCGCGTATTCAGCAGGCCATAGCTCAGGGTATAGATGTTAGAAGCGCGCTGCCGCCCTCTAATGCTACTAGGTGAAATTAGCAAGCCCTCACAAGCCAGCCGATGTATAGTAGCCGGCTCAAGGTGAGACTTGCCCAAGTTAAGCTGCAATAGGTCACCCCTGGAATAGAGCACATTTTGGCCAGGGGTTCTGGCCCCAGGCCCCGGATGGTCACGGATGGGCAAAGATGGGCTCACCTCTGGCGAACCTCTGGTGCACCTATGGCGCGCCCGCTGCGCGTATCCGCTGCGCGTTTGCTCCAGGTGAGCTTTAAATAGGAGGCTCCTGATGGTCCTAGTGCAACCACTAGACCGTCAGCTCTCCAAGATGGCCCCCGGAAGTGAGGGTGAAATGACTCCCTCTGTACCGCGTTAGTCCACAGTCTCCACAACAAACAGCACAAGCTGCGGTGGAACGGGGAGATAAGCGGTATTGTGCACACAAGAAGGTAACTTTGCTAATGTGCTAGCAGTAATTAAAATAATACTGTGCAAATAGTATTTGTTCATAACAGTACAAGCGGCGATTTTAAAAAGAAGGTGTCACAGATAAGAATCAATAGCGTGCTAGCGTGGTCAAACTGCTACAGCAGCGCGTCAGCAAACAGAGTTTCAGTGCAGGTAAACATCCCCCGTACAGACAAGGACAGCCTGAGTGAGTGTGCTAACTAAGTTGTCACACCCCTCAGAGCCCAAGGTTAACCCAACTAGTCCCTTGGGAGGCGCACTACTACTGCTGGCTGTACTAGGGGGCACAGGTGCCTTAGGGGCTGCAGTAGCAGGAGTCTGCCCTCCTTTCTTGGTGCACTCACTGAACCAGTGAGTTTTACTTTTACAGTATTGGCACCACCTTTTCGATTGGCCTTCTTGATTCTTCTTTTTCTGGGAAGCCTGACCCCCCCCTCTTTGGGTTGTTGGGGACCTGTCGAAGACTTCTGGTCATTTTGTTCCCCTTTCGAATCTTTACCCTTCTGGTCTGCTTTCTTCTGACCACCCTGGTTCTGGCCCTGGTTTTGCTTGACCCTTGTTCTGACCCATCTGTCTGCCTTCTTTCCCAATTCTTGGGGAGAGGTCAGATCCGAGTCGACAAGGTGCTGATGCAACAACTGGTTCTGACAATTGTTTAAAATCTGTTCTCGCATGATCAAATTATACAATCCTGTGTAATCAGTAACCTTACTGCCCAGCAACCAGCCCTCCAAAGCCTTAGTGGCACAATCAACAAAATCAGACCAGTCCTGAGACTGAGTTTTCTGGGTATCCGTGAACAGCAACCTGTACTGCTCAGTGGTTAGGCCGAACCCATCAATCAGTGTGTTCTTCAGGACCTGGTAATTGTTAGCATCCTCGACTCTAGTAGTGAGGAGCTTATCTCTACCTTTACCTTCAAAGGAGAGCCACAAGATAGCTGCCCACTGACTCTGGGGGACACACTGTACAGTGCAGGCCCGCTCCAAAGCAGTAATCCATTTGTGGATGTCGTCCCCTTGCTTAAAGGGGGGCACTATCTTACTCAGGTGCCTAGTGTCTAAACTCCTGTTTTCCCGTGGGGGAATGCTGCCACCAGTGGGATTTGTCCCACTCAATTCTTGCTCTCTAGCGAAGTCGAGTCTTTCTTTGGCTAGGGCAAGTTCTTCCCTTTCGATCCGCAGATTGACTTCCCGCTCCTTAGCTTCGTACACTCTCCTCTGAGGGGATGTCATCCCTCTTCGAGCAGAGCCTCGAGAGCCATTGGTTCGAGCGGATCTGTTAGAGCCTCTCGACAGAGACCTAACTCGTCCACTCCAAATGTTAAGCTGGCCTGAGAGGGGCCCCAGGGGTCTCCTAGTACCATTCTCGTGCCGGCTTAAGTTGTCCTTAGTTAGCTGGCTAACCACTACTGGACCTTTGTCTGCCTCGTCCTCAGATGTCTCTGGCTTCTCATCCTCCTCTTCGCCTTCTGCGGAGAGATGGATAAGGTCAGGGTCACCTGCGGTTCCCTCGAGGGGGGGCATTCTCCCTTCTGGATGAGAAGGGTCGGTGTTACCCGCCCTCCTAGCATCATAAGTCTCCAAGAGACCAATCAGAAACAGAGTTGTAGGGTTTGCACCCTGTTTTAGCTACTGAGATGTACAGAGTTGTCGCATCTCTTGAAAGCTAAGTGCAGCATATCTGGAGGTGACCTGTGGAAGGTCGACTGACACAAGGGAAGACTCAGAGTTTCCTCCTTTGTCTGACATGCTGCTTCTAGTGTGGTGTAAGTGATGCACCTACCTACACTATATGTTTACCTACTGATCCCTTGCTAAGAGTTGTAGCCAAGGTGTGCTAAGCCTTGAGGAGCTACAACAGCTGGTTCAGTAGAACTCAGAGTATTCTAAGCCATGTTATATGTACATGGAGTACTTATGCGATCTTTCACAAGATATTCTTAGGATACGGGTGGTAAAACAACAGCAAGCTCAAATCCCAACCGCTGCTCACCAATGTGAGAAGTTGGCCCGATATGCAGTGTTCACTATTCTAGCGACCACTATGCATCGGTCCAAACGACCCTTATGGTGATTGGTTGTAAGTCAACCTTAGACCAGCTATCCTAGTAGCGTGGATACGAGCAGTCTTCGGGCTAAACTCTAGAGGGCGTGTTAAGCCAGCTGTTATACCATCACATACCCCTTGAACACCAAGTGAAAGGACACCACACAAGTGTTATGAAAATAAACAGTGTATTTATTAGAATCACAACAGCCCTGTACTCTTTATGAGGACAGGGTACTAAGCACACAACGAAACTCTTAAGAAAATACTTCAAGTGCACAATTAATACTAGTGCCCGAGGGCACGGAAAGTTTAGTGGTCTCGGGCGGACCCGATAAGGCAAGTCGGAAGCGAGGGACTCGGGACCCTTAAATAAGGAGGCTATGCGGGCACCGAAATGCCGAAGTTACCTAGCCCCAAGGGCTGCGGCTGCACAAGTCTTTACAGACGTCGGGAGTCTTCGCTGACGAACCAGGAGCCGGAAGGAAGGAGTTGCTGGCCGGCGACCAGCGGAAAATAGTTCGTATAGATCCAAGCCTGGATCAGGGATGGATGACACCTGAAAGCAGAGGGGACCAAGTTCGTACTACTACCCAGTAGTCAGAGGGTACCAGGAGGGCACCGGATGATCGTCACCTCGACTAGGTGAGTGGGCAACGCTAGGCTCTGCAGTCTCACGGACCAGGAGGCGTTGTCGGCGACCAGGATGGAGGTGCGAGCTGTCCCACGAAGGTTGATGCTGTCGGCGTCGCTGGGCCCAGGATTGGGGCAACAAGCCTTGGCAAATTTCAGGGCCACGTGGTGGGCCTAAAATGGCGTCTTGAGTGGACCAGGAGGGTCCGGGGTGCTCCTCTCGCAGAAGGGAGCAAAGGCCAGTCTGGAGCAACCAGACCAGCAGCGTTGGTTGTCGGGTGTCGTCAAGAAGGTCACAAGCCAGAGGCTAGTAACCAGACAACGTGCTGAACAGCAAAGAGCAGATGGGCCCCACGCAGATCGTGGAGATGCTGGGAGGCTGCACTTCGGTGCTGAAGCTGCTCAGGGTCGGGGCTTCTCGGACCCCAGAGCACTCACCAGAGGATCACTTCGGTGGTCGTGCTGATTTAAGATAGCGTGCAGGTTTTGATGATGGCCGGTTCCTCGAGGTCTCGTTGCACCCACGGATCTCAGCTGAGCTGACGATGTGGGTAGAGGTCAGAGGTGCCAGGGAAGCCGGTTCTCATCGAGCTGGGCAGTCGGATTCCTGAGGAAGGACTTGCAGCAAACCGCAGAGTTCTTAGATGGTGCCTGCGGATGCAGGGTGACTACTCCTCAGCCACAAGGGAGAAATCTTGAGAAGAGTCGAGAGTTCCTTTCGTAGAAAGTATTCTTGATTCAAAGATGATCTAATTTGGAAGGGTCCCCGCTCCTGCCTTTATCCTAAAGAAAGGGGTGGGTACATGACTAGGTCCTGCCCTAGGGGTGGGACCAGGAAGGGGGGTAGTTACACCCCTCTCCCCTGCCGGACTTTCCCCAGGTCAGGGGCTGGGCGCCCCTGGAACTGGTTCTAACCGGCAGATGCGTAGTGAGCACCGGGGTGCCACTCCGCAGTCATCTTCTTGTAAAGCCCTGCCTACCCAGGATACACAAAACCCTGTCTGGGATGGTGCGAACACCGCCCCGGACAGGAAACCCTTTGTCCAAGCTCTCCTCGCTGGAAGGACTCCCAGCAGCAGGAGGTCAGACTCGTGTCTGTGGTGGCAGCATCCATTTTGTGGAGCTGAGGCTTCAGTTAACTTTAACCGGGGTTCACAGTTACGTACATGTCGTGTCCCTCTAGAAGGGCGGAATGCCAACATCGTCGCCAGTATTTGGTGCGGGGTCACCATCCCGATTCGTATGACACCTTACTCGACATGTCTTGATAACGCGATACCGAAGTTAGCGATATGGTATGCGTTATCATGGAACAGCCATTGGGTCTTGGTTCCGCATGCTGCAACCGGGCTCGGCTCGTGCCAGAGCCCAATTCACACGATTCCATGCACTCTGCCTTCAGGATTGTCAAGGCCTGCCATAGGAGTGACTGATAGGAACTCGGGTGTCCATTTTAGGGTTAGATATAGGGATACTATATCTACAGCAACGGGCGAGTACGCCACGTCGCCCCAGCTGTCGCGCAGCCAGTTGTGTCAGATTTAGATGGCCACCCAGGGGTGGCATAATACATGCTTCAGCCCCTGGTAGGCCCTGGGTACACCGATGCCCTGAGTTACAGGGTCTGACAAGGTGGCCCAGTTCCAATTGGGTAATGCACCCAAGGTACACACATCAATTTAGCGAGAGAACAGCTAGGCTGTGGGTCTGATTAGCAGGCCCACAGCCCGAGAAATTCGTAAACCAGTGAAACAAAAGCAAAAAATCTGGGTGATCATAGGATTGCAGACCCTACTCTCCTACAACCGCCACATCCTAATTGCACAGGAGGGAACTCCGCAGCCCATGCGGACGTTCCCTCCTGCTCAGGGGTCGTGGACGGACTCAAGTCCGTCCGCGATCCTAAGGACCCCCAGAAAATGCCGACACACGGGGGAAATTATATATATATATATATTTATTACCATAAGTAACGCGAGTCTTATCGGTGTGAAGAGCCAGGGCCAAGTGTCGTCCCATGAAGTCTGGTCATCTCGCATTCCCAGATGCAACACGCACCCGAGTCTTACTCTGACCGAGTCTCTAAATATTACACTTATTTATTTTCTTTGGTGTTATTCATGTAGCTTGAACCTAGCCCAGACAAGCAGAATAGAACTTTATACAACATTACGCTTACCTTCTGTGTTGAGTGTAATCTTGTATGAACATTTACAAATGGCGCTGGAGTAAGACAAACGTGCAGGTAGAAGATGCATACAGAATTACTCATCCAACAGAAGGCCTAAAAAGGAAAGGGAAGGGGTCGTGGACTCATTCCATCTCAAATGGAATGCTTACATTTTTTATCGTAAAGTATAATTGCTTTCTTTATTTTAAAGATGCCTTTTATGCTGAAAGAAATCGTTTGTTCGTTTTTTCAATTGAAGCAGGTTTTCTTAAACCAGGACTCATAATGCAAGTCAGACCTATTAGATTTGGCAATGCATGTTTAAAAATGTTTGGGTCTTCTCTCTGGCGTAATGCTTATAAAAACGAATATCATCAGAGTTTCATTACAGAGTAAGGAGAGCGATTTGTATACATACAGTTTAAGCATACATTTCAAATAGATGTGCTCGGTCATAAGGTAGCAAAGGCGAGTCGTTTTTTTGGAAGATCATTGACCATGGCCATCATAGACTATTCATGCATGCACTGCTTAAACAGATTAAGAGACTAATTGGTGTGAAGCAGATAGTTTTCTGAAGAGAGGACAACATGAATGTATGATTTAAAACGTGTATCACACCCTTGCGCCCTGGATTTGCAAAATATTTGTAGCTATTTGCACAATTACCGGTTGACATATCCATAATTAAGGAATAGTAACAGGCAAAGGGCACTTTCAAATGGACGATTTGATAAATGTTTGTATGAGCAGGTTTCTTTAATAGGCAGATGTAAAATTCGTGTCAGACTCATTTCAGTTTATGAGCAGTTGTGCCATTTCACCAGAATTATAGCGGTAGCAGAAAAGACATCAATTGCCCTTTGACCGCTACTGAAAGGTCTTTTTACTGAAGTGGCCTTTCACAATAATGATGGGACAGTGCGCTTATAAAAATGTGATTTACTGCAGCTATAAGACTGCTACGTACTATCATTGGTGACGAACTGTGTGCCACCCGGGGTGGTCCCTGAGTTTGCCGCCCAGGTAAGCCCCCCCCCCCCCCCCCCAACCCACCCCAAGCCCTTTGGCTATGCCTGGGTCCATTTTCTTGCTTGCATTAGGGCCCATGGCAACATTGCTACTATAACCTGTAGGGACCTCTCTGAAGACATTTTTTGACCAACTTCCTCTAAATTTCCCTGGTAATTCACAGACAGCAGAGATGAGCATGAATGGAAATCTCGATTGAGGGAATTCAGATGGCTACAGGGTCTTTGAAATAGAGTGAAGTTCCCCTACTGAGTTGTACACAAATGTTATGATATTGTGTGATACAGGACTATTCCTCTTCTGAACACAGACTGAAAAAAATCAATTCTAAGACTTCAGTAAAATGTTTCAAAATGGTGTTCCTTGATGTACAAAGTATAAACTAGGTTGAACAAAATAGAAACGTTATACAGTTGGCTGCTATGTGTCTTTTATGACATTTACATCACTGGTATGGAGAAACTTTAAGTATATTCCAGTTCCATCTTGAAACATTTCATTTGTATTAATGTTTCTAACCTGTAGAAATGCCTTTTTGTATTCCGCATCAAACTTACACTGGTTATCCAAATTCCCAGTTAAGATCACCAGTGATACAGATAGTATTTAGGTCATGAAGTCATTAAATTCTATGTCTATAATTTAGAAAGTCCTATTTTTCTAATCTACGTTTATCTAAAATATGCCTAATGTTTAAAATATTGAACGAAGTGCATCCCTCGGTCGAGGTGTAGCGAGGTACTACACAAATGTTACAAAAAAGTGTCGTGCAATGTAATAACCATTATTTACAGCAAATTATATCAGCAATATTATAAGTAAAAAAAGAAATAGGCTTAAATATTTAAAATATATTCATAGCTCCATATATAAGTAAGTCAAAGAAGGAAACGGGTATTCCATCTCAAGATGGTAGTGGAGAAACGAGATAGAAGGACCAAGTCATTGAACTGTCCAAAAAAGCAGTGAGTGGAACAGAGACAAATTTACACGGGTAAAGAGATCCTTAGTCTTAATATTGCAACTGAGGGAATGTGCACAAACAGCTTAGAGTGTCAACATTTGGGAATGATCAAACTCTGCAAATCTTCGCCAAAGTACAAACCGATAAGCTGAGGCGACATGTATTAAAGCCTCTACCCTTCTCGGAGCAGATTTACTGCCCACTCTTTCTTGGGTGACACTGATATCTTAGTAGCCACTGGGTCTGTCAGATGCAGCGCGGCTCCATCGCTAAGGCAGAGGAGCATCGCCCACTGATCTGCGAGCTGTGTAAAAAGGAAAACGAAAATGATAACTCATGTTATTATCATTTTTGTTTTCCTTCCCGCTTGGGTGAGGGGCGGGGATGGTGGGGCTGGGCTGACCAGTGCAGGGTGCAGGGGAAGGAGTGTTAAGCACACTCCCTAAGTGCGCATGACTGCGCACATTGCATTTGCCCATTAGGCTGCATTACACACCCTGTTGGGGTACATGCCCAGCATCCAAGCCCCTGCATGACTGCTGAACCACAGCGCTCAGACCAATCACAACTATGCTGTGAGGCAGCAGGGGATTCTGAGAAGCTGTGTGCTTCCTGTTGTCGCCAGAAGACTACAGAGGAGATGTGGCGGCACCCAGGTAAGTTTTTTTTTTGTATCCCCCCTCCGCTCCTCCCCGCCCACCACCCACGCTCACTAATACCTGCTACTGCTCAGATGCATGGTTACTGGCACACTAAACAGAGAAGGCTTACTTACAACGTTTGGCCTAGTATCACTCAGTTATATCTTTCTACTGGCCCTGATATAAACAACATTGAATGGGATGCAGATTCTATCCTGCAGTCTCTTGGATCACTCCCCTGTGAAGATGAGAGTAGGCTGAGTTGAAGGGGGCCGTAGGGGGTATGGCATTGTAGGGCTTGATGGCTTCTAAATGATGATTTCACTGAGTAAGTCAGGGAGAAAATAAAGTCCTACTTTCAACTAATACTATGAACAACGTTGACAAACCCATAGATAAGTGTTGCCACTTATATCGACTCAATACTAGTTGGTGGCATGCTTTATCATTGGGGTCCCAGCTAGGCTGTCGAGTACAACCCAGCTGTGCTTCAACACATGACTACAGTGGATTGTTTTTTTTTGTTGTGCAGTGAGGTAAGTGCTAGGTGGTGAAGATTGAAAATGTCTCTAAGAATGCCCACTTATAAAACTTTATTAAAAGGGTCTTAGGACAAGGGTAACGGGATATAGTGAAGATAAAAGTGTTACTTGAACATCCGTTACGTGTGGGTCAACATGTTTCAGCCATTTAGGGTAGTCATATGGCTTTCTTCAGGACCACTGTGTAAGAAAAGATGAGTTGGCTACAAAAGTGGAGGTAGCCACATAAGTGATATAACAGCACACACGCTAAGGTGTGCTGTAAAAAAGTGGCAGAACCGTACTTACGGGCCCTCTTAATTGTTGGCAATCTGAAAAAGAAAACACACAACATAACATGAAGGACATTCAGAACATTAAAAAATATGTGCATGATACATATGTAACATTTGGAAAGAACACATATCTGCCTTACTTGCGTGCTGCACGCGTTTCTGTGCTCAAATGCATCTGTTGAGTAGTGAATCTAACCCCAGCCAGGGGGAATCTATACAGTACTTGTGTATAGACATCATGAATGGTGAAGATGAACATGCATATTTATGCACTGGCAAATACCATGCGTGGTCACAAGTATGCACAAAATGACATTCGGCCATTAGGGCACACACACATGCGATTATCCGTGCGCTTCATTGTAACAGTAACCTTGAGTGTGGCGTGACGGTGGCTTATATGTGAGCAAACTGCTATTGACAACAAAATTCGGCCATCAGTGAAAACATATTTACATGTATGGTTATTTAAATAAATACGTATGATACATTGTATCTATCACTATGTGCACAGCATTAAGGCAACTATTCTGCCTACAGAGTGCGTGAAAATATCAGAAACAACATGGTTGAGAGGGTCCAGGAAAAACAATAACACAGATAAAGATATCTTACTTTAGCCAACTTAAAAGGATCTAAAGGCCCCTGCAAAGGGGAGACTCCTGTAGTCAAACACTGCGGGCGATAAAAATAAAAAAGGGGGGGAAACAGTCAGTGGGAAACACCCAGATGCAGGTATTGCTATGGGATTTAGAGCCTGCAGCACTTACTTCGTCAAGGAAGGGATCCCGCGTATCAAACCTATTTGGTGCTTGGCGGGATCCCCCTGGGAAATGGGCTGGTGGGGCCCTGGCAAAGATATCGCTTCCTGGAAAGGGCGTGGTCACATCAGGAGATATGTACCATGTGATCCAGAAGCTAGAACGCTAACTTAGCTGACGTGGTGGGGTGGGAGTTCACTGTTTCCCCCTTGATGCTCTTGCTGGGTGTCCTTGAGGGCTCGAGGCCAGAACGGGTGTGCTTGGGCAAGGCCCTCATGGTGGCCAAACTGGGCATTGATACTAGCTGGAAGAACCCTGCCCCTCCCACCCTCTCGCAAGGAGGCAGAAGGGGGAATGATGCATGTAGTAAGAGAGACCGGTCTACAAGGCCAGGGGGTGTCTCCTGAAACATGGTTAGATATGAGGGTTGTGGCTCGGACAATCAGCTTAGCGCCTTGACCATTGCTAAGTGTGAGGGTGTCGCCTTTGAACTGTGTTATGCAATTTCATGGCCTGTACCATGGTTAAATGCTGCCTCACTTTCTACTCTACCAATGTGTGTGCCTTGCTGTACCTTCTGTACAAAAAGGAATAAAATCTGTTTCTCAAGAAAAAGATCTGCTGAAGCAATTTGCTGGGCCTCATCAGGACCTAATCATCTGTCTAATGCACCACTACAGTGATCTGTTTCCACACTACCAATTTAGTAACACCATCTGAAACACCTTCTTGTTGGGGTTCGGGCACCATTGCTCTGATTAGAAACTAAAAGCGTATTCTTGGCAATTAATGCCTAGCTGAACACTAAACACCACCATATGATGAAATATATATTCCTGCGATACAAAAATACTTCATAATAGTAGGAGCCACAAAGTTCTTCATGTTTACATTTACTATCGTTTACGAATTACCATATGTCCAATTTTTAGACTCCTATAGGTCCTTATCACCGTCCTTGCACTCATTTTCCACTATTTCTGGTATGCTCTGTACTCCTTTAATATTTGCCCTATCATCTTAAAACTTTCAGAGGGTTCAGCTATTTATTTCACACTGTTGACAACTTCAACCATTTCCATAATCGTAATCTTGCATCAAAGGCTTTCTTTCAACCTTTCATGATAATCAACACTCGTTATGGGACAGATGTGATTCAGTTGGCTGGGGTCGTCAATTTCTCAGCCCTTACAATCATTCTACCATATTGCCTATTTGCTTACAGCTGCAATTTTTATAAGTTATGAAAAGTTTTTTTCTGCCTTGAGCAGCAGAGGCATGAAAAACTTAGCGACAGATTTGTCACTTCCATTATAGCACTAACGACTGCGCCCCCTGGGGCTTCTCTTCCTGTTATTTTGTGGTTAAAACAAGGAGGGACTTTTTTCACCTAAACCTTCCGCATAACTACCCACTTTTATCACTTGCTTAAATAACCCACAAGGGTGTACTGATTACGACTGAAGTACACTTATTTTTTTTGCTTTTTATCCTAAAATCTTTCATCTCCTTATTCGTCATTCAGTGATTTCTCTGTGCCATTTACAGTTGCATTGCTAGAATCCAGCACCACCCCATCACTAGAGCCCTCCAAATCCAACTCATACAGGTTGATGCTGTCGTTGTCATCATTAAACTATTTTCACATATCTATCTGCAGACTCTTTATCTGCAGCTACCTTAGGCATTTTGTTTTGCTGGAGCCCTGGTTTCACTACAAAATCAGGGGTGTTTAGTTGAGCATGCTGCTCATGCTGCCATTGTATTCTTCAGTACTAATTTCTGGTTTTCTTTTGACTTGTCAAGTTTGATGTCGGCATCTGCAGCGTTTGCGGCTTACTTCAGCATCCCTGTCATAGTTGGTCCTAGAGGGCCAGCGTTTACGCTATTACAAGCCATTGTCAAAGAAGTCTACAGCATTTACTTTCTTCTTTAGAAATTAGAAATTCTTACCCATACTCTGAGGTCTGATTCCTTATATCTGTGGTAACATACCTGACCTAATCTCTGCACACCTGTATCTACACTCATATTTCAGCACTTGCCCACTTTTCAGCACGCAGACCAACATTCCACTCATTTTATATGCCTCGTTTCTATGATAGTACCTTAAAAATCTGTTAAATTGAATGATGTCTCGTTGACTAGTTGTGTAGAAAACAAGTTATTGGTTTATTCATCAGGTTACAGGTTCAAATATAAGTTACATGATGATAGTAAGATCCATTCTATGCCCCACCAGGAGCAGCCTCCTTGCTGCTCAGCCCATCCTCTCCAACTGAATTCTCCTCAAGGACAAATACACTCAACATTCCAAATGACATCACCATTGGCTGAGCAGCAAGGCAGAGAAGAAGAATAGGAAGGATGGACCAACTTACAAGTAGGTTATAACAAAATCTTTTCTCACAACCACTGCTCATTTTATATGCCTTGGTTCAATGATAGTGACATAGAATTATTTTCTTAAGTCCATCACTCATTTAACATGGCTAGATTTAAAGCTAGTACGATAAAAAAAATCTATTCTCACCAACCCTGCTTACTCTTTACACCTCGATTCATTTATGGTACCCTAAAAAAGTGTTTTAACTCTGCTGCTCATCTTATATGCATTGATTCAACAATAGTATCATAAAAACAGTTCTCACTACTCCTGATCTATACTACTATTATAAAGAGAGAACACAAACCTTTTGGCAAGGTAAACTCGGGAACCACAGCGCCAATCCACACACCCAATACATTGTTGTAATCCTCAGGGTGTGCAGATGGACATAGGCTATAGAAAATTTAAAAAAAACGTAAATTTATAAATATAACTTAAAAATAAGTAGTGCCCTAAAAGTAGCGCCGGCCGCAACGCTGACAGCCACGACGTAGCGATGGCTGCAACGTACGTGATGACGAGGAGGGGAGTGGCGGTGAAGTAAAGAGCTCGGGGAGAAGCGGTGGCTCAGGTAAGGCTCTGGGACACGGGACGGGAGGGAACCGGTGTGGGAGGTTGGCCCGGAACAACTGCGGTAAGGCTCAGGGTCTGGGGGCAGCATTTCAGGCTTGCGAGGAGGAGCAGCGGTGAAGTGAGGAGCTCGGGGAGGAGCGGCGGCTCAGGTAAGGCTCTGGGACACGGGACGGGAGGGGGAGGGAGCTGGTGCGGGAGGTTGGGCCGGAACACCTGCGGTAAGGCTCAGGGTCTGGGGGCAGCATTTCAGGCTTGCGTGCACTCCCGCCCCGGCCCCCGCCCGCCACGACATTGTCATGGACACAGACAATGTTGTGGCGGGCGGGAGTGCACGCAAGCCTGAAATACTGCCCCCAGCCCCCTTCTGCCCCAGGCAACGCTGGGGCGGGCTGCTAGTCACTTTATAAAGCTTGATATCATTAAAATACAGTCAAATACTTTTCTTCTATATTCCATGATTTAGAGATAATAATTGCTCTATAAAAATATGAATTCTTTATACACTACACAGACTCTGACCTTATCAAAATATTCTACGGCCCAATTAAAAACATGCAGACCTATTGAGTCCTGCAGACCAACAGGGTGTGGCCATCTGTCAAAATACATAGTGATGGGTAGTATACACCACATACCAAGGGTTCCTAAACTGTGGTCCACAGACCCTTAGGGGTCCATGGTGCCTATTCAAGAGGTTCGCTGACCTATATAACATCTATAATTATTTTTGTCAGTAAACATAAGCATTTTTAACTAAATGACTGTTTAAAGAAGGCTTTTTCAATGCGGATAATAGTGTCATCAAGTAAAAATATGACTTATTTGAAGTGTATTCTATTGACTCTTAACGAATTTGATATATGCATTAATGCAATCAATAAAAATATGTTTAACATAATAATCGTAAGCATCTTTTTATGCAGAAGTTGATTTCTAATTCAGGACAGAGAAGGTGTGAATGTGCAGGGAGTGTTCACATTCAAACATGCTCTGATCTGAACTAACAATCAGGTTCTGACTGAAAAAGCTTTTGAAATGCTTCGGTTTTTCTAGAAAATCATACACATCTGCACACTTATTAGGTGTTCTAAGTGCTCAGTAAACTTTGCATGTATACACATGCAGACTGCATAAAAGGCCCTTCCAAGAGGCACGTTTTCCCATCCACTGCTTTACATGGGCAGGCACTTAAAGTCTCCCAAGCACCTACATTTCTTGTATTGGAAAGGTGGCATGTCCGCCTTTTTCAGGAGAGCTGAAATGCTTCCACAGTCAAATTACCACCTCCAAGCAGGCAGCCTGTACTCTGTCACACTGTCTTTTTCACCTTTTGACACAAAGATTCTGCATGATCTCTGACTTTGTCCATACCATGCTCTAATGATGCACTGTTTGTCAGAGGCCAGAATCAGTCCAGTTACTACTTCTGTCCCACCACTTCTGCTGAGTGCTCTGATTTCACTTGATTAACTGTTAAATGTGTGAGTACAACCCAGGTCTCATACCACTGTGTAGTTGCTCTCATATATAAACAGGCAGCTCCAGAGGAAAGTAGATGCACTGAGTTCATACAGTGTGGACTGGTTTCAGTATTTTTTGTGGTATTGTTGAGTTGCACATCGTAGAAATGCCTTGGGGTCCCTGGGTCCCAGTTGCAATTTAGTGGGGTCCACAGAAGCCAAAAGGTTAAAAAGCACTGATCTTTATGGCTTATTTGCATTATGTCTTTCTACATTATGAACAAAAATGTGTGCCTTAAGTAACAATTACACAAGGTATCATTTACTGTGCTTCTCTCTTGCAGTTTCATTAGCCATTACAACATCTGAAAGACTTAAATGCGCATTTAGCCTATATGTTCAATTATTATCATAGACACACAAGAACTTAAAAGGTGTCATTTGGTATTTTAATTATATGTCTTTACTCCACTCCACAAACGTATTTGGGAAAAGTCCCTGCAACTTAAAAAACAAAAAAATATATATATACTCACCTTACTTTAACCAATTTCACCCTGCTGCTGGGCTGTTCAACCCATGTACTGTGCTTACTTTTCCTTTGACAACAATGGGTCTCAAGCAATTAAACTTTATCATAGATTGGTGGGAGGGTTGTCGACTGCTGAGTTGCTTTTCCATCAGTACAAGTCCATTAGCAACTGCATGTGATGTGATTTGTGTATATATGTCTGTCTGAAATGCCTGCCTTCGATTTTGTATCTGTTTTTTTTAAGTGTGTTTATTGTTTTTATTATACATGCAAAGTACAACAAATGTATAGTGGAGATCCCACCTGGTTTATGAGTCTCTAGGAAAGTCCTCTTTAAACTTTATTTGGGGAAAAATATCACATAAACAGTGCATTAGATTAATACATTTGTTTGTAAGTAGTCAGACATTCAATTTCCCAACCCAAGTACCATTAACAAATTGGAAAGTTATTGAAAACACATGACTGAAACTATAGATGCCTCTCCTTCATCAGGTACCTGAGATATGGGGATTATCATGTGCAGACTCTTCTGCATCTCGCTTACTGTAGTAATCAAGTCCAGACAGATTGATGTAGTTCTGGAAAAGTTACTGTAGATATGTCGATCAACCCCACCAGGAACAGCCAGCATGCTGCTCAGCCCCATCACAACTGTGGCTTTTCTTGACAGACACCCAACATTCCATAATATATCATCATACTGTAACATTCCACTGGCTGAGCATGTGGTGGAAAATGGCATGCATCAGCATGGACAGTAAACGAGGATACTACACTTACATATCCTCCCACCCCCCCTGTGTGTTAAGTGATGGAGTTTAAAAGTTCCTATTCCTATTTCCTAACTATAACGTCCCCGTAATCTTTGGTTTTCTATGTTTTTTTAACAGGTAGTCAATTTTTAAGAGTGGTGGAGAGAGGGGACAAAGCCTCCAACCAGCTCTGAGGAATTCTGTTGTAAGGGACTAACTGGAGGTTACAGGAGGGCTTCTCTGCCCCCAAGGACCCATTGGAGCCAAGGGGACTTCATTTCCAATCAGAAGTGCACCAGAAGGTGCATTTTCAGAGTGGTAGCAAAAGGGGGCATGGCCTCTGACAACCTTTCGGCAATCCCTCTGTGTGGAATTTACTGGAGGTAACAGGAGGGGTAGTTTGCCCCTCAGCAGTCATGGGAGCTTCATCCACGGGCCCACTCCCCGGGCTGATTTTGACCCCGGGGACCTCATCCTCCAGGGAGATAAAAGATTAACAGTCAGTGGGGTACACGTTGCGCAATTTTATGCACTTGAATAGCTTAATCATATACTACATTTATTAATGAGATTGCTCACAAGGACATAGAACAATGACCACCCAGCATTGCTAAATGGATGTAGACAGATCCACATCCATATGACATACAAAAACAAACTCAATGTCCTGAGCAAAACTCATATATTAACGCAAAAATGTTTTTGCCGACACAGTGTTCTTCTCCAGTGTTTTTCTTGTTGTTTAATTTTGTCCAATCTTTTCAAGTAAATGCTTTTGTTCTTATTTTCCATTTCTTTTCCAACACACAAAAGCCACCGAGCCAACACATGTTTCGTCTTATGCAGACATTCACCCAAGACTTCCTCAGGGGCTAAGAAAAGAGCAATTACAAATACCTATTACTCCTCAATTAAAAGAGCTTAACTAACTTAGACACCATTATCACCCAAAATAGTAGAGAAAATGTTTTATTATAAGTGAAATTCAAAAGCCAACTTAGAGTATGAACATATAAATAAATCAAAAAGCATGCAATATCGCGTCCACAACACCTTCCAGTGCAAACTCAAATGAAAGGAAAGAGGAAAACCAAAGAAAGAGAAAAAAGAAAAAGGAGCAGTCCAAAAGTTATGTGACCTCACCCTTGTCTAGATATAAGGCCAAAGGAGCAGAGGTAAAATAGAAAAATCAGAGCGTAACACTTAATTAACTCACCACGCACAAAAAACTACCAAAAGTATCAAACTTGTGATGTCTATAATTCAGTAATTATGAAGTCGTCATAAAAACGAAAGAATACCATTTAAACAAAACAGGCTTAGACAAAATAATCAATTACCTTCAACACCTATTCCGCATCCCCCCTATCTTACCATTGGATATTAGAAATGACTTACCAAATGGTTTGCAGATGGAACAGCCAAACGGCGCCAAATAGTTCCCATAAAACTTGTTTTTTGGTAAAGTGCAAAAAGATCCAGCTGCATACTCAAGAAGGGTAAAGCACAAAATCATACTCAGTATTGGAGAAATCCTAGTTTATACAAAGTTTCGTTCAAATATAAAGATAGTCAAAACAGGACCACCTTTCCTGAAAGTATATGGCCATCTCACTCTGATTACGTCACAACGTCACCAAAACTCTTGATAGTCCATTCATTTAAGTACGTGCAAGTTCAAGAATGCAAATGTTACATCCGTATATCTTGGACATGTAACATATAAAATTAACTTCACTACTAATGTACCAAGTTAAAAAGAAAAGAGTATAACATTTACCCAAAGGGGCACCATTACAAAAAATAAATGGATTTAAAATATCCAATATATAACTTGCCACTATACATCTCACATTATCAAGAATAGAAAAGAATAACAGTACTAGTCCTAAAATGCCCCGTTAAAAACCCGTGCAACGTAAGTATTGCCATGCCTAAACATATAATGGCATCAAGAAATACATTCAAAAAGAGTATTGGTCCATTTTGTTAGACTGGACCTGACGAGTATTCTTCATCGATTTCGTCTGGGGCTTCTCAGAGTCTCCTCTCGACACCATTGCCACCTCCAATTGGGTCCAGGCAACTTCCTCAGAAATGCGATCTCAGACCAGGATAGGTGGACTCGGCACGCCCCGGCCGCGGCTCTCCTGCGACAAACCAGGTTCCGACCGGCCACTTCCGGCCCCGGAGGCCGATGTTGTCGCACTCCACCACGGACAGCGCCTCACTCGGGGTCCCGGTGTCCACGCCCGTAGGCCCTCAAAGTTTCGGATGACGATAATCTGTTGCCGAAGCACCCAAACGAACCAGAATTCCACCTACTGACTCAGGTGCTGGTCCCCCACCCGATGGTAGGGACGGGGTTCAGGATAATGTGCCGGATGGCTGGTCAGGATGTGGCGGCCGGCGGAGCCGAGGCTCAAGCGGCCATCTTGGTCGCTAGCGTGGCTCCTCCACAAATAGTTGTTTTTAAATGTGAGAGGGAAGGTGTGTGAAAGAGCTATGTTATTCAACTCCACATTAAGATAGTAACAAATATCAATCATAGCATCTTTCTTTTACTATCTTTTAGATGTAGAGCTTCAGGGTGCATTGTGTCCCGGCACGTGGTGAAAAACACACCGGTGACAGAAAGGTGAGCTGCGACTATTATTTGCAGTCACTCTCTCACTTCATCTCTCCTTTGATAAAAAAAGACACACAATGTTAACTTCCTTTTTATCTTACAGGTAGTGTTTCACAAATTGGCATCCCCCAACACCTCTAAAACTCAACATTCGAGGATTCTGCGATGATGCGTGGCCATCGTAACAACTTCTAAGAAGGCTGCTTCGACACGTAGTGCACCCTCGTTCAATCAGGCCAATGGCACAAGGTGAGCAAAGAAGCTTTTTTCCGAAACAACAACAAGTCATCTGTGAAAGGAGAGAGTGGGTAGTGTGCAGCAGCTTCACTGCGTAGGAATGTACAATTACTTCCGGGCAGTGAGAATAGATAGGTTACAACACATTGAGGCGCAGATGTACGAGCCCCTTGCGCCACTTTTGTGTCACTTTTAACATGGGAAAAGTGGTGAAGGAGCTTCTAAATCTGCCTCTGACTTCCCAAGAAAAGCACTCACCTCTGGACTCTGCGAGTCAATGGGGTGCAACAGTCTAGATACCCAGTGGGTCATTAGGATAGCGGGCGGAAAACCACCTTGACCGCCATGGAGGCGGAAACCAACAGCCCGCCTGCACCGCGGATAAACCGCCAGCCACATTAGGATCAACCACCACTAAAGACCGACTGCTGCGGTAGCAGGCCAAGCAAAGCCATCTGACGCGGGCGGTGACGGCCAAAAATCGACTGCGGTGGTCGGAAAAGCTGCGGAAAAGCTACAACCCACCGCAAGGACAGCGGACACACCGCACGGGAAATTATGATATCCCGAGAGTGTCGCGGTTGGAACCGCTGTTACCGACCGCCGCTGTCGCACACAGGAGTGAATGAGAAAAATAGTGGAAGAGCTGCAGCATAGACACCGCAGCATACGGGACACGAAAAACATGGCGGACGATGCCAAAACACCGCAGTGATGCCAAACAGTGCACAAATAAAATCAGCCATGCCCCCCAAATACATAACACACATACACATAAAACAAATAAAGCAAAAATTAAAATGAAAACCCTGAACAACTCCCACAACACACCTGACACCCAAAATCCACTTGGACACACCCACACAGCTGAGTATAAAGCCACCCCTTCACAAACCACAATCCTTTGCAACACTCCAGAATAGAAGGCCATACCCCACATCTAACAGGAGAGGCAAAAGAGCACAGCACACACACACATCCACCACCACCATCACCACCACCTTTACACCAGCACAAATAATCCCACAGCAGACAACATACCTCAGATCTCAATACCATGCTCCTGCACCCACAAACACCTCAACCACCACACACCATGACAACACAAAAAATGCCCAAATTCACCGAGTGTGAGTTGACAGTCATGGTCAATGAGATTGTAAGAGTAGAGCCACAACTGTTTGGTAGCCTGGTCCAACAGACACCATTAGCCACGAGGGCACAAATGTGGGAAAGGATAGTCCAAAGGGTGAATGCAGTAGGGACCACCCCAAGATCCAACAAGGAGATCATTAAGCGGTGGCATGATCTCAAGAGGGTTGTCAAGGAGAGGAGGAGTAAGAATTGGACGCTGGTGAACGTGACTGGCAGTGGCCCTCCCCTCCCACAGAAAACATTCACACCATGGGAGGAGAAGGTGCTTGCCATACTGCTTCCTGAGAGTCTCCCAGGAGTAGCCGGGGGAGCAGAGGCTGGTAAGTACAAACAAATGCCAAAACACACTGAGAACTACTTCCTTGCAATACCAAAACACCATTCCACTGTCCACCCTCATACAACAGGTAGCTAGCCATCTTGCTTAGGAGGCCTGTATGGGGGAGGGAGGCCTGCACTACCACTCCCAACATGCCCCCTGTCCCACAGCTGAGCAGGATACAGGCCTCCCCCACCCAGGAGCTAGTGTCAGCCATTGCACAGTTCAACAAACAGACTTACAGGTCGGTATCCATCTTGTACTAGGAGCACAGTTTGGGGGTGGGAGGCCCTGAATCACCACTCCCAGCATGCCCCCTGGCCCACACTCCAGCAGCATGGAAGGCTCCCCCACCCAGGAGCATGTGTCAGCCATTGCACAGGTCAACAGACTTACAGGTCGGTATCCTTCTTGTATTGAAGCAATGTTTGGGGGTGGGAGGCCCTGAATCACTACTACCAGCATGGCCCTCTGGCTCACACTCCAGCAGCATGGAAGGCTCCCCCACCCAGGAACAAGTGTCAGCCATTGCACAGTTCAACAAACAGACTTACAGGTCGGTATCCATCTTGTATTGGAGTAATGTTTGGGGGTGGGAGGCCCTGAATCACTACTCCCAGCATGCCCCCTGGCCCACACTCCAGCAGCATGGAAGGCTCCCCCACCCAGGAGCAAGTGCCAGCCATTGCACAGGTCAACAAACAGACTTACAGGTCGGTATCCATCCTGTATTGGAGCACAGTTTGGGGATGGGAGGCCCTGAATCACCACTCCCAGCATGTCCCATGGCCCACACTCCAGCAGCATGGAGGCCTCCCACCCAGGGGCATGTGTCAGCCGTTGCACTGTCCACCCTCACCTAACAGGTAGGCAGCCATCCTCACTGGGAGACATGTTTGGGGGTGGGAGGCCTGCACTACTACTACCAGCATGCCCCTGTCCCATACCCCAGCAGCATGGAGGCCTCCCCCACCTAGGAGCATGTGTCAGCCATTGCACAGTTCAACAAACAGACTTACAGGTTGGTATCCATCTTGTATTGGAGCATAGTTTGGGGGTGGGAGGCCCTGAATCACCACTCCCAGCATGCCCCCTGGCCCACCTTCCAGCAGCATGGAGGCCACCCCCACCCAGGAGCAAGTGTCAGCCATTGCACTGTTTTCCCTCACTTAACAGGTAGGTAGCTATCTTAACTCTTCCTGATGTGTGTGTGGGAGACCTGCATCCCGAAACGCAGCAACAATTACATGCAATGCATTGACATCCAACATGTATGAGTAAATTATGTTCCTCTGCACTATGAAATTACACACAGTGTTGCCATGAATTATACTACTGCTGACTTCCTATTTGTGTAGTGTACAGACAGTCCATTACACGCAGCTGAGGCAATACTTGCACAGTGCCCAACTCTGACCATTCCCCATCTACTCCACAGGTGATGAAGAACTCACTGCTGAGGACCACACCAATGACCAGCAGAGCCAGTCTCCACCCCCAGCACATGGACTCTCGGATGTGGAGACCCAGGACAGTGTAGAGGAAGAGCTCCAGGCCGGCCTATCTGGTGTGCCACAGACTCAGAGGTCCCAGGCCCCCATCCTCCCCACCACATCCCCTGCTGCAACAACAGTGCAGCAGACCCCTACTGTCACGGCCTCTGCCTCCACCGCAGCCACCACCGCCACTACCACTCCACCTGCAGCACCCTCCCTGTCCCAGAGGATGACCAGCCCCACAGCAACTACTGTGGAGGACATGGAGAGAGTGCGTGGACCGTCAGTGGCGAGGCAAGAGGTCCGTGGCAGCAGAGCAGGTTCGGGCTGGACTGTTCCCATGAGGCACAGGGTCAGACTGATTTGTATATAGCCATGTCTGAACTGGGCGGCAGAGTGGGCTAAAGAACGGTGATGGATTAAACCCAGATCTTTTGACTGGGTGTGAGTGTTTGATTGATTCAGATGCTCCGTCCATCACCACCCCCTTTTGTACCGCTTTTGGCCACCATAAGTGTGGCAGGGTATGTTCAGACGTGAGTCCCTCGCTCACTTTGCCACTGGATTCAAGCAAGCCGGGCTGAAGACGGCTGGAATGCCAGAAACCGGTCCTCGGAAGCTTGTTTCCGGTCCAGGGAAGATATGGCTTGGCAGTTCGGGCTGTACTGTTCCCATGAGGCACAGGGTCAGACTGATTTGCATATAGCCATGTCTGAACAGGGGTGGCAGAGTGGGCTAAAGAACGGTGATGGATTAAACCCAGATCTTTTGACTGGGTGTGAGTGTTTGATTGATTCAGATGCTCTGTCCATCACCACCCCCTTTTGTACCACTTCCATCTTGTATTGGAGCACAGTTTGGGGGTGGGAGGCCCTGAATCACCACTCCCAGCATGCCCCCTGGCCCACACTCCAGCAGCATGGAAGGCTCCCCCACCCAGGAGCATGTGTCAGCCATTGCACAGTTCAACAAACCGACTTACAGGTCGGTATCCATCTTGTATTGGAGTAATGTTTGGGGGTGGGAGACCCTGAATCACTACTCCCAGCATGCCCCCTGGCCCACACTCCAGCAGGATGGAAGGCTCCCCCACGCAGGAGCAAGTGTCAGCCATTGCACAGGTCAACAAACAGACTTACAGGTCGGTATCCATCCTGTATTGGAGCACAGTTTGGGGGTGGGAGGCCCTGAATCACCACTCCCAGCATGCCCCCTGACCCACACTCCAGCAGCATGGAGGCCTCCCCACCCAGGGGCATGTGTCAGCCATTGCACTGTCCACCCTCACCTAACAGGTAGGCAGCCATCCTCACTGGGAGACATGTTTGGGGGTGGGAGGCCTGCACTACTTCTACCAGCATGCCCCTGTCCCATACCCCAGCAGCATGGAGGCCTCCCCCACCTAGGAGCATGTGTCAGCCATTGGACAGTTCAACAAACAGACTTACAGGTTGATATCCATCTTGTATTGGAGCATAGTTTGGGGGTGGGAGGCCCTGAATCACCACTCCCAGCATGCCCCCTGGCCCACACTCAAGCAGCATGAGGCCACCCCCACCCAGGAGCAAGTGTCAGCCATTGCACTGTTCTCCCTCACTTAACAGGTAGGTAGCTATCTTAACTCTTCCTGATGTGTGTGTGGGAGACCTGCATCCCGAAACGCAGCAACAATTGCATGCAATGCATTGACATCCAACATGTATGAGTAAATTATGTTCCTCTGCACAGGTGTTCCATGTCCCCATCTACTCCACAGGTGATGAAGAACTCACTGCTGAGGACCACACCAATGACCAGCAGAGCCAGTCTCCACCCCCAGCACATGGACTCTCGGATGTGGAGACTCAGGACAGTGTAGACGAAGAGCTCCAGGCCGGCCCATCTGGTGTGCCACAGACCCAGAGGTCCCAGGCCCCCATCCTCCCCACCACATCCCCTGCTGCAACAACAGCGCAGCAGACCCCTGCTGTCACGGCCTCTGCCTCCACCGCAGCCACCACCGCCACTACCACTCCACCTGCAGCACCCTCCCTGTCCCAGGGGATGACCAGCCCACAGCAACTACTGTGGAGGGCATGCAGAGAGTGCGTGGACCGTCAGTGGCGAGGCAAGAGGTCCGTGGCAGCAGAGCAGGTGGGAGGGCCAGGGTCACCACCAGACCTCGAGAGGAGTGGACACCCTCCCAAGACCACTTCACCAGAGTAGAGAAGGCATACCAAGAGGTCCAGGGACAAAGTGGCCGGTCGGATGAACTTTTAAGGGAGCTCATCCTGCTGATGAGGTCCATCGACAACCGCCTTGGACAGATGGTGGACCTCATGGGCGAGCAAGTGGCGTTGCAGAGGGACAGGCCTGTGTCCCAACCACCACCTCCGTCCCCTCCTGTTGTGCTGCAGGATGACAGTGCACCATCCTCCCCTGCGCCAACAGAGACGGACGAGTCCCCTCACGCCGCTGGCCATTCAGCAGGCCCCCCACCGCCAAAAAGATCTAGGGGGCGTCCAAAGAAGAACCTGGGAGTCTCCGGAGGCAAAGCACCTGCTACACGCCAGTCACGGAGCCAGCCGGGATTACAACTCTCTTCCCTACTGCATTGACTGTTTGGACTGTCTTTACCCATATTTCCTTGGCAATGGCACCTGTCTGTTGTACTGGGTCACCACATCCATGTGGACTCTACTCTTGCATCTCATCGAACAGGACTGTCAACTCACTGCTCATTCCCCACTGTCATGTAAATATTCCCGCACAAATCACATGTCCACTGTCAAAATAAAATACCTGATGCACCAGATTTTGTGCAGTATCGTTTTTAGTGCAATATTTACAATGTTGACAATGTCCATGATGTGTCAAAATGATGTACAGTATGTAGTGCAGGATTCGTCTGTAGCACCTAGGGAGACACAACAGAACAACAGTCACTAGTCTCATTGTGGCATCACAGGCAGAACACTACACAAAACATACACAAGACACTACAGGCATACTAGACAATGGGCTGCAGGTGTGAACAAATAGGGTCCAGCAAACATACACATATGGAACATCAATGTCACTTTTACCACACACAGGTGACTGAACGTGTGCCTGTCTGTTACATCCGCGCATAGCCCTTCACAACAACAGCAACCACACCACACAATGTACACGTTGTACCACGTCACCCACCTTCAAGTGAAGTAGCGTTCGATGAGCTGCTGGCGCAGGTCTATTCCTTCATCCTCTCCACTGTCCTCATCACTAGACTCAGGTCCTTGAGCAGGTGGTGGCCTTGGTTCCTCACCATCGTCCATGAGCAGGGGGATCCCCTTGTGGATGGCCAGGTTGTGCAGCATACAGCATGCCAAAACGATCTTGCACACCTTCCCAGGCGAGTATGCCAGTGCACCTCCTGTCCTGTCAAGGCAGCGGAATCTAGACTGCAGCAGGCCAAAAGTCCGTTCGATTACCCGACGGGTCCTGCCATGGGCGTCATTGTAGCGGATATCAGCCGGGGTCCTGGGATTCCTGAGGGGGCTTAACAGCCATGGCCGACTGGGATATGCAGAGTCACCTGTGAATGACAAACACCCATTGCAATGTTTCATAGCCAGAGTGCAGCAGGTAACACACAGCACACCATATCAGTAGGCATACTCACCCACAATCCAAGCACGCTTGGGATGCAGATTCTCCATCATCCGGGGCACCACGCTGTTCCTCATGATGTACGAATCATGCGCCAAGCCAGGATACTTCGCACACACATGAGTAATGGTCATGTCCGCAAGGCACACCACCTGCCCATTGATGGAATGATAATGTTTGCGGTTCCTATATATGTGCTCCGTCGCCTGTGGTGCCACCAGACCTACATGGGTGCAATCGATGGCACCAACAACATGTGGGATGCGCCCAAGGGGATAGAAGTCATCCTTCATGGCAGCCAATTCTCCTCCCCTAGGGAAATGGTTGTAGCGATGCCGATACAGCATCACGGCAGCAAGAACATCCCTCAGCACCATGCTGAACATGGGCTGTGACATCTCTCCAGCGCTAGCCACGGTCTCCTGGAAGGAACCTGTCACAAAAAAGTAGAGTGCTGCCATCACCTTGTATATGGGTGTGAATGCCGTAGGATAGTGACGGCGAGGCTGCAGGTGGGGCTCCAATAGATCACACAGGATCTTTAGTGTTGGTCTGTCCAGGCGGAATTTCCTAATTATTGCAATATTCTCCATGTCCTCCAGCACTGTCAGGTGACGTAGGAGATTTGGCCTCCTCCTAGTTGAGAAGTAAAATTGAAAATGTCAGTGACAACCATCATGAGATGGCCAGAGCACATACCATCAATGATGTAATGGAAAAACATCGACTGCCTGAGAGATGCATGGCACACCAGGTTACATGGCTGGCCTTTTGATACACACAGAGGGCACACCTCTCCACTGTCAATACACAAGTGCCACAAACACATCGGAGAATGTGAAAGCGCACATACTGGAGATCATAATTCACATGTGCAGGCAAGGTGCAGCAACATCGGCCAATGTTTTTGAAATTACCATGTCTGTATCACACCCATCTGCTGTACCTGTCACACCTCAATGCATCATCTAAACTCTGCACACATCCATCAACACATTGATCATAGTATCAGGAAAACGTTCAGTTGTGTGCATGAGCTGTTGTGAATGCACCAGTCTGATATGATACAATGCAGTGACACAAGCCTTGTCAAGGTCCTCACTGACCCACAACAAATGGATTTGTACCATATCATGAACACCAGCTCAAGAGTGTCAAGCATCATCAGCCATGAAATGCATAAGTAACATGGCAGGGACCACAGACCACAGTGTGTCACACTGAACGTGCGTCCACCTGTGGATGACATGGAAGTATGGCATTGTGTGTACAATGATGTGCCCTTCACCATGTTGCTGCTGTGTACTGATACAGTGTTCAGGTTTGACATAGCCATTAATGGTCATGAAAATAGCAGTACCAACCGCCTGTCCCCGGCGGTGTGACACCAGCACCACCCCCTTCACAAGTGTGGAAGCCATTGGCATATAGACATGTGTACATGGCAGTGGGCATGCTCCGCCGCATGAATCGCGGTACCTACCGCCTGTCCCCGGCGGTGTGACACCAGCACCACCCCCTTCACAAGTGCGGAAGCCATTGGCATATGGACATGTGTACATGGCGGTGGGCATGCTCCGTCGCATGAATCACGGTACCTACCGCCTGTCCCCGGCGGTGTGACACCAACACCACCCCATTCACAAGGGCGGAAGCCATTGGCATATGGACATGTGTACATGGCGGTGGGCATGCTCTGCCGCATGAATCGCGGTACCTACCGCCTGTCCCCGGCGGTGTGACACCAGCACCACCCCCTTCACAAGTGCGGAAGCCATTGGCATATGGACATGTGTACATGGCGGTGGGCATGCTCCGCCAGCGCGTAGGCGGTCATTGGATGATTTTGAATGATGCACCTTCGCGATAGCGCACCCCGGGCACCCGCGATGCATCACCACCATGGAGCATTGCCTACAGCCAATGGGAACGATGATCGCGGTGGCATGATGCACATTTGAAAAATGCGGAAGGTGTGCTCCACCAGCGCGTAGGCGGTCATTGGATGATTTTGAATGATGCACCATCGCGGTAGCGCACCCCGGACACCCGCGGTGCATCACCGCCATGGAGCATTGCCTACAGCCAATGGGAGCGATGATCGTGGTGGCATGATGCACATTTGAAAAATGCAGAAGGTGTGCTCCGCCAGCGCGTAGGCGGTCATTGGATGATTTTGAAAGAGGCAGACATGGACAACCAATTGGTGCTGCTTTGCAGCTTACAGACGACCTCAGGGGGCTATAAGTGTGTGGGAGTGAGCCTCACATTTCCACTGCTCACAGAGCCTGCTGCCTGGGACCCTCTCCTGCTGCGGCCTCCTGAGCCTGCTGCCTGGGACCCTCTCCTGCTGCTGCCTCCTGACCCCTCACCACTCACATCCGCCACAGGTGTTCCATGTCCACAGGGATGGCAAGGACAGAGAAGATCCGTGCCAGTCCATTCACCAGCGAGGAGCTAGAGGTCCTTGTGGACGAGGTGCTGGCACAGTACCCAAGGCTGTTTGGTGGTCCCAATGTCGTGGTAAGTCACCATGAAGGTAGCTGTCAGGCAGGGGGTGTCAGACGTGTAGTTGTGCTGCTGCAGTATATGCCTGAGGGTGTGGGGTTGTGTCAAACACTGACAGACAAGCTGTCTCCAGGGCAAGGGAGTGTGTGTGTCACAATGTCACTTTTTGCCATGCCTGCTTCTGTATGTGTGAGTGGGGAGTGTCACATTGTCAGCTATACAGAGCCACCGAATGTTTGCCATGTAGGTGCCAGGACAGTAATTGCTTGTGTGAGTATTTCTGTGTGCCCCTGTTGTCTGACTCAGTGCGACCCAGAGAGTCGGACCAGTGGCTGCCCACACAAACGAAAAACACCACCAGACTTACATGCTCCTTGCACCAGTTCCTTCCCACTGAATATTACATATGCCACATCTGTGCCCTGTGTAATTGCAGACTTACATACTTCTGTCGATGCATATTATGTTAATGCATCTTGCATTTGTGAGATTATCCTGGACCCTCTACACCCCAATGCATGCATGCAATCACATCTGTGTGGGCGATGCTGAGTGCCCTTGTGAGGGGTCCCCCAGTTTGGGAGGGAGGGAGGTTACAATAGGTCCTGAGTCTGGGTCTTGCTACTGTACTGATTGATGTTGGTACCTGACATTGTGGAACTGGTCATTAACCCTTCTTTTCTCTCATACATGCAGCTCAATGTAAACCAGCGTAAGGCCATGTGGAGGGCCATTGCGGCAAAGGTGCGAGCCCTGGGGGTATCCAACCGCCGACGCACACACTGCCACAAGAGGTGGGACGACATCAGTCGCCTTGCAAAAACCGTGGCTGAGATGACATTGGGGATGCTAACACGCACAGGGCGTTTGGCACGGCGCAGCATGACTCCAGTGATGGCACGCCTCTTGGCAGTAACTCATCCAGACCTGGATGCACGTCTGAAGGAGCATGGCAAGCAAGGCAGGGCTGGTGAGTATCTGGGGAGCGTGACTTTGGCTTGGAGTGGATGCATGTGTACAGGACCTGTGGCAGCGGTGAGCCATGCGATGTGCGTGTGTTACTGTGCTGTGCTGTGTCATGTGAGTGGCTGCTGTGATGTGTGCTTGTATCAGGTTTGTGCCACCCTGGCCTTACTGAGCAGATCCTCCCTGCTGTACTTTCCCATTGCCAGATGTGTTGGGCTCCATATGGTCATTCAGCGTTGGGATTGTGTGGGTGATCTATTATGGGGTGAACAGCAGTGTCCACTTGCTGAGTGTGAATTTATGTATGCCGACTTTGCCTGCACCATGATCGTTGGTGCCCCAACATCTGCAAATCATGTGCCCCAGATTACCACATGGTGCTTGCTATGGCCTACGTGGCATTGGGGACTGTGATGTCCTAATAGGTGTGTGTGTTGTCCCCTCCTGTTCCCTGAAGGTCTGTTAGTGGTAACAAGTGTTGTACCCTCATCATGTCCCAAGGTGTGGGCAGGCCAAGTTGTGTGTGTGGTACACTTTAGATACGGGCAGGGTGTAGTGCTGTGTGGCATCAACATGGCTCACTCATGGCAGATATTCAGCGTTGCATTCACTGTTGTGGTCTATGTTGTGTGTTGCTGCACAGTGATTGCAGGGGGTGGTGGTTACCATGTAGAATTGGGCCTCTCCTGTAGTGCATTGTCTTGAATTCGTGTGACCAGATGATGACACTTACACAACCCTGTATCTCTCTCTCATGCAGATTCGGAAGAGACCACAGAGGAACATGAGCCCTAACCCAGTAGTGCCGAGAGTAGCACTACAGCTGCAGCGGAGGCCAGTGATACAGAGCCCACCAGCGCATCTGAGGGGGACAGCAGTTTGCAGGAGTAATCCGTGGCTGAGACACAGAGTACCACTTCATCTGATGCCAGCGGGGATGCATCCATGCTGGCAGGCACAGGGGATGGGGAGTCTGCATCATCATCTACCACCCAGCGGCCAGTGCACAGCCTCCCATCCACTTCTTCTGGTGCTGCCCGTATCCGTGTCACTAAGATGGGACGGGTCACATTCACACCTGTCACCGCTGCCCCTGCACCTATTCCCCCTGCTGCCCTCACTGCAGAGTGTGTAGAGCTCCTGCGCCAGCTCTGTGTGGGCCAGACCGCCCTGCTCAATGCCTTCAGTGACAATGACAAGAAATTAGGCCAGGTGGTTGAATACATGGAGGGCATACACTCTGACGTGGGTGGGCTACACCGTACAGTCCAGGCGTTGTCATCCACAGTGACGTCAGCCCTTCAACAGCTCAGGTGCCTTTGTCCACCCCCCAGTCAGTGGCCACATCAGGTGACAGTGACCACGGTTCACCTGCGTCACCAAAAAGATACAGCACAAGGAGCACACAACAGACACAACCCAGGCACTCCCGCCCACAGACACCATCCCCACTGAAGAGCAGGGCCACCCCACAATGCACAGACAAGACCTAGTCAGGGAAGATCAAGGCCAGGTGATCAATGAGGCAGATATCAGGCTCACATGCCGCAGAGGCATCACCGGCAAAAGACTCTCCTGTCATTGAAACTTCACACAGACCCACACATGCAGTGTCCGTGTCCATTGAGGAGATGTTGCATATCAGGGGTACACCTAGGAAAAGCACAGGGACACATCCACCCACCACATCTACCCCAATTCCGAGTCCATTGAAGCAGGTGGAGGAGGGCACTGTAGAGACCACCCCTGGCACAAATCAAAGCAGGGCACTGTAGACACCACCACTGGCAAAAAGGCAAAGCAGGGCACTGTAGACACCACCCCTGGCAAAAAGGCAAAGCAGGGCACTGTCGACACCACCCCTGGCACAAAGGCAAATCAGGGCACTGTAGACACCAACCCTGGCAAAAAGGCAAAGCAGGGCACGGAAGACACCACCCCTGGCACAAAGGCAAAGCAGGGCACTGTCGACAGCACCCCTGGCACAAAGGCAAAGCAGGGCACTGTCGACACCACCCCTGGCAAAAAGGCAAAGCAGGGTACTGTAGACACCACCCCTGGCAAAAAGGCAAAGCAAGGCACTATAGGGGGTACACCAGGCAAAGAGAGGAAGGAGGTCCTGAGGCGTAGCCAGACCAAGCGCCCCGCTTAGAAGGACTAGTATTCCATTCCTGGACCTTTGCATACAGCATAAGGATGGACTGCTTTTTACATCTTTATTTCGGAAACCAACAGAAAGAAATACACTACTGAGCTATAGTAGCTGCCATCCCAGGGCCCTGAAAGATAGTCTCCCCTACTCTCAATTCCTGAGATTGAGAAGAAACTGCTTTCAGAAAAATTACTTTTTTACTGAGGCTAACATCCTCTCAGCTAAACTCAGATCCAGGGGTTACCCGCGCCGCCTGGTCACAAATGCAATGAAGAGAAGAAGGCTTGGTACTGTCCTCGTGAGACCTTACTAGAGCCTAAACCCAAGAAACCATCTGAGAAACTAGTATGCGTCACAACCTACTCCACCATTTCCAATAGAGTCAGAAAAAGTATAAAGAAAAACTGGCACATTCTTAACTCTGGACCACTTAACTGGGAGGCTCCCTTATTCGCATTCAAAAAGAATAGAAATTTGAAAGACCAGCTAGTGAGGGCAGCTCTCCCCCCGACTACTACCTCTAATACCATTATAAATGATCTCTGGGGTTTTCAAACTTCGAAAGGCCATTTTAAATGTGGCGCATGTGTGGTCTGTGACCTGTGTATTGACTGCAAGGAATTTGTATTCAATGATGTGAAAAAATGAGCTCAAGACTTTCACTAATTGTAACAGCTGCAACATTGTTTATGCAATCTTTTGTCCTTGTAATCGTATTTATGTGGGCCAGACTAAACAAAAAAGCAAACTGAGAATCTCACAGCATCGGAGCCGGATTAAATGCAGAACAGCCAATGCCCCTCTGGTGGAACATTTCATTGACAAGGGGCATAATGAAAACGAAATTCGATGGACTGTGATCAGCCAAGTGATTTTACCCCCAAGAGGTAGTGATCTCGCAAAAATGCTCAACCGGGAAGAGTTAAAATGGATATTAAAAACGGACAGTTGAATTCTGGCTTAAATCTTCAAGAAGACTGGACCATTTTGATTTAAAATAATTTATTGCTTCCTTTGGTCACTTTTCATGACACAATGTTAATTGGGGCTTGTCAGTCGAAAATGCTTTTGTATATATGATGTTCATATGAAATGTACTTAATTTTAATTGCTTTACAAACACTTCACTAATAGGCACAATCACTTATAATTCTTTCTCTATTCATGCTCTGTCCTCCTTAGCGCACCGTCGTTTATGTTCATGCCCTAACCCACCGTCGTTCTTCTTTTATTTCTATGCCTTAAGCATGACCAATCAGACCCCACTTCCTCAAACATAACGTAGCTCCTCCCCGCAATCCTGGATGCATTGCACAGGAAGTTACCACAGCCGACTGACCCGGTAAGAGCCCACGAGCATTCTCCAGTCCACCCCTCGCTTTACTCGAGTGATTAGGGGCTTATACCTTCCTGTCCTTTCCTTCCATACAGGCACTTCCAAATTACCGCGCCTCGATCCGCGATTCTCCGCGGTACAGATCCGCACCCGATTGTGGTAAGCATTCGAACCGAGGGCTCCCTTAGTTTAAATCGCATATGTAGGTATCCTTATTGTTGTTTAAACTCTATCTCCCCGTAGGGCTGCTTAATCTTTAAACCCGACCCTTTACCCAAACGAGGCACACGTCCGGCTCAACCTGAACTTTTCGGGAAATCCATCCTCGGTAAGCACCAGTGTTGCACGCCAGCCGCGCCGTGCTCTAATTACTCCGTCTGCTTGATATTTTAAACCACATTCTCCATTAATGCGCCGTTTCTCACTTAGCCTTCACTGCGTCTTCTGCACGGCTTTCACTTAGCTTTCACTGCGTCGTCCCCACTGTCTTCACATCTTAAAGGATCCCGACACAATGTGTAATAGTCACATAACTATCCCGCTATTCGGACTCTGCCTTGACACCGTTTACTTTATACCCCTATACGTTGTCATGTATTGTCGGGCTCCTTATCCTTCATTTCACTGGATACAGCTCCTTGTGGCTTAATGACGCTTAGTGATTACGGGCAATTCCGAATGGTTAATTAAATTAATCACAACGTAGCCTCACCGTGTGATGTTAACATGGTGTCACTGTAAGTGCCTTCATACTGTGTGCACAACCTAGTTTTAAACCATTCCCACACAATCCCCTTTTTAAACCATTCCCACACAGTCACTTGATTAACCCCTCCCCTGCTGATGACGGAACCGCTCCGTCATCAGCCCCGGGCCCGCTGTGCTGATGACGGAGCGGTTCCGTCACGGCCCGCTCGGCACGCCTGCGCGGCGCGGATTCCGCGCCTGCACTGAGCGTTCTATTGAGCGGGCGGGGCCGTGACGGAACCGCTCCGTCATGAGCACAGCGCAACCGCGGCTGGTGACGGAGCGGTTCAGTCACCAGCATGCGCCCGCCTCTCGGCCGCCCTCCCCCTTAGCACTGCGGCGGAATAGCCACAGCAGCGAAGGGGTTAATCTATGCCTTTGTAGTGTTTTCTATTTCATGTACCAATTTTTTCCTTTTTTCCTTCCTCCTCCTCCATAGGCAATAGAGGCTGTCTATCTTTAGGCATGTATATAATGTCCTGATGATGGTCCCCATGATTTAAAAAGTGGGACCGAAACGCCGTCGACCCTTTAAGCACTTTATGCATAAAAATGTCATGTATTGTGAATATGTGAAAGTGTTCTTCTGAGATTTCTGTGTATTTGTAACATTACAGAAAATTTCTGCTTTTGCCTAAAAGCCCTGTTTTGTTCTTTGCTTCACTCACTGTACTGATCTGTATGTGCTTGGGTACAGGCTTGTGCCCCACTATGGTGAACTGCTGAAGGAATCCTTTTTCCGTATATATTCTAATAAATAAAGATTGAGACCTCTGTCCGGCTGGACATGTCGAATTGAATATAGAACCGACTGTGGCTATATTTATTTTGCTTGAGTATTCCGTATGCATAGGACCACTGTTGTTTTTTAAATAATATGTTCCCCGAGGTCCTGTGCTGACTTGATTGGGGTCCCCTTGTTGGTTGTTATATATGTTCCGCAGGATCCAGCACATCACCAGAGGTAGTGCCAGTGTCTGCACCTGATGTGGGACAATTGGTGTGTGTGCCATCAACCCCAAGACAGGGAAGCCAATTCATATTCCCAAAAAGTTGAATGGCACCCCTCCAACCTCTCCCACCCACACTGTGTCAGAAGTCTGCATGACTCCACCTCCATGTGCCACTATGCCACCTGGTCCACACAGCCCTCCAGCTTGCCAATCCACTGTTAGCCCCACATCACCTGGGGCTCTGTCACCCAAGTTAAGTGGGCCTGCTGTCACCGACACACAGCCAGGTCTAAGTCTGCATGACTTCCAGGAGTGAGTTGACATCCCCCTCATGCGCCTGTGCCTCATACAGGTGTGCTAGTCCTGACCATTGTTTACTAGCATGGACACTGGGCCTGTTGCTCTGCTGTGTTGGCCTCTCCCCAGCCATGGACACTGGCCCTGTTGCTCTGCTGTGTTGGCCTCTCCCCTGCCATGGACACTGGGCCTGTTGCTCTCATGTGTTGGCCTCTCGCCTGCCTTGGACACTGGCCCTGTTGCTCTGCTGTGTTGGTCTCTCCTGTGCCATGGACACTGGGCCTGTTGCTCTGCTGTGTCGTGCTCTCACCTGTGCCTTGGACACTGGGCCTGTTGCTCTGCTGTGTAGGCCTCTCCCCTGCCATGGACACTGGGCCTGTTGCTCTGCTGTGTTGGCCTCTCCCCTGCCTTGGTCACTGGCCCTGTTGCTCTGCTGTGTTGGCCTCTCCCCTGCCATGGATACTGGGCCTATTGCTCTGTTGTGCTGTAATCTCCACTGCCATGGACACTGGGCCTGTTGCTCTGCTGTGTTGGCCTCTCCCCTGCCATGGACACTGGCCCTGTTGCTCTGCTGTGTCGTGCTCTCACCTGTGCCTTGGACACTGGGCCTGTTGCTCTGCTGTGTCGTGCTCTCACCTGTGCCTTGGACACTGGCCCTGTTGCTCTGCTGTGCTGTAATCTCCCCTGCCTTGGACACTGGCCCTGTTGCTCTGCTGTGTTGGCCTCTCCCCTGTGCTATGGACACCGGCCTTCCTGTTTGTGTTTCACCTGTGCATGGTATATAGCATTTTTGCATCATTTTGAGCCTTGCTGTTGTCTACTATTGTTGTACCGCTACATCTGTGCAATAGGTGAATAAATACAGTTACTTCTGGTGTGTGTTTTGTCGGTGTCCTTGCTGATTAAAGTTCTGTTTCTGTTCGCATTTGCTTGCCTGTGCACCATGCTCTATGTATCACTTCAACATTGCAAGGCTCTTTGCAGCCATCATAATTTTGGGCAGGGGTGACAGGGTCTTAAGTCCATTCTGAGCCTGCAAATTGTGTGATCTGTGATGGCTATTTTACCTGGCATGCAGTCATCTTGTTAGTGATTTGCAGTTGTTGCCTACACTGTTAACATGTCTGGTTGGGGGACACTGCCAGCACAGGGTGTGATGCTGTGCAAATGTTACGACGCTGGCTGGGATATGTAATGTAGTATGTGTATGGATTGCTTTCTGTGTGTCCAGTCTTGTCTGTGTATGGTCATCTTGTGTTGGGCTTGGTCCTGGTGCCATGGCCTACATGAGATGCGTGGTGTTGGGTGTTGCAGAGGTGTGCAGTGTGAAGGGTGTCAGTTTGTAGTGGATGTGTGTGTGCCCCTGCATTGTGTGAGACACACCTGTGTCACCCAGGAGTTGTATGCCTGTTGTTTGTTTTGTCTTGCCCTGGGTAGAGGATTGTATGCACATGTGTGAGCTGTTTGTAATGCACTGTCCTGTGTGTTGGTGTGTCCATGGTGTTGTGTGTGACTCCTCCTTATTGTGTTTGTCAGTTTGGAGTGTACAAAGTGTGTGAGTTGCACATTAGTGTTGTGTTTGATTGATCCTCAATGTGTCTTGGGTGTTTTTGTGTGAACTGTGTGGCCCTGCTGCTCCACACTGGCATTGTGTTTGTGTTTGTCAAGCATTGCAGGCATATGGTGGTTTTTGCACTCCTGTATGGCATGGTGTGTGTGGTTTTAGGCCATCCCCTATGTGTGCCACTTGTGCCTGGCCATTGTGGGTGTTCCGCATTTTGAAAGCTCGCTTGAACACCGGGTTATGTGTGTATTTCTAGAACTCTATCTCATATTGTTATTATATAGATTGAAATACCAAAATTGTGGATTTATAAAACTTCTTTTTAATTACTTTTTTCTCACAAATGTTATTTTGCTTTTTATCACTTTTTTTTAAATTCACCATATATACAACTTTTTACAATAATTTATACAAGTTTCTAAACATCAATATATTCCTAATCACCAGAATTGATAATCCCAGCACTAAAGCATAGATCAACAATTGATTATTATTGTCAAATACAAAACTGAATCCAATGCGTTTCGGCGAGTTGCCTTCATCAGGAGTTCTGTATTTTCAATTGCTGGTATGATACTGAGATATCTACTAGGGATGTATTCACAGTATATGTATCTACAAAAATGGGTATCCGACGAAGGGATCTTGGACAAGAGTAAAATCTGTTGTGAGATGTCAACTACAGCAGGTCTGATGGCTCAACGGTGCATCACGTTCTAAAAATAGGTATATGATGGTCCCTGGTTGTATGATCCTGCTAGGATGAAGTAACAGCTGTTGCGTGATCTCAAATACTGTAAATCTGATGGCTCAATGGCACGACACGTTCCAGCAAATAGATGTGTAACGTTCTCTTGTTATGAGGTTCTGATGAGCTGCCAGAATTTATGAATCTTGTGCTTCGGATTTCCCAGCTCAGACGGACGGCATGGTAAGTTTGTGTGGCGCAGGAGGAATTGCTTTAAAAGTCGAGGTCTATGGATATCCTTTTTAAGTAATGGAAGGATAAAGCTGAACCAATGGTAGACGATTTTCCTATGCGCGCTGGTGAAGGTGGAACCCTTGAAAAATGAAGCCGTAACGTGGATCCGTCTGGCTCGTACTGCTGCCTTTGTGGGTGTTCCGTCCCTCTATTTGTGTGTGGTACACCCCTTACATGTCTGCTACTGACATGCAGGCTGTTTAACTTAGATGTCAGCTTTCCCCTTGGTTTCCGTGTGTGTGTGTGCCTCCCCATCACTTCATATGCGGGCTTGTGCTTTGTGGTGCAGTTCTTGGGCCATAAGTGTTGTTCCACTCTGGACATAGCCCCAATGGTTTATGTGTGCTGTCCTTGTGCTATTGGTAATTCTGTAGTGGTCATGTGCACTTCAGCTGTGTGTGCTGGCCAGTGTTCTGGTGGAGGTGGCTGTGCTCTTGTATCCCAGAGTGGTGCATGTGTAGTTGTTGTGTTGGATGTGTGGATGTAGGGTGTGGTATTGCTTCAGTTCCTGGGTGTGGTGTTGTATTTGTGCAGTGCTGATTTGTGGTGTGTGATGCAGTTGTGTCAATCATGCCTGTTAGGCAGACAATGCTTGTCCTGCATGCAGTGCTGTGTGTATGTGGCCTTGGCATTGCCTGATGTGCATCCCCTGATGTCTTGTGGTGTTTGTTGATTGAGGTTTCATGTGCATCTGTGATGGGTTTGATGTGGCTGTGTGTGTTGGTCCAGATGCACTCCTTGTGTGATTTGTGTTATGGTGTGTGTGTTTTGTTCCTGAGTGATGTTGTTGTGTACTCCTGTTGTGTCTGTTCTCCCATTGATTTTCCCCAGTTTGGCTGACAGGGTATATGTTCTTCTGTTGGAGTTCAGTATGTGTTCCTGTATTGTTTGTGTGTTGTTCTTGTGCAGGCATCGGTTGAGGCATCCCTGTGTGTGTGTTGTGTTTGTGGCTACACCCAGGGTGTGTGTTTGTTTGTGTGTGTGTGTGTGCTGGCAAGGATTGTGAGCCTTGAGTGTGTGTGGCAGTGGTGTGTGTGTTCCTTGTCCGCCACTCCTGCAGTGGCTGTCTCCCTGGTTGTGTGTTGTGTGGTGCAGGGAGTGTGTATTGTGCTTGTTGTTGCAGTGCTTGTTGGTGTGCATGGGAGTGCACGGGATTTGCACCTGGCCTGTGGGTTGATGGGGTATGTTGCTGTGTGGTTTGGGGCTGTGTTTCCCTGTGGTGTTTGTGCCCTGCCCATGCCTTGGAGTGGCCCTGCCTTCTGCATAGTGCGCATGTGTTGACCGCGGTGGTGACGTGACCGGTACCGGGACGTTGCTGCTGGTTGGCGGTCGATGTGTGTCCTGGATGCTGAGGGGTGCCTTGTTGTGAGGTGGGTGATGTGTGGTTGCCCGTGTGGATGTATTGTGTCCCCCAGCAGGGTGTCTGTGTGGTGATTGGACCCTGTGTCGGACTGTGTGTTGTGTGTTGCATATGTGTATTAGCGTACCTGCGGCGGCGTCCGCGGCAGCCCATCTGACGATAGTGTTGTAGGAGGAACATCACCGGATGCATAAGGAGGACTGGGTTCATGGGGGTCAGGACCGGGTATCGGCTATCTTGCTCCGCTGTCGAGTTTCCGCCTGCTCAGGCTGGGCAGTGTCTCCGCTGCGGTGCGTCTGCTTGTTTGGGCCTTCCTAATTTGTTGAGTGGGGCGGACGTCATTCGGCACAGCGGAGAGTCTCGATTGGCTCCCGCCGCCGCGGTGGCGGGTGCACTTTGATGGCGGTGCACGTCGCTCCGCAGCGGACGGGAAATGACCTATGTTTACCTATCCTAATGTGGAGGACGTGAGTTCCGCTGCTCGCGGGCGTAAAAAGCTGTTTTTCCGCCTCGCCACCAACGCCCGACATCCTAATGGACCCCCTAATATTAAGAACTCACCGCTACGCAGTGGGAATGCATGCGATATACTACTTTGGAAAAAAACAGCACACAGACACCTCCTTACAGTAGAACTTGTTGTAATATAGTATCCTGAGTGTACAATTAAATAAACCAAAAATATACGTATGCATTTGTATGTACTATGTTATTACTAACTCTATATACTATCTTTCAGATCACTAAACTGGAAGGTGCACTATGAACCAGCATGTGCTTGGACACACAATGGAGGCAAAAGGTGAGCTACGAGTATTTTCTCCAGTATTAACTGCTTCATCTATAACTTTCTCTCTCTCACACTTTTAATGTTTTTTTTTCTCGCTTTCTCTCTCTCACTCTCTCTCACATCGTTTCTCTTTCTCTTTTAAAGTTATGGACGCTGCTGTCCACTCTGACGTGTAGAACCAAAGCTCAGTTCAAGTTGTGAACTCTGTTGGTCACAGTGTTTACACAAGGTAAGCGGCCTAGTTTTACAATCCCTCCGATTAAATGCATTAGAATTAAAAGAGCTAATTTACAAGCCCCTTGCGCCAATTTTGCGTCACTTTCAACATGGGAAAAGTAACACAAAAGTGGCGCAAGTCTTGTAAATACGTCCTAAAGAATATTGTCCTGCATAATGACTTGATCTCTCACCTAATTCTGTCTCATCTCTGAATCATTTTAAAGACCTGTTGATCTATAGTGTAAATCTGACGCAGTAGGCACTTCCATACAGACACCTCTTTCAAGCCGGCCTATAAGACAAGTGAAATGTGTCAGGCACACTGTAGACGGAAAAATAAGGAAATATCACCAAGTGTTACCTTGACTTGTAATGTTTGACCTCATTTAGTCACATCGATCTAATTTTAAACACTAATTTTCATTTTTGTTTTGCAGATTACCTACCGTACTTCTATTGGAGCCCATATCACATTTTGTTTATTATATTGTGTTGTTAAAGTTATGTTTCTAGTTATTTATTATATTGTTATCTTTAAGTTACGTTTCCAGTTATTTATTCTTGTTTCAATAAAAGTTAACTAAAAAAAGGTATATACGTCTTCTTTTTTTGGGCGGTCCCCAATAGAAAGGATATTTATAATTTGAAGTATAATTCTGAGGCTAACTCTTTACCAGATCTTTACCAGAGTCTATAGCTACGACTAACGGTTCCTATGGAAAAGTTTTAAAACTCCAGCACAGTAACTTTTTCCATTAGCAACATAGTGTGGTGAACTTCTAACCTCTGTGCTCACGCAAATGTTCCATGTGAACTGACTGTATTGGAGTTTGACACACCAAGCAACAAAAGTTAAAGAATAAAGAAGAATACTACGACCAATATACAGTTGTGGACTATAATTTTGAACTTTGATTTTGGATGCATTGAAGTTTCTGACTAGGATTGGAGGAATGAACACTGTTCATCTTTGACCAGTTACTTATGGTCATGACACTACTGTTATAACTCTGTTATTTGTTATAGCTTTGCGATGTGCGTTTCTACTGTTTTTTGAACCTATACTAGGTCTACCTTAATTTAGAAACTTGGAGCGCAGGTGAGATCCCCCATCATATGTTTCATGAACTGTTACTATGGCAACAGGCAATAAGCCATTCGGGGTAGGGTTGAAAAGTACTGGCTGTACAGAAACCATTATATGTACCCTGGATCCTCTACATTACGTTGGTTGATTGCTTTATTTCGATATGCATATATCATAAAAGCGGTACAAAAGATAAAAACAGCATGTCGAAAAAAGTGGGACTGTACATTAGATAAAAGAGTAAAATACATTTGATCAACATAAATTAATTAAAAAGAGAATTAAATTGATATGGACAGTCTTCTAAGTCTAATCAACCAAGCCCATTTTAAAAACTTGGCAATAGCACAGACAATAGGAGGGGCTGTATTAGTTAAAAGAATCCGAAGGGCAACAGAGTACTGGCGGGTACCCAATTCTCTGCAGATAGGTCCAAGCCAACGTGATCTGGGGCGACTATAGTCCGGGCATTCGAAAAGAAAGTGTGGCACCGTCTCAGGTTTATCCGGACAAAGGGCACAATAGCGTGATGAGGACTGGGATTTAGTCCACCTGGAGCATCGGTCGGCCAAGGGTAGGGTTCCCAACCGGAATTTGATGTACAAGGACCGGTCCATGGCGATTGTTATTATGTCCATGTACGGCTCGTAGGCGACGACATCTTTTATCAGCAGAAAAGCTGCGGTGGTTTTGCAGTGCTGCTGATTACTGATGCGCTTCACACGAACCCACTCCCAAAAAAGTTTTTTTAAGGTCTCCTTCGGGGGAGCGGAGTGGCTATGCCAGCAGGAGTCCAGGCCTAGGTCCCCTAAGAGATGTTTAATGTCCTTTAGCCATTTAATGCTATGCCAACCGTCGGAGTGCATCACCTCAGCTAGGCCATCAGCATAAGGTTTTAGCTCTGGTACCCTCCACAGGCGAGCCCAGAGCAAGAGGGGTCGAAGACGAGCCTGATCCCCTATTGCTTTACAGCCAGCATCCATGAGCACTGGGATAGTCGGACTACTCGATGGGATGGCAAGGAGGTCTTTAATGAATTTGTTTTCAGCCTTGCTCAGTAAATCCACTTTGCCCAGGCCCCACAATTCGGCTCCATAAAGTGACGCAGAGACCGCACGTGCTTTATATATATCTAGTAGAGGGGCAACGCAATGTTTTGTTGAGTTGTTAAACTCCTTAAGGAGGGCCCCCCCCACCCTTTTGTGGGCCATTGTCATTTTATTGATGTGGGCGGTCCAGCTCATCGCGTCGTTAAGTCGAATTCCCAAGTAGTCGAATTCTGCCACTCTTTCAAGGGGTGTAGAGTTCAGAATGGGAGGGCGGCCAAGTTTGCGGGGTGGGTGCATAACTAGGTACTTGGTTTTTTCCACGTTGATGACAAGTCCCCTGGTGGTGCAAAAGTCCTGGAAGCGATTCAGTAGTGTCTGGAGACCTTGGGGGGTTTTAGAGATGAGGAGGGTGTCGTCTACATTACAGAAAGGAAAGCAAAGTAAAACAAAACACTGTGTACCAGATTTACAACCCCCTTGCACCACTTTCACGTCCGGGGCCCCCCACTGCAAAATTAGAAGTCTGTGGGCCTCAACGACACCCTTCAAGCCCCGGGAACCACCACCCCCGGGGATTTGTGTATTGTAGGAGGCAGGCTGCGTGGCCCTCTGCCTGGAGCCCTCGAGGTCCCTGGGGACCGCACATGCCCAGGGTCGGCTCCTGCTGTGTCCCGGGGAGCCTACCTCCGGGACACTGCAGTTTGCTATTAGAGGGTGGGAGTCTTGCGCCTTCCGCCCTCCCATAGCAAACTTAGTTTGCATTTTGATAGACACAGCATTGAAATCTGTTCTCACTTTCAAAATCCAAACCAGATTGTATTTCCACATGCAAGTTAGCATCTCCCCATGCGAAAACCGGCGGGACCGTGGGGGCATTGTGGCTCCCCCCACGGTCCCCAACATTTTTCATAAGACCCGGGGGATACGGTCTCCTGGAATATTAGAAATTACTGATAGGGGCTATTTTTTTACTGTAAAAGTCACGCACCCAGTGCAGCGCTCAGGGCAGTCCCCTGGTGTGCACGCGCAGGATGCATGACTCAGAATCTGTACGGTGCACGACTCCAGCGCCTTTGGTGCACAACTTCTACGCGTTCGGGAACTGGCATTACTTTTCCACTTGGGGAGCTACTAACATACAGCTCCCCATGTGGAAAAGCAATCTGATTTAGATTTTGAAATAGAGAACAGATTTCCTTGCTATGGGAGGGCAGGATGGACACCGCAGGAAACTACAGGAGCCGGCCCTCCCACAATACATAAAGCCGCAGGAAGTGGTGGTCCCCAGGGCTTTGGAGACCTTGCAGTCCCCCCGCCATGTTTTTTTTGTAGCCCCAGGGGGTAACAGGGTCCTTGAGTGCTCCAGGAGGGGGGACATGCAGTCCCCCTCCCACAATACATAAAGCCCTGGGGGGTGGTGGTCCCTGCTGCTTTGAAGACCTTTGCCCCTCCCCCCACCATTTTTTCTTTTTAGCCCCAGGGTGGCGACGATCCCCAAGGCTGGGGCCCCACATAAAATGTAATAATTTTGCCTCAGGTATTTAACCCCCAGGGGACAAATTATTTTTAAAAACTCCATTTTATTTTATGGCACAGTCCGCGCACCCTACATGCACCTGCCGGGTTTGAAAAAAAGAAATTGTGGGCCCATTAGGGTCCTTCTGGGACCCACTAAGCAGGTCAAGAGGGTAAAATTATTTCTACCCTGCCCCCTTTCTCCGTTTTGCACACATATTCCACTGACTTCCTCAGCCTCGCTTCTACAGAGGCACAAAATGGCTTGCAACAGTTCCTGGTTTCTAATGTTGACAACCACTTGACAGCCAATTAGCATTCAGCGCGTGATCAGAAGGGTGTGCTTATGGTACGATGACAATCCTCGCACACTCCACGGATCCACAGCGCCCATAGATATATAAATGAATTTAACTGTAATTTTCTCAGGAACTACTGAACAGATTAACACCATATAAGCAAAAGGCACAAGTCGGAAGTGAGGACTACCTCTTTTCCAAATTTGGCGTAATTCCGTTCAGCCGTTCGAGCTGTAGCTGTGGCTAAAGGTCCTATGGGAAATTGCATGGGGAAAACACGTTTTGGGACCCCCCCTTTTTTCTTGGCCCCCCACTTGACGAATCACCCCCAAACTTTCAGGATAGGATCGAACCAGAACTGGCCAAATGTTTAGAAAATTTGCCAAAGATTCATCAATCGGTGCCAAAGTTATTGGGAATAGAATGTTGCGGATTGCCTATGCATAATAGGTCCTAACTATAACTACCTACTGGCAACCACCAGTAGGTAATATATATATATATATATATATATATATATATATATATATATATATATATATTCACTGAAAAAACCATAGGTTATAGACCATATATAGTTAGGAATTAGCATTTACAAAACCTTGAAAATTCACTGAAAAAAGTTAGGAATTCGCATTTACAAAACCTTATTTTACTCACACAAAACCATTGAAATTCCATATATAGTTAGTTGTACTAACTATATATCGCGCACCCGCAATCCACTGCTGATGATGTCACATATTACATCATTCATGACATGGTCAGTGACATCACTGATGACATCACTGATAACATCTCAAATGACATCACTGATAACATCTCAAATGACATCACTGATGACATCTCAAATGACATCACTGATGACATCACTGATGACATCTCATTTGACATTACTGATCACATCACTGATGATATCATTCATGTGATAATACGATGAACCTCTTCAGACTCTAATATAACCTTAGATACAATCAGTGTAAACAGACACTCACAGACTGTCACTCATCCATGGAGTTACTCACACACCTAGTCAGTCATGCAAAGAATCAATCACACCTCCATTTCCTCAACTATACAGTTATACAAACTTTACTTATTCAAACATATACTAACACATATTTACTCTCTTATACAATCCCTGATACAAGTTCACAATGATCCATACAGCCACTCACACATTCACTGGCTCTTATGCACAGTTATTTATATATGTCAACTCTCACATGTACTGTGTTTTACATATGTACTTACTTTGACATGTAGCACTGAGATATCCATTCACTCACCAATACACTCATGCACACAGTCAACCGCCCATACAGCTGTTTCCACATGCACTTTTGAAACCATACATCTAGTGAATCAACTGCTCACACATCTATGCACAGAGTCATACACCTCCCAGCCACCCACACACACACTCAGTCTCCCATACAAATACTTGGGCAACCAATCAATAACCCATATAGTTACTCATATAGCTACTTATCAACACATGCAACAGTTTACAGAACAACAGACATAATGATGCACAAATTAAGACAGTTTAGTCACTAACCCATGCACTCAGTGAGACACATTTAATCACTCACTCATACAGTCAGTCATGCACCTACTAAATCCTTCATCCAGACACTTATACATCCACTCATTCTTCAATATGTAAGACATATTTTAACTTTATAGAAAAATACATTCACTGGATGTTGTCATCAGTGATGTCATCAGTGATGTCATTTGAGATGTCATCAGTGATGTCATCAGTGATGTCACTGACCATGTCATGAATGATGTAATATGTGACATCATCAGCAGTGGATTGCGGGTGCGCGATATATAGTTAGTGCAACTAACTATATATGGAATTTCAATGGTTTTGTGTGAGTAAAATAAGGTTTTGTAAATGCGAATTCCTAACTGTATATGGTCTATAACCTATGGTTTTTTCAGTGAATTTTCAAGGTTTTGTAAATGCTAATTCCTAACTATATATGGTCTATAACCTATGGTTTTTTCAGTGAATTTTCAAGGTTTTGTAAATGCTAATTCCTAACTATATATGGTCTATAGCCTATGGTTTTTTCAGTGAATATATATATATACATACATATATAAACATATATCATCTGTATATCTATATAAATACAAACATAAATGCATGCATACATATACTTATATGCATACAGATGCATGTTATTTACATGAAAGTTGAAAAAACACTAATAAAAGCAGAGCTAAAAAGCCACCTCATTACAAACAGAATGGCTTTAACTTAAACGAGGGCGAGATCTATTGCATTTTCAATGCTTGTTTACTTTGGTTCCATCAAGAAGGCATTCAGATGTGTCACACATTTGCCATAAATTCTGAATGTTAGCACTCTAGTTGCACATTAGATCACTGTAGTAAAGCTACTGCTCACCAGGGACGTCTGCTGCTGGTATTCAAAGTGCATGTTTCAGTCTGCATGTCAGAATTTTTTTAATGAAATAGAAGAGGATTTGAGAAGTCACTCAAAATGATCCCTAATTTTTCTTTCTGAAGCACTAATCATACTTTCTATGGCAAAATTAACCCCCTCATGTTGTTCCTTTTTAAATTGAGTGTTTTCAGACTTACCACTTCATTCCAATCAAGATGGCTTCTGGTGTGCCATACTTTTGTCATAAGTAAGACTGTTAGCGCTCTAGCTGTTCTTTAGAACACTCTGGGACATTCTGTCATTGGGCTATACTTGGGGTACATCTGGGTGATATTTGGGCTACATTTAGGCTCTTTTGTCTCTGGTGGCCATCTTGGGAGACTGTATGTCAGAATTTTTTAATGAAATTGAAGAGGGTTTGAGAAGTCACTCAAAATGTGCCCTAATTTTTCTTTCTGCAGCACTAATCATAATTCATATGGCAAAATATACCCCCTCATTTTGTTCCTTTTTAAATTAAATGCTTTAAGAGTTACCACTTTATTCCAATCAAGATGGCTTCAGGTGTGCCATACCTTTGTAATAAGTAGGACTGTTAGCGCTCTAGTTGTTCTTTAGAACACTCTGGGACATTCTGTCATTGGGCTATACTTGGGCTACATCTGGGTGATATTTGGGCTACATTTGGGCTCTTTTGTCTCTGGTGGCCATTTTGGGAGACTGCATGTCAGAATTTTTTAATGAAATAGAAGAGGATTTGAAAAGTCACTCAAAATGTGCCCTAATTTTTCTTTCTGCAGCACTAATAATACCTTCTATTGCATAATATACCCCCTCATTTTGTTCCTTTTTAAATTAAATGTTTTAAGAGTTACCACTTTATTCCCATCACGATGGCTCCAGGTGTGCTATACCTTTGTAATAAGTAGGACTGTTAGCGCTCTAGTTGTTCTTTAGAACACTCTGGGACATTCTGTCATTGGGCTATACTTGGGCTACATCTGGGTGATATTTGGGCTACATTTGGGCTCTTTTGTCTCTGGTGGCCATTTTGGGAGACTGCATGTCAGAATGTTTTAATGAAATAGAAAAGGATTTGAGAAGTCACTCAAAATGTGCCCTAATTTTTCATTCTGCAGCACTAATCATACTTTCTATGGCAAAATATACCCCCTCATGTTGTTTCTTTTTAAATTAAATGTTTTAAGAGTTACCACTTTATTCCAATCAAGATGGCTTCAGGTGTGCCATACCTTTGTAATAAGTAGGACTGTTAGCGCTCTAGTTGTTCTTTAGAACACTCTGGGACATTCTGTCATTGGGCTATACTTGGGCTACACCTGGGTGATATTTGGGCTACATTTGGGCTCTTTTGTCTCTGGTGGCCATTTTGGGAGACTGCATGTCAGAATGTTTTAATGAAATAGAAAAGGATTTGAGAAGTCACTCAAAATGTGCCCTAATTTTTCATTCTGCAGCACTAATCATACTTTCTATGGCAAAATATTCCCCCTCATGTTGTTTCTTTTTAAATTAAATGTTTTAAGAGTTACCACTTTATTCCAATCAAGATGGCTTCAGGTGTGCCATATTTTTGTAATAAGTAGGACTGTTAGCGCTCTAGTTGTTCTTTAGAACACTCTAGGAGGCTGCAGTAGAACACAAAGGAATCAACTGACAGTCTCTGTCCTTGTTGGATGTACATGTTTTACTGAGAATGTCAGACTTCATTTTCACATGACTGAGAAAGATAATGTGAATTTACAGAAAATCTGCTTTCAGTTTAGCTTATAGATCCCCTTCCAAACCACTGTGGGAAAATCATGAGATATTAGTTTTCTTTCAAACAATATTCATGATATCACAGCAGAAGGTTTTTTCACATGGTAAAATCACCTTAGAATCCACCACAATTCCTAAAACGAGTATGGTACCATCAACAAATGATTTATAATGTAACTAAAGTCCTAAAACCCTCTATTAACTACAATGCTTTTTAATGAGGTGCTATCATGTATATTGGTCCCAAGATGGCTGCCAACACTTCTTGGATGAAGTGCTGACAGCCAATCAGATCAGATGTGTGGTTAGGCTCCGCCCAGATATATATCTTTTTTTGAACCTAAATTACTCAAAATCCACTGGAGCACATATATTGAGACCTAGCAAAGGCATATCGGGCTAACAGTCCCTACAATTTTGCCAAGTTTCGTGCAAATCCATTCAGCCGTTCGAGCTAAAAGTGAGGCCAACCGCCCTATGGAAATTAACATGGGAAAAACGCATTTTGGGACCCCCCTTTTTTCTCGGCCCCCCCTTGATGAAACCCCCCCAAATTGTCAGGGGCTGCTCAGAAACAAAATGTTCCATTTTCCTGAAAATTTCAGCCAATTCCGTCCACAAACGCCAAAGTTATTAGACATAGAATTTTCAAAAATCCCATAGAGAAAAAATCCTAACTATATATACCTACTGGCGACCGCCAGTAGGTAATATATATATATATATATATATATATATATATATATATATATATATATATATATATATATATATATATATATATATATATATTACCTACTGGCGGTCGCCAGTAGGTATATATAGTTAGGATTTTTTCTCTATGGAACTTTTGAAAATTCTATGTCTAATAACTTTGGCGTTTGTGGACGGAATTGGCTGAAATTTTCAGGAAAATGGCACATTTTGTTTCTGAGCAGCCCCTGAAAAGTTGGGGGGGTTCCGTTAAGGGGGGGCCGAGAAAAAAGGGGGGTCCCAAAACGCGTTTTTCCCATTCATTTTTCCATAGGGCGTTTGGCCTCACTTTTAGCTCGAACGGCTGAATGGATTTGCACGAAACTTGGCAAAATTGTAGGGACTGTTAGCCCGATGTGCCTTTGCTGGGTCTCAATATATGTGCTCCAGTGGATTTTGAGAAATTAACGTTTAAAAAAACAGATATATCTGTGACAGCGTCCCGGATAGCGCTCCAGATCGCGTACTTTTCGCGTAACGGAGCTTTGCGAAGCGAAGCTGATTGGCTCTCCGGTGTCTGTCAACATTCTAAACAGTCCGGTGCGGCCGCCATCTTGTCTCTCGGTAGGATCGAGAGACAAGAGGAGGAGAAAAACAAAGGGGGAATTTAATGAAAGGGGGCAAGGTAGACTCCTCTTGACCCCCTAGGAATGATGTTGGGGTTATTAAAGGGTCCCGTGGGGCAAATAAAAAAAATTGGATTTTTCGCGGTAGAAGCGCTTCTCGGTTCGCGAACCGGGTCGCAAACTGGTAGCGAAACGTGAATTCGCCATTTTGTGTTTCGATTTAATTAAATTACAAGATGGAGGAAAAGCAATGTGAGTATTGGGTATAAGGGGGTATGGGAGACGTATCCTGACCCCATATGTTTTCTGAGGGTGGTTGAGGAGGCTCATATATGTTGATACTTGTCTTCCAGCGGTTGCGCGTGAGCATTTTGTTTTTTTTGCCGCTTGACTTCTGTTAACGTTCGATTCGAAGGAAATCAGGAAGTGTTGACCGCCATTTTGACACTGCGAGTAAATATATTGTTAAAAATAATTGTTATAAATTAATCTGTATTGATAAACATTGTCTGCGCCATCTTGCTTTTTTTCCAATGCCACACTTTTGTCGTGCACGGCAGCCATTTTAGATGCCTTGACCAGACCCACTCTCTGCACGCCGCCGATCCTCAGCATGGCTCCCCACCCTCGCAAGCATCTCCCCCACGCACTGGTCACCCCTGCTCTCTCTCTCATGCATGGGCCATAAACCTCCCCCCATCTGCGCTGCTCTTCCCTGAGTATCACACCCTGTGCCCGCCCGACACCTTCCTTTCACCCTATTCACTACCGCACCCTCTGACACTCCTCTTCCTCTGTGTCTGATTGTCCAGGCCGGTCCCAGGCTTTCACGCGTAGCCCTGCGGATGTAGTTTATGGCCCCAACTGCAAAGAATCACCCTTGTTCAAAGGAGTTACAGTAGATCAAGGCCCCCACCTCATGAGATCCGTCACACCACACGCGTTCCTACTATCTGATAACGATCCTGTATTGTGATTGGGGAGGGGATTCTCACTGTAAGGGTGTGTGGGACCGAGCCTGAAGCGGAAGATTCCAGGGATGCCTTTTTGTACATCAAAGTCTTCACAATTATGTGTCACATTAAAAATATATAGTACTCCAACAAAGTAGTAGGATTATAACACTTTAATAACTTATAAATATATACAACGCTCCAACAAAGTAAACACGTTAAAAAAAACTTTTTAAACAACTATTTACATGACATTGCTTTAACCAGGATAGACAAAGAAATGACACAGTGATGTAAAAGTTTCTGAAAGAAATACCAAGAACGTCCCATGTGAAAGTGAATTTTATCTGGCAATTTTTTTCTTTTCCTTCTCATGAAAAGAAAGTTAATGCCAGGTTCGTTACCTGCCTCATCTGCAAAAAAAAAACTCTCGAGAGGGACCGAAAAAAAAATATAGCTATGGTAATCATACCATGCATCGGCACATGGAGAGGTGGCACCCTCTTAATTATTCTAAAGCACAACTTCATCACCAGCACCGCCCTGCGAGTGTGGGATAGGGTAGCCGTGGCTAAGGGGCTGACCACCTTCCCCTCGCCCATGACTCCCATCTTTGAGAACCCAGACTTCACACCGGGCTTGGACACCGGCGCGTTCACGACGTGGCGGACGACACCCTGTCGCGCGGCAGGACACATGTTCGACACCAAGGGCATTCTGCCGTTCCGGCAGGTCAAGGCAGATTACGGCGTGGCCGAATCGGAACGCTTGCAGTACCTGCAGGTGCGCCACTGGGTGCTCCACCCCTCGATCCAACCCGGAGCCCAACGGCCCCTCACACCTTACGAACGATGGCTGCTGACGCGCACCTCGGATAAGAAGTTGATATCGGACCTCTATCAGCAGCTGCTCCTCACGCAAGCACACACCTACAATGCGGGCCAAGTCCGTTTGGAGAGGGACCTGGGGAGGCAGCTCACTAGGAAGGAATGGGAGGGGGTGTACCATAGAGCCAGACACTCGGCGCACCACACCGGCCTTACCGAGACTTTAACTAAGGTAGCAACATACTGGTACCACACCCCTGAGAGACTACACCACTGGGATGCCCGGATCAGTGACAGATGCTGGAGGGGATGTGGGGAACTAGGGACGCTGGAACACCTGCTATGGAGCTGTAAGGCGCTGCGCCCCTACTGGGACCCCATCCTGGATCTTATAGATGCTCATCTAGACACACAACTGCCGCGCTTCCCGGCGTACATCCTACTAGGCCTCCCAAACGCACTCATGTATCCTCTGAAATCCTGGCGCGGGCGCCTGATTGCACTTGCGCTTGGGGCTGCGGTCCAAAACATTGTGGCACACTGGAGGGCGACCCAAGCTCCGCAACAACTGGGGTGGCTTCACAGACTGTGGGCGATCCTGGGAATGGAGAAACTATCGCTGGCAGCATCAGGGAGGGGGGCGGACTTTGCGGAACTCTGGCGACCATTCCTCGCCTTGCTCACTGGGGAGTTTCGGGAGGTGAGCTGCCCGCGCTACCTGCGTCTGCTACGCTTAGCCGAAACACCTCTCCCGGATCCCAAAACACATACCCGTAAGCGCACGGACCCCACGCGAGTGGCGTCCACTGACTGTTGAGAGTGGCTCGCGACCTAGAGCTGGATTCCGAACATGGACAAGGAGAAGGGAGGGCTGGGGTGGGGTGGGTGGTGGGGTTGTTTACAGTTCTTTGTTTCTCGTGTTTTCTCACAATGCACTAGCACTGACCAGCTTGCACCGTTGTAGCACCTCTTAAGACGCGGCCGGCCCATTGGGTTGTAGGCGGCTTGCTGTGTTAATAAGATGATGTACCCGCTGGCCCTAAGATGGGTATCCGCGGGGTCGCTGACCCCGGCCTCCCTAGAACGGTGGCGGCCCTTACAGAAGTACCTGAGGTGCATTTTTTTTGCCTATGCTCAATAAAATATTTAATACATAAAGCACAACTTCAAGATTTGGTGGATAACCCCCGACCGGCAAAAACATCCACCAATGACTTAGCAATAAGTGAGTCAGAGGCAAGTGAAACGGTCCCAAACCTGCAAAAGAACTTTGGGCAGATGAGATTGACTTGTGTAGCATGTGGAAAATTAATTTCATGTGGAGAGATGAGTATTACTTTAATAAATAGATCATATGAAAATCATCAATGTCCAAAACGTCCTAGAAAGTAATTTTTGTCATTTTTGAGGAAGAGAGATAACCTACAGTGGTACGGGGTCGTTTTCGTTCGTACTAGGGGGGCCAGGTGACATTCCTTCGGGGTGGCTTAGGGGCATTTAAAACAACTTCCCTGATACAGGTAGCATATAAAGTAGAGGCTAAATACCAGGATCTTTATCGATTGCTTTATGCTGTACAAAAATGTAAAACACATACAACAAACCTGGACCATTCATATTTTCAATGTTTCTGCGTACTATACTTTTTAACCCTTAACTAATTGAGCTGCTTCATTTCACCTGCTTTTTAAAAAAAAAAAAAATCGGAAACAGTGGCCATTTATTCGAAACTTACCAATCTACGCGTTACAACTACGTTTGCTTTTTCAAAAACCTTTAATAAAAATGTTGGTGCCCAAATACGGGCCTACAACCCCGTGGGCCCGCCACGGAGCAGGCTGGAACTGTAAATGGGGGGGGGGGGGGGTATTTATTTGTGGAAAACATAACAGAGAGTTAGTGGTCGTTGATTTCATAGTAAAAAGTGCGACAAGTGCAACAAAATCATATCGATAATTCATTGTGAGCAAGTACCAAAAGTGTCGACAATTCGAACCTTCAATAATAAATACAGTAATCAATGATGCATTAGAACTTAATATCAATTCATTGTTCGAACGTGTAATCAGTACCCGTCCCATGTCAATTCATTGTTCGAACGTATAATCAATACCCATCCTGGATCAATTCATTGTCCGAACATATAATCAGTCTTATCCCATATCAATTCATGTGCTAAAAACTGCATACATATCTCATGATATCAAGGCTGAGCAATCGGGGCACAACAAGGAGTTGAGAGTTTCATTTGTACCGGCGCCATTTTGGGTGAGGTCAGGAAGGTCCAAGTATAGTCAAAATGTCTCCACCAACTCGTGGTTGGACCGGGACCTCTTTCGGCAGTCCAAAAGTTTTCGTTGAAGGGTAGCAGAGGGGACTGCCGACATGAACCATCAGTCAAAGTGGGGTGGGAGGCAACAATCTCTCCTACCGGGTCATACTGGTGTCCCACCGGAACTGATCAAGTTGGTAGTCTTGCAGGATTTTGGTGATTTCAAGACTGAGGCCGGTGCCGGCATGAGCGCGCCGACGTCCAGCGGCTACGTCGTGGTCGTTCCGTGGGTGATCAAGGCAGTCATTCCCCATCGGGGGTGTCTGTGGGGGTCGGGGTCCCCTGTGGCTCTTATAGAATCTTCAAAGTTGAGGAGAACTTTTCTGGACGCAGGACTCATTTTCTAGTTGAACTCAGAAGCGCCGTTGCACCGCAACAGTGGACGAGACCCCCGCTGGGTGAGCAGAGCATCATTGCCTCGCAATAGTGGACGAGACCTTTTGTCGGGTGAGTGGAGCGCCGCTGCATCGCAAGAGTTGAGGAACCCTTGTCGGGTGAGTGGAGCGTTGGGGGTGCAGCTGAGGGGCCCCCACCTGGGGGGGTGGGAGAGGCTCGTTCACGCCGCCTCTCCCTCCCAGCGCACCCCACACTGACACCTGGCGTTGATATCCATGATGTCCGGACCAGGCGATAAGAGGGGAGGGGTCGGAGGCAGAGGCAAGACATCCCCCCCGTGGCCTGCAGGGCGCCGCTTCAGGACCGAACGGGGAGCTCATACCAAGCCGGGGCCAGACCAGGAGATACGAGGGGAGGGGGGGGTCGGTGGCATGTGCAATACATCCCCCCCCAGTGTTGTCGCAGCCATTATTGAAGAAAGAAGAAGATACCGTCGGCCTCGGCTCCTCTCCTGGTGCATCTTACGCGACGACCCTTTTGTTTGGTGAGTGGAGCGTTGGGCGTGCAGCTGAGGGGCCCCCACCTGGGGGGGTGGGAGAGGTTCGTTCGCGCCGCCTCTCCCTCCCAGCGCACCCCACGCCGACACCTGGCGTTGATATCCGTGATGTCCGGACCAGGCGATAAGAGGGGGGGGGGGTCGGAGGCAGAGGCAAGACATCAAGACATCCCCCCGTGGCCTGCAAGGCGGCAGAAGAAGGGAATCGGGAGACCAGTACATTTCGGGCCATCCACCCCACGGCTGATGGCGGTTAGCCGGGCCCCGCCCTGCACGTGTCGAGGCCTCATCTTCCGGATGGGCGTAACCGTGGCCCTGTTGCACTTCGGGAGTTTCCGGAATGGGGGTAGGTATCTGCTGATTTGTATCTATTTCATGTTACCGTTAATGGGCGTGGCGGGCGGTGGGACAGACATGCTTGGAGCAGTGGGGGGGGTGGCGGAGCCTAGCTACCTCGTGGCTGCCGTAACGTCAAGCTTGGCTTCTTTCACCACTTCCATGTTTCTTATTTCTAGCGAAGTCAAAAACTCATCAGTGGCCTACTGATTTTGTTCGATTTCTTTCCCTTCCTTTTCAAGTGTGTTTCATGCTAAAGTTTCTGTTTAACAGGATACAGTGATTACTTCGTATTTTACATATGTCTTCTTTATTAGGGGTACTCTCCGGTTGAGTCAGATGATGTACCTCTAATAAATGGTCCGGGTGGAACTAGTTTCTCAATCAGTGGGGAGTAGATGGGCATGACAGATTACAACGGGGGACAAAGGTCCGCATTACCCACCCTTCACTACTTGCAAAGACTAGACAGAATATTTCTATTCCACGTTATTTGCAAACAGAGAATACCTCGAAAGAACTATTCCTTGAACAATAAATGTCCAGCCAATCAATCAATCAGTGGGGAGAAAAACAGGCATGACGGATTACAACAGGGGACAAAAGCACTGTTCCCACTAACCTGCGCGCGTGGGCGCGCGCCCACGCTGGTCATCCGGAGCGCGCAGTGTCCAGGTTTTAGCGCGCACACCCCTATCAGACCGTTCGCGCTGCCGCATTTAAAACGCGAGCAGCGCGAAATCCACGTGGGAGGCAGAGGAAACAATGCAAAGCCCACTGTGCTCAAAGTGCTTCAGACTTCAGCTTCAGCCCTATCCCCCCCCCCACCCCCCCCCCCCCCCCTCCGCAGCCCCTCAGCATGTGTGAACCCCCCAGGCTGAGACATCCCGGTCACCCAACAGCCGCACCCAAGTACTTCACGGGTCATTAAAAGACCATTAGCACGTTAAGAGCTTTGACGTTTTCACACCTTTTTAGCCCTTGCATTACCACACTTCCTACTGGCACAAAGGGAGAAAGCACGAACATGCAAAGAGTCTGATAACATTGAAAGAAGTATCTGGCAGGCAGTGAAATAAAGAGGCCGACATAAAATCATAAAATTGCACTGGCAGAGGACTTCAGAGCCAGAGCACCGGCATTCTTCGCGCACCACTAGTTTTCTATGTGACGGCTGTGGCTAAGGTTAGGTAAATAATGTGCTGCTGTGTTTATCTTTGTGTGTGTTTCTCTCTCGGTGTTTTCCCATGCATGCATTTTGTTTGTGTGTATTTGAGGGAATCTATTTGCTTTGCCTGCAACTGTGCGGATCTGTACGTTTGTGACCATATGTGTGTTCATTGTGTGACAGTTTGTGTTTTTGGTGCAGCAGTATATTAGTGCTCTGTGATGAGTGCCACATTGTATGAAATCTAAATAGGAGCAATCATCGTCAATATTTACCATTATTACAAATCAAGGCCACTCTATCAATGAGAGGGAGTGATTGAAGAATAATATGAATCCATACCTCGAAGTCAATGAAAGCAAGCGTCAGAAATATTCATTTATGTATTCACAGAGCACATGTTTACCCCAGGCTGTGTTGTAGCTGAATAACACATATTCACTGCTATACAACTCAATTGTTCTTATTATCGACCTTAATGTGCGGATGAGTGAACATGCCGGGAATTGAACCTCTGGCCAGGGAGTCAAACACACACCTCTATGGTGAATGCATAAATCCACTGAGATTTCGAGCCTGGCCAAGAGGCTGTTACAGGATACATTCTGTTCAAGCCTGAATTAAAATTATTATCTTTTGACTCTTCTGTTAAGGAACCGAGTGCTCCGTGATGTATCCAACAAGCTTTATTGAGCTGGTCATAAAAATGAACAGGCAAGAGCCAGGCCGGTCGGCTTCCACTCCAAGACACCGCTAAAGACTCAGGGGCAGATTTACAATAACTGGCGCATCCCTGCATATCAGCAGGGATGCACCAGTTATTGTGCGCCGCAGCTCCGCCACCATGGATGCGCCGCATTGTAAATGCGGCGCACCATGGGGCAAAAACGGCACAGATGTGTCACGCATCTCTGCCGTAAAAGCGGCGCATTGCTGGAGTTGCGTCGCAAGCGTGACACTGCTCCAGCAATGCTCTGGTGGGCCCTATCTCCATAATGCTGCGTCAATCCTTACGCCTGCTTCAAGCAGGCACAGGGTTTTGAAGCAGCATGGGCCCAACAGTGACTGAGTGAAATCTTGTAGATTTCACTCAGCCACTTTTGGGAGGCGTTTCTGCGCCAGACCGCCCCCCCCCCCCCGCCCTCCCCCGATGGTACACCTCCTTTTGGCGCAGGGCTTTACAACGTGATGCATCTGGGAGATGCATCACGTTGTAAATACCCCGCACAATGGCACATCTTTTGCGCCGCCGCTGCATCACAAAAGTGACGCAACAGCGGCATAAAAGAGGCGCAGGGGGCTTATAAATCTGCCACTCAATGTCCTGGAACACCGTGTGGAATGCAAACGTGCATTCCGTGACACGCTCCCTGCCACGCTGTGGTACATGATATAATACATAACACATCCCCCCTCTTTACAACACAAAGAAGAGCAAATAAATTAAAGCAAATATGCAACTTAAAACAATAACATAAAGAAAGAATAATCACATTACATTTTCCTTCAACCATCACAGAAGAACCCTTTTTCTTTTTCCTCCGTCACCAACAACCTCATCCACAACAACTGGCTCTATCGTGCCCAAATGCACCTCCTCATTTATTCCAGATTGCACCTCCTCCGAAGCAACCGCTGCGTCCAAAAAACATTGGCTCCCCACCACTCTCTCATCAACAACTTCCTTTTCTGGAATAAGGTCAGAAGCCAGACTAGACTGAACAGCACTCCGAACAAAGAAATCTTGCACCCACTCTGCATCCTTCACCCCATTGGCACGCAGAATTTCTCCTCGCATGACACCACAATTTTGTCCAGATCCCAAGGCAATACTTTTGAGATTCCAAACTCTGCCATCATCCAACCGCACAGCATTACGCAGAAGCTCCACGACTTCTTGTGGTGCTCCAAACTGACTCTCACCCTTAGGAATCTTACCAGGTTTCCTCACTCGAACCCAAACCCAATCACCAACCTTTACTTGCACGTCCTACACACCATGACTTTTATCATAATAAACCTTGCTTTTATTGTGCACCTCGTTCAATCTATTTTTAACCGCTGCCGCTGACCACTGCTCCACCATACCATCAGAAAGCCAAACAGGAATGAACTTACATCTGGGTTTCCTACCTCTCATCAGCACAAAAGGAGATAAACCAGTAGCATCATGAGTAGTCACCCTATACGCCCAAACAGCCTTTTGCAACTCCAGTTTACAAACACATAGCTGCCTTTGGATATTTAGTTTCCGTGGGCGAAAATGATCTTGATGCAAACAAAATCATTTTTTCACAACCATCAACACATTTCTGCGATAGAACCGCACCCAAAACCCTTGTCACTAACATTAGTCATCAAGTAGCATTCCAAATTGGGGAAGCCAATTGTTAAAGGAACCAAGTACTCTGTAATGTCTCCAACAAGTTTTATTGAGCTAGTCATAAAAAAGGAACAGCCGAGAGCCAGGCAGGTCGGCTTCCACTCCAAGACACCGCTTAAGACTCAATGTCCTGGACTGGAACACCGTGATGAAATGCAACCATGCATTCCATGACACGCTCCCTCCCACCCTCTGGTACATAATATAATACATAACATCCACCCACACACATTCTTATTCACTGACACTCCCACTGATTATCTCAAATCACTTTACTCACCCACTCACTGTTGGCTTTTTATTTTTATCAAGAGGCTTTACTGAGGACTGCATGCTTTATTTAGTCTCTTTATGTTGCTCCCCGCTACACACTAATCTTCCCTCATTCACCTACTCACTTATTTTCATTCACATACTCACCCACCTGAATTCAACAATTCACTCACACTCACCTAGAAGTTGTTACGACGACTTGGTGTAGGGGACTCGTTTTTGGACTGCTGACAAACTATCTCTGACGGGATATCCAGACATTACTCCGTAGCTTGCACATCTAATTGTAAATATGTTATGTTATTGTGTATATATGTGATCTTGTATAGGCTCCCAACATTCCCCACCCTATGAACAGTCCTTGAGCTGAGGATCTTCAGCAAAATCGTATTTTGATATTACTATTGGAATCCTGTGCTTTTCTAAACCCAAAGTGTACTTCCCTGTGTAACCAATTGATGTCATTACATTTGTATCTAAATTGAAAACCTGCCTTAAGACATTTCATGCGGCACTACATGTGTTGAAATGCACTCTCTTTTCACTTTTTTAAGCAAAGGTTTGGAGTGATATTTGGCGCTGCCCCCACATACGCAGTCTGGTTCCCGGCGCACATAGCCTCAGTTGCAGCGCACAGAGACCTTATACTGCCGCACATAGAGGATAAAAATTAGAGGGAACATTGGACAAAAGTCCGCATTACCTATCCTTCACTATCTGCAAAGGGAGACAGAATATTCCTATTCTTCTCTGTTTGTAGACAGGGAATATCTCAAAGAGCAATAATCGATAAAAAAGTAGTAGGATTATAACACTTTAATAACTTATAAATATGTACATCGCAACAAAAACAGTAAACATCTTAAAACATTTTTTATTAAAACAGAAGCAACAATGACAACTAACAGTAGTGATATCCTGGGCGGGTGATGGAACAGGGATTGTTAATGGGAAAAGATCTACAGAGAAAGCTATTGGTGAATTATACTTCTCCGGAAATTTAAAACTCACAAATGTTTTATTTGTGTAATCGTTTCAGGTCAAACAGATTGTGGAAAAATGTTCAGAAAGGAAGAGTCACCAAAAGGCAAAAAGTACACTCATGTATGAAAAGCTTACTATTAATGCTTGACTGAGGCCAAGGAGATCAGAGTGCATGAGTCTCATGCGCGATCGATTGAGCTAGCCGGATCGGGCAACAAAAAGTATAAAATAGTTATGTAAATAGTTATTTAATAAAATGTTTTACCCTGTTACTTTGCTGGTGTGTTGTATATATTTATAATATTTGCATAGGGTTTGTCGTTATTTTGGGTGGGGTGGGTGGCGGAGCCGAGCTGTCTTGCAGCCATCATGGTGTGGAGCTCAGTTCATCTCACTAGTTTCGTATTTCTCATGAGGGGTTGTTCTTAATGTTTCTATTTTAGCGAGGTCAAAAAGAGATCCCATGAGTGGCCTACTGATTTTGCTTGATTCCTTTTGTTTTTTTAAACGATTTTTCACTATCTGCAAAGACTAAACAGAGTATTGCGACTCTGTGCTTGTTTGTAAATAGAGAATGAACCAAAGAGAACCAATTCTAAAACAGTAAATGCTTGGATAACAATCAATCAAATAGAGAGAGAAGCAGGCACGACGGATTACAACGGGGGCAAAGGCCTGCGTTAACTACCCTTCACTATCTGCAAAGAGAGAGTACTCCTAAGAGAAAAGAGGGGGGGCGAGGGGGGGCAGCGTTCAAAGCACATCAGCGTGCATAAACACGAAAATGTTTTTACCTATCACGTACTTGACATTTTACAGCTTTTGATATTTGCTATTAAAAAAACATTGAAATTCACTGAAAAAACCATAGGTTATAGACCATATATAGTGGTATATATATATTCATGTCATGAATGATGTAATATGTGACATCATCAGCAGTGGATTGCGGGTGCGCGATATATAGTTATTGCAAGTAACTATATATGCCAATTTCTATGGTTTTGTGCGAGTAAATTAAGGTTTTGAAAATGGTAATTCCTAACTATATATGGTCTATAACCAATGTTTTTTTCAGTGAATTTTCAAGGTTTTGTAAATGCTAATTCCTAACTATATATGGTCTATAACCTATGGTTTTTCCAGTGAATATATATATATAATATATATATATATATATATATATATATATATATATATATATATATATATATATATATATATATATATATATATATATATATATATATATATATATATATATATATATGTATATATATCTTTTCTCCTGTAGCCCGTTTTCAGGCTGAGTCGGGCGCTCTTGAGACGGTGCAATCGAGCCACAGCAGGGCCCAGCCGTTAAACATGCATTCCTGTTTCTCCGCAGAGATTTTGCTCGTGCACTCCAGAAACAGTATTTAACAATCAGCGATCTACTCCCAATCAGTGGTTAGATTTTCTTTATTTCATAACAGCTCAGCCAGCAGCAACTCTACGCGTTTCAGTCTTTACCAAGACCTTGCTCACGAGACTGACATGGAACCACAATTTTTTTGTGCCATTTTAAAAAAACATTACCAATTTAGTATGACATCACATCCTGTTCATACTCCCTAGGCATTCTGGTACATGTAGTTTTTCTACAGAGACGCATTATATTTAACTTACAATGTGAAAAAACCTTTTGTGAATATTGAAACTCAATGATGACTCACATCTTATTCTTCAATCTATTTACGCATTTACCCACAATTGGGTTACCTGGTATTAAGGTCACTTTTCTCAGCTATTATCATACCACTATTATTCACATCGCCCTCTAGTGGGTTTCTAAGCTCCAGTCATCACAATTTTCAACATCTTTATAATAAAATGTCAAATAAAATCTTGACGACATCAGAACTAAAACTCCTACAACGGGGCCTTAACTTTTGCCCCACAAATGGATTCGATCTAGCAGAAACCAGGGTGGATCTATATAAATTCGTCCGCAAAATTAAGTTAGCCAAATTGTTTGCAGAGAATCCCAGAATGGCAAAACACAAAACTAATCCAGAGGTGCCGGTAATGGAACTGAGTGCTAAGGATACAGAGGGTTTTATCACACTCATGGAATTGGACCAAGATCCAGAACAAGAAAGGAACAGTATAGGATCATATACTGTTCAAATTGGAGCTGGGAGCAGTAAGAAAAAACCTAAATCCAGATTTTATCCGCAACTGACCCATTGAAATAATATTGATTTGTTCCATGATTGTGTGATCAAAGAGCTATACAAATTGAACTATTCCAAAATAAAAGACAACCTGAATCCGGAGGAGCGTAATGCACTACATAGCCTTCAAAACGATCTTTCCATTGAGATAAAAATGGCAGATAAAGGCGGTAATGTCATAATCCTGGACAAAGAGGCATACATGCGTGAAGCATATTCCCAACTGAGAAATAGGGAATACTATGAAAAAATGAAAACCAATCCTACCAAGAAATGAAAAGAAGAATTGGACATGAAATTGGATCACTGGCTGCATCAAAATCTTTTGAATGATGATGAAGTGAAGTATTTAAAGGTAGAACATCCCAAAATGGCCACAATATACTTCCTTCCTAAGATCCACAAGCACCCCACTAGACCACCAGGGAGGCCAATAATATCAGCAAAGGGTGCTCTATTGGAGCCTATGGCCATCTATTTGGATGTGTATTTGTTACCATATGTAAAGGGGTTAACATCATACATACAGGACACAGGCGATCTTTTAAGGCATCTACAAGAAACGCCATGGCAATCCAATTATAAACTCATCACGATGGATGTAGTGTCCTTGTATTCGAACATTAGAAATGATATTGGTCTCAGTGCTTGTGAACATTTTTTGTCAGAGAGAAGCATACAGTATGCTGAACATAACCAGATGCTGATACAAATGATCCAACTTTGTTTAGAACAGAATACATTCCTATTTGGAGAGGATATGTTCCGACAGATAAAAGGGACAGCGATGGGCTTTTCCTTTAGCCCCTCGTATGCTTGTCTGACAATGGGACTATGGGAAATGACATGGGCATGGAGGCACGAAAATGATCGGTTTGTAAATAAGACAATTGCATGGCTAAGGTACATAGACGATTTACTTTTGATTTGGGATGGTACCAGAGAAGAGTTCTCTGAATACTTTGAGATATTAAACAACTCACATTTCAACTTAAAATTCACGTTTGACATCAGTGAGGAACGAGTTATTTTCCTGGACACAGAGATATACATCCGAGACAATGAAGTACAAACCACCCTACACCGTAAATGTACCGCTACAAACGCCGTGCTACATGCGGAAAGTTTTCACCAAAACAGCCTTATCAACAATATCCCCTTTGGTGAGTTCCTTAGGATTAAAAGAATTTGTTCCAAAAAAGAAGAATGTAAAAAACATCAGAACAATGCAGTAGAACGTTTCAAAAAACGCAAGTACAAGATGGGAACTATCGAAAAATCATTAAAAAGAACGGAAACAATGCAGAGATGTGATTTATTGAAAGAGAAAATACCTGAAACCGAGGAAAATAAAATCCGATTGGTAACAACCTACTCCACAGCAAATTACCAACTAATGAGGATTATGCGCAAGAACTGGCATATTCTACACATGGATGAAACAACGGCAAAAATAGTAGATGATCACCCAAACATAACTTATCGGAGAGCAATGAACTTGAGGGACAAACTGGTTCACAGTCACTTCCAGCCACCAAAAAAACGAGAAGATTGGTTGAAACCAAAAGGCTTTTATAAGTGTTCAAATTGCAAAGTGTGTGCCATTGCCCAAAACACCAAAGAAATACAAATGGCAAATAAACGCATGTGGAAAATTCAGCAATTGATAAACTGCAAAAGCCAATTCGTGATTTACATCATAGAATGTCCTTGCTCTTTAAAATATGTGGGTAGCACGAAATGTGAGTTGAAGAAACGCATTTTGGAGCATGTAAGAGCCACTATTAATACGGACAGAGCTAACGCAGTAGCCAAAGATATGGAGAAGGAACACTCAAGTAATTGGAAAGAATTAAAATTCTACGCAGTGGAGTCGGTAGGGATGCACCCCAGAGGGGGGGGGACCGTGAAAAAATCCTCAGGCAAAAAGAATCGAAACACATTATTAACTTTCGTACATTAACCTCATATGGATTGAACCAGGACGAGGAGTTACACTACCATCTTTAACAACATCTTAAAACTGAGACTTGTACAAAGAAGATGGGCTGAAACTAGACTTCTCTTAAGAATTTCATAAATGTTTTAAATTTTACTTTTTTTCACTGTGGGTTGTAGGAACATAGATACTGTATGACACGCCAGATAAGGATATGGGAATTAGAAGAGACAGACGCCCTTGATAGATATATAACATTAGCGGATTACTATAAACACCCACTAGAGGGTAATACGAAGAACAGGACAACAAAAAATTCCCCTTTCTAGAAAAATAACAGAGATATCTGATACACCCACTGGAGGGTTAGATGTTGAAAATTGTGATGACTGGAGCTTAGAAACCCACTAGAGGGCGATGTGAATAATGGTGGTATGATAATAGCTGAGAAAAGTGACCTTAATAACAGGTAACCCAATTGTGGGTAAATGCGTAAATAGATTGAAGAATAAGATGTGAGTCATCATTGAGTTTCAATATTCACAAAAGGTTTTTTCACATTGTAAGTTAAATATAATGCGTCTCTGTAGAAAAACTACATGTACCAGAATGCCTAGGGAGTATGAACAGGATGTGATGTCATACTAAATTGGTAATGTTTTTTTAAAATGGCACAAAAAAATTGTGGTTCCATGTCAGTCTCGTGAGCAAGGTCTTGGTAAAGACTGAAACGCGTAGAGTTGCTGCTGGCTGAGCTGTTATGAAATAAAGAAAATCTAACCACTGATTGGGAGTGGATCGCTGATTGTTAAATACTGTTTCTGGAGTGCACGAGCAAAATCTCTGCGGAGAAACAGGAATGCATATATATATATATATATATATATATATATATATATATATATATATATAGTTTATTTACTTGTGGTTGCCAGTAGGCGAGTAGGTAGTTAAAATTAGGATTTAGTTTCCATAGGAAAAGCGTTTTTTGTTTTGCCAATATCTTTGGCGCGGTATGATGAATCTTCACAAAATGTTCACTTGCTTTCAGCATGCTTCTTGTGATTTGGTGTAAATCTGTTCAGTAGTTTTATAGATATTAACTGAAATTTATTTTTGTGTATCTAGTGACGCAGATCAACCCTCTGTGAATCTGCGGCTCCACATGCCAATGTAGCCTGATTGGCTAGCTGCAACCTTAGAGAAAGGTTGCGGTCGCCATTTTATGTGTCGTCAAACGGTCCCCGGGGCTGAAAAGAAGCATGTAAAACAAATGAAGGAGTCGTGGTAAAGGTACCCTGACCCTTAAATGTGGGGGAAAGATGTTTAATGGGAAGCAAAATGACAGAAAGCAGTTTTTGGCCACTTGTGAGATCTGCAGAGACATTGCTGGGTTCTTGTGAAAATCTGCGACTCTCACAGAGAAATCACACGGGGGACTGCACTGAGCATTGTGGTGGATCTGTAGAGTCATGAAAAACCCAATCCAATTGGACTTCTTGACAGGAAACATGGAAAGGGTTAAAGAAATACTGATCATTTAACAGTGGTACAATAAAAAAGAAATTCGAACATAAGCCTATGATTTGTTAACTAGAGCAGCATAAGTTAGAGCAAATGGAATGGGTTAGCCATTTTAGCTGCTTTTCTACAGAGAGGGGAGGTGGTTTGCAGGAGTTGTGACTGGAGATTTGGGATAAAAACAGATGTTACCAGACATAGAAATAAAACTGAGAGAACAGTAAACAGCTTTTACAGGTATGCTAATTAGGTTGTAGTATATATAAAGTATATTCAGGAAATAAATTTGAGTGTATGTAAAGTGAAAGAAAATGTGTAGCTTCTAGACAGTATACTAGAATGGAAAATAGAAGGATGCTTATATGAGAATATTTACAAAAAATACATAAAGCAGGAAAGGAGAAAGAGGAACTGCTATATTGAATGTATGTTAATTTTATTATGCGTGCATCAATGAATGTGTTTGAAATTAGATGGGTGTTTTCTTATAGTATGTAATTTAATAGTATGTAATTTGCCCATGCTCACACAGTCACAGAGACCCTTACAGGCCCAGTTACACTCTCACAAAAGCAGTTATGTACCTATCATTCATATAGCCAGACAATGACTCCCACTTACTCACACACACATAAGACCATTCACACACCTATTAACTCATTTGTACGTCCAAGTCTGAGTACTAGTTTGCACTTAAAGCCTTGTGGTACATCCACAGAATGCACCCTGCACCATAAGAAGAGTTTGAAGAGGACTACTTCAGCATCCTTGAAAGGAAAGTGGATTTCAAAAGGAGGGAGAGGAGCGGGGAAATGAGTGGGTAAAGTCTCCATAGGAGAGAGTTAATCCCCCAGAGAGAGACTTCTCTTTTGGATGCAGTGCAGGAAGTACTGTCTCCTCCCAAATCCAGCGTCCTGAGGACCTTAAGGACAGACTGGCTGAGTGGGACCTGAGGCTGTACCTGGGCTAGCTGGGTACAGAGGAGAGAAAAGCTGAGGTTAAGAGATGATTGGAGGAGAAAAGAGGCTTGCTGGCTGAAGTGTCAAGGAGGTGCACTTGAAGGCCAAATAGATGTTAGAGTCTAACAGAAATTGTGGGGGCACCACTACTGTGTCCAGTGCAGAAGAAAGGGTTCATATATTCAGAGACTTGGTGCCTGACTTGAAGGAGGTTGTTGATATACACAGGCTATTTCTGGCATAAGAAGTAGCTGTAGAGTTACAGAGGATCTCTGAGGAGGATGGAAGAGGTGCCTTTGGAGTCATATTCATGGTGATGGGAGGTACAACTTACTGTCTTTAGACAAGGGGAAGAGTTTGAGGTATCCCACTATAAAGGAGGCCATTTTCAGTAAGTATGAATGAACTCCAGAGGAGTGCAGGTTTAAATTATGGGTTAGTCAGAAGAAACTCTGTCACTACTGCTGGGAGGATTGTGTGGGGTACTTTTGAAATGTTTGTTAAAAGTACTGTTGTAACATTTTTATGCTTTTTCATTTCTTTCAAAGAGAACTGAGAAGAAGTAAGTTGTTTTAAACAATAGATGGAATACATATAGAATATGAAATCTAGGCCCCTCAGAATATAATCTTGTTGACCTGTACTCTGCTGTAGGTATTTGCACAGGGTGGTCATCATACATAACGTTCGCCTACTCCAGTTCGCAATAGTTGAGGAAAATATTGAGCCTCTAAACTTTTCTCCAGACACTCATTTGAGTTAGATTGTTTCATCTGATACAGTTTAATGGCATCCCCTATGACATCTTTTGCATGAAGTGGATGGATACTTACTGTAATGCTCATATATTTCTTCAGTTCAACGTCTCCCCGTTTTTTCAAACTGTCCACTTAAAGGCAACATTTCTTGTTTCATGTAACTTCCATGCTAGACAACATCTAAATATTTATATCATACATTATTGGTTTAATATATAATGTAACTTTCGTCACCTTATTTTTACCCACTAGTTCTTGCCAGATTGTTTTGTTTTTCGTGGGCACACCATTCACTAGAATAACAAGCTGCTCTTTCAAATCTCTCTCTACATCCACATGTTCAATATTGCATTTAATGTCTAAAGGTAAATACACAACTCTATCTTTAAGCCCTTTCTGAAGGTCAGTGGAGTGGATGATACCTTTAATGTTAGCGTTTGCTTTTCTCAGAAAGTAACATAAGTCATCCTATGGATATTCTGCACAACTTTGGGTTACAAATTGACTTAATGTTTCTGTATTTCGCAATCTGTACGTCAGCTCAACATGACGACAATACCAGTACTCATTTGTTCCAGAGGTAAAGTAAATTAGACAGCAGCACTGCAAGTACATGAATGGGGTCCTATTGTATCAATGTAGTACTGGCAAATACTACAAATAATACTGCTCTTTCATTTCCAGAACTGGTAGAACACTTCCATGCAGCTAATCCAGGGAAGCCTGGACGACCGCCGAGTCGGCGATCCTTGAGAGGGGGTTCTGTTGCGATTACGCACTGGGGGAAGGCAAGTCAGGCACACATGCACCACAAACACCTCCCCTGTATGCATGGACACCTGTGTGAATGGAACAGGCGCCAGCTGCACTACATTTCCCAGAAAGCTGTGGGGCATAACAGAAACAAACAGAACTGCCATATGTAAAATAAACCGCCTCCTATATAAGCACCTCCCCTTCAGGAAGAAGGTGCTTGACAATTTGGCCAGAACTTTTTTGCGAATGCGGAAGGTATTTCCCCGCTTGAGAATTGTTTGGAGATCAGCGTTTTTGCTGCCATTAGCTTTCTGAGGATTTCCGAAACGCCGTGAAGCACTCGAGTGTTCTAACTACAGGGAAAGAACAAAAAGGGGGGGGGGGGAGAGACCAAAAAACACAGCGAGACCAACAGACAGTCTTCCCACGAGCCCGTGAGGAAGAACGGAAAAAAGGGAGTCAATCAGCAGGAATTGTCTTAGATCAGCAGCCAGCAACCAGAATCCAATAATGGCGATTTAGAGCAGTGAAGGAAAGGTAGGACCACACTTTTATCCTACATGTCACTGGTCATGTGATTACACGGCATGGTCACTGAAAAGAGACTAGCTGCCTGAAACCCTAACAGTACCCCCCCCCCAATGATCCTCCCAACCGGGCGGGGTTTCAAAGGATGTTGTCTATGAAACAATCGAACCAAACGTGGTGCATGTACCCCCCCAGCTGGTTCCCATTTTCGGTCCTCCTGTGTATACCCTTTCCAATCCACCAAATAAAAGAGGCGACCCCTGACCCTCTTGGAATCCAGAATAGCCTGAACCTCGAATTCTACCTGTCCATTAACGACCACCGGCGGAGGAGGAGGCAATGCCTGAGCCGAGGGTATATAGGGTTTTAGCAATGATGTATGGAATACAGGATGTACCCCATAATCCTGTGGCAACTCAAGCTTTATCGCCACGGGGTTTATGATCTGGTTTAATGGGAAGGGACCCACAAACCCGGGCTGCAACTTGCGTGACCCCTGCAATCGCAAGTTGCGAGATGCCAGCCACACTAATTCCCCCTTCTTGTATGTGGGAGCAGGAGCACGATGTTTATCTGCTTGTGCCTTCATAGCCGCCTTGGCCTCCAGCAAACTTTCCCTGGCCAAACGCCATATGTCGCTCAATCGCCCACACACATCATCAATGGCTGGCACGCGGCCCGTGGGTTGAATAGCAACTGCTCTAGGATGGTATCCGAGCGAACAGAAAAAAGGAGTCATACCCAGTGCGGAGTGCAGACTGTTATTATACGCAAATTCCGCAATGGGTAGAGCTGTCACCCAATCACAAGACAAAGAAACAACCAGACACATCAAGTATTGTTCCATCGTCTGGTTGGTGCGCTCAGTCTGACCATCCGACTGAGGATGGTAGGCCGAGGACAATCGTATCTCGGTCTTGAGTACCAAACATAATTCAGTCCAAAAATGAGAGACAAACTGTGCTCCCCTGTCCGAAATGATCACTGCGGGTAACCCATGCAACGCACCACTGAAGACATAAAAACCACTGCCATTTCCTTGGCCGTGGGTAGTTTGGAAAGCGGTATGAAGTGTGCCATCTTGGTGAACAAATCCACCACCACCAAAATGGTGGTATAACCAGAGATGGTGGGTAAATCGGTCACAAAATCCATGCTTATGGTATGCCAAGGGGCAGGTGGTACTTCCAGGGGTTGCAAAAGTCCTGAGGGCTTACTATGTGATGGTTTACTGGTGGCACAAACAGGACAAGCACTCACATATCCCTGAATGTCACTAGTCATGGACTCCCACCAAAACCACCTCATGCACAATTCTTTGGTCTTCCTTATTCCTGGATGTGCCACTAAGGCCGAAGAATGACACCATTCTAAAACCTCGTTCCTCAAGCTGGGGGGTATAAACAACCTGTCCTCATGATACAAAAACCCCTCCTTCCTCGTAACCTGGGACATGGACAACCAGGGAGCCAGATCCATTTGACTCAAACGTTCTTTTACTAAGGCTGGAAAGTTCTCCACATCCAAGCCCCCTATGATCCTTTCTCCTGCAATCATAGCCTTACTGTTACTCAAGGATCTTTCTTCCTTAGGATCAACATAGATCCGAGAAAGAGCATCGGATTTGATCTGTTGGGCCGCAGGTCTATACGTTATTATAAAGTCATATTCATTGAAGAATAAGACCCACCTCATCTGGCGAGGAGTCAACGCCCTGGCAGAACGGAAGAACTCCAGATTTTTGTGGTCGGTGTAGATGGTTATAACATGCCTAGCACCCCATAAATAGTGGCACCATTCCTCGAATGCCAGTTTCACTGCCAGCAGTTCACGTTCAGCCACAGTATATTTGCGTTCAGCCGGCAACAAGGTTTTGGAAAAGAACGCTATTGGGTGCATATGGCCAGAGGCTTCATCACGTTGCGACAATACCCCACCCACGGCACACAGGGAAGCATCAGTTTCTACAAAGAACGGCAGGGCAGGATCAGGATGCACCAATACTGGCGCAGAAGTAAACTGTTTCAACAGTAATTGAAAAGCGTCCTGAGCCTCACTGGTCCAATCAAAGGGGACTCCCTTCCTTAAGAGGCGGGTCATAGGTGCCACTATGTCAGAAAAATGTGTTATGAACCGCCGATAAAAATTGGCGAAACCCAGTAGCACCTGTATTTGTTTCACCGTAGTCGGCACCGGCCAGGTCTCGATGGCCGTGATCTTCTTTGGGTCCATCCGAATACCTCCCTTTGAGATGATGAACCCCAGAAACTCTACTTCAGGGGTACTAAACTGGCACTTCTCTAACTTAGCGTAAAGGTGATGCTCCTGCAATGTTTGTAGCACCTGTAATACATGCTCGGTATGTTCTGCCCCGTTCTCTGAATAGACAAGGATATCATCCAGGTATACAATGACAGTTTGATCTAGGTATCTGCTGAGGACCTCATTGATAAAAAACGGGAATGCCGCCGGCGCGTTACACAAGCCGAACGGCATCACCATGTATTCGAACAGGCCATACTTGGTTTTAAAAGCCGTCTTCCACTCATCTCCTGTTCGAACCCTTATGAGATGGTAGGCGCCCCGCAAATCTAATTTGGTAAATACCGTTGCCTTGCGGAGATGAGCGGAAGAGGGTACCTGTTCTTTACAGTGGCAGTGTTCAGAATCCTATAATCCACACAAGCCCTCAAAGTCCCTTCCTTCTTCGGAATAAAAAATATAGCCGATGACACGGGAGAGGAAGAAGGACGAATGAAACCCAGATGTAACATCTCATCTATATAATCTTTCAGATGTTTCTCTTCGGGTTCCGACAAAGCGTACACCCGACTGCAAGGCAGCGGAACCCCTGGTATCAAATCGATCTTACAATCGTAAGTACGATGCGGCGGAAGAACTTGGGCACATCCTTTATCAAAGACATCCTGAAAGGCTGAGTACTGAGGCAGGACCATTCCCATATCCGCTACAGCACAGGTTAAAGGAGTGACCTGCTCACTTGCCATATTATAGCAATTCCTCAAACAATGCACCGAGTCTAATGTTACAAGCCTCTGTACCCAATCAATCTTGGGGTTGTGCTTCTGCAGCCACGGAACCCCTAACACTATTCCAAAAGAAGGGGCATCAATCAAATCGAAGACCACCGTTTCCGAATGCCCATTCTCACACAATAAGCGCAGGGGGGCGGTCTGTCGGGTGATGCAACCAGAGGACAGCTCCGTACCATCGATTGCCCTCACTGGCTCGGGTTGTTCTTTAAGGTGACATGGGACCATCAATTTCTCGGCCATTGAGATGTCTATGAAATTTCCGGTAGCACCAGAATCCAGCAGTACCGACACTGGGACATGGTTCTGTGCTGAAAGCAACAAATGGGCGTTGACAACAAAATGTCTGGGGGCTTGGTCCAAAGCCCCCACGACCTCATACTGTTTGTGCCGTTCTTCACCCGTACCTCGATCCACCTGTATACAGGCCACCTTTTTCCCAAACCCTGCCCCTGATGGCTTCACGGGACATTCCCTTGCAAAATGACCTCCTTGACCACAGTACAGGCACAGATTCTTTTCTCTCCTCCTCTTCTTCTCCTCTGGGGTCAGAGGTCCCCTTACCCCTCCTATTTCCATGGGTTCGGGAGCTGTTTTACTCTCCCCTACAGCCTTCGCTTCGGCTTTCACATAGCTAACCCGAGAGGACTGAAACCGACTACGTTCTCCACGTCGTTCCGTCACTCTATGGTTCAACTTAACCACTAAGTCGATAAACGCCGCACAATCCTCAGGTGGATCCACTACCTGTGACACTATATCCTTCAGTTCCTCACAAAGGCCCTGATAAAACAGCGACGTCCTTTTCTCGATTGGCCAATGAGTCTCGGATATTAATCGATTAAAGGAGGCTATATACGACAATAGGTCCTATCTGCCCTGCCATAATTTCAAAAGCTCCGCATCGCTCGCCTGCATGAATGCATGTTTGGCGAACAGACCCCGCATCAATTCCTTGAAAGCGGTGTAATTATACAGCACACGGTCATCGCTTTCAACCAAGGGTATCGCCCATTGGGCCGCGTTACCAGCCAGATACGACAGCGTAAATGCGACTTTTGCAGAGTCGTCGGGAAAGGCACTCGGTCTACACATGAAGTGCAGCTGGCACTAGTTCATAAACATCCCGAATTTATCGCTATCCCCTGTAAACCTTTCAGGGGGAGCTAGAGGCACTGCAACAGGAGTTGTTACCGTAACGGCTATTGGATTGCTACTTCCCGCAGTGCTTTGTCCCGCCCCACCCCCGTACTGAAATGTAGCAGGCTGTATGACGGGACCCGTCCCCCTATGTTGTGTCTGTTCTCTGGCCCTTACGGCCACCAATTCCTGTTTTAACCCTACATTCTCTTGCTGTAACTCCTGGACCTGTGCCTGTAGTGTATGTACTGCCCCCATAATGTCCTGCATTGAGGGTCCCCCCGTACCCCCACCTAACTGGTTCCCAGCCTCATCCATGCTAGTCCGGGCAGTGCTATTTATCGTGGGCTTGAAATTCTGTTGGATTCCGACCAGCCCGAGCACTGCAGGAATGTAGCATGTACCAGTCCCCTTCCCCTGCCCACTGACCACTTACAGGACAACCACTATGAGTGAGCCAATGAACCTGAAAAGAGGGTGGTAATGTTGAGGAGATACCAAGTCTGCCACCCTTATGAATCAATAGTACACTGCTCCCTCCTTCCTTCACGCTTCTGCACCTGTGTAAAAGACAAACCCTTCATGTATACATATTCCACATAGCTAGATCCCAACCCAATTGACCATGCCCTGCCACCACATATGCCACCCCTCTTACCAGTGTGAAGCGCAGGCTCAGCTTCGTGAAGGCACAAAGAAAACACAAATGCAGGGTGCTCTGGAGATGAAAAATACAATTCTCAGAAGCAGACAATCGGGAGATCGTAAGCAGTGCCCTTGAAAATAGTGCGAGGGGAAAAAAGGACTTGTACTAAACTTGACAAGTTCCAGAAAAAAACCCCTTCGAGAATGTGACTTGTAGGGGGGGGACCGGGACAGGTTCGTAGCGTTTGGAATCCCAAGCAAACCACAGCGTTTGTTGAACAAGCCCTCGCGGAGTGACCCAAAACGTCACTTCCGCCTAAAACGATGTGAAGCGGCGTCTATGCAAAGACGCGCTGAAACCAGCCGAACGCTTAGTTACTCCTAGCGTTCGTTCACAACGTTCTCAAAAGCATTTGTACACCGGGCAAATAGCAACTCCTAATGTTCAGTGAACGGGAGCCCCCGAACACCCACCACCCAACTACGCTGGGAAAGTAAACAAGGGGAAATTAAGGGAAGGAACCCACCCGGGACCCAAACACTAACTAACTACAGGGAAAGAACAAAAAGGGGTGGGAGGGACCAAAAAACACAGCGAGACCAACAGACAGTCTTCCCACGAGCCCGTGAGGAAGAACGGAAAAAAGGGAGTCAATCAGCAGGAATCGTCTTAGATCAGCAGCCAGCAACCAGAATCCAATAATGGCGATTTCAAGCAGTGAAGGAAAGGTAGGACCACACTTTGGGCCCGATTCACAGAATGAACTTACTACTTTTGGCATTCACAGAATGCACTTACTACTTTTGGCATTCACAGAATGCACTTACTACTTTTGGTATTCACAGAATGAACTTACTCATTTTGGTATTCACAGAAGTTAGGACTACTAACTTTAGGACTCCTAAATGCCTTCTGTGAATACCGAAAGTCTTAAAATTAGGATTTTTCTCAATTTAGTAGTAGTAAAATTAGGACTACTAACTTTAGGACGCCTAAATGCCTTCTGTGAATACCGAAAGTCTTAAAATTAGGATTTTCTCAATTTAGTAGTAGTAAAGTTAGACTTTACTACTACTAAATTGAGAAAAATCGTAATTTTAAGACTTTGGGTATTCACAGAAGGCATTTAGGAGTCCTAAAGTTAGGAGTCCTAACTTTACTACTACTAAATTGAGAAAAATCTTAATTTTAAGACTTTCGGTATTCACAGAAGGCATTTAGGAGTCCTAAAGTTAGTAGTCCTAACTTCTGTGAATACCGAAATGAGTAAGTTCATTCTGTGAATACCAAAAGTAGTAAGTGCATTCTGTGAATACCAAAAGTAGTAAGTGCATTCTGTGAATGCCAAAAGTAGTAAGTTCATTCTGTGAATCGGGCCCTTTTATCCTACATGTCACTGGTCATGTGATTACACGGCATGGTCACTGAAAAGGGACTAGCTGCCTGAAACCCTAACACAGGCAATAGTTTTGTATCTTTCCATGTGTCCTCCCAACATCTAATCATGATTCCATTTCACCACCTGTAGTTGCAGGTTGGTGCTTGGCACATATAATGCGTGATAATGATACAAGTCCTCATTCTCCGCTCGATGTTCAGGATCCTCCTGGATCCAGGCCCGAACGTCTATGTCAGCCAAGGACACTCTGACATCCTCTAGAAAGTCCTGTGAAGTGAGCAGTGCAATGTACGGGTTCCGGAAAGCAACCTCAGCGAGTATCAAAGGCGGTTCTGGGTTCTCTGTTAGCATGCCATCCTCTGGGTCGTCAATGCGGGAGAGGGCATCCGCTTTCCCATTTTGAGGTCCTGGTCGATATTTGATAACAAAATCGTAATCGGAAAAGAAAAGGGTCCATCTCATCTGACGTGGTGTAAGGGCTTCGGCAGTTTTCAAAAACAGCAAGTTTTGATAGTCTGTATAGATCTCAGTAGTGTGATGTGCTCCCAAGAGATAGTGCCTCCATTCCTCGCAAGCCCTTTTAATGGCCAATAATTCCTTGTCGGAAATAGAATAGTTCAGTTCACTGGGGGGGAGTTTCTTAGAGAAATATGCCACCGGGTGTAACCGTCCAGTTTTGGGGTGTCGCTGGGACAACACACCTCCTTTTGCATACTGAGAGGCATCTGTTTCGACAATGATGGGGAGTTGTTGGTCAGGATGCTGCAGTATGGGAGCTTGAGTAAACCTTTCTTTTGAGACCTGGAATGATCGTTCAGCTTCTTCCCTCCAGATGAAAGGAGTGTTATTTCTCAGTAAGCTGTGGAAATGGGATGTATAATCTTCAAAAAATCCTTAATGAAACGCTGGTAATAGTTGGCGAAACCCAAGAAGCTCTGTACTAATTTTACATGGTGAGGGGTCTTCCACTGAGTGATTGTATCGACCTTGCCTGTGTCCATCTGGAATCCTTGAGCATTGATTATATAGCCCAGAAAGGCAACCTCTTGGACATGGAACAAGCATTTCTCCAGCTTAGCATGCAACGAGTGCTGTTGGAGCCTGTCCAGGACCACCTTTACATGAGTCACATGTTCCTGGAGACTACACATTTAAATGAGGATGTTGTCAATATATACCACACATGTATCCAGGAATCCCCGTAGAACCTCGTCCATGAAATATTGGAAAGCCTCCGGGGCGTTGCAGAGCCCGAAGGGCATCACTCTGTATTCAAAGAGTCGAAACTTCGTCCGAAATGCGGTCTTCCACTCGTCTCCGTTTTTCACCCGTACCAGATGGTAGGCGCCTCTGAGATCTAGTTTCGTGAAATAACAAGCCCCCTTGAGTTAGTCCAGGAGCACAGGAATGAGTGGTAACGGGTAGTGATTCTTTATGGTCACACGATTGATCGCTCTATAATCAATACGGGTCTGAAGCTTGTCTCAGTCTTTCTTAGGAATTAAAAAAAGAGGGGACAAATCCAGTAAAGAGGAATACTTGATGAAACCAGATGCTAGGTTCTCTTTGAGGTAGGTCTTTAGGTAGTGTGTCTCTGATTCAGTCAGAGCATATACTCTGCTGCACGGAATGTCGGCTCCAGGCATCAGCTCAATGCGGCAATCGTACACTCGATGGAGTGGCAGCTGGGTCGCTTTTTGCTTATCAAAGTGGGGCTGGTATTCCCTGTATTCATCGGGCAAGATGGTAGTGCAATAATTCTGGTCTTGTGCACACGTCGTTGCCAATAGCCGGGCCTGTGTACCCATGATCTTTTCTGGAAGAGCCGCCTGCTTGGTGCAATGCTCTTCACAGTAGTCAGAACTTAAGGAAACGGTGCGGGCCGCCCAGGGAACGACAGGGTCATGTAAAGTCAGCCATGGCATGCCTAGGATGAGACGAAACTGGGGGGCATCAATGAGGTCGAACTGGATGTATTCATAATGGTCTGTATCGAAATGCATCAAAAGGGGAATGGTATGGTACCTGACAGGTCCAGAAGTTAGTGCAGTTCCGTCCACTGCCTTCATGTTTTTGTGGGTCTCCTTCTTTTCCCAGGGAATACCGATGTTCAGAGAGTACTTCTGGTCGATGTAATTTACAGTCGCACTGGAGTCCAATAAAGCAGCCTCTTCAAGTAGATTGTCCTTTGTAACCCAAAGAGAGACACCAACATTCAGATGTGCAACGGATGGTTGTATGGTATTGGCGATTACTGACGAGATCGATGTACATCGTTCGCTCGAACCAGAGATCTCATCCTGACTCGGGCTCTTCAGTTTTCCGATGTTTCTCTAGGCCCTATTGCTGCTTTCACCCTCGGAACAGTGGTTCGTTCTGGGAGCTGGGCTCGGGCGCGACACTCTCTGATGAAGTGTCCCCCTTTTCCACAATACAGGCATAGCTTCATCTTCTGTCTCTTTTCTCTTTCCTCTGTAGTGAGGGGAAATCAGATCACCCCCTATCTGCATAGGTTCTGGCCCTTCTGAGGGTTTGGGGTGATCCTGGACCGGGGGTTTTGGTCTGGAGTACAATAAATGCGATTCCCCTCAGTTGCTGTCCCCGCGTCTTTCCTTCAATCGGTGGTCCAGCTATACTGTTAGATTGATCATCTCTTCACAGGTTTGGGGTAACTGGACCAACTGTGAAAGGACATCCTTTAATTCACCACTTAACCCCTGGAAGAACCGAGTGGTTAGCTTTCCTTGGGGCCAATCGGTTTCTACTGCTAGACGATTAAATGAGGTAATGTAAGTTAGTAAATCCTGTGATCCTTGCCGAAGGGTAAGTAGTTCTCAATCCTCTGACATAATATGAGATTTCCAATCAAACAATTTTCTCATCTCTAAACAAAAGTCCGGGAACCTATGTAAAATGGGGTCGTTTCTTTCCATCAGCGCTATGGTCCAACTAGCTGCGTTACCTCACATGTATGACATCATGAAGGCTGTCTTGGCCGCTTCATTCTGAAAAACTTCAGGTTTACACAAAAAATTTAGCCAACACTGATTTAAGGTTTTAAATTTCTTTGGGTCACCATAAAAAACCTCTGGAGGTGCCAACGGAATCCCAGTGTTTTGAATCACATGGACGGTAGGAGTGGTGTCGGTAGTAGGTGGGGGAACAGGAGTGGCTGAAAAGAATCCACCCCCCTGTGTGGTGACTGAGGGGGGAGAGTGCACAGCATGTACTGGAGGGGATAGTGTAGCTTCCCTGATGTTAGAACTGGTCCCTTGGCCCCTGCGAGACAGGCCGGCTACCTCCCTACATAACGTGCCTATCTCTTTTCTAAGATCTTGGTTTTCCAAATGAGAGGTCTACACCTCCTGCTGCAGAGCCGTTAGACTCTCCAATAGCGAGGTCAACACCACTTTGGTGTCCATCGTTCAGCCTGGGCGTCCAACTTGGGCTTGACAATCTGTCAGGCTGTCAGTAGCACAAGGATGGTAAAATACGCCACTAAACTCTTCATAGCAGCCAGCGGGGACGATGGCTTGTAGAGGAGCCTCCCTACTCTCCAGAGCGCAATGCCCAAAGTGTAGAAAACCCAGCTATGGAAAATAGCATCCTGGGGAAAAGGGAAGGGGACAAAATAACAAAGAATACTGCTAGGAACTCTTGCCTCCTAGGTCTGGTCTAGGTTATTCACCTTTATGTCATGGCGAGGGAGCCCAGCAGCTAGTCCCTTAAAAGTAATCCGTATAATAAGCCTCCAGATGCCACAACCTCGTAGGACCTAATACAGGAAGGCCAGGGTCCTTCGAACTCCCTCCAGTCACGGTTTCAATTCAACCGCAATGCTTAAAGTCATAACAAAACAAGCATTTACAATGCAATGGTCTCGTCTTTGTTAAAGTTAGAGCTATTGGCATTGCTCATGACATTATTTTTGTTTTAAAAAAATATAAATAAATGACATTGTCATTTACAATGCCAATAGCTTAATCTCTCGCAAATGCAAGACCTATTGCATTTGTACCTACACACACAAACAGAGCCACACACAGAGCCACATGCACCCACACACACACAGAGCCACACGCACCCACACACACACAGAGCCACATGCACCCACCCACACACACAGAGCCACACACAGAGCCACACACACACAGAGCCACAGCCACACACACAGAGCCACACAGAGCCACACACACACACAGCCACACACACATTCACACACACACACACAGACAGAGCCACACACACAGACAGAGCCCCCCCCCACACACACACACACAGACAGAGCCACACACACTCACACACAGGCAGAGCCACACACACACACACACAGAGCCACACACACACACAGAGCCACACAGAGCCGCACACACACAGAGCCACACACACACACAGAGCCCAACACACACAGAGCCCAACAAAATCAGAGCCCAACACACACACACACACAGAGCCCAATACACACACACAGAGCCCAACACACACACAGCCACACACACACACAGAGCCACACACAGAGAGCCACACACACACACACAGAGCCACACACACAGAGAACCACACACAGTTAGCCACACACACAGAGCCACACACACACACAGAACCACACAAACACACAGAGACACCCACCCACACACAGACACAGAGCCACACACACACAGAGCCATACACACACACACACAGAGCCACACACACACAGAGCTACACACACACACACAGAGCCACACACACACACACAAAGCCACACACACACACACACAGAGCCACACACACACACACACAGAGAGCCACACACACACACAGAGCCACACACCCGCACACATAAAGCCACACTGAGCCACACACACACAGAGCCTTGCAGCCCCCGCAGTACAGAGCTGGGGGCTCTTTGGATTTGGCTCGTAGTTTAGCCACCTACATGACACACATGAGTATTTCCCCTCGATTTTTTTTATCACTAGGAGAACCTCTCATATAGACAGAATCCTGATGCTGGGACTCTTCATCTGAGGCAGCCATATGCTTTATAAACCCAATAAACATATGGGATGAGCAGCAATGGCAAAGGGTTGTGGGAAGCAACCATTAGTCAAGCAATGAGGTGAAAACTGATGCCAATGGGGGATATCATTACACTTACAATGGTTGCTAGTGAAATGGAAAGGGTCCGCAGGCACTGTGGTGGGCAACAGAAGACATGATGACAGTTGCTTCAATAGATGTAAATAATGTAATACATTTGACGCCTCACCCTGTGTGTTCCCATGACTTACCGTGTTGTTGACTCCCCACATAAGGACGCTGAGGAGGGGTTCACTGGATCTGAAGAGCTTCACCTTCTGACATACGAAGTGCTTCTTCTTGGTTTTTGTTTTACTGGCGCTGAGTGAGGCAGCCGCCGAGGAACTGCAGTTTGCTGCCATGGCTCCGAGATTTTGGGGGAGGCTATAGCTGAATGTATGAGCCCTAAGCAGTGATGCTCTACAGTCAGTTACAACGATGGAACTGCAGATCGGCAGCAGAGATCAGGATAGAGGGGTCCCAGAGCCCTGGTGCAGGAAAAATTGGTGAAACTACCAAATGGCAAGGGTTGCAACGGGGTGGGGGAGACCAAATGGCAAGGGGGGGCGACGTCTCAAAAACTGATTTAGAGCCTTTGGAGGACAGATAGGATTTGTGGGGGCGGGGCAGAAGGGGGAGGGGGGGTCGTAGCCAGCAGGAAGGTGGAGTCTTGGCTACGGTACACCTGACAGTCTCTGATTGGAAGATCAGTGCTCGGTGTGAAAAATCTGACACTGAGAGGGCACCCCAGGGAGGCAGCGTCCGAATGATGTGGGCAGTTTCCGCTATGTGAAGCAGGACCCAAATGGGATTAAACACTCTGGTCGAGCTGGAGTGGGAAGGAGGGTCACTTTTGAAATGACAGTATTGCAGTCGTGCCGGTAACAGCGGGCAGTCTCCGATAGGAGGGCAGAGCCCAGGAGAGGGCTAGCATTATGTAATAGGGGCAGGGAAGTCCGAGGATAGCAATCTTTGGTAAATGCAAACCAAGAGGTAGTTGGTGTTTCCACAATTAGCTATGGCGGAGCCCGGTGTGGATGCTTTTTTTCCGTGAGGCGGTCGCAGTATATGAGCTGAGGACTTGCGTGCCCGGGTTTTGGTGGGGTCTCCCGTAGGAGGGCGGAGCGCCAGGTCAGTGCTAAGTATCCCCGTTTCATTCCCCGACATCCACCCACCCACCATGAAAGATAGTGCTATTTCTTGCATACCCGTACTGACTGTCCCCCCATCTTTGATGATGATTTTCTTTGACAGTATGACACTGCGGTTGCCGCACTTCTTCTTCTTGCCCTGGGTCATTGTACCATCCTCCGCCCCACCCCCCTCGCCGCCACCCGCAGCTCATTCACTCGTCGCTGCCATCTTGAACCCGGAGTCCCAGGCACTGACCGACGTTAACTTGCAGCGTCAGCAAACTTGCTACTGTTGTGGTCATGTGACCCTGGCGAGGAAATGACGTGTGATGCATTCTGACTGGCCGGCGCCTTTGGCGATGTGTGCTTTGGAAACAGGTCTTTGCTGGTTGTACTCTGCAGTTTTGTCCTACCTGGAAAGAAGGCGTCCCAGAAATAAACGTGACAATCAGAAAAGCAGCTTCAGCCTCCCTCTACTTAGGGGCAGCTGAATAAAAGCGCACCTAGGAATGGGAGCCTTTGTACTGCATTTGCCACCACCCCAAGATTTGCTCTTGAAGGAGGGAGGGCTTAGATAGTAGAAGTAAGTGACTTCAACGAAGGGGATAATTTAGATCTCTTACTCAAACTTTACGTCCAGAAGCATGATTGATGGAGCAAGAATGGCTGGAGACCGCTCGTCATGGCAACCTGTATGGGATCTGGGGCAAAGTTTCAGGGAAGGACACACTGGCACCAGTAATTGCTTTTAGGATGTGACTGTTTTTGCAAACTTTCCAGACCGACTAGTTGTTTTTTTCTAATTTCTCAAGCACTTTGTTTGAGTAGAGAAATATACACATTAAATCTCGAAGCAGAAACTGCACCAGCTGGCAATAGGGATTTACAGAGTAAATTACCCTTAAAATCCGATTCCACACAGCTTCAACTTTATAACAAGGGGGAAAGGACCACCATGTTTCCCCGAAGTCAAGCAGAAATGCCTCGGAGAAACGCGCCGTCATTTTCAGAATGGGGGGCGTGTTTTTCTTTCTCTCCTCCTCCCATTGGCTGGAAAGTAAAATTCCAGCCAATGGGAAGAGGAGAAAAAGAACATGAAAAAACACGCCCCCGAATCCGAAAAAGACGGGGCTTAAATAGACAGACGTCTCTCTTCTCCAATGGCTGCCCTCCGTTTAGGAAGCCAGCCAATGGAGAAGAGGGGCGGGTTCAAGCCCCACTCTGAAAAACATAAGATCTCGCAAGCGAGACTGCGCAAGCGCAGCCTTCGCTAGCCGAGACCTAAAAAAGGACCCTCACCGCTGTTAAAAATCACAGAGCGAGTAGTCTCAATCCAATTACGGCCCAGGGAGCTGGTAAATAATTCATAAAAGAAGAGCCTATCATGGCACTAGACGCGGTCCTCTGAGCCGCGGGAGAGTTTGCCGATAGGTTGCGCTTTGTAAGGGTTCCAGCGTGTGTAAACAGTTCTGAAACCACAGAGTAGCTTGGGAAAGGGGAGCGCTCCAGCGCATCCCTCAAAACGGGAATACGATACCTTGCAGTTCCCGAGCCGAGAGATGGTCTCAGAAGTTGCAAACCTGAAATAGCACTCGAGTGCTTTGCGGCATTTCGGAAATCCTCAGGAAGCTCATGGCAGCGAAAACGCCGATCTCCAAACAATCCTCCAGCGGGGAAATACCTTCCACATATGCAAAGAAGTTCTGGCCAAATTGTCAAGCACCTTCTTCCTGAAGGGGAGGTCCTTATATAGGAGGCGGTTTATTTTGCAAACTGCAGTTTTGTTTGTTTCTGTTATACCCCACAACTTTCTGGGAAATGTAGTGCAGCGGGGTCCTGTTCCATTCACACCGGTGTCCATGCATACAGGGGAGGTGTTTGTGGTGAATGTGTACCTGACCTGCCTTCGTCCAGCGCGTAATCGCGACAGAAATGCTTATTTATATTAATATACATACCTTTTTAATGTATGAGAAATGTCTAGTTATTTCCCTGAATTATGTGTTTATGCATTGTTCAAATTGTAAGTTACTTTTGTAATTCTATTAATTTTAAAACAAATAAATATTTCTGTTGTTTTTCTTTTTATACACATCAATGGCTACATTTATTTGTAGTAATGTAATATACTAATTAGTTCTTGCAGTGTTTTTCCAGATTTTAGGTTGCTACAGTTAATAACACACCAAGGTAAACATCAGTACATCAACTCACACACCCAGCTACATACAGATAGAGGAACTCACACACACAGGCTCAAACTGATACTGGCACTGACACACATAGATACATATTGATACAGTCACTGACACACCCAACTAGACACTGATACAGGCACTTACACATCCAGCCAAACACTAATGCATCCAATAACACACCCACGCATACACTGAAGCACACACCAACACTCCCATGCAAACACTAATACATCCAATAAGACTCCCAAGAATACATTAACCCATACACTGATACACCAAGGTATACAGCAATGCAGACACTGATGCACACACCAAACAGTAATGGATCCAATAACACACCCAGGCACACACTGACAGACACACTGAGACACCCAGAGACTTACTAGTGCAGACACGGACACACCCTGGCAAACACCAATGCAGACACACCCAGGCGAACAGCATGCAGACACAAACACACACGCAGTCATACACCAATGCATCCAATAACACACCCAGACATACACTGATGCATACACTGACACACCCAGGCATACACCGATGCATACACTGACATACCCAGGTATACACGAAAGCAGACATTGACATACCAGGCCAATGATCTATCATAGGCACAGCAGGCAGGTGCGGCTGGAGTTTTATACCAATAAAATTGAGCTGGCACAAAACTCTACCCGAGAAGTCTTTTTTATTATAAAATCTTTAACCTCACTGGAGACGGTTTCTTCAATTATCTCTCTTTTGGAGGACATATGTAATTCTCTTGCCAACTTCTTTTTGGACAAAGTAGCGTCTATTTATTCCTCCTTCCCGGAGGCTGTCAGAAATGCTCCATATATTGAAGCATGGTTCAAGCCTTCTACGGAAACAAGACAGACTATTACAGTTTAAACCTTTTGATCTTGATGAGTTGCAATCACTTTTTCTATCTATTAAACAGGGATCTCCTTATTCGGCTGCTCCTGTTATTCAGGAGTGTGGAATGGATGAGCTTCTTCCAGTGTCCAGCGAGCTTATCAGTAATTATTTTACTACAGCTCAAGTTCCAGTGAAGTGGAAGCTTTCTGTGGTGCCATTGTTGAAAAAGCCTTCTCCTGACCCTACTAAAGCTGAGAATTATAGGCCACCCTCACTGCTCCCTTGTCTTTCGAAAGTGGCATAAAATATGTTAATCACCAGCTTTCGATGTTTATTGAAGCTAAGAACTTACTCCATAAAACTCAGTTGGACCTTTGTCACCGATATAGTACTGAGTCAGCTCTTCTGCTCGCTTCTGAATCCGTGCGCGAGCTTCTGGATCAGGCCGACACTGCAGCATTGCTGCTGCTGAACTTGAGTGCAGCTTTCAACATCGTATCCCACAACCTCCTTTTCGAGAGATTGTGGAATTGCGGTATCAGCCACAGGTCACTGCAGTTGTTTGCATCTTTCTTGCAGGGCCACTGTTTTTAGGGCATGTTTAAACCTTTTTGCTTTCAGGTTCTCTCACTGCAGCAGGGGGTACCGCAGGACTCATTTTTGAACTATACCCTTTTCCATCTTTAGGCTGATATCATCGAGCGTTACAGGTTTGACATCATGTTGTACGTCGATGATACGCAGTTGTTTGGTACCTTGACACAGAACTCTGCTACCGCTGCAGTCTCTTTGAGAGCCTGTTTGTCAGAGGTAGCCCGATGGATGTACCTCAATTGCTTAAAATTAAATGCAGGCAAGACTGAGGTCCTTATCCTGGGCAGGAAGCTGCCCACTGGTCTTCTGATTGGTGGCCAACTACCTCAGGCCGTCTTCTCTCACCAACGCCTAGGGTTAAAAACCTAGGCATTTGGCTTGATGAAAACCTTACCTTTGACAATCATATGCTTTAGGATTTTAAAATCCTGGAAGAACATCATTCGCCTTCTGTCTGTATCCCAAAGAACGGGGTTTCAGGCACTTGTTATCTCCCAGCTGGATTATTGTAATATCCTCTATCTGGGAATCTCTCAGGGCCGACTAATGAGACTCCAGCGTGTGCAGAATTCTGCTACCTGGCATTTGCTAAATCTTTCCAAGCATGCCTCTATGAGCTTGCCCTTGTGCAAACTGCACTGGGTCGCAATTAAGACAAGTTTTTCCTTTAAATCTCTGTGTTAGGGGCTGTTTCGGGGTGGGGGTATGGCAGGGGGGGTAGGTTGGGTTTTCACGTAGGAGTGGCTGGTGGGGTCGGGCGGGGTGGGTTGTTTAATTGTATGTCACAGACATGGATGAACAGATACCTGGCGAACAAGGTAAACTCTAACAGTGGGAATAGCGATTCGGTTCGGGGATTGGAGTGCTTCGAATCGCAGGTTCTTACCCCCCTTCTTTTCCACTTGGGGGAGCGGGTGGCAACGCCCGGACTAGTTTGCAGTCCCCCCTGTTTTTCAACGCGGCCGGCCCAATCTGGGTTGTGGGCGGCTTGCTGTGTATTATTGTCCCAGGTACATGAGAAAGGTGCTGTACCCTCCAATTAATGCTTTACTTTGCACGTCGCTCCTCGGCGCAATGAGTGATCTGTATGGCTGTTATGTATCCATCCTGTCGTGACATGCTCAATAAAAATATTTAATCCTAAATCTCTGTGTTATTGTTATAGCGCCTTTGGAAGGACAGATGCCAGTTATTTGCACTCGCTTATCGGCTCTTATTCGCCTGTGTGGTGTCTCAGGTCTTCTGAGACCTTGCTGGCTCAAATTCCTAGAGTTAAGAGGCTCCTAATAGTACTTTAGAAACACAATTTGAAAAACCTGTGAAATTCACTGCAAAAAACAAAGGTTACAGGGATGTTATAGTTAGGAAATACTAATTTAAAAAATCCTTAAAAATTCACTTAAAAAATGAAAGGTTACAGGAATGTTGTAGTTAGGCTCAGATTTCACTTGTATAAAACCACAGAAATACAGCAGTTATAGTTCCCTGAGCAAATTATAACTTATGCCCTTGCAGTTCACTGCTTATAACCTCACATATTACATCACTCATGACATGATCAGTGACATCACGGATGACGTTATTGATGACATTTCAGATAAAGGTGTGAAATAAACATGAAGAGGTAGAATAAAGGTCAGAAATGAGCAGCAAGAATGAGAATAAAGGTGAGAAACGAGCAGAAAGAAGCAAAATAAAGGTGAGAAACTTGCAGAAAAGCAAAATAGAGGTCCAAAACAAGCAGCAAAAGGCAAAATAAAGGTGAGAAACTAGCAGAAAGAGGCAAAATAAAGGTCAGCAACAAGCAGAAAGAGGCACAATAAAGGTGAGAAACGAGCAGTAAGAAGCAGAATAAAGGTGAGAAACAAGCAGCAAGAGGCAAAATAGAGGTGAGAAACAAGCAGAAAGAGGCATAATAAAGGTGTGAAACGAGCAGCCGGAGGCCAAAGAAAGATTAGCAATGAGCAGAAACAGGCAAAATAAAGGTAAGCAACAAGCAGAAAGAGGCAGAAAAAGTGTCAGAAATAAGCAGAAAGGGGCAAAATAGACATCAGAAACCAGCAACAAGAGGCAAAATAAAGGTAAGAAATGAGCCGCAGGAGGCAAAATAGAGTTCAGCAATTAGCAGAAAGAGGCAAAGTAAGTGTCACCAATGAGCAGTAAGAGGCAAAACAGAGAGCAGAAAAACTAGCAGGAAAGGCAAAATAGAGGAAGACAAAATGAGCAGGGAAGGCAAAACAGAGAGCAGAAAAACAGACAAAAAAGGCAAAACAGAACAGAAAAAGGGCAAAACAGAGAACACTCAGACACACTCACAGACCCACTCAGACACTCTCATACTGACTCACATATTGACTCAGAGACGCACACACTCACTCACAGCATTACTGAAGCACTCATGCACTCACTCTTACACTCACTGTCAAAAGTTAGTGGTTACATTTAGGAAATACAATTTAAAAAACCTTAGAAATTCACTTAAACAGACCAAAGGTTACAGGGGCATTATAGTTAGGAAACAACATTAAAAAGCCTTAGAAATTCACTGAAAAAAACAAAGGTTACAGGTACGTTATAGTTAGGAAATAGAATTTAAAAAACCTTAGAAATTCATTGAAAGGTCACAGGGACATTATAGTTAGGCTCAGAATTCACTTGTACAAAACCAGTGAAATTCAGCAGTTATAGTCAGCTGAGATAGCTATATCTTACGCTCCTGCAATGCACTGCTTGTGACCTCACATATTACATCACTCATGACATGGTCAGTGACATCACTGATGACATCTCAAATGACATCACTGATGACAACATCCTCAGAAGTACTCACACACCCCCTCACCCCTATACAACTTCTCATACACCAACTCACACACAACTACTCATATACCCATTCACAGACCCATACAAGTACTCAAACAACCAATCATTCATCCATAGAACTACTCATACAACCAGCCACTTACCCATACAGCCACTCACACCGCCACTTACTCGCCCATACAACCTCTTAACACAGCCACTCACTCACCCATACAAGCACTCACACACCCACTTACATACCCATTCACACATCCATACAATCACTCACACATCCGCTCACTCACCCATACATCCATTCACACAGACACTTGTTCTACAATACAGCCACTAACACACCAACTCACTTAACCAAACATCCACTCACTCACCCATACAGCCACCTACACAGCCAGTCACTCACTCATACAGCCATTCAGAAACCTACTCACTCACCCATTCAGTTACTTACACACCCATTCATACAGCGACTCACACAGCCACTCACTCACCCATACAGCCATTGACACATTCACTAACTCACCAATACAGTGACTCACAAAGCCACTCACTCATTCACACAGGTACTGACACACCTACTTACACCCAAACAGCCACTCACTCATCCACTCATGCACCCCTATAAGCCCTCATACACCCACTCACACACAGATACACTTAGTCACATAGCCACTCACATAATATGTGTTAGAAATAGTAATACTCAGTAGTACAGGAAGTATACTATTTCAACTTTTGTAATTTCTTGGTTTTATATGTTTAACACTCACAATCTTTTAGAAAAAACTCACACTCACTGGATGATGTCATCATTGATGCCATGAGTGATGTATTATGTGAGCTCATAAGGAGTGCATAATGGGGCACAAATTATAATTAGCTCGGCTAACTATAACTTAGTGGCGGCTGGCATCTACCGGGAGGGGGACTTGCAAATAAAAAATTATAATAATACAAACTAAACGCCTATTGAGACGCACAAAACCTCTTCCTTCCTCTTCTTTCTTCCTCTGCAGCCCAGCCATCAGGAAACAACCTTGACCAATCCTGCTGGTGCTCTCATACCATGAGAGCAGCACCCTGATTGGGGGAAGAGGCATTACTCGGCTCTTCACAGCGCTCTGGTGGCCTGCACTTGCTCTAACCTTAAGAAAGCTGGGTTGGAGATGTTTAAAGTGTGCATGTGTGTCTGGCCGTCGCAAATGGCCAGCCAAAAACACATGCACATTTTAAACAGTGCATTTGACAGCTCACCCACCGCCCGGCTGCTGTCACTTAGCAGGGGCCCCACCCCTGTTCTGATGCTTTGCTTGGGCAAGGGGATGAAAAATAAAATGTTAATGAATTACCATTTTATTTTTCATTTCTGTGACCTTGGGAGTGATTTAAGTAGGGCGACGCTCCTCTTCTCCAACGGAGGGACCCGCCCCTGATATAACGGCTGAATTTCACTAGTTTTGTCTGAGTGAAATCTGAGCCTAACTATAACCCTTTAACCTTTTTTTGGGTGAATTTCTTTTATATATAGGATGAAGACATACTCCCCAAAACGCGTCATGCCATTGTTCTAATAAAGGACTTTCCTGGTATCCCCGTTGCTTCAGGAAGGAGAGATCATTTTTTTCATATTTTGCACGCTAGGCCTTGGCGTGCTGGGGGACCCATACATGAAGTGTCTGAAGCAACATGGGCAAAATCGGTGAAGTGTTTCCAAGGTATTGGAGTGACTCCAGACCGCCGCATCCAGTGAATGCAAGGTACCGCTGCAGAGGCAGTCTGTAACTACACGGAGAGACTAGATCACAGAATCGAGGTCTCAGTGCATGCATGAAGTGAACATGTGTGGCTGGGCGTTTGTGGACCAAGGAGAAGAATTTATTTTTACAGCAACATCGTGTGTTCACCAATCTGTATTTTAAAACACGCTCTGAACAATTTTAATATCCAGCCCTCACTACGGGATGAAACAAGGCCGATATGAGACACCTACCCAGTCAGCCGGAATAGTGCTTGCTGGGAGCTGCAGTACACTGATGTAGGCTGCAGTTTTGCGATGATTGCATGCCCAGCCAAGCTGGATATCCACCAATAAGAGAGCGACTGAACATCTTAAAAGGGGATTGAAGTAAATTATTGTTGTAGAAGGCATTTGATGAAGGCATACTCGCCGGTGAACACAGGCGAAAGCTTGAAGTCGAAGCGCGTTTGTTCGCTTGAAAATAAAGAAGCCTGTTGTAAAAGCTCTCCCTGAGTGCGGTTTTCTTCTTGGAAAAACGAAGAAATTGAGCGAGAGATAATGCGGCTGTCCACGGCCGCTAACCACACCCGCCTGCGAGATGCGAGTGCACCGGATAGGGGGTGGAAAGTGAGCATTTGTATATATACATATATTAAGCGCCTTTCTGTGACCAATTGTTACCCCCATTCTCATTGCACTTGCACTTTAAATAGTCCCCCTTCCCACATTGGCATCATGTGACCAAGGCCTCTGTGAAGGCCGAAACGGTATGCTGGCAGGGCGAGCTTCCACGAATAAAAAGTAATTGCTCACTGCATTTTCTGGGTCAGCTCCTCTTTCCTTGCCTTATGGTGCTCCGGCGGATGTGGGAGTTCGAGGTTTCTTGGATTGGGTGTGTTATATATATATATATATATATATATATATATATATATATATATATATATATATATATATATATATATATATATCCCAGCTCCCAGGTACCCAACGTACAAAGGAGCACCCGGACCTCAGCTGCACACAAGGAGCCTTAAATGGTAAGCACGCCTCCAGCACCACAATATCCTTTGACTGTTCAAACTGCCCTGGATGCCTGACGCGTTTCGAAGTGTCCCCACTTCTCTTCAGAGGCTTTGGCAGTTATGAAGGAGCGCTTGAGGCACCACACCCCTTCTTGCTTAGATGCACGCCCTAGATGGGACTTATGGGGCTTGTAGTGCCTCACATCGCGCTAATGTTCAGTTGGTAACTTTTCAAGACCACAGATGGGTCTCGCTGTGTGGAATGCGTGCAGAATCCATACGCTGCTGTCCCATGTTCTCGGCCCGTAGTCAAGACCGCATGGCCCCCGGTTCTTTCAGGGTGGTGCTCTTTCCACGGGATATATATATGTATATATATATATATATATATATATATATATATATATATATATATATATATATATATATATATATATATATATATATATATATCCGAATAACAATTCCCACAGCGCTTGCCAGCACAGCGCTTGCCAGCTGATAACAGGACGCGGACACCGGTTTTGTGCTGAATTTTCTTTTTACTGTCTTATCATTGCAGGATGACGCATTTCGCCCACCTCACTGGTCTTGATCACATAACGAGACAACAATGTGAAGCCAATCTATGCAATGCAACACATACCACGTGACCTCCACTCAACATTAACATGAAACAAATGCTAAGAATTTCATTCCCGAATCGAGTCACAAAAGCAAATGCAAATCTAACAATTACAAGATGAATTATAAACAACTGTGATTTAAATAGTAAATCATTTTTTTTAAACTTAAAACCACAGTGTCATTGAAAGTGCAAATATAATTAAATAAATACATCAATCATATCCATCTGCTCAGTTATTTTCTTTCTTCTGGATTACTTTTCCAATGATCCTTTCTGTAAGATAATTGACTAAGTATTTGCTCGAATGCAACTTAATATGATCATTCCCACAAAATGCTAAAACCTGGATATAATTAATCCTTTGGCAACAGATAAAGTGCTCATTTGCTGTCAAAATATCCACAATTGTTGAACAAATATTCCTTCATCATAATGGTTCAAAGGGATTTTAACACAAACTAAACACACTGGAAACCTAAATCAATACTAGCGTCACATGCAAATATATATATATATATATATATATATATATATATATATATATATATATATATATATATATATATATATATATATATATATATATATATATTAATAGAATAATATCTTATAAGGCATCTTGATAGAAGCCCACTTTGCATGGATTGTGCGTCTGATGTGCTCGTTCCTTGAATGATTGCACCTAGCAGTATTGTTGTACTACAAGAGAAGAGACAAGCGTGCAGCGCATACACTCGTGGCGTAGACAACTGTCAGCGAGGGGAGCCTTGCAATAACCCCTTTTGTCTTCTTTCATTCTTTAAATCCGATAGGCAGGCCTGAGAGCTCCTGTCTGCACGGTTGGCGTGTGTTAACCTATTACGAAGAATGCGGCTGACAGTGAAATGACGCGATCCTGCTGCCGCAGCCTCTTGGGGTTGCCATGGTTTTTCCCCTTGTTCCCTCGGGCACCGGTGCTTGTGAACTATCCTACGAAGAGACGGAGATTGAAGTCTAGTAATACTCGGACTCCTGTGTCCTGTCACCTGCGTCATTCTATCGATCAATTGTGAAAGAGATAAAAAAAAAACAACAACACAGCTTTAATGATATGTAAGCTTCTCGTTACTTGTCATTTCCCCTCATAAGGCGCATTTGTCTCCAATTTTCATAACTGATGGGCAGAGGCTGTTAACAGTGATCAATATCTTCACGAGACAGGGTTTCCCACTGTTAATTCTTTAAGCTTCGACTACTAATTACTAAACAAATACTACAATTGCCAGTATTTAAATAATACTCTTAAAGTGAATTGACGGAGAACAGGAAATACATATTTATTCAAACACTGAAAATCTATTGGCTGGGCTCTAATTGGTTTGCTTTGGTATTCAAATGCTTAGGCAAATTTGTTTCGGTTTACGTTTTAGTATCTTCTTTTATTGAGTTTGTTAATCTAAGTGCTTAATAGAATGAGAAAAGAATATAGAATGTATCTTATTAAAATAAATACAAAATAGCGTTAACTTATTTTATTTTGCAATTATATGCATCTTTTTAACCTCCTTCAATACTGTGTTTCTGCTGTTGTTTTTCTTGGTGATGCTGGTGCCAAGGTGAAAACAGTACTGTACTTATGAGGATGCCTCGGGCTGTGCTTAATATATACTGAGATGTGTGCTGCTGCCAGGAGGAGAGTTTGGTTGTTGGGGACTTTCAGAAAGGGCTAGCGTCAATTTTACAGTTTGTTTCTGTATCTGTTGCCATGGCAAACCCGGCCTGTGTTTGCTGGGCTACAATTTACCTGTTTTTAACTTAATGTTGGAGTGTGCTTATCTTTGCTCGCCTGGGCACTTTGACAATATTGAAGGCAAACTGTCAGAATCTACAATCGTTTTCTGAAAAGTCTTTACAAAACACCCAGTAACTCTCTTTCTGTAACAATAATAATACAATATTAACAATTACATATGGCATAAAAAATCCCCATTGTATGTATTTGAATATTTCGATTCAATAAGAAGTTGCTGTTTTACTATGACTATATAGAGGCATGAGGCCACAGGCTTAATGCCTTTGTAAGGAAGGACATAGAAATCCAACACTACTTGAAATACCCTTATAATGTAGATTTGAAGGCATTTTATTTCTTATAAGATCTCTAGGTGCACACCTTTTACTTGCAGCACAATATGCATGGCCATAGTTTAAAAATCGGGCATCTAGCATTTAAAATAAAATATAATGATAAATTACATTGGAATTTCTGTACTGAATATTATACCCAGTAGTAATAAGTATCACCTTTAACAGACGTGTGCTGACCTATTGAATTTGCTAATGCCTTTTATTTTACCATTCTAAAATTATGTCAGCCATGAAGAAACAGTAAAACAATGAAAAAGCCAAGTGGCCACTTGTGTGTCGTTATGCATTTGGAATCTTGCATACACTGCGACCATTTTTGACTGATTTTAAGCCAAGATGGTCACAATGAGCTCACATTCGTCTGGATTGTAATTGCAAGTAGAGATGGCAAGTTTTCATTTTGGTTGGTATGACATCAAATGCTAATAAGTTGTTAAAGAAAATGAACATGCATCTAACCTGAGAACCAGCTAACGAATCCAGGAAGGTTTGCATATAAAGCATGTACCAACTCTTTGGTTAGATGCCCAAGGTGGCTTGTAATATAGAAACCCAATGTACTCTTTTTACTCTTAAAACTTGGAACCTTGGTAGAATTCTCCTAAGATTGTCACTGAATCGGTATAGGGTTTGAAACATATCAACAATTTGATGGAAGGTAGGTAGGTAAACGTATCGAATAATGGACTTGGTGCAGTCTATGAAGAGGACTATTAATGTTTCTTCTTCATGTCTTAATGTCGCCTATGTGTAGCAATTAATAAACATTCAGAATGTCAATTTTTTCGTATTGAAAAAGTATCTACAAGGACTGTACAATATACATTTGTGTTGATGAACTGTGTTTTAAAGATTGGTAAAATAATGATTAAGGTAAAATGGATTGATGTACAAATACATCTTATGTGTTTCACAAGTTCAGACATTGATTGAAAAGTCAGATAACAATTATAAAACAAAACTATTTGAGTATTATCACAATAGGAGCAGAGATGGTTTGGACTAGCTCTTTGTAAAGTTAATTGCCAGTTGTATATCAAACATGCGAACAGATTTTATATGCACTCCAATTATATCCACCTAAGGAGGATTGTCACTGAACTGGTTTATAGCACACATGTTTGGAGAACTAGCTACACAATGGAAGCACTGCTGGTGTGCTCCTGCTCTGATTAGGCACATCTTTTGGGCATTGTGATATGTTTGCAAAGAGATCATAGTTGCTTACTACAGTTGAGTGTAAGGAGAGTCTAGGTGCTTCTGAGCTGAGACCCAAAGTAAGCAAGAACCCACAGTGAGGGCATATAGTCAGCCACGGCCTGCGGAGGGAGTTTCTGTGGGGCAGAGAGGGGGGCAGGGGTGCTAAAAACTGGAATATGGACAATTGAAGGTAAGTAAACAATTTAATTAATAAAACGAATTTTGCAGCGCGCCCTGCATCGCATTTTGCGATGCAGGCAGCGCTACGAAATTCGTTTTATTAATTAAATTGCTTACTTACCACCAATTATCCATATTCCGGTTTTTAGCACCCCCCCACCCTGCCCTTCCCCCACCCCACCTCTCTGCCCCACCAAAAGTCCCTCCACGGGCCCCGGCTGCATATAGTGCAAGTATGGCAGAAGTATGCTGGGAAAGATGTGTGTACAAAGTTTGAGGCTTGAGAGAACACAGACATATACACACACACACACTGTTCAAGGTGGTGACAGCTTGTTTTTCACTGTGAGCCCCTAGCCACGTTTTTAAGAAGTCACGTTTAATCATTGGGTGTGCCAGAGAACAAAAGTACTTGTGCTGCAGACCCATGATCAGCACAGTCAGAAGAAGGGGCACATTGACACCTCACCACTGATAGGAGCGCGGTTGCTGTTTGTACTACAGCAGAATAGTAGACGTGGCCAAATCACCTCAACTGCACAACCCCTTCAGTTAAGAGCGCACATGGGGGCACATTATCAAGGACGGCGTTAAAATTATCACTGGTTTAGCGGCAGAAAACTGCTGATAAAGTGGCTATAGGGGGCTTGATAATATGCCCTGTAGAATTCCAATAGAAGCCCATGTTCACACCAGAACATGGACTTCTATTGGAATTCTCAAGGGCCTATTATCAACTCATTGTCGCCGCTTTAGCAGCAGTTTTCTGCCGCTAAACCGGTGATAATTTTGAATGCCATCCTTGATAATATGCCCCATGGTTGTTTAGTTAAGGAGTTCAGAGTAAAGTACAGACAAAGACAAATCTACCATTGAACCGCCGCCTAGTAAACAGCTTCAACTTGAGCAGACTAATAAGGTTCATGCAGCTCTAAAAAAAATAAACAAATTACTGCACTCGTAGAACTTCTCTTCCAAATAACTTGCAATACTTGAGCATGCCTGTAAACAGGCACAAACTGACACTCTGAAAAGTTGAAACAGCTGCAGATTCATGCTTTTCAGCGAAATAGCACACACTTGCATGTTCTATTGAGCCAGAAAATAAACACAATTTTCGCTACCATGCAGTTCATCAGTAGTGGAGTAGTAGAGAATAGCACACCTTGGCTGGGGCTGTCCAGTGTAATGGACACTGGGGGGGGGGGGGGGGCTGTGTGGTGTGTTACACCAGTACTCTCTTGTTTCTTGTTACTCCAAATTATTTTTTTCATGTAGGTCTTTTTCCTATTAACTCCACACTTCCTCAGTTGTCTCTTATGTTCCATTTCCTTCAGGAAATGTACTTGCGCAGACTATGTGGTCATTTGAGAACCACTACGTGTTCCATTTGCTCTTTTTTGCTTCTAGTTTCGGTTGTTTCCTTCCAACTTAAAGACATCCATGGCTTGTCATCTTTAACTTCGTTGAGCCCATTAGTTAAGGGTGAATAGATCTCCATATCGTCGCCAAATGTAATAAGCAGGGTCCATGTGTAGAGGTGACACGGCAGGCGTAGCCGAGAGATGTCTTTCATGATATTTATTCTGTTCTTATCATCCATAGTAAAAGCCCCACCAGGAGCAGCATGCTAGCTGCTCAGCCCACCCTCCAACTGTTTTCACTCACACCAGGCACCCAAGCATTCCACTCATGTCAACATTCTACACGGAACACTCACATTGGCTGAGCAGCTAATTACAAGGTAAAGGGGAACACTTTAAACATAACAAGAAGATACTACACTATTCACTGCAGCACTGTTAATCAACTGTCAGGACATTTTTCAGCCACTGGAAAAAATTCAGGGGGGAGATTTACAGTGAGAGGAGAAAGAGTTTAAGTCCCTCTTCCAGTTTGTTTTACATAGCTACAACAGACAGCACAGGAAGCCAGGTTTAGGAGGTTTCACAGGGACTATTTATTCAATGTAATCCGGATGGCCAGCACTTTTCACCACAGAACTATGAAAACAGGATTCTGGATGTGGTAATGTGTAACAAGAACGTTTGTACTTGTATGTTGTGTGGCATTGAGTAATGATGGTGTTGGGATCTGTTGTGTTTAGCAGGTGAGAACTTGTGCTTATTTATTATACTGAATTATCTTATGAGCCATTTTAGGCATTGGTGAGTCCAGTGGGAGCAATACAGACCATACAACATATAATGTATTGCTTTCCCAGACTGCTACCTTCAAGATACTATGAACATTGAGTTAAAATAGTTTAATATGATATAATCATTTCCTCATGATGTTGGCACCGTGCTAATTTCATTCATTTAATAGCTCAGCAATGAAACTATATGATAATTTGCTGTGGATCGAGGGACATTTCATTACATTTGTAAACTGTTCTATTATTTTCTTTTTTTATTTATCACAGCTTTGCATCCTAATTTGCAAATAATTGCCATTGCTTCATTGCTGTGCTTAACAGGTAGAATACAGTCCCTATTTTACAATGGAATAACAAATTATAAATGGCAATTTGAGTTTGCTGGCTCACCTTGATACTGAAGGATTCTATGAGCGACCAAAAGAGGGGCACAGGAAAGTGTGGGAGATGCAGTATTTGTGAAACCTACAATTTGTTAGCCAGGTGTAAAGTGATGAAACATCCTACATAATCAATATTCTGAATCCATGCATTATCAGCACTAATTTATAAAGAGGGTGCGGTAGTTTCCAAGGCTACGAATGATCCAGAGACAGGAGTACGGTGTTACTTGTAACGGTCCACTCCAATATGGTGTACAATAAACTCAGAAAAAAAATCTTTTTGAGGTCTCCCGAGGGTTGGTTTAATAATCATACATCCCAGAAAGATAAATGTATCACCAGCATGAGAAATTAGAAATGCTGAGAACTTCTCAGTTCCTCAGGATTTTATGTGGGAGTACAATAATGTAGGTGCATAAGAAAAAAATGTGAATTTTTCTTTTCTACAGGACGATATCTGTGAGGATCTCCGAAGCGATATATTTGTGAGTTCCATAAAAATGAAGATCCCAAGGAAGGCTTAGTTTATTTATTTATTTATTTATTTATTATAGTGTTTTGTATAGCGCGAACAAGACCCGTGGGTATCAGAGCGCTTAACATTGAGGTAGGTTACATAATGGCAATACAGAATCATTTATACAAACAAACAGATATGAGGTAGAGGAAACTGTGGCTATGAGAGGGTGCCTAAATCTAACTAATCCAAACGCATGTGCAAATAGCAATAGAGGTAGGTGAGGCTTAGCTTATATCCATGTCTATATCGATGACTAAGGTGAGGTAGAGGTTATATAGTTTTGGCTTTAGAAAACAATTATAAGTTCGCCTAGGACTGTGATAACGTTCAGGACACAGTCAGGGCTTGTGTGAGGAGTTAGTTCCTTATCAATGATAACATTCTTGAATAATATTCTTGAGAGGGCCCTCCTTCCGCTGACATGAGTATACGAACCCCCGATCCGCCTGCTTCCCTATGCAAGGTATTTACTCAACATAAGACTCTTCAGTTCCCGTTTGAATGTTACAATATTTTGAATCTTCCTCAGACTTGGAGGGAGTGAATTCCAGACTCTGGGGGCAGCTCCGGAGAAAGTTCGGTCATAAGACTTTTTCTTTCGGAAGATGGCTGGCCGCAACAGCAGCTCCTTGGCGCTTCTAGTTGGTCTGTTTCCTCCCGATAGCTTGATTTTCTTGGCTAGGTATCTTGGCGTGTTATAGTGCACAGCTTTGTGGGTAATACATGCTAACTTCATTTGAATTCTGGCCTCATAAGGAAGCCAGTTTAGTGCTTTCAAGTGAGGAGATATATGATCAAATTTCCTAGATCCTGTGATGAGTCTTGCCGCTGCGTTGAGACAGGCTTTTAGTGGTGCTGTGGATGTTTTAGGTAGGCCAGCTAATGTGGAGCAACCATATTCAATCCTTGATATAACTAGAGATTGTATAGCCAGTTTTAGATCTGCCTCTGAAATGAATGGTTTTAGTCTTCTTAGGTAGCTCAAATGGTAGCGGGCGCTTTTCGCCATTGAATTAATGTGGGCTTTCATGTCAAGGTTCTCATCCAATGTGATTCCTAGTGATTTAGCAGAGTTGACTAGGGTTGGGGTGCAGTTAAGCGCAGTCACCAATTTGGTCCATTCCTTTATTTCAGAGTGGCTCCTTGGAGGTGAAATTAGCAAGAATTCTGTTTTATGGGCATTTAGTTTCAAATGATTAGTAGTTAACCATTGTAACGCCATCTTTAATGTCTCATTCATTAGAACGATGTCTTCAAGGGAGGTGATCTTCAAGTATATTTGCGTGTCATCTGCGTACATGTGGTAGGATATCTGAGAGTTCCGAAGAATGTCTGTAAGAGGTTCGACATACAGGTTGAATAGATCCGGTGATAGCGTAGAACCTTGTGGGACCCCAATTGTATTAGGACAAGGGGGTGAGATTGCTTGGTTAACCAGAAATCGTTGTGTTCTGTTCCGTAGAAAAGAATTGAACCATTTCAGCACTTTCCCGGATAGTCCCATCCTGTCCTGCAGCCTGGACAATAATGCTTCATGATTTACCGTGTCAAATGCGGATGATAGGTCGAGTAGAATCAATAGGCATGCTTGATTTTGGTCTAGGGCTTGAAGCGCGTCATCTACAATGTGCAAGATCGCTGTTTCCGTGCTATGTCCTGCTCTGAATCCTGATTGGCATTCGTCTAGTAAGGAGAACTTGGTGATGTGTTGTTTCAATTGTCAATTTACTCAGTTCACAGGAAGAAGTATGTGAAGACCATCCCTATAAGGAGGGCTAGGAAGACAGAATCAGTCAATTTCTCAGGCACATATTCATAAGTTCTACAGAGAATTAGTCAGTTTGTAAATAAGATATCTATGAGTTCCACGCAAATGACGAATACAAGACATACAAAGAAATACTCCATTCATAAACCAGATATTTGTGAAGTCTACCCCTATAAGGTATACATGGAGCAGTGAGAATTGGTCATCTATCAGGGCCGAAGTTTATGAACTCCTCCCAGATGAGGAGTAAAGCAATGTGAAAAATTACCCAGTTCCTGTGGAAGGTATTTTTGAGGTTCACCCAAACGAAGAAAGATGCTATTTCTGTTGACTACTGGATTCCAATTTAAAAAATAAAGTAGGGAGATATTCATTTTGGCATGCTCCTTGGTGGTACATATCTGGTTGTGTTTTCACCTTTAATGAAGTTTGTCGAACTTGGTAAAGGAAAGAGAATGAATATTTCGAACTTGCTAAGGTGGCTAGGCAATCGTAGTAAAGTGCCTTGGATAGTTTTGAGATAAGCCAGAGTAAGATATTAGAGTGGTTGGGAGGTCAGAATTTAATGTAATACAATTCTAAAATGCGTTCATTGCTTCTTGTCACTGGCATTCAGGTAAACATTTTAATTTTTTTTAAATATGTTACCAGTCTCTTTATATCAAGAAAGCAAAGATATGAGATGGCAGAAAAGACTGCAGCTACAGTATCAAGTAAGAGAGGCAGGGGGGTGAGAGAGAGACTGGGGGTGAGATGGAAGGGTGGGGGAAAAACCGATGTGCAGCATTATAGACAGGGGTATGAGGGAGAAAACAGGCAAGAAAAAATAAATATCAGTGGATTGGTGGAAAGAACATGAACAAGAGAGAAGGAGGGGTAATAAGTTGAGACTGGTCAGAATATGAAGCACATGGACATGCAGATCAGGCAGGGACAAGAAAAGAGGAGGGAGCATGTGGAAAGTGGAGTTTGGGGGTTGCAGTTGACCACAGAGAGGTTTGCACCCCGGGGTTTTTTGGGCCAGTGGTGCAGCCTGGACCCAATTGGGCTCTTTTGGGCTTCAAACTTTTGAGCTGGTTTCCTTAAGTATATAACCGGCCGTTTTATGTACTGTGTTACCATTTTAGTAAGTTGACACAGTAGCCCGTGCCATTTGGGTTTAGGAAAGTTTTGTGGTAGTTGCAATGGATCTACGAGTTCAAGAGGCCAGGTGCCTTCTGGCAGAAGTAGGGCACATAGACTTACTCACCTGGGGAGCGCGGGTGACTGCCCGTCCTGCACGGCAGGCAGCAAGTGGTATAGCTGCGGCGGTGTGGGAAAATGGAGTGGCCACAGCTGGGGCCCCCATCTCGCTAGACTTGGTAGGTTGGCTGGACAGGGCCCCCTGGGAGCTCAGGTCTAGATGGTCAGAAGAAGGGGGTAGAGACAGGAAGCGCCCCCAGACACTGACTCCCTGAGTGCAGGGGGGCAAGAAAGGAGGGTGGAGGACACAGAGCAAAGTTAGAAGATGGGCCCAGCATCTGCAATAGTGGAGGCAATGTTGGAACGGAGTGAGGAAGAGAGGCAGGGAGGGGGGTTTGAGGAATGGCAGTTCAGAGATGTCAAGCCCATGGCCAAACTACATACACGCCGGAGAGCGGATATAGGTGCGGGTCTGGTGCAACGGGGGGGTCACCCGGCGAGAGCTGGGAGCAAGGGGAGCACTATACCCCTGCAGTAGTGCAACAGGTAAGCGAGTGGGGTGGGAGGGAAGCAGTAGAAGACGAGCAGGTCTGTGGAGGCTGCTGGCAATGGATACTGGCACAAGGGAGCGGGAAGCCAGGTAGGAACCCTGGCTTGCTGGACCTTTCTTTTGCATTTCAGGAGCATCAGGTATGTGGGCAGGCAGACTCAGGAGAGTCATATGTGGCTTACAGAACCCGAAGGGAAGTGATGGCAAGGTCTAGGGTGGCCAGCCGGTTGCTGACAATGGACGGTTAGGACACTGCCACACAAAGGTCTGGGATGTCCTCTGCAGTGCGACAACCTGGATGTCTCATTGCGGCCTCCGGGTCAACAAGCAAGATCCCTCATGGCAAGATTAAACCTTTAAGAGTGCAGGAAGACAAAGTGCTCAAGGAATAATTAAAAGATAATTTCAGAAAATGTTTCTGCCGCCAGCAAGGCCATCAATTTTTTTTATCATACATTGATACAGATCATTGAAATCAGTACTAACTTCCTCTGATCTCTGTCCTGCTAGATCAAATAAAAAATGGCAAACGTTTCACCAAGCGGAATTTGATGGATGCATACAATTTAGTACATTTATGAGAAGGACATGATTGGAAGGTAGCTTTTAATAGAAGGCATAGCTACGTTGTGATGCATTTTGGCCAATGCAATGCGTCAGCTGTCTTTCAACATTTTATTAATGACATATTTTGAGATATTCTAGACACATATATAATAATATATGTGAATGATATTTTCGTATTCTCAGAAACATTAGTGGAAGACCACAAAACACATGGAGGAACCTTTGAGCAGTCTCCATTTGCTCTGAGAGAATACGCAAAGTTTGAAAAATAAAGTTTTGAAATAACCTGCATCACTTTCTTGGGGGTTCAACTTCCCCTTCTGGAATACAACTGGATGCTGGAAAAGTTTCAGCAGTTCTGAATTGGCCACAACATTCTACGCTAAAAGGAATTCAGAACTTTCCAGGCTTCACATCCTTCTAAAGGCATTTTATTCAGGTTGTTTGAGCATTCTATTACCTAAAACTCACTAGAAAGAAATTCCTTTTGTGTAGAGTTTGGAACAAAAACAAGCAATCCAGATTCTCAAGAAGGCCTTCACAAAATCCCCAATCCTGAAACACGCTGCTATTAATCAACAATTAAGCCTCTAAACCATGCATGAGTGTTTGCCATCAGAGCCATCCTCTCACAAGAAGATCCAGTGCAGTGCTGGGAAAATGGAGTGGCCACATCTGGGGCCCCCATCTCGCTAGAAGGAGATCCAGGGATAGATGCATCACACAGTGGTGTTTTATTCTTAAATTGGTTCATCTACGAAAAGAAACTGCACACTTTATGATATGGAGCCACTTGCCGTTAAGGATTAATTTTCCCATTTGAGTCATTACCTAGACGGAGCTTGTAGGATTGCGGAATCACAGTCAACAACAGATTAACAGAAAGGATTTTATTATCAGATTATACAGGATCATTTACAGCTATCTCAATTGTTACTACCCAGAGATCCGTCTTTTTGTTGGGTGCTGCTAACAGCCAGAACTTTACAGTGTCAGTTTTATGGCTTTAGGGGCCGCAGCTCTCAACCAAGTCCAGTCCTCTTGATTAAGGGTTTTTCTTGGCCAGGATTAAATCAGTTCTAGTTTCTTTCCCCTGGAGAGTAAATCCTCCTTCTCCCCTCTCAATCTTGGAATATTTCCAGTTCTTGCCAGTGTATAAAATCTTCCCTCAGTAAGAAAGAGGAGCTTTAGGTAAGGTGTTGTCTCCCATCCAGTCTCTCTTCCATTTCCCCTTGCCCTTGTACTTCGCTTAAAGGAAGATTGACTTCAGATAAGGTGTTGCCTCCTACCCAGTCTTCATCGATACTGGAGAATCCGTGGCTTTTATAGGTATTAGACCTACAGCTTCTCCTCTCCAGTCCTACCTCCTGCTCCTGTATTGGCAGGGTTATCTCAAAGGCCGACTTGACTTCTCCTCCCTCGTTGGTTCCTCACCTACATTGCCCCACCCTCTATAAAACACCACCTCCACCATCCTTCTTCATGAGGGCACGTTATGGTGTTCTTGGCATTCTGCCACATTCGGGGAAGATACACTATCCCTACATCATGAGTCTATATTTATCAGGTAAGTAAAGTCACCCTCCCTTCCTTGGTACAGCCTCTCGCTCTTCTTTAATATTATGTATTTCATTTACTTCCAGAATTATAAGTGTAAATTGTCTATCCCACAGTAACCTCCTACCCACACATTCAGTACCACCTTGCCAACTGTTAAAGTCAGCGTTCATAGTTTTCCAGGATCTCATCCCCAGGTGTCGCTGTATGTTTTATAAACCTTAGAGAGTCGTACATAAATACTTGGTACGAACAGATCACAAAAACAGGCTTCTTGAAATTTATGAAGTTCTGCAATGCAAAGCACACCAGATGAGCTTAGTTTATCTCAAGATTATCGCAAGATTCAACTATAAGACTACACATTGACCTGGAAAGAGTCATGGAATGGCCAATGCACTTTCCAGACAAGGGGTACAAGAAAAAATTACAGAACAACCTCTCTTTGTTTTAGCTGCAAGGCATCAGCAAAATGGACAAGCCAAACAAATACTAGAGAACACACATAAATCTCAACAACAGATGGATTTTACAACTTGGAGGCAAGAAAATACTAGATTGTGTAAATATCAAAAAAGTTTACTATTCCACAATCAGAAGTATTTTGTACCAAAAGAAAAAGAATACAAAGAAACATAATTACATTATGCCACAACAACCCTGTTTCTGGATATCCAAAAATTAGGAGAACCAAATGATTACTGAAACATATGTTTTGGTGGCCCTGCATGCAATAGACAATGGAATAGGACAGAAAGAAAAGTTCCATATGTGTCAAGGCTAAATCAGACCATAATAAGTCTGAACGTCTACTTAAAACACTTCCTGTATGCGCACAACCTTGATCCTGAAGATTGATGGACTTTATAGTGGGACTGCCATCTTACAATGCTTTAAACATGTTGTTCGCGGTGATGGACTATTTTAATAAGCAAGCTCATTTTATACCCTTCAGCAAATTGTGATCTCTAATAGAACAGGCCAAGTTGTTTTTTTATAGGAGATTGTTCTATTTGATAGGCTTTTTAAGTTCATCATTACAGAGAAAGGGGCCCAGTTCATATTAAAATTTTAGAACAACCTGATAAAACATCTAGCCTCTATTAGTGGCTCATTCACAGGGGCACATGGGTGGTGCCCTGCTACTTGTGAGACGCTACATACTCACATGCTCATTGAAAGGAGACAACCTGCTCATCACTGGCAATGTACATGGAAACATGATCATGAGAACATGTTCATGTTTTCATGCATACTGCCAGTGAGCATGTTAGCCCAGAGCTCTCCAGCTAATGATGGGAGGAGGAGGAAGTGGATGGGGCTGAAGTATGATTCATCTCCAGATTGACATGGATGTTTAAGGCAGCCTGGCAGCCTGTAGAGGGATGCCTGAATTGTGCATGTGTGAGGGCATAATTCAGATATGTCCCCTCACACAGGCGCAGTCTATTGAATTTAACCAACTTACTTTAAATGTCTTCTTAGTCAGCTCACTACATCTGTTAAAATGAGGACAGTCAGGGTATCTAATTGGAAGTCAGACATAAAAGCAGGGGTGGGATCTTCAGCCATGTTCCAACTTCTGATGGGGTTGGAATTACAGCCTGATCAGATGCGGTAAAGATCTTGAGGTGGTCTTCCTTGCCTTGATCCCACATCTACTGTTCTATCTGGCTTCCTAGTGTGTGAGCATGTGTATGTGAGTGTGTGTCACTTAGTGAGTCTCCTTTGATGTGTGACAGGTGAAATGATTCAGCACCCACTAATAGTCATGAATAGTGCATAAGGTCATTAGATATAGTTATATGATTAAGTCACATTTCAATAACATAATGCACAGACTCCGTCTTATTTTCTTTAAAAAAATGTTTTTCTTTATTTATAGTATTCTCCTTTTTATAAAAACTCTTCCTCCTTTTTTTGATGAAGAAAATGCATTTCATCCCCAACTGGACTTCTTCAGGGCTTAGAATTGAAGTTTTTCTGTGTAATGTAATTGTCATAAGAGTCTTCCTCTTGTCAGAAGAGGGTGGTGCCTAGACAATGGAAAAGAGTTGTGTTGTTCTACCAAGAAGCTGAATGTAAGAGTTAACTGTTTCTGATCAATGAGATCTCTTTGAATCCTTATCTTGATATCTCCTCTTTGTAAGGCAGTGGTGAGAATTTAACGTTGGAAAAAGAATGTACATATTTCATTCAATCCCACTTATACTAATCTAATTATTGGTACACAGTCAAAATATCGAGTATTAAATATCGACCTACCAAAATATCGTTTTTGAAATTTCGAAGGTGCAGAATATCGATGGCAAGAATATCGTTGGACAGAATATCGACCCTAAGGTAAGTAATATCGAAATTCTTTATATCGATGTAATTAATATCGAAGTTAGTAATATCGATAGCATATATATCGATGTCACTAATTTCGATGACACTAATATCGATATTTGTATTATTTTATTGTTTTTTTATTATGTATGTGTTATATGTTTAACTTAAGTATTTAAAATAATTAATATTATATGTGTATTAATTTTATATATTCATAAATTTATTTATAAGTGAATTATATGTTTTAGTACCGGAGCGGGTTGTGGGTTTATAGGGGAATAGGGTGGGAAGTAATTTAATTATGTTAGATTGATGATTAATTAGTAGGATTTATTAATAAATTGTAATTAATTGGTCATTATTTTTAATTAATTGGAAATTATTTTTAATTAATTGATTAATTGATAAATATGTTCTGTAGCGGGTTATGGGTTTATAGGGAAATAGGGTGGGAAGTAATATAATTAGGTTAAATTAATTAATAATTAGTAGTTATTATTAATTAATTTTAAATAATTGGTAATTACATTTAATTAATTGGTAATTCATTTTAATTAATTGATTAATTGATAAATATGTTCTGTAGCGGGTTGTGGGTTTATAGGGGAATAGGGTGGGAAGTAATTTAATTATTTTAAATTAATTATTAATTAGTAGTTATTATTAAATCATTTTAAATAATTGGTAAATAAATTTAATTAATTGGTATTTCATTTGAATTAATTGATTAATTGATATATATGTTCTGTAGCGGGTTGTGGGTTTATAGGGGAATAGGGTGGGAAGTAATTTAATTAGGTTTAATTAATTATTAATTAGTAGGAATTATAAATTAATTTTAATTAATAGGTAAATAATTTTAATTAATTGCTAAATAATTTTAATTAATTCATAAATGGATAAATGTGTTCTGTTGCGGGTAGTGGGTTTATAGGGGAATATGGTGGGAAGTAATTTAAATTTAATTAAGTAATAATGTTTTTAAAATAATTGTTTTGTTAATAATATAATTGTTGATTAATTATTAATTGGTAATTAGATATTATAAAATGGTATTTTTTAATATTTATTTGTGGTTAAATATATTTAGCTAATCATGTTTTTTATAATTATGTATAGGTATTGTATATGGTTTATATTTATTTAATACTTTATATTTTTATTATTAAAAAAAAGCTTTTAATTATAAGTATGTTACTTTAACCCCTATGCTATCCAACACTTTCCCTACTGTTGCACTCTCTGAAGTGGGAATAGTAATTTTGACCCCTACGCTATCCAACGCTTTCCCTACTGTTGCACTCTCTGGAGTGGGAATAGTAATTGTTATCCCTACGCTATCCAACACTTTCCCTACTGTTGCACTCTCTGGAGTGGGAATAGTAATTTTTACTCCTACGCTATCCAACACTTTCCCTACTGTTGCACTCTCTGGAGTTGGAATAGTAATTGTTAACCCTACGCTATCCGACGCTTTCCCTACTGTTGCACTCTCTGGAGTGGGAATAGTAAATTTTACCCCTACGCTATCCAACGCTTTCCCTACTGTTGCACTCTCAGGAGTGGGAATAGTAATTGTTACCCCTACGCTATCCAACGCTTTCCCTACTGTTGCACTCTCTGGAGTGGGAATAGTAATGTTTACTCCTACGCTATCCAACGCTTTACCTACTGTTGCCCTCTCTGGAGTGGGAATAGTAAGTTTTAACACTACGCTATCCAACGCTTTCCCTACTGTTGCACTCTCTGGAGTGGGAATAGTAATTTTTACCCCTACGCTATCCAACGCTTTCCCTACTGTTGCAGTCTCTGGAAAGGGAATAGTCATTTTTACCCCTACGCTATCCAACTCTTTCCCTACTGTTGCACTCTCTGGAGTGGGAATAGTAATTTTTACCCCTACGCTATCCAACGCTTTCCCTACTGTTGCAGTCTCTGGAAAGGGAATAGTCATTTTTACCCCTACGCTATCCAACTCTTTCCCTACTGTTGCACTCTCTGGAGTGGGAATAGTAATTTTTACCCCTACGCTATCCAACGCTTTCCATACTGTTGCACTCTCTGGAGTGGGAATAGTAATTTTAACCCCTACGCTATCCAACGATTTCCCTACTGTTGCACTCTCTGGAGTGGGAATAGTAATTTTTACTCCTACGCTATCCAACGCTTCCCCTACTGTTGCCCTCTCTGGAGTGGGAATAGTAATTTTTACTCCTACGCTATCCAACGCTTTCCTTACTGTTGCACTCTCTGGAGTGGGAATAGTAATTTTTACCCCTACGCTATCCAACGCTTTCCCTACTGTTGCACTCTCTGGAGTGGGAATAGTAATTTTTATTCCTACGCTATCCAACACTTTCCCTACTGTTGCACTCTGTGGAGTGGGAATAGTAATTTTTACTCCTATGCTATCCAACGCTTTCCCTACTGTTGCACTCTCTGGAGTGGGAATAGTAATTTATACTCCTACGCTTTCCCTACTGTTGCACTCTCAGGAGAGGGAATAGTAATTTTTACCCCTATGCTATCCAAAGCTTTCCCTACTCTTGCACTCTCTGGAGTGGGAATAGTAATTTTTACCCCTACGCTATCCAACGCTTTCCCTACTGTTGCACTCTCTGGAGTGGGAATAGTAATTTTTACCCCTACGCTATCCAACGCTTTCCCTACTGTTGCACTCTCTGGAGTGGGAATAGTAATTTTAACCCTATGCTATCCAACGCTTTCCCTACTGTTGCACTCTCTGGAGTGGGAATAGTAATTTTACTCCTACGCTATCTAACGCTTTCCTTACTGTTGCACTCTCTGGAGTGGGAATAGTAATTTTTACCCCTACGCTATCCAACGCTTTCCCTACTGTTGCACTCTCTGGAGTGGGAATAGTAATTTTTACTCCTACGCTATCCAACGCTTTCCCTACTGTTGCACTCTGTGGAGTGGGAATAGTAATTTTTACTCTTACGCTATCCAACGCTTTCCTTACTGTTGCACTCTCTGGAGTGGGAATAGTAATTTTTACTCCTACGCTATCCAACGCTTTCCCTACTGTTGCTCTCTCTGGAGTGGGAATAGTAATTTTTACCCCTACGCTATCCAACGCTTTCCCTGCTGTTGCTCTCTCTGGAGTGGGAATAGTAATTTTTACCCCTACGCTATCCAACGCTTTCCCTACTGTTGCACTCTGTGGAGTGGGAATAGTAATTTTTACTCTTACGCTATCCAACGCTTTCCCTACTGTTGCACTCTCTGGAGTGGGAATAGTAATTTAAACTCCTATGCTATCCAACGCTTTCCCTACTGTTGCACTCTCTGGAGTGGGAATAGTAATTTTTACCCTTACGCTATTCAACGTTTTATATAAATAATTTTAAAAATATTAAAAGTATATTTAATTTTTTATATTTTTTACATTATATTAATGTTATTGTTTTATGTTTGTAAATGTATTTGTAATTTAGAATATATTTTATTAATTTATAAATTAGTAAAATAATTATTACAACTTATTTTTCAGTACATATATATTATATATTTACTGTATATATTTAATTAATGTATTATTATTATATATGTATTATTTATTAATTTGAAACATTATTAGATACTTTTAACTATGTAGATTTTATTTATTAGTGTTATGTACTTTATTTTACATTTATATTTTAAAAGAAAAAAAAACGATATTTTTAACATCGATATTTTTAACATCTATATTATTTTTTTTATATTTTTGTACTTACCATGTTGTAGATAGGATGTCGATATTCTTGCCCTCGATATTTTTGACTCGATATTCCTGTAGGTCGATATTTTGTAGGTCGATATTCTGTCAGTGATCCCTAATTATTACTGCTTTTCTAGATAAGAGATACTGTTAGGATTGAGGCCCACGCTTAACTTCTTTTAACGGTCCCGGCACACTCTAGAGCTAGCGCCATGAAACCTACTGGTGTACGTGCGCTATGCAAGAAATTGTTAACATAACATAACAATATCAATAAATGCAGTCTGTAGGACGTGAGGGGTCAGAGAAGCGACAACGAGTTGAATATCATCAGTGTGTCTGTGTTCATTTTTGCATAGGTTCATGCGGCATGCTAAACTGAAGCTTTGTTCATTGTGCTTCGAGAGCCTGAAATGAACTTCCATTTCAACTTAGAAATGCCCCAGATCTCTTATTCTTCCGTAAGGGCCTGAAGACATGGCTCTTTTCTCATTATTAGGCCTCAGCTTCCTCAGGAACCAGTACTTAGCGCCAGGGCACCCAAGGGTAACCGTGCGCTCTATAAGTATAAATAACATAACATAACACTGATGACGAGGAGGCCGCCTGGACCCTCCGTGCAGGCCAACACCACCTGGCTACTGTGCAGGCGCCTCATCGACCAGGGCTGTCCCCGGCATGGCCGCCTCCTGTTCCTGTTTATGGCCTACCACATGCCCTCACCTCTGCAGCTGCTGTGGTCACCTAGCCGCCTGCCCACTGCCTGCTGGCAGCTCCGCTGCAGAGAAAGCCCCAGGAAGGCTGGTTGCCCTGGCCTGCAAGACTGCATCTGAGTTGAGCAGCCGGGTCCGCTGAGTCTTGCTGCATATGGAGAGCCCTTTCAACCTACTCCCTGTGTGATGCTGGGGCTGTGGTAGATCGACGGCTGCCATGCCTTCCTGTCTCGGACAGACAGCCTACTCAGCTGCTGGACGCTTCGGGAGCTCAGCCTTTGTGTCAGCACACGCGGGTTGTTCAGCAACTTGTGGTGGCCACAACTGCAGGGCCACGCCAGTCCCTGAGGCCCATCATCAGCGCCAGTCTAAGAGGAAATGGCTTGAGGTCGCCACACCTGTTTATGGTGAGCCACACCTATACCTAAAACTCATCACTAGCTTCATGTCTGCTGTTGGCCCCCTTGGCTGTTTCATCCTCCTCGGCTGCCTAGACCTCATGCTCCTCCATGTGAGTACCAGTGGGCCATAATGTTTCACACATGCTCATCCTAATGAAAGATTTTTTCCTGTAGCTCGAAGTGGGAATCGGCCAAACCACCTCAGCGTCGGAAGTCATCCTAAAAATAAATAAAATGTTGTCACCCATTGACTATTCAGAGAAATTTGCACCGATAATGGCCCATCCTTCAGTGGTTACGAGTGGGCAGAATATCTATGTTCACGGAACACAAAGCAACACGGCATCACGCCCAGGTGGCCTCAAGCTAATGGGGAGGTGATAAGGTTTGTAAGGACATTAACGAAAGTCATCCGCATTGCTGTAGCAGAGGCCAAGAATGTGGAGCGCTCCATCTATGCTTTCTTATGTAATATCGGCTTACGCCTCACTCCACCACTGGTTTTGCCCTTATCAGACTGTGTTTTGGTCGGACATTAACAGACATAACTCCCCACCACCAATGGTGGGCCAATCACGCCAATCAACCAAAACCCTCGAACCACTCTGACTCCCAAAGGGTCCCAATAATCAATATGCCACACGACGACAACATGCCAAGTGCCACGCTCTCCATGTAGGAGATAGGATCCTGGTTTAGTTCCGTCTACCTTTTGAAGCTGCACCATGAACAAACACAGACATTAAAGGCATTATGCTTATGGTAACCACCAAGAAAGGAACAGAGACTGTCACCAGGAACATCTCTCAGTTCAAAAGAGTGCCCTTTGTACATGATGATTTGTCAGAAAGTGACGCCTCAGACTACTCACCTATGGGCCGCGTGCCAGCCCAGTTGGGACAGCCAACAGGGCCAGTAATGACTTTGAAGCTATCAGGGGGTCACCTCTGGCCACGCCAGACCCAGTGCTCCCAGTAGTGGTGCCGTCTCCAAGTGAGCAGAGCCTCAGTGCATTTAGACCCCCTGAGACTGATTTGGCCACCAAAACATCTTCCCAGGGGAGTGGCAGAGGGCGGTATGAACTGAGATCCAACCCAGACCCATCTCAACAGTATGCAGAGTATTCGGCTGACTAAGTGAGAGAATGAGCCGGTGCTGCCACTTTACCAGTCGAGGGAAGGCGGACACCAGTATGTTGTTTCGGTTTAATGGTCCTATGACCCAGTGTTATGAGTGTTCTATTTTGTTGGCTTAGTTGTTCTTCTACTGCTTGTTAAGGGAGGGATGTAGTTTTGCGTCATGTTCCAGCAACACCATGTGGGATGCCTGAAGGAAGGAGAGGGTTCCAGGTATTCCCCCATACAGCCTAGCAGCAATAAAAATCAGCCAGTGGAAGGGGTGTGGTCAGTGAACCGACCACGAGCAGAATATCACCAGTGTTTCCAAATCAATTATTTGCACGCAACATACTATATGCCAGACATACTACATGCCAGAGCAACTTGGAGGGAACCCAGGTCTGCCATTAAGGGCCGTCCCTTGGTGAGATTAGGCTGGTGCTGTCATGCATTTTGATTCATGCCTCTTTAGTGCCTCCTGAGCTGTGTGAATCAACCAGCGCAGCAGGCGACTCTTGCAGGCACAGAACTTCTGTCCCTGGTGCGGGAAGAGGGCCATTGAAAACTCGAGCACTGCAGTATCACGTACACACTTGTCTGACCCTCTTCAAAAACAGAGGGACATCTATTTAAATTAGAAAAAAGTGTCGGAACCCCGGTACAGTCCGTGAAAATCCGTAACTGTCTGAGGAAATCCAGGACGTCTGGTCACCCTATGTTCAAGCCAGTGGCATTGTTCAGCATCCAACCCTCAGGGAAACACTAGTCCGCCGACACTCAGGTCAGATAGTCCATAATGGGCATATATGCACACATGGGGCGACCCTAACAGAAGAATGAACATGTAATCTGACCTTCTTTGCATTTTATGTTGACCAGGTGTGGAAGAAATTTGTCAGTTTTCTCCATCCTCTCACTGTTGCATTTTGCTCCCTTTTCCCTACCCTCTGTTCCCTTCTCTCTTTACTCCTGCTACTCCTCCAACAATCCCTTGTATCAGACACCGATTGCTTGCCCTCCTTTACATCTCATCATCTGATTTCTTATTTTCCTTTATTCGAACAACACAGTAGGTGACCAGTAACTTGTTTAGGGCTTATCCTACTGTGAGGGCAAAAAAGAGAGACGATGTTAAAAAAGTGAACTTGATTTTTGGGGTTTGAGAGGAGCAGGCCGGTGGGGCGTCATAAATGTCCAGACGGGGAAGGGTGTGTGTGTGTGTGTGGGAGGGGAGGGGGGGGGGCGGAGACAGCGTGACATGTCCAGCATGAATCCTTAATATGATTAAGGAGTCTGGAGTGGAATGTCTTGCCTTCTGCTTAGGTTTGCAGATGACACTGACACGGAAAGCTACGTCAGCACAATTGCCCTTGACTTTAAAATCAGAACTATTGAGTTAGTTAGAAAAACAACTACATTTCAAACATGGGACCGAGCAGGCCAGGAGAGATTCAGAACGATCACTTCCGGGTATTGCAGAGGAGCCCATGGTACCATAGTAGTGTATGATGTGACAGATCAGAAGTGCTTTAATACTGTAAAACGGTGGCTGCAAGAAATAGATAGTTACACCAGCGCAAAAAAAGCAGTAGAGTACACAACAGCAAAGGAATTCTCAGACTCCTTCGGAATTCCACTTTTGGAAACCAGAGCAAAAAAATGCAACACATGTCGAACAGGCTTTCATGACTATGGCAGCTGAGATTAAAAATCGAATGCGCCCTGAAGCAACGTCTGGTGGTGGGGCGGAAAAGTCAATGTCAAAATTCAAAGCCCTCCAGTCAATCAGTCCAGTGAAGGTTCCTGCTAGAACCTGCCTCCACGTGAGAGTGAGGAAGATGGTGGCGTAAGCCCACAGCTCCGCTCCAGTGGGACAAACTTTACTCCACAACTATGATATCACCAACCCTATCCCAAACGAAATACATTATTATTAATAGAACGTATTGGACACCGTCTAGGCTTTTTAAAAACTGGCACCATCCAAAATCCCAAGTGCTGGAACTGTGAACAACTCAAAGGCAATCTAGCACACATGCCCGATCTTACATACCTATTGGAGTAAAATCCTGGATTGAATAAAACACACCTTTAACATTACCCCCACTCAGGAGTTTTCGTGTATCCTCCTAGGTCCATTAGACTCTCAGCTGAAGACTGACGGTGATCGCCTTCTACTAGATCTAATGCTCACCTTAGCCTGCAAGTTAATATTAAATAATTAGGAAAACTTCAAATTGATATCCTTCCGAATGTGGCTAGAATGGATCACCTTCCTTAGAGTTGTTGACAACGTTGCACTACAACTCTCCCCTCGGCGTTCCCCTCGCAGACCAATTTGGAACTCGCTGGATGCAAAACTACTTAACTGCGATCCCCCATAAAACCAGTATCACAGAAAAGAGATATTTTCTCTCCGTATACTCCCTTTCACAGCTGGGTACCCACTCACCTAGGGGCATATTATCAAGAAAGGGCTTTAAAAATGATCGCCGGTTTAGCGGCAGAAAACTGTCGCTAAAGCGGCGATAATGGGCTTGATAATATGCCCATGAGAATTCCAATAGAAGTCCATGTTCTGGTGTGAACCGGGGCTTCTATTGGAATTCTCCAGGGCATATTATCAAGCCCATTATCACTGCTTTAGCAGCAGTTTTCTGCCGCTAAACCGGCGATAATTTTGACGCCGTTCTTGATAATACGCCCCTATTTCTTAGCACATCTCCTACTTTGATTCTTGTACCTACTTCTCTCCCACCAGGGTCTACTGCAGTTTTATTCCCCTGTGCATGGTCTCTAGTTAAATCCTGACCACACCAAACCTACTACAGGAGTTACCAGACACCCCAGGACTTAATCAATGTATCTGTATGGCTTCCCCCTTAAATGTTTTATATCCATGTCTGTTATGACGCTTTAATGCTATGATTAAGATACATAACAAATTCTAACTAATCCACAACCTATATTACGATGTATAGGACTGCAAATGACAAATATAACCGGCACAGTCTCTTCTTTTCCCCACTCTGAATCCCAACTCTAAGAGCGCTACGGCGTTCTATCTGTACATTTATTTATTTTACCACTGTAGTACTGTTTGTATGTATGCTTTCTCTCTGGTCTCAGAAAATCAATAAAATAAGGTGAATTAAAAAAAGACACCTAAAAAAATGAAAAAAATAAAACTTGCCTCCTCCTTAAGTCTGCACAGCAGTGATCCTAAGTGACAAAACAAAAATGCCTGGATTGTACTGTATGTAGCCGCACTACAATAGTTACTGTCTCCCAAAGGGTCAGACATTGGTAAGAGTCATTGCTGACTTTTTTTTTATTCCCTTACTCAAGACCGCTAACTTCATTTTCAGAACAGTTTTGAATCTTTGTGTGTGTGTATGTACTGGTTTACAAATATGTGTTTACTCTTGATTGCTTTGGGTATACAGACTCTCCTGTGGTTGGCTAAAAATAAATTTCTTCCGATGTTCCTCTTGACATGTTCAGATGTCGGGTTTAGTCTTCTGAAGATGAAGTTCAGCAATTTTGTATTAAACAGCACAACCGTGTCTGTCACTTTCCACGCTTAAATAAAGTTTAGTGAGCTGTTCTATGCAACATCTGATGAGCAAGTTCTTTCCTGTAGAGTTACTAATAGAGGAATACCCTGTCTGATTAATATTTTCTTCATACTCTGCATATCATTTGTGGCTTCAGGATCAATTTGATGCCCAATATGAAAAAACTGAAGAAACGTTTAATGAATACTATACTTATTGTAAGTAATATCTAACTGTATTGTAAAGTAGTAGGGAAGAAAATCCTTTTTTATATTTCCTACTGAAATTTTGAGTTACCTTATATCAATAATGTACATTTGACAAATATCATTGATTTTCCAAACCGAAAAACCCCAAAAACTTGACCTTGTTATGTGTCAGATGAAGTAAGGTAGAGACGGTACAGTACAACCGTATGCTTATAAAAATCCTGAGGGTTTTTTCTTGTTCGCTGCGAAGGCCAAGTGCTGAAAATAAATTGGCATGCTGGCACACACAGCTTCGTTCGAGGTTCCACATTAGTACAATTTTGCTTCCATTCGCCTTGACTGTGTTGGGCTCTTTGGACATGCTTTACTTTTAAAGTAATACAGTTCTTTTCCAATGCTATTTAATTTAAAGTCTTTTGAACTTCTCATTTCAATTTTCCATGCCTGGTAATTAATTTATTTTCTAAGGCTTGAATAATGTACTTTGAAATTTCACATTGGGTAACGCATGTAGAGCATCACGTAATCAGTTACCTGGGAGTAGCAATTTCATTTCAGACCATAGCAGCCCGAGGAAGTAGCAATTAAAGTATACATTTTTTCTGTTGAGGCATGCGCTTGGACTACTTATTTCTCAGGGGACATTCTACACAGCCTTGACGCTAGACCTTGTTGACCTGGAATCAAAATAAATAGTACATTTTGTTTCTGTGACATACTACACTGCCTGTCCTTTTGATTACCCACTTAGATTTTTCATTTCTTTTCCTGATTTTCGATTAGTTTTGCCACCATCTATAATGATTACCTTCTTTGCTTAACGTGAAACCTTACCTATCACGATGATGTATAGATATTCATTTTAAAAAGTCGCAGCTGGAAAATAAAGCACACAGTATTGCTTTTATTTGAAATCTAGTTAAAACACAGAAATACATACACAACCTTTAAACTGCCAACATTCCATTTTAAATTAATTCATTTTGCTCTCTTGAGTGAGATCACATACTTCAATAGTGAGTGACTCCATTTAAATTGAGAGTGATAAAGCCAAGCGGTATGTAATATTTACTCCGCAGGACGTTACACACAGGTAAGTACCACTCAGGCCCCTTTTTGGTACTTTACCATGCGGTATTTTAAATGCCATTTGAAAAAAATTAAAGGAATTTAAGGGTTAAGCAATGAGTAAGGGTTGAGGGAGGGGGAAGATTAATGGAGGGCAAGGGTAAAGGGAGGTAAAGGGTTTTAGGATTTAGTTGAGGGTAGAGATAAATGGGGTAAGGGTTTTATAGGGTTTAAGAGTGGGTAGAGGTAAAGGGGCAGTAAGAGTTTGTTATGGCGCAGGGGTGGGTAGAGGTAAAGGGAGGCAAGGGGTTTTTAGAATCAGGGGAGGGTAGAGGTAAAGGGGGTCGTTTTTTTTTAATAGGATTTAAAGGTGTATACAGGTAAAGAGTGGTAGGGTGTTTTAGGGCTCAGTGGTAGGTAGAGGTAAAGAGAGGTAAGGGGTTTTTAGGGCTTGAGGTAAGCGTTTTTTAGGGTTCAAGGGTAGTGTTAGACCTGTCATCCTTAGTGTGGTCTTTACCCAACTTTTTGCCTCCTTACCTCAATTCAATTCAGGTCCACATAAGATCATGTGCATAGTATTATGAATAACAAAACATAACAAGGCTCACTCCACATGCCATCGTAAAATTTACCTCAACAACACGTAAACAATTCGACTATGGATGGTGCTTAAAATTTGCAGCATAAGGGATGAGATAACAAACAATATAAAAATTCTATTTTGCATAAAAAATGATTACAATTAATTACCAGGTGAGAAAGGAAACAAAGCAGCTCCTAAATATACAAATGTACAAAAGGGAGTAGATATCAACCTATTCAAATATGATTTAGGGAATAGCAGCATGGTAACATAATAACTAAGCGTAGCCCAATCTATGCAAAAAGCCATGCATTAGGAGAAAAATTCTACTTGTTATGTTATGTTATGTTATATAGAGTTTTATTAAGCGCTCAGCTACTCGGACAGAGTGTCCCGGTGCTGAATTTTCACTTAATTTTGAGGACTAACCGAAAGGTCAGGGAGGGACATATACTCAACATATCCCTAAAGTGCAAAATAGCAATAAATAGCAGCTAGTAATGTGCAAAAGACAATTTTAAAAGCAAGATACTAGTACTTCAAAGGATTTTCTTAAGCGAGGAAGTTAATTACCCAAAAGTATGCATATATAGAATATATAAAAAATGTTAAATATATACATAAATTCTTTAAAGTAAATAAAACGTTTTACACATACGGCTTCATTTTTTTGACAAAAAAGATAGTCTCGGGCTGATGCTACATTGTATACATTGTTAAGCAGGAACATCGGCCGAAGCCAGCGATATCGACTCGAGATCAATACCGTACAAGCAAAGAAAACATGATCTAGGGTCTGCGTGCTCAGGTTACAAAAATTACAAATTCTTCCATTATTCATATTCCCAGACCAGTTTGCAGTTAAGTCGTTTAGAGGCAGGAGACTCATGCGGCATACAATTAGCAGGTGTCGAATTCCATGTTCTAAATTCCAGAATACATATTTTTGTGGAGTTCTCAATACGCTAGTCCTGGCTATTAGCTTTAGTCTTTCCTTAGAATTACAAAATGTAATATCTTTATTAAAGCTAGTTTTGCCACATAAGGTTTTTAGGAGGGATTGAAATCCTAAGGGTGGGAGTGAAAGCACTGATTCTTCTTGTATACCAAAGATTTTTTGTGCCAATAAAAAATCCTAACAAAGGAGTATTTACCTGCCTTTACATTAAAAATGTCATGACATAAAAGACCTCTTAGTGTATCCGGTTCACTATTTTTTAGTTGATATCCCCAACGTAGAACCCTAGATAAGCCTTGAATATAAGAGCTTATCAGCCTAAATTCTAATCTAATTGCTGCCATTGGGATTACCGTGCTAAAATTACAAATTTAACATAATATTTGACCTTCAGTCTTATATAAAAAATAACAGTCTTTAACAGGGATTGATTCAATCGCATAGAGCAGAGTTGGCGGAATTTTTGCCTTAAAACCATCAAAAGGTGTAAAAAGTGTCTTTTGCCCGTAGCACGATAGAAAACACGCAAGCCATTAGCATGGGACGTAGCTTTACAAATGCTATGGTCAATGTGAGGCTTGTTCTTTGAACTGCCTGTTAAAAGTTTCCCCAAATAGAGGTATGAATCTGCCACCTTCAACTTTTCAGGACCGATTTGCCATTCGAAATTAGAAGACTTTCAACTTTTTGAACTTTTCATCATTAAAATTTTACTTTTAGAAACATTTGTTTTCAAGAAGTGATTTACTGTGTATTTCTGTTGTGATTCAGCTTTCTATTTAACCCAATAGGGGTTAGGTCCATTACTACAATGTCATCTGCGTATAAAAGACATGCTAAAGGACGGGAGCCTATCTTAGGTGCATCTCCAATAGTTTGGGCAAAACAATCGGGTAAATCCGCTATATATTGAGAGAATAGCAACAGTGCTAGCAGGCATCCTTGTTTCAGGCCATTTTCTGTGGGGATTATACCAGATAGACCTTGGTTTTCACCCATTAATATCTGGCACCTGGTTTGGGAATGGAGAGCAATAATTAAGGATCACAGGGCGTGAGGCAAGCCCATTTATTGCAACTTTCTCCATAAAAGCGGACGATCTACCTTATCGAAGGCTGTAGAAAAATCTATGAAAGCCATATACACATCAGATGTATGAGTAATTGTATATTTTTCCTCAATTAGTTTCAACATGAATATATTATTGAGAGTGGAATGACTTTTGCGAAAACCTGCTTGTTCTAAGGGGAGGACTTTCATCTCCGTCACCCATTCTGTAAGGTGAATCAGGATACTGCGCGCAAATATTTTTCCTGCCGCGTCCAATAAGGCGATTTGGCGATAATTGCCTGGGTGTGTTCTAGGGCCCCTTTTGTGCAAAGGGATTAACACACTTCTGACCAAGAGGGTGGAGTCTTCCCCTGGGAGTAGCAAGAGTTGAATGATGGAGCAAGGTAGGTAGCCCACAACAGTGGCTCCTTTTTCATAACCATCATTGGGATTTCGTCAGGGGCCATTGCTCCTGAAGATCTCATTTTTCATATGATGCCTATCACTTCATTAACTGAGGGTGCGTAGTTGGATACAGAGGTATTAGATTGATCAAAAACCGCAATGTATGATTTTAAAGAATTAGAATTCACGGAATACAAATCTAACAAATGGGATTTCCATTTCTCTTCTTTTATAAGTATAGGGAGAGATTTCATTCTAGTACCACAACAATCTGCAATTACTTCCCAAAATCTTTTGGAATTATTTTTAGAGGCTGCCTCCTTTAGCTGCAGCCAAACACCATACTCCTTTATTTGTCTTAGCGAGCATTTCTTTTTCTGTCTTTTCCTCTTTAATAGGTTTATTAGATTATTTCTTTCACTTGAGAAACTCAAAAACTGGGCCCTCACTAATTTATTTATTTCCCTATTTAAGGTGAGCAGTGGGTAAAATGTGGTCTTTGTTTGACAGGAGCACAAATTGATTTACAAGATTTAGCCAGGAGACCTATATTGACAGAGAAGTAGGCAAGTAGATCACTTGAGAGATCACCCTCGACCGTTATTGAGCTATGCTGATCACTTATTAGAGTTAATAAATGTATTTTTAGTTTAGCGGTTGTTTGAGTGTTCCAATGAATTCTACCATTTGTTACATTAAACTCTACTGTGTCACCTTTAAAATTCCAGGGGCCTACCCTGGCACAGGTAAAATCAAATTTAAAACAGATCAACATATGATCACTAAAAACGTTTCTAAGAACTTCCCTATATGTAAGTTTATAAAAGGAATTAGCCAAAACAATCAGATAATCTTCGTTGGACCTTTCAGTTGGCGCCTTATGAGTGTGATTAGCTGGGATATCATAATCTAGCCTTCCGTTAACAATGAAGAAATCTAGGGTTCGCAATGCTTCAAGTAGTGTAACTCCTCTTTTATCTGTCCTTCTTTTTTTCCGGAAATTGAGCTATCAGGATCTTGAGGGCTTCATTTTTTCGGTGTTAGAGAATATCCTTATACTATGGGATGAGACATTAGAGTTTACATCTCCCACCAATAATACAGACCTACAATCTTCTATCCAAGGTGGTAGAAATAAAAAGGAATAGATATTTTAAAAGATAGGAATAAGAGGCATCGGGTGGCAGGTATACATTTATAAGTAACATAGAGTCCAAGGAAACTAGGTCATTCATATGATCTAATTTGATCGCCTGCATTAGGTTGAAAGGATGAGAGATTTCCTTGTATGACCAACTAAGGCTTGTACTTAGTAATATGGCTATACCTCCTTTGGCGTGACCTCCTGTTTTCACTGTATCTTTTTTCTTGGCTTTAGGACTCTGAGCACTTTACCACTGCTAACCAGTGCTAAAGTGCATGTGCTTCTCCCTTAAACATGGTGACATCAGTGTATACCTGATCGGCATATTTAGGTTACCTGTAAGTCACTTGTAAAGTGGTATACCACATACCCAGGGCCTGCAATCTAAATGCTACGACTTTGACTTGGAATTTAAAACCACTTGCCAAGCCTTAAACATCCCTTTTATTACACACTAGCAGCCCGCCCCAGCGTTGCCTGGGGCAGAAAGTGGCTGGGGGCAGTACACCCGCTCCCGACCCCCTCCCGTCCCGACTCTCTCCCGTCCCGACTCCCTCCCGCCCCCACTCCTCCCGCCTGTCCCTCTGTGCACACCCGCTCCCCTCTCGCCCTGACTCCCTCCCGCTCTCGCCCTGATTTCAAGCTTTACTTTACCTGAGCTGCCGTTCCGCTCCTCTTCGCCATGACGCGCCGCGCTCCTCACCTCACCGCAGCTCCATGTCCGCCGCTCCTCCTCCTCCTCGTCATCACGCACACGTCGCGGTCATCACGCACGTCGCGTCGCGGCCAGCGCTAGGTACCGGCCGGCACTACTTTCAGGGGACTACTTTGTTTTAAAACTTAATTTTTTTAATTTACTTTTTTTTAAAATTTATATAGCCTATGTCCATCTACACACCCTGACATTTTCATAGATGTATGGGGTGTGTAGATTGGCGCTGTGGTTCCTGAGTTTACCTGGCCAAAAGGTGCAAGTTCTCTCTTTATAATAGTAGTATAGATAGGTCACCCCAAGGTAGACAGGAGGTAGCCCAAGGGCAGGGTGATGTGAAGGTAAAAGGGGGGACACATAATTTTAGGTTTTACACGTCTTAGTAGTGACAAACAGCGAAATTCATTTTTTCACGACTGTGAGGCCTACTCTCGTATGCTAGCATTAGGAATTCCTTAAAACACTTTTAAGCTGTTATTCCTGATTTGAAATGAGTAGCTAAATCAAGATTTCATATCTTTGAAATGGTAATGATACATCCTCTTTAGTGATGAATTTGGATTTGAAATTACTATTTTAGAAATGCTACTTTAAGAAAGTGGACATTACCTTGCTCTTAAATTTGCTCTGGGTGCCTGCAGCCTGTCTTTAATACACGTGTGGGCAGGTGACAACTACACTCTGTGCATTTCTTCTAGACAGCCACAAAAGCAACACATGAAGCCTGGTGGATAGGTCTGGGATGAAAGGGGACCAGGGCACTTCAAGGTGCTTCTTTGAAATCACCCCCCACTTCAAAGGCACATTTGGATATACGTACTGGGGCTTTGACCCTACCAAGACAGCACACTACTGGACCTGGGATTAACTCTTCTGGAGTAAAGACAGCTGTGCTGCAAGGATTGCCACGTTACCTGGACTGACCGTTCTGAGGAACTTCTTCTCTGCTTTGCTGAGCTGCCCTGCTGCCTGCTGATCTCTGCCCTCCTGAGGGCAAATACTGGGCCCATCTCACTTGAACGCAGAGCGACTCCAAGGGCTTGCTGGGGTGCCTTCTGTTTTCTGAAGTGCCAGGGACACAAAGACTTCCTGCAATTCTGCTGGTGCTGCTGGACTTTACCATCTGTGAGTCCCGCCCTTGCCTGAGGCGCCCCCTCCATTCCTGGGCCTCAGAAGTGGGTTCTGCATCTGTTTTGCTGCAAAACCAATGCAACGTCACTACTGCACTGGATGAAACGGTGCATCACCCTTCAACGCCGATGAAGAGACTGTTTGATCACACCGGTTCTACAGTCTGTGCGGCCTGACGATGATGCTCTGTGCGTCTCGACTACAATACATTACCTGCATCTCAACTGATCTCGACTACAACGCAGAGACCGGACTGCGTGGAAAAGATCGACACATGGCGTCCTCAGCATCAGAGGCGTTTTAAGGCATGGGCAAAGTGTGCTCTTGCCTTAGGCCCCAGCCTTTCAGGGGGGCCCTGATAGAGCCAGCTCTGTTTTGGAGAGTCTTGCCCTGATGACCTTCGATAATTTTTAAACATATTGTTTTAAATGCTGATTTCCTTGAATTTATTTTTAATGTGAGTGATGTGTGTGAGCATATTATAGGCATTTTGCAGGGAAATAGTCTGTTTATTTTTCATGAAACATCCATAAAAAGTATCTTTTAGATCAAAACAGGACCTCACATATGAGAAATAGGAGGGTGTTGCAGAGATTATTTGTAGTAATTTTGATGCGCTGCTGCTCTGTTACAATATTGAAAACACACATCACTATCCCTGATCATTACATATAAACACATTTAGAATTTGGACAAGTGTGCCTGTGCACTGTCATTGACCTGGCCAAAGAGGGCATGAAAGAGCTGAAGTTGGATCATAAATTCAAAGCTGTTCTGAGCAACCAAAATAAATTTAGCCCCAAAATAAGTTTAGCCCAGGGCCCCCCAAATTCTTATGGTGTCCCTGCTCAGCATCAAAGCTTTGCTCCATCCAAGGTACTTTCTCAGTGGGACCTGCGTGAGTCTCGAGCCCTCCTGCTCTCCATAGCGTTCAGCCTAAACTTTGGATCTACACGGTCCCTCACAATCTCAAGTAACTTTTTAGCACTATTGACTTCTTAAGCACTGTTTTTGCATTTATTCTTTAAAAATTCATACCTCGGGGAGGCCACATGATGGCGGCGTAGATACGAGGTTCCTTCGCCGACCTCCGCTCCTGCTCCTTTTCGGCGGCACCATCGGGCAGCTTTCAATGGCGAAACAATATTTCGAGGTCTGAGCAGGAGGTGAGCCCAGCCCTCTGATTTTCGCCATATTTTGAGGTCTCCTGCACCTTAAATCCAGCGCGACTCGATCAATCCGATTCCGGTTGCCATATTGTTTTTCCTTTCGCGCTATTTCAGCTTTAGATGCGATTGCTGTGTGGAATACTTTCCTCTCCTCGAGACTGCCTCTAATTAACTTTTCCACTGAAGAATCTTCCCAGTGTTTGGCTCTTTCACTCTTTCAATACCGCTTAATGAATTTTGTGCATTTTTTCTCCTCTACATGTTTTCTTTTCTTTGAGGCTGGACCTGCTGCCATTTTGAGCATCCTCTTCATGTGCTTCTTTATTATGTGCAACTAGAATTCTTTGGCATTGTTTTTGCAGCCTATGAATAGACAATATGAGCCTAGTTCAAACCACCTATTTGTATCTTTATGGGGAAATTGCGCAATCTTAAGTTTTCTGCCACTACCAAGTCTACTGTTTGCTCAGATTCTGACTCCAATTTACAAGATATGGAAGACACCCCTACACCAAAATCTGATTCTCCATCAGGATCAACTTCTAAAATGCAATCTTTCAGTAAACTTCCAACAACGGCAGCGGCTATCAAACGCTAAAGAAAGACCCTCCTTCACCACTTTCTGTTTCGACCTCGTCCTCCACGGATCTAATTCTAGAGGAGATTCGTGCCCTCAAACCGTTCATGGAAGTGACCACTAAAACGTTACAAGTTTTGCATGATAAATGGTCTTCACTGGACTCTTGTGTTCTTATTATAAAACAATCAGGCCTCGTATCTCTTCTACGGAGGCGGATATAGTACATCTCAAGAGACAAGCAGAGGATTTGGAAAATCGAATTTGCAGGAATAATCTTCGCCTTTAAGGTCTTCCGGAACTTTCGGAAGAGTCAAATCCCACTGCCTTTTCCCAATCTTTTCTCCCAAAAATTCTGGACTTACCCGCTTCTTCTTCCTTCAACATTCAGAGAGCCCATTGACTTGGTCCTAAGATATCTAACAAACCCGAGGTGTCATTATGCTGTTTCTACAATATACTGATCTTCTACAGGTCCTATCAGCCGCCAAATCCAAAAAGCAGATTATGTGGGAGGGTCATCGCCTATTCCTCTCACAGGACGTAGCTAAAGCAACAGCTGACCGTCGGAATTTTTTTTTGGATATGAGTCCACAGTGACGAGCTCTTAACGGCAGATTTGGTCTACTTCATCCTACAAGGACAAGACTACCACATTTGAAGATCCAGCGGCCTTGCAAGAGTTCCTTCGTCATCATGAAACGGATGTTTCCCTTCCAGCCTTTGACTACAGTGGTGGACCCAGAGGGGAGGTTTGTGGCAGTACTGGGGCGACTAGATGGGAGAGATGTGGCATTGTGTAGTGTGTATGCCCCGAACGTTGATCAGTCTGCTTTCTTCTCACGATTATCTGGGAAGCTGGCATCATTCCTGACGGGCACGGTGTTTTTGGGGGGTATTTTAATTCAGTCACTGATACAGACTTGGACCGGTCCCATCCCCCGTTGGCCCAGTCTGTGGGTTACTGACTAGCGAAGGTGAGACGCGAGTGGCAAAGCACCTGGGGTCTAGTTGATGCCTGGCGAACACAACATCCCACGGCTAGGGATCACTCATTTTATTCAGTACCGCATGATTTACATGTACGACTCAACAGTATTTTGTGTTCTCCGGGAGCTCAGGAGCTGACTTGCCATAGTGAGTATTTAGCGAAGACAATCTCTGATCACAACCCTTGTCTGATAGAGGTACGGTGGTCCAGGCAACAACAGACAATCCCCACGTGGCGCTTGAACCATGTGACGCTGGAAGACCCAGTTTTTGGTGCTTAGATCCGGGATGGTATTGAGCATTTCTTCACAGAGAACTCAGGGTCGGCATCGAGTAGGGCCCAAGAAGGGACGCTTTTAAAGCGTTAGTGCGAGGAGTGTGTATCTCGTCCACAGCGGGAGCTTGCAAAAAGTTACTGCATGACATAGAGCTGGAGGGGGATCACCTGCGCCAGGCTGAGAAGAATAGTTACATGAATACGAAGGGGCAGGAGGCAGTTATTGAGCGGTTACGCTGTTTTGACTAAAAGGAATACTTGGTGTGGGCCCACGCAGAGAGAGACAGAGTGGGATCCTTGTTGGCCTGGCTGGCTAATCCAGCACCTCGGGGTACTCTGATTTTATCACTGACTACGGTGGATGGGGACCTGGTACACTCACAGAAGGAGATTAATGATCAGTTCCTGTTGAACTACACATCGCTCTACCAGAGCACGATGCGTGATCTCCAAGACGGAGTCAATGACTTTCTATCGGCAGCGCATCTACCACGGTTAGATCCTACACAAGGGGACAAACTAGGAGAGGAAATATCATTAGGAGATATCCGAACAGCGATCAAGCATATGGCTAGGCGGAAGACGCCGGGAGCTGATGGCCTCCCGGTGGAGTTTAATGCGGCGTGTGTAGACCTCCTTGCACCGCAGTTACAGTCAGTGTACAGAGAGGCTTGGGAACTGGGTAGACTGCCGTCGACTACCAGAGAAGCAATCATAGTACCGCTGCTGATGCGAGGTGGGGATCCCTGCTCTCGATCGGCATATCGGCCACTTTCGATGCTCACAGTGGATTACCAAATTTTGAGTAAGATTCTCGCAACGCGACTTTTGGAACACATGTGTACCTTGCTACAGCCGGATCAAGCGGGTTTCATCCCCACCAGGAACACGGCGACGTGTATACGTCGGCTGATTAGGGTTATGGGTGATGGACACGATAGGGCCCCGGGTGCAGTGGTGTTATCGTCGACATTGAGAAGGCCTTTGACAGCGAGGAATGGCCATATCTGTTTCGAGTGCTGAGGGTATTTGGTCTTGGGGATCAGTTTGTGCGGTGGACCCAACTGTTATACAATTCCGCTACAGCTAGGGTTCGAACGGGGTCGGCCATCTCAGCGGCGTATCAGGTAAGGAGGGGCACCCGGCAGGGCTGTTCCTTATCGCCGTTATTGTTTGCCCTGGCAATTGAGCCGCTGGCGGCGCATGCTCGACTGGGACGATCTTACGAAGGCCTATCGTTACGAGGGGAGATCCATTACATCTCCCTATATGCAGACGATTTACTGCTGTACTTGGCGGATGTGGATGACTCTCTACGGGGTGCCAAGGTCCTGCTTCGGGAGTTCGGCCATCTCTCGGGGTTAAGGGTGAATTGGGGTATGACCTGTTTGTTCCATTTGGCTCCGGATGGCCAGGTACCTCAAACAGTGGGGGATTTGCGATGGGAACCTCATTGTTTACCTTACCTGGGTGCCCGCATTTACCACACTCAGCCCGACCTCTTGGAAGGCAATGTGGGCGGGGCGATGAGGGGGCTCTGGAGCTGCATGGAGTTCTGGCGAACCCTTCCCCTGTCGGTGGCTGAAGATGGTGGCGATTCCACAGTTGCTCCACTTTTTTCGTACGCTACCTGTGTGGATCCCGGCGTCATTCTTTCAGAGGCTCAGGATCTTGACTACAGGGTTTAACAGGGGCTCGGGTAGAGGGCGGATCGCACTGAATACCCTGATGCGGCCGAGGGCGGAAGGGGGACTAGCGGTACCCAATTTTGAATGGTACTATCTGGCGGCGCAGTTGTAGTGGCTCACACAAGTGGTGGCTCGAGAGTTTAGAGGCCCGGAAGGTGATTCCTAGGCATGTACTGTCCTTTATAGTTCTTCAACAGAAGATCAGTCTTGACCAGCTTACTCTTGAAGAGCGCACTCTCCGCTCATGCTGGAACCAGAGCCAGAAACGAGCAGGGTTTCCCTTTCCCTATGCACCGGAGATTCCTCTGGGCATGTGCACAGCCCTCCCACATGGAGGGGATTGGTCAGCGCTGGCTGTTTGGGAGGAGCTTGGGGTCCATATGTTGGGGTATTTATACAGGGAAGGAACTCTGTTATCGTTCCAGGACTTGCAGAGCACTTTTGAGTTGCCGCGGGGAGACTACTTGTTGCACACTGCCTTGATAGAGGGATTCAACGGCAGTGGAAGATGGGGATATTGGAACCCCCAATATCTCTGGGCTGCCAATATGTAACCATGGCAGCCGGAACGTTTAAGTCTATCACGTGCCTCTATGGGCGACTGTCGACCGAGCGGCTTCCACCCCTTGATGCTCTAAAAGGCAAATGGGAGGCGGATATTGGTAAACCCATACCGGAGAAGACGTGGCCTCAATTGCTGCGGCGTACTTGGAAAGGTACGCGCAATGCCAGGTTTCAATTAGTTCAATTCTTTAGATTACATAGGGCCTATCTGACGTCGGTTAAAATCCTACAGTATTTCGGGTGTTCCCAATCACCGTGCCCGAGGTGTAATACCGACGGAGCTGATTTCCGTCACATGTTCTGGTCTTATACGGGGCTGGGGTCCTACTGGGAGGAAGTGGTGGCATACTTAAATCAGGTGACAGGACGCGCGATAGAGGCGGAGATGGGGACTTGTTTATTACTCTGGTTCCCACATACTCCCAGCACTAAAGTTACTAGTAAGTTCTATGATTTAGGGTTAATAATTGCTAAACAGGAGCTTACTATGCACTGGAAGTCGAAAGTGGGGCCTAATTTTCTGAGATGGAGAGCAAGTTTTTTTAATTGGGCGGGTAGCGAAGGGACACTTCGCTTACAACTAGCTAGGCGCACTGCTAATGAAAAAGCGTTGGAGGCGGCAAGGGCATGGGGGGCTTTGGTGGCAGAATTTGAAATCCCTACCAAGAATGATGAGGAGGAAGAGGATGTAGGGTTAGATCAAGAGGAGAGACTGAGAATGGTGAACTCATAAGAAATGTAGAGTGGAATAGAGTACTAAATTGCAAAGCGAGGGGGGACCGTTTTGCATATTCCAGGCTTAGTGGTACTAGCGGGTTAGTGCGGAGATGCAGAGAACATACACTACTTTCTTTTCTCCTGTCTGGGGGGTTGGGATAATGCCCCATTTTTAAGTAGGGAAGTACAACCTCCTGCTACTCACTCTCTCTCTGTATTCCCCCCTATCTCGTTTGAGGAAGTATTATCACTTATCACTCAGATAAAGAGTGGCTGTCCAATGGACACTATCCCTGCGCATATTATGCCTACAATTGCGAATGAATTGGGACCTGCGATCCAGAGGCTAGTAAACCTCTCGCTAAGCACAGGAGAGGTTCCGCTAGGATGGAAGAAGGCATTGGTTAGGCCGCTCAGGAAAAACACAGCTATCCCCTGGACTGAGCTAGCCAACCATAGGCCTATATCCCTGTTCCCTATTTTAGTCAAAGTTATTGAAAAGTTTGTTAATAGACACCTGTCTAAATACATCGAATCTGTAGGAGGACTAGACTATTCACAATCGGGCTTTAGGCCTAAACACAGTACCGAGACTACCCTGATGTCAGTCGCAGACGATCTACATAAGTACCAGGATAAAGGCCACTCTGTTATCCTGGTACTGTTGGATCTGTCTGCGGCATTCGACACCGTGTCACATTCCATCTTGACTGCCAGGCTAGCTAACATCGGCTGAAGCACGAGGCACTGGCATGGTTGAGGAGTTTCCTAACAAACCGCACCTAGCGAGTGACAATGGGTGCTTACCAGTCAGAGGAGGTTGAAATTTCCAAAGGGGTGCCACAGGGCTCATGTTTGAGCCCTACGCTCTTTAACATCTATGTGGCCCCCCCTGGCCAACATCATGAGAACTTATGGATTCATCCCGGTATCCTACGCGGATGACACTCAACTCCTCTTTCCCTTCAAGTCCCTCACCACCGAGGTTAGGAACTCCTTCTCCCAGGGTATGAAACCAGTGGCACACTGGATGTCGTCCAACTACCTGCAATGCAACGTTGGAAAGACAGAAGTCATGCTGTTTGGTGAAGCTAAACTCCTCTGGACTCCGGACTGGTGGCCACAAGATCTGGGCCCAGTACCCGAGCCCAAACAAATAGATAAAAACCTGGGAGTCCGATTAAATCAAGAACTTACACTCAAACAGCATGGCAACCAGGTGGTGGGAGCCTGCATGGTATTGGCAGCCTGGGAGTTATTGGCATGTTATGTAAAATCTTTCTCTTACTACCGGATGCAACTAGAAGAACGTTGGTACAGGCTCTGGTCCTGAGTCGAATAGATTATTGTAATGGCCTGCTCCTGTCTGCTAACGAGGGAGTCATAACAAGACTCCAGGTGGTTCAGAACACGGCAGCTTGCCTGGTTCTGAACGCCCCCCCTCGTACGCCCTCCAAACCCCTGCTGACAAAATTGCACTAGTTATCAGTCAAACAGAGGGCCAAGTTCAAAGTATGCTGCACAATACACAAAATCCTTAACGGGCTGGGCACAGCATACCTGACTACAAAGTTCGTTTCCTATGTACCTTCCCGGGCACTTAGGTCGAGCGAGCAAGGCCTCCTCTGTGTACCTAGAGTAAAAAAAGCCAGACATGGAACCAAAGCGTTATCAGTAGCAGGACCCTCCCTTTGGAATAGTCTCCCAAAGTCTCTCAGGCTATGTGTAGAACATCTCCCATTTAGAAAACTGTTGAAGACCTTCTTATTCCAACACTAGAACGGCTGCTAAACTGGTTCTTCCCCAAACATATGCTGTAGATGCCTAAAGGCAAGGAGATACTCCTCCGGGAGTCGAATCTAGCGCGGTACAAACCTGCAAATAAATAAATAAAATAAATTGGGAGACAGGACGATTCAGCAGTTATAAATGGGGCTGGATAAGCTGGGGCACACTGACAGGGGGTGGGTGTAGAGGGGAGGGGGGCTAGGACTGTTGGGTAGCGACTCAGTTTAGAGAGTTTGAATGACATATACATTACCTACTGGGCCATCTGCCTAATGGCTGTGCAAGAGATGAGTATTTGAAAGTCATGCATGATATGGAAAACAATAAAAATTCTTTAAAAAAATAATTAAATCATGGAACGGATCTTATGGACACTTCAAGAATTGTTTAATTTGTTCTCCATGGAGTTGTTCTTGCGGCTGTTTTTTCATCACGTTGGTTTTTATTGATTGTTAATATATTTACCCTTTGTATAGTTGTATCTTAATTGCTATCTATCTATCCCTCTTTTCCCATGTTTCCTCTCCATAATTAGTACTTTCTTCTCTCTTTTTACAGGTGTTGTACTCCTCCTACCTCTCTTCGATGTGTCCCATTAGTTACGTGAATTTCTGATGTTTTGTAGCGGTTGTTCGGTGATGTCTACTCTCGTTGTTGTCGTCGTCGTCCTCTGGCGCCGTCACCTTCTTTTTCATTTTGTTATCCATAAGTATGTTTCTCAGTCGTCTGTATTTGACTAGTACTGTCTTCTTGTTCCTTATCTTTTTCTCTTCTTTGTGCATTTCACAGCTTTTCTCCCCTTCTTGCTTTCTTTGTTCCTACCTTCTCTTCTCTTCTATCTTTTTCTCTTCACATTTTTTATCTACAACATTTCTTGGTCACTCTAGTAAGCATAATTTTTATGTTCATACTCTCTTAGTGATTTACATTCCGAGTTACTACCTGGAATGTTAAAGGTTTAAATAATCCAATTAAAAGACAGCGGGTGTTGTCTCATTTAGCCAAGCTTAAAACTGATGTTGCCCTACTTCAAGAATACCAACTTTCAGAAAATGAAGCCTCAAAACTTAGGAGATGGTGGGTGGGTCAGGTATTTAATTCTCCTGCTGTGGGTAAGAAAAATGGTGTTGTGATTCTGTGCCATAAAAAAGATAATTGTTTCTGCTGTTTCTCTTGAATGCGATGTTGATGGTCGTTGGGTGATTACTAAACTTCTTATAGATAAGATTCCTATAGTTATGTTTAACATTTACGCCCCTCCCGATGTTGATAAATCTTTTTGGCCTAAAATTTCTGAAAAATTGTACTTACTTAATGATGATTACATTATCTTTGGTGGTGACTGTAACCAAATCCATATTAGATAGGAATTCCAAAGTTAAATTCTGTACATCCAAAATGAACACTCAATTTACTGCTTCCATACATCATAAAGCTTTAGTAGACATTTGGAGATTATGCCATCCTGACCTTAGAGAATATAGTTATTATTCCCCTTCCCATCATTCCCAATCTTGTATAGATTACCTTTTTCTAAGTAAATCATTTGCTCAACATGCTACTTCCTCTGACATTGGTTCCATTTTAATTTCAGATCACGGTCCTGTTCATGTGGATATTGACCTCATTCCCTTCCCCCCCCACCCAGGCAGATGGAGATTTAACAACTCTTTACTCCTTGATCCCAATTTTTGTATAAAATTCTCTGTCTTTGCCACAGAATTTTTTATGTTGAAACATATCCCATATTCCTCCTTTGTTATGGTGTGGGATTCTCTTAAAGTGGCTGCGAGAGGTTTTATTATCAATTTTGTCTCACAAAGGAAAAAGCTCATGGAAGCGAAATCGACTCAACTTCTTCATAAAATTAAATTCCTTGAATATACGTATTATCATTCCAATACTGAATCCTCCCTTAAAGAACCTATTGATGTCAAATTCACTTTCAATAAATTAACCACGGACGCGTCCTCCAATATTTTATTAAAATGTAATTCCTGCTATTATGGAGGACATAATAAAATGGGAAAATTACTAGCCAATTATCTGAAAGTACGTAAAGAACAGACTCAAATTTAATATATTCAAAGTAAATTGTAAACAAAAAATTGTAACTTGATACTTGTATAGCGCACTACTCACCCGCAAGGGTCTCAAGGCGCTTGTACGATTACCACTGTGGAACCCATCCTGGCTTTCCCTGTTCCACTCATGGGCACCCCCAAGGTGGAGGCCAGGCATCTTTAGCGTTGTGGGGGCCGTTGTGGAGAATAAGCAAGCTAATGCCCAGAGTTGCAGAGTGGGACTCCATGATTAGAATAGGTACTGAGGCGAGAATTATCAGGTCCGTGGAATTTTGAGCCCAAGACCCGCCCAGGCGGGGAATCGAACCCTGGTCCCGGGCTAGACCTCAGCATCAGGGTCTGCCGCTCTAATCATTGAGCCACACTTCTCCACTGGTCCTTCTGGTGTCTCTTTATTCAAAGACAAGGACTTCCTAAACAAGTTTGTTACCTTCTATCAAAATCTTTATACTCCTGAGTCCATCCCAGATTAGACTGATCTTCTTTCCTATTTTCAAACTATACCCTCACCTCCCTCCACCCATGTTGATTTTGGACCCTTGGAATCGGACATCTCACTTGCTGAAATCTTACATGCGGATTCGGTTTTACGTCGTGGGAAAGCACCTGGTCCTGATGGTTTTACCATTGAATTTTATAGTCATTTTGCTTCGCTTCTCCTACCAAATCTTTTACTTTTATTTAATCCTTTCTAGATTCAGGTTCTTCTCGGGGTACGTTTCAAGAAGCCTTGATTTGTTTAATCCCTAAGGATGATAAGGATCATTCTCTATGCAAAAATGATCGTCCTATTTTTTGGGTGAATACAGATTATAAGATTTTTGCCAAGATCTTGGCTCTTAGAATGGATCCACTTCTATTGGTCCAGAGCAATCGGGGTTTGTCAAAGGAAGTCTTTTTTCTGATAATTCCCTCGTCTTTTTCAATGTTTTAAGTAAAGCTTCTTCGCTCAATCATCCTTTGGCCGCTATTTCTTTAGATGCGGAGAAAGCATTCAAAAGGATTAGCTGGGATTTTATGTTTAATGCTATCAAATGGGCTGGTTTCCCACCTAAATGTATTTCTTTTATCTCATTACTTTATTCTGGTCCTCAAGCTTCAATATTTGCTAATGGTATGGTTTCCGATTATTTTTCATTACACAGAGGTGTTAGGCACGGCTGTCCATTGTCCCCTTTATTATTTGTATTGGCTTTAGAGCCTTTTCTGACCATGATTCGACTTGTCGATAATATTTCTGGTTTTCATTTTGGTTCCCAACAAGTTAAGCTTTTAGTGCACGCTGACGATAGTCCTCTCTTCCTTCGACAGGTCTCTTCCTTCCCTCAAGTGTCTGGATATCGTCTTAACGTTCACAAGTGTGAAATCCTTCCTTTAACACCTTGGCTGCTGTGGTTATTTTTCCCCTGTGCTGTAAAATTCAGGATGCCATATATTCATGACGAGCTCAGCTCGTCATCAGCACACGACCACCGTGGCTGATGACGAGCTGAGCTCGTCATCAGCATCGAAGGGGTTAAATAATTTATGCCAAAAACATCTTTTTGAACAATCTGGTTTCTCTTGGCAACCTTCTAAGATCAAATATTTGGGAGTTTGGTTCGCTCCTCTTTTGTCTGACACTCTTAAAATAAGCTTTGAATCTATAACCAAAAAATTGAATACTGCCATTACCCGATGGAATCCCCTTTTTCTATCCTGGTGGGGTCGTCTCTATTCAATTAAAATTATGTTATCACCGCATATACTATACACCATTTCCATGATTCCTATTCATATTCCTGACTATTATTTTAAGAAGATCGACTCTACCCTACTCAAATTCCTGTGGAAAGGCAAACGTTCTCGTATAGCCCTTGCGGCTCTGAAGAAGGATAAATCTCATGGTGGACTTCGCTTCCCTGATTTTTAAACTTATCATCGAGCTATCTCCTTGAAACAAGCTGCCAGTTGGATTTCCACAGATCTCACCTTTTATCCTTCACTCTGGCTGAAAATAGAATCCTCCTTTTTTACTCCCTTTGAGTTTCAAGAAATTCTTTCTTTACTTCCAATATGACTTCTCTTCGAAACCCTGTTATCTCCCATTCTTGTAATCTCCTTATTCCTTTTCTATCCTCCTCTTATCCCTCTTTTAATTCCATCCATCTACAGCCTATTTGGCATAATCAACATCTCCAAATCCGTAACCGTACCATATATTGGAAGTCTTGGCATTCCAAAGGTCTGCGATGTATTTCTTAACTTCTTTCTAATGACCAACCACTTCCCTTCTCGGATCTCCAATCCCAATTCTCCTTATCTTCGTCATCTCGTTCACAGTATGATTTGCTTTGTCCTATCCTTGTTCAATATCTTCAATCTTTACCCGTTACCACTGATATCCCCACTGTATCTCAACCTATTTCCTCTGCATTAGACCATTCTTCTTCTGCTTCCTTTCTCTATAAATCCTTTCAAATTCTCTTAGGCAGACCGAAATCTAAAATTGAGATAGCTTGGGAAAAAGATTTTTCTCAGGATTGGACGGTTCCTCTTTGGGATAAAATATGGTTAAAGATTCATAGGACCTCTAGAGCTGCTAATTCCACACAAACCCTTTTTAGGTCTCGCCTGTCGATGCGCATGCGCATCGAGCAAGCGAGACTATGGGGGCTTATCAACTCTTTATCCACACTGCAAGGAATCGTGGCGATTCCTTGCAGTGCCCGTGACTTTTAAGCTCAATGCGCATGCGCATTGAGCTTAAAAGCGCGTGCACGTCCGTCTTTGTTTACCCGCTCCGCCCCCTCCCCTTCCCGCCGTGTCGCATTTCTCCTCCCCCCTCCCCTCTCTTCCCTCCGTCTCGTTTGTTTAATTTAACCCGCTCCGCCCCCTCCCCTTCCCGCCGCCTCTCCCTACCCGTCTTTTTGTTTCTTTTCTTGAGTAGGCCTGTCGGTATGTAGGAAATTATAATGATACATTACTTCTCATGTATTAAAATGTATCGCTTCCTTATTTTACGGTATTGTAAAGACTGTCTGCACTAAAATCGATATATTATCGTTATCAAGTTTTGGGCACTCACTCAGTGGGCTGTCTTGCTGAAATATTATCGTTTGTATCGATCATATTTTATATTTGTTTGGCATAGTTTTCAAGATTCGCTATATTTAACATTTGTTGCTGCGTTATGCATTATCCTACGCAGTGTATTACTTAAGTTGGTAGATACATGATGCACCACAGAGTAGCAGTCTGTTTTCTGTGTTTTTTTCTGTCTACTTTCCCACAGACGCTACTCACACAGCGAAGTCACGTTCCTCAGCAACAAGCTACAGCTGCGGTTCGGATCGGCTACTTAAACCCACTCGAGAACACTGCACTTCAACCGCCGAGTTCCTGGCAGGCAGCAGAAAGTGTAGCTACAGGGCTGGACTAAATGCCAAGTAAGTGGGAGACTTGGGGGTTACTGTAGCCCAGGCCCCGTCATCAGGCACAGCCCTGCACTAACTTGAACGGGCTGCTTTACTGCAATCCCTCCTTAACCTTAATCCCTCTACTTGAAACCCCTTATCTACCGTCAGAGTGCAAACCTTTCTCGGATCCCTGCCAGTGAGCTTTTGGAGTTTTCCCTGATCACCTTAAATTTGTTTTTATTCCGCATTTAGCAATAGCACAATTACCTCGCATTTCTCCTCCCCCCTCCCCTCTCTTCCCTCCGTCTCGTTTGTTTAATTTAACCCGCTCCGCCCCCTCCCCTTCCCGCCGCCTCTCCCTACCCGTCTTTTTGTTTCTTTTCTTGAGTAGGCCTGTCGGTATGTAGGAAATTATAATGATACATTACTTCTCATGTATTAAAATGTATCGCTTCCTTATTTTACGGTATTGTAAAGACTGCCTGCACTAAAATCGATATATTATCGTTATCAAGTTTTGGGCACTCACTCAGTGGGCTGTCTTGCTGAAATATTATCGTTTGTGCTGCTTTACTGCAATCCCTCCTTAACCTTAATCCCTCTACTTGAAACCCCTTATCTACCGTCAGAGTGCAAACCTTTCTCGGATCCCTGCCAGTGAGCTTTTGGAGTTTTCCTTGATCACCTTAAATTTGTTTTTATTCCGCATTTAGCAATAGCACAATTACCTCGCATTTCTCCTCCCCCCTCCCCTCTCTTCCCTCCGTCTCGTTTGTTTAATTTAACCCGCTCCGCCCCCTCCCCTTCCCGCCGCCTCTCCCTACCCGTCTTTTTGTTTCTTTTCTTGAGTAGGCCTGTCGGTATGTAGGAAATTATAATGATACATTACTTCTCATGTATTAAAATGTATCGCTTCCTTATTTTACGGTATTGTAAAGACTGCCTGCACTAAAATCGATATATTATCGTTATCAAGTTTTGGGCACTCACTCAGTGGGCTGTCTTGCTGAAATATTATCGTTTGTATCGATCATATTTTATATTTGTTTGGCATAGTTTTCAAGATTCGATATATTTAACACGCATTCTGGGATGAATGTATTACATACATGGGGGGCTTATGTGCAAACCTCTTGCGCCGCCGGTTCGTCACCTTTCCCCACATTACAAGAGACCCACCGGCAGCGCAAGGGGCTTCTAAATAAGCCCCATAATACCTTGGCCTCGTGCGCTTGTAAACTCACTTCGCACCATTTAAGCTGCATGGGACGTCCGAGCGTTAGTGGCCTGGGGAGTTTGGTGGCAAACATACATCACCCTCAACCCCTCACCCTCAACCCCTCACTCACCCTCACTCTCACTCACCCTCACTCAGCCTCAACTACTCCCCCTCACCCTCACTCACCCAAAACCCCTCACCCTCACTCACCCTCAACACCTCACTCACCCTCACTCACCCTCACCCTCAACCTCACTCACCCTCACTCACCCTCACTCACCCTCACTCACCCTCACTCACCCTCACTCACCCTCACTCACCCTCACTCACCCTCACTCTCAACCCCTCACCCTCAACCCCTCACCCACCCTCACCCACCCTCACCCACCCTCACCCACCCTCACCCACCCTCACTCACCCTCACTCACCCTCACTCACCCTCACTCACCCTCACCCTCACTCACCCTCACCCTCACTCACCCTCACCCTCACACAGTGCAATAGTTCTCAGACCATTTCAGTTAGAGCTTTTAGAAATGTTTATGGCTTTTTTTATTTGTAATACTTTAGCATTGGCTACAGGAAACAAAAATGCTAAACATTTACAAGAAAAACCCATAAACAATTCTAAAAGCACTAACTCTAATGGTGCGAGACCTATTGCATTTCCAATGCTTGTTTTCATTTATAATCGTATTTTATTTACTCCATTGATTTTGTCCACCTTTTCATCAAACACTCCCTCTACCTGTTGGTCTTGCCCATGCTCTTCTGCTGATTTAAAACATATGCTATTTCAATGTCCCCCTATACTCCAGTTTTGGAAACTTGTTTGGTCAAAAATTCAGACAATTTTTAATGTTCAGATTCCTTTCTACACCACTCATGCCTTCCTGGGTACTCTTTCCCCTCTTTGGCCCCAATCTTCACAAGCTCCTTGACCTTTTAATAGCTATTGCATTTCATCTCTTCACCGCTAATTGGAAAGATGCGAATAATGCCACTTTTCGCTCTTGGTGGAATGCGGTTTGTTTTCCTCATCGGCAAAATACTACTTATGTTTCTCCCATTTCCTTGGCAATCAAAAGAGATCTCCTTTGGCTTCCCCTAACCAATTACTTATCTTTAGTTGCTTCCCCGTCCACCACTTCTCAGTCTCACTCAGACAATGTGCGGAAACCACCTTGAATTCCCAATTGCCTTTTTACCACTTCTCTACTTGCTTACCAATTATTTTTTGGCAATGTTTTGTTTGATCTCCTTATTTCCAGATATAGTTATGCTTACAATGATATTTCTATTTGTATATTTTGACTGACTTCTTCTATGAACTTATATACTTTGTATTATTTTTATCAATTATGTTTTCATCATACAGCATGTATGGTTGTATCAATTTATCTGTTTTCTTCATTTTTGTTTCTGTTTGTTTTTCAATAAACGCAAACTTAAAAAAAAATTCATACCTCAACTTCTACTGATTGAAAGTTTCTCATTTTGGTCTTGTTTTACTCAGATAAATATTCTCTATTTTCGAATTCTCTGTGGAGTCTTTTTCTGGTGTTTTCATTGTGAACTGTGTGTGTGTGTTACGCATTGTTTCTTACGTTAAGCCTGCCTGCTCTGTGCCAAGCTACCAGAGGGTGAGCATTGGTTAATTTAAAGTTGGTATCTAGCTTACTTTGTGGTCCCTGCTTAGTCAGGGTGAACATTTCTGCCTATTAGAGACCCAATTTGAAACAGGTGGGTAGATGTAGAGGAGGGGTAAGAATTTTTTAGGGTGCCGGGTAGGAAAGAGATAAAGGGAAGTTGATGATTAAAAAAAAAAACGAAAAGATAGTGTCACCCCAAAAACAAAAAAACGAAAGAAAAAGAGGGAGAGAGACGGCGAGAGTTAGAGAGATAGGTAAGATTATCAGACCTTACAACAGCATTACGAGGTAAAGGCCTGCATTGTAAAGCCATACATGATATTACAACTTAACAACGCATTGTGATACCTGTGGGGTAAAGATATTAGTGGTAAAGACTGCATTGTAAAAGTCTGATATTCAAGCCAATCACATGTTTTATGGTCACCAGAGACCCAAACAATGCCTTTTCCTAGGTCTTCCAACTAATTAAGTTGAGGGTCAGAATTTGATATCTGCAAATGATTTTGCTGATCGACTGAAAATGTCAAAATTTGCAGTTTTCATTGCTGGTGCAACACAGCTATATGCTTGAGTGTCTTCCTACCTAGTAAACAACTTGTGCCATGTTTTCACACTAACAACAATATTGCATTCATGCTGATGTAATAAAGAGGTTATTTTTTGACTTCTGCTTTGCACCATACTAATGACTTTAAAGCTCTCATTACGAGTGACCTTTTCATTTAGATAAGACAGGTAATAGCAGTTACTTGGCCCATCGTAATTAGGAGATCTGCGGGAACAACACATATCTCTTTATCTTCACACAGAGATGTAGGGTGTTGAAAACAATCAAAATGTCAAGTAACCATGGAGAAAAATGAGGAATCTGACCTGGAATTACCAATTGCACAGGTAAGTCATTATTTCTTGGTAGACCCTTGGAGTCCCGCTCATAATGAACTGGATGTTCGCAACCACAGTGTTTCTGGTACAACCGGTAATGGAGGAGAAATAATAAGCCATTATCAGGGCCAATCGTAATGAGGAGCGTGGTCTCCAACAATACTGTATACTTATGCATAAATATATAGGAGCTTATTTACAAGCCTCTTGCACCACTTTTTGTCATTTTTAACATAGGAAAAGTGATGTAGGGTGGCACAAGGGGCTTGTAAATAAGCCCCATAGTTTCCTACATGCACTCTGTCAGAATCCATTTCAGAGGGACACAGAGCACGCAGGGGCCACTGGGTCCAACGGTGTTGGTTTATGCCTTTTACTCCTGTAGTACCGGGGCCCGACCTACTATGGATCCTTTTCAACTGGGCCAAGTACCCCTTCTGCAATTGACTCTCAGTGGGAGCTGTGGTAGAGCAGTGAAGACTCGCTCGGACGTGGGGGGGATGTAGATACTGGTCAGTAAATACGACTCATAACTCAAAGTGTAAACAGCGAGAACAATAAATAAATTCTCGGCCAAGAACCTGGTTTGATAAGAAAAAGTAGTATTTTATTTCAGACTCTACTCAGGAAAAGAAATGCAACATTCAAATGCAACAACACAATCTCCTTGGGGTTCTTGTAGATGTCAGGAGAAGGAGTTCTCTATTTTGACCCTTTAGGAACTTAGTCAAAATTGTCTATGGTGCCACAGCACCATTAGCAGTGAGTTCTCCTGGGGCCCAACTGTCCCAGTTCTCATCTTACCCGCTTTTGCAGCACAGACAGTTCAATGATGCAGAGGGCGCTTTCAAATGTGCACCTGCGAGTCTTGCTCAGTTCAGAGAGGTGGGGTTGCTTGCGGGCTCTCTCTCCGGAGAGGCTCTGCTGGAGGTCTCTCAGATGTCAGAGCAGCTCCCTGCTCATGAAGAAGCATTAAGTTGACTTTGTTCCTCGAGTTGGGGAATCCTTTAATCAGCTCCCAACTGGAGCCAGCGAGGATGCAACGTCCTTTGTTGTGAGTCGGGGACAGTTCCTTCTATCATGGGTCCAACCTGTGAGTCTTAGCCTCACTCTCTCTTTCGAGCGCTAGCCTGAATCCTTTGGCAACTTTGGTGCCGACAGCCCCTCTTGGCATATGGGGTTGCTGCAGTACATGGTAATAGAGGCACGTGCTCTTCCATTATTAGTGACCGGCCAAGACAGTCACGAGTCTTGGCACTTCTAGAAATAGTATGTTGCAGTGGCCCTTTCGGGCAAATGGGGTCACTGCAGCATGGAGGTATGGAAAAAGCAAGAACCCCATGGCACTCAACACACAACTCAGTCTACGGCAGCCCTCCACTGGCATACAGGGGTCTCCAAAAACAGCCTTGCACAAGGGCGCCAACCTGATCAGTAAATAGCGGGATCCTCACACCTCAGACCGGGAGTCCTCCCAATAGGTCTCCCTACTGCACTGTGCTCCCTCCAACGCTCTTTCTTTGTCACAGGGCACACCGGTCTTGGCAAGCAGGTATGTGCTGGGGCACCAGGCTAAGTGGTCTTGGTTTCCCTGGGTAATGTCCCCTTACCCAGCAGGGAGACCAGCAGGCCTTAACTCCCAGTCCTGGTAACAGGCAGAAGTCTTGCAGATCTTTCCCTTCTCACACAGGTTATCCCTCTACTTGGCAGTACCAATTTTGGGGGACTTAATCTTTCCTTCTTGTAGTCCTTTTCCAGGCACAAAATGGGATTTAGGGTATGAGTCTTTGAAATTTATTTTGGGGTTCTGTTTCTTTTTAAGTGGGCACTTCTTTTCATCTTCCTTCATGAAAGAGGTTTGCCACAGCAGGCACAACTCTGAAGCTGATTGTCCACAACCCAATTGATGGTAATGTCCAGAGATCACACCTGGATGCCAGCCACAGTGATATGTACATCAAAAGGTTAATCACAGCCCCCCAGCCCTATTCTTTATGATTCTCTTATCAGCCCCATCTCCCTTCCTGAGATGTACCCAGGCCCTTTCCTTGTGATCCATCACTGAATCAAAGAGCAGTCTTTTGAAATGTAAAGCAAATCTGTTCCTTTTCCCTCCAGTATGTCCCCACCCAGCTCATGGGAATGCAGCAATCAACAAATCTATCTGGGGAATTCCTCTCCTCCTCATGTCTTTACCAGACAGGCCTGGACTTCCTAAAATGGAACACAGGCTTCTCCATACAATGTACCACTCAGACTCACTCAGTATACTTTCGCACCACACTTTCAGATCAGCACTATTCCTCCATGCATTCTACCTTTACATATACCCATACATCCAGCATAAATACTCAGTCTGAGAGCACTGTTCAGCACTGAAGCTTTTCTATATTTAACCAGGGTGTGCTGTTTACAAACACACACACTGCCAGCTCACACTCACTGTGTGTGTGCTGAACAACACTTTACCCTTCATATTGTACTCCATGCAAGCACACACACTTTGCTCATACTTTATCCACCCATGCACTACAGTACACTACATCTCTCTTGTAATGTATTCCTCTTTGCATACATACACCCAGTATATGTTTTACCCCACATGCTCTGCACAGTACTGCTCCATCTTTGTACTGTACCCTTCTCAGGCACACATACAACTAACCGCAGAGTCACTACTTCTGTGCTGCGCAGCACTCCACAATTTACCTGATGTAGGCCGAGGGTAAGTGAAGCAAATAGCATTGGAACTTTAGAAAAGGTGAGCGTGCTGGAGGGCTAACTCCAGTGACATAGGGTAAAAAGGTCCTGTTCACTACTACTGATCACTCCACAATATGCTGTTACCACCGTGCTTGTGCTGCTTAACTCCTGGTGAAGGTGGTATCCTTCCACCACTATGAGGGTGGTGCTTTGGGCGCCCCTCCTGTTTCAATAAGACCGAAATCTGTGAGACAAACCTATGTCATGGTGCAAACGCATGAGCCGTGTTCGCATATGACAAAAATCAGCATTAGGGAGTATAGCTGGGCACTCAGGGCAGGGGTACATGTCTCTTACCAAGCAGAGGACTTTTCATCCCAACACTCTTGATGAATGCTTCACCGAAAATGCTGTTGTTAAAATTGTTTGAAATGTAGACTAAAACGCTGGAAGATACATGAGAGATATAGAGGTCTAAAATTTCTTGAAACAGGAAAAATGAGTGGTGGTGCAAAACTGAAAAACTTTATACCATTGCAAATTTAGAACACGTGCTCAATGTTTAGTACAACCTCTCCTTAAATTACACTAGAGTATAAATCTCTACAACATGTAGTGCAAATCTACCATAAAATAAGCATGTGCTAGCACAGTGTGTACAAACAGTTAGTAGTAAAAAATCAGAATTTAAAGATGTGCTACATAAATGGCAAAGTCCATAGGTCTTGCCTTTAAATGACGGGTGCTGACCTGTGGGCTTTGCCAAAGCTGGTTTGAATTGGTGTTTGAATGCACTTTCTTTTTTTAATTTTTAGTTTACATTTCTGACATATGCATCAACCATGTGCATCTGCTCTAAGTTTCAAGAAATATGCATGATGATGGTGACTTTTTCACAGTGTTAGGTAGAGGGTTATCAGATTGCTACATGTCAGCAGGACAGCATTGCTACAGGCCTGGGCTTACCCTTGACAAAAAAGTGCATTCTGTTGGTAGTATTACTCATTTGCTTCCAAAGTAACCAATACGAGTAACGCTTCTGACATCAATGATTTGTAAATGTAAGGAAATGGAATTATGAAGTGCCCCACTACTCAGGCATTGCTTTATTTTGTGCATGGGTTCAGAACCTGCAAAGTGTAACCAGACAACTCATTTCAATTTTATGCACTTTCTTTTTTATTTTTTATTTACCGTTCATGTAGGAAACTGGGCTTGTGTTGCAGTTGTCCCCCACTTTTTGCCTGGTATTTGGTGCAACGTTGACTGGAGTGCACTGGGTTCCTGCTAACCAAATCCCCAGTGCCAGTGATCTTTCCCCAAAACAAGGTATCTGGTCAATTGATCCCCAATTGACATGATATTTAGCACCTCTGTAAGTCCCTGTAAGGCCTCCTGGTCCCTTGGGCATAGGTACTAAATAGGGTCAGTAAACTGCAGCATATATTGTGCCACTTTAAGGGACCCAGCTGCAAATTAATGCAGGCTGCCACTGAAGGTTGTGTGACAAGGTGCTCTAAAAAGTCAAAACACAACATGTCACACACTCTGTGTGCCATGATCCCTAACACTGCATGTAATGTGTGTGCATCACCCCTACAGCAGGCCTTAAAAGCCCTAAGGAAAGATGCAGTATAATTAGGCTTTCCTGTTTTCAGTTTCTATTTTTGGTAAATTCTGGTGGGGTTTTTTCAGTGTATTCCAGTGATTTCAAAACCTTAAAAAAACAGTGGTTATCAGTGGTTACACATTTTCGTCCAGTTAAAAACAACATTAATGGTGTTTTTCCGGTGTTTATGGAACGTTTTTCTTTTATTATTGCTTGCTTTCTGCAATGATAGGGACTGGTATATAGGCAGTATACTACAGCATTTATGGGGTCCAAACACATTTTACAAGTCAATCTTATTGTAGTACAAGATACAATACTTCTTCAGTGAGTCTTTGATCATGCACACTCGCGCTTTCCTTCCTATGTAAACTGTCATCTGTGTACAGGCCCTCTCCACATTGCCAATTGGGACAGACAACGTCAAAACAGCCAGTACACAATTTGCCGCACCTGAAGATTTTAATTCCTTGGGACAGGTGCTGGAACAATGCATTGAACTGGGTGTATATGCCCTCAGATTTATTGAAGCAGGCAAAAATGAATCAGCACTTATCAAAGTCCAGAGAAAATTCACCTTTACGGAAGGGATCTAGAACCTGTACAGATTTGTTGAATGAGCTATGGGATGAGTCAGAGAGTAGTGGCAGAGAATATAATGAGATTGGTATAGGTTAGTGTATTGGAGATGCTGAATTAGGAGTAAAGAAAGAAATATAAAGATACATAGGTACATGGAAGTTATATATGTGCACGGAAGGTAATATATCTTCTCTATAGTTTGTTCACTGGGTTCTGTAGGGCAAATAGAGGCCGGGGATACCCGATTAAGCACACTATCTAGTTTAGAAATTAGTGTGGGTGCAGAACTGTCGGTGCAGAAAATCAGTCATTACTGGGGTCAAAATATCTCATACTGCGAGCAGCAATTCCAACCCAGTACCAAGTATGGAAGCAAAGACTCAGTAATGCTGCAGATGTGCCAATGATTGACAGTCTGTGTCTGCTAAAACAGGAGTGTCCACCACAGGCTGGGAAGGCCCAAATCACAGTCAGATCTTCAAGACCTCCTGCCAAGCTGTTCCGACGACTTTGCATTGACACTGCCCCAAAAATTAGGTTGCTCCCGCTCTGAGCTTTTCTGCATCAGCAAATCCAATTCAGCTGGACCTGGTGTAGAAGGTATCTCGCCTTGTGGAGCGCTCTTCGACTACAGCCTGCAGCCTTGCTCCATTGGAACAATCGAGGTCCAAAGAAGTGAGTATGTATGGAGGGAGAAATTTTCACTAGCAAAAGTGTAAAAAGTATTCAACTGGCAAGGGACCTTGTTTGGGTGCGAAATTCAAATATATCTCAGTTAGAGATTTCCACCAAATGTCAATGACTTCACCCTGACCTCGCCCGGAAGCTATCCAACAACTAAGGCCCTCTTCCGCCACAGTCAGTTGTCTTGCCCATTAGAAACACAGTAATTCATTGTTATTTCTTCTGAGTGAACTCTAATCCTCCAAAGTAGCCTGCTATTCGCTCCTGCAGAGTGCTTCAATGCCATTCTAGGGATAGTCAGAGCTATATAAATACAATTTACAGCTGAACCAAATGGCTTGAACAAAAAAATTGCATTTATTTTAACCGAACTTTCAAGGAAGACATTGGTCTTCTGTGTATATGTAGTATCTCAAACTTGAACACATTTGCCTGAAAGCATGCATATTCCCCACTTTCATTTATTTGGTATTGAAGAGTGCCTCCTCCTGATTAAGTAACTCAAGTTGGGCAGCATTTCTGGGGGTGGCTGTTCAGGCTACTAAACAACTGCTGAGCTGCCAGGGGAGCCTAGAATCCTAGGGCCTCATTGACGAGGCTGTGCGTCACTTTTTCGCCGCCAGTGCGTCTCTTTTTGTGACGCACCAGTGGCGTAAAAAATGCACCTTGTTGCGCCATATTTACAAAGTGACGCATCTAGGTAGATGCGTCACTTTGTAAACCCCTGCGCCACATTATACCTGCGCCAGGTATAATGTATGCAAGGGGGGCGTATTGCCGCAAGGAAGGGTCGTAGAAGTGACATAGTGAAATCTATGAGATTTCACTGCGTCACTTTTAGGACGCTGTTGCGTCAAAATCTTGTGCCTGCCTCACAGCAGGCGTAAGACTGGCGCTTGACCTTTCACATGGGGCTTGCCCCATGTGAAAGGACGCATTGCTGGAGTTGCGTCACTTTTGTGACACACTCCAGCAATGCGTCACTTTTGCGCTTGCAGATACGTCAGAAATACTGACGTATCTGTAACTCCTTGCTACATGATGCGTCATACATTAAATATGTCGCAAGGAGAGCGCACTGAGAAGTGACGCATCACTGCTTTCACGCAGCGATGCGTCATTTCTCATAAATGAGGCCCCTAGTCAGTGCCAGCATTGAAACTTTGCTATTAAATTCTGCCTCTGAGATATTTTCAGTGAATCCAGTAATTCTTCTTTCATTTCTGTTGCACCTGCACACTTTTTAGCAGACACAATCTCTGAGAAACTTAATAAATACAATACTGAAATATTCCTCTTCCTCTTAAGAATCTTAACCACAGATTTCAACACGGAGTACTGCGAAGTAAATCATAAAATCTGGTGGAGAGAAATAACTGAAGATACTAAAACCAAAGGAAGAGGTGTCTTCTATGAATCCAATATATGCCTCATGACTGTCAGGTTAAACACCACATGAAAACTGACAAAAAGAGACACATGGGCTGTGATTAACCTGACACAAAAAAGCAGCTAAAGAGAGAACACTTTATCTGACATGGCGGAGATTAGCCCTGAGGGGAGTGGGACAGGATTTGTAAATCAGATGAGGCATAGTCTCCATACTAATTACTAACCTTTAAAGGAGACCGCCACATTGTACATTATTTTTGCATCGGGTGAAATAACGTGCTGGTTGAATTTCATGTTTCCAGCCACCTAGAACACAACGTGTCAGGTGACCTTTCAGTGGTGAATGATTTTCACTATCCCCTCGATCCAGTTGGAACTGGAAAACAGTTACTGAGCGGTGGTGTGGCAAGTCTTTCCCACCTGTTTTTTTAAGCAATATTCCTCTCCCTCCGCAGTGGCTAATCTCCTTCACTCCTCCATGGGCTTCCAGGAAATGTGCCCTGGGTCAGATTAAATTGCTAAAAGGTATTTTGCAGCGTACGCCCCCAGGCTGTCACCAGCGTGACTCCGGTGCAGCACGCCCTGCATAGTTTTAAGTTAAAACTATGTAAGTTTTTCGTCAGAACGAGGGCTGGTTCCTATATGCACATAAAACACGGATTATATTGGCAGTGATAACAATAAAGGAAAATGCACGCCTAAGCAGCTGCAGGGATAACAATTTTAGAGGAATTCTCAAAGCTGCAACTATAGCCAAATTTGGGGAGGTGGGGGGGGGGGTTGGGATGGTGTAATTCTTCCAGGAATAGGCTCTCTGCCTGAGACAGGGGCTGAGTCCGCTTCCCAGTCACACACACAGCTGCACCCGAGTACTTCACAGGTCTTTAAAAGACCATTTACGTCTGGACGAGGCTTTGTTGCTTTTTCACCCCTTCATCTCCAGAATGGAGATGAAGGATTCTGGAGATGAAGAGGTGAAAAAGCAACAAAGCCTTGTCCAGACGTAAATGGTCTTTCAAAGACCTGTGAAGTACTCTGGTGAGGCTGTGTGTGTGACTGGGAAGCTGACTCACCGGGTTGACACGCACGACAAGGGGGGAGGGGGGAGGACGCTGAAGCCTTTGAGCCATATGGGCATTCTGAGCAATAACTGGGAATGCGCGTTTTCTGCTCAGATGCAAACAGAGGTCTGACGCACTCTAACAGCTGTCCCGTCCAAGTTCTGAGTGTCCCACCCCTGCCTCGCTACCTGCTGCCGTCAAGCTGTGTGTTTAAGAGCAGGACTTGGCCAGCCCAGCTCCTCCTCGGGCCCCCTGCCAGGGTGAAATCCGCCGCCCCGAGCGTACGTATTGCATGCCTTAGAATTCTCCAAAAGGGGGTGGGGACCCCTGCGGGCGAAGACTAAGTAGCTCTTCTCCCCAGATAAAAAGGGACCCCTCCAGAAGTCAGCAAGCTGATAGCCCATTAAACCACCTCGAGCTCCTGCACACAAACAGGCCACCCGTGCACCTGAACCCAATAAGCAAAATTTATCGCGCAACACGGGAAACAAACAATGGAAAACCCTCAAAAAGAACCAATGCAGGCAGCTGGGAGGTTTCCGTTCACTTTCCCGAGCAACCTTTTCAGCACAGTTTAGCTTTGTACTGCTTTGGCTCCCTCAAGTGGCCAAGCAGTATAAGAATGTGAAAAATCAGTGACACTCGGTTTCAACCGGGTCAGCTAATTTTCAGACAGTATGGTTTTCTCGAGCATAATCGGTTTAAACCGAATTCCGAACAGCCTAAGTATAATACATGTGAGGACATATCCGCATGAGCAGATATCACCCTGCGCTGGTCAGTTCAATGACTGACAGTACAAATGAACAGAGAAGCCATCTTTAGGTATGTACTGGGCACGGGTCAAAACTAGTTTCCCAGCTACATAATGGCTTGACTGAAACCTATGGTGTTTGGTATCAAATATCTCCTATGAATAAACCCACACTGGAGCGCCATGCATGTAGTGAAAGACAGCCACGAGGAGCTGGCTCTCCTGTCTGTTGATATCACAAAAGCCTTTGACAAGCTTGAATGGACCTACTTACAGCAGGCCTTGCAACACTGGGCTTCGGCCAAAAATTTTGCCACTGGGTCAGGGTACTGTACACCTCACCTAGAGTACGGGTACATAGCGGAGGCATCTAGTCAGAGGACTGGAAGGTGCGGAGGGGCAAAAAGCAGGGCTATCCCCTGTCGCTACTACTATTTGCATTAGCAATGAAATCTCTGCCAGTTTCGCTCAGGAAGGAGTGCGAGACGATGGGGGTGAGGGTGGGAGAGATGACGCACCTGATCTCTCTATATGCGAATGATGTGATGTTCTACCTGCAGAAGCCGGCGGAAACAGTCCCACAGCTCCTGCCACACCTAGTACAGTTTGGGAGAATTACTGGATTATGTGTGAACAATGCTGTTGGGTCTGACTAGGTCAATTCAATTCTGGAATACACTGCTGCTCTCCACTAGGGGGAGGGTGGAGGGTGCTAAGATGTTCAGAATGTATTGTACACTCTTCCCTGCAGCTTATTTCGGAATTTCGACAGCTTCTTGGCATTACTGGTTTGGGCAGGGAGGAGGAGTAGGGTTGCACTTTTACAGCTTTAATGTGACTCACAGGAGGGGGGAAAGGGTCTCCCAGACTTAGAACTGTATTATTATGCATCCAAACTGCAATATGTGGCACAATGGGTGGCAGAAGATGATAATGTTGAAAAGAGACTGCTGAGGGGGATGCATGGCATGCTCTCCTTTATAGAACTACTCATGCTGGGAAATAGGGTCCCTGCGGGAACCCCATACCTCATACGTCAAACGGCCGAGATATGGGAATGAGTAATAAAGAGGGTGTTTAAGAAACCAGCCTTCGCAAAAGATCTAGATATTTGGATGCTGCTACTGTTCACCATATTGATCAAGATATGATGATGGCTTGATGGAGGGAAGACGGCTGTGTCACCCTGGGAGACTTATACCTAGGCTTTCCTGTTTTCAGTTTCTATTTTTGGTAAATTCTGGTGGGGTTTTTTCAGTGTATTCCAGTGATTTCAAAACCTTAAAAAAACAGTGGTTATCAGTGGTTACACATTTTCGTCCAGTTAAAAACAACATTAATGGTGTTTTTCCGGTGTTTATGGAACGTTTTTCTTTTATTATTGCTTGCTTTCTGCAATGATAGGGACTGGTATATAGGCAGTATACTACAGCATTTATGGGGTCCAAACACATTTTACAAGTCAATCTTATTGTAGTACAAGATACAATACTTCTTCAGTGAGTCTTTGATCATGCACACTCGCGCTTTCCTTCCTATGTAAACTGTCATCTGTGTACAGGCCCTCTCCACATTGCCAATTGGGACAGACAACGTCAAAACAGCCAGTACACAATTTGCCGCACCTGAAGATTTTAATTCCTTGGGACAGGTGCTGGAACAATGCATTGAACTGGGTGTATATGCCCTCAGATTTATTGAAGCAGGCAAAAATGAATCAGCACTTATCAAAGTCCAGAGAAAATTCACCTTTACGGAAGGGATCTAGAACCTGTACAGATTTGTTGAATGAGCTATGGGATGAGTCAGAGAGTAGTGGCAGAGAATATAATGAGATTGGTATAGGTTAGTGTATTGGAGATGCTGAATTAGGAGTAAAGAAAGAAATATAAAGATACATAGGTACATGGAAGTTATATATGTGCACGGAAGGTAATATATCTTCTCTATAGTTTGTTCACTGGGTTCTGTAGGGCAAATAGAGGCCGGGGATACCCGATTAAGCACACTATCTAGTTTAGAAATTAGTGTGGGTGCAGAACTGTCGGTGCAGAAAATCAGTCATTACTGGGGTCAAAATATCTCATACTGCGAGCAGCAATTCCAACCCAGTACCAAGTATGGAAGCAAAGACTCAGTAATGCTGCAGATGTGCCAATGATTGACAGTCTGTGTCTGCTAAAACAGGAGTGTCCACCACAGGCTGGGAAGGCCCAAATCACAGTCAGATCTTCAAGACCTCCTGCCAAGCTGTTCCGACGACTTTGCATTGACACTGCCCCAAAAATTAGGTTGCTCCCGCTCTGAGCTTTTCTGCATCAGCAAATCCAATTCAGCTGGACCTGGTGTAGAAGGTATCTCGCCTTGTGGAGCGCTCTTCGACTACAGCCTGCAGCCTTGCTCCATTGGAACAATCGAGGTCCAAAGAAGTGAGTATGTATGGAGGGAGAAATTTTCACTAGCAAAAGTGTAAAAAGTATTCAACTGGCAAGGGACCTTGTTTGGGTGCGAAATTCAAATATATCTCAGTTAGAGATTTCCACCAAATGTCAATGACTTCACCCTGACCTCGCCCGGAAGCTATCCAACAACTAAGGCCCTCTTCCGCCACAGTCAGTTGTCTTGCCCATTAGAAACACAGTAATTCATTGTTATTTCTTCTGAGTGAACTCTAATCCTCCAAAGTAGCCTGCTATTCGCTCCTGCAGAGTGCTTCAATGCCATTCTAGGGATAGTCAGAGCTATATAAATACAATTTACAGCTGAACCAAATGGCTTGAACAAAAAAATTGCATTTATTTTAACCGAACTTTCAAGGAAGACATTGGTCTTCTGTGTATATGTAGTATCTCAAACTTGAACACATTTGCCTGAAAGCATGCATATTCCCCACTTTCATTTATTTGGTATTGAAGAGTGCCTCCTCCTGATTAAGTAACTCAAGTTGGGCAGCATTTCTGGGGGTGGCTGTTCAGGCTACTAAACAACTGCTGAGCTGCCAGGGGAGCCTAGAATCCTAGGGCCTCATTGACGAGGCTGTGCGTCACTTTTTCGCCGCCAGTGCGTCTCTTTTTGTGACGCACCAGTGGCGTAAAAAATGCACCTTGTTGCGCCATATTTACAAAGTGACGCATCTAGGTAGATGCGTCACTTTGTAAACCCCTGCGCCACATTATACCTGCGCCAGGTATAATGTATGCAAGGGGGGCGTATTGCCGCAAGGAAGGGTCGTAGAAGTGACATAGTGAAATCTATGAGATTTCACTGCGTCACTTTTAGGACGCTGTTGCGTCAAAATCTTGTGCCTGCCTCACAGCAGGCGTAAGACTGGCGCTTGACCTTTCACATGGGGCTTGCCCCATGTGAAAGGACGCATTGCTGGAGTTGCGTCACTTTTGTGACACACTCCAGCAATGCGTCACTTTTGCGCTTGCAGATACGTCAGAAATACTGACGTATCTGTAACTCCTTGCTACATGATGCGTCATACATTAAATATGTCGCAAGGAGAGCGCACTGAGAAGTGACGCATCACTGCTTTCACGCAGCGATGCGTCATTTCTCATAAATGAGGCCCCTAGTCAGTGCCAGCATTGAAACTTTGCTATTAAATTCTGCCTCTGAGATATTTTCAGTGAATCCAGTAATTCTTCTTTCATTTCTGTTGCACCTGCACACTTTTTAGCAGACACAATCTCTGAGAAACTTAATAAATACAATACTGAAATATTCCTCTTCCTCTTAAGAATCTTAACCACAGATTTCAACACGGAGTACTGCGAAGTAAATCATAAAATCTGGTGGAGAGAAATAACTGAAGATACTAAAACCAAAGGAAGAGGTGTCTTCTATGAATCCAATATATGCCTCATGACTGTCAGGTTAAACACCACATGAAAACTGACAAAAAGAGACACATGGGCTGTGATTAACCTGACACAAAAAAGCAGCTAAAGAGAGAACACTTTATCTGACATGGCGGAGATTAGCCCTGAGGGGAGTGGGACAGGATTTGTAAATCAGATGAGGCATAGTCTCCATACTAATTACTAACCTTTAAAGGAGACCGCCACATTGTACATTATTTTTGCATCGGGTGAAATAACGTGCTGGTTGAATTTCATGTTTCCAGCCACCTAGAACACAACGTGTCAGGTGACCTTTCAGTGGTGAATGATTTTCACTATCCCCTCGATCCAGTTGGAACTGGAAAACAGTTACTGAGCGGTGGTGTGGCAAGTCTTTCCCACCTGTTTTTTTAAGCAATATTCCTCTCCCTCCGCAGTGGCTAATCTCCTTCACTCCTCCATGGGCTTCCAGGAAATGTGCCCTGGGTCAGATTAAATTGCTAAAAGGTATTTTGCAGCGTACGCCCCCAGGCTGTCACCAGCGTGACTCCGGTGCAGCACGCCCTGCATAGTTTTAAGTTAAAACTATGTAAGTTTTTCGTCAGAACGAGGGCTGGTTCCTATATGCACATAAAACACGGATTATATTGGCAGTGATAACAATAAAGGAAAATGCACGCCTAAGCAGCTGCAGGGATAACAATTTTAGAGGAATTCTCAAAGCTGCAACTATAGCCAAATTTGGGGAGGTGGGGGGGGGGGTTGGGATGGTGTAATTCTTCCAGGAATAGGCTCTCTGCCTGAGACAGGGGCTGAGTCCGCTTCCCAGTCACACACACAGCTGCACCCGAGTACTTCACAGGTCTTTAAAAGACCATTTACGTCTGGACGAGGCTTTGTTGCTTTTTCACCCCTTCATCTCCAGAATGGAGATGAAGGATTCTGGAGATGAAGAGGTGAAAAAGCAACAAAGCCTTGTCCAGACGTAAATGGTCTTTCAAAGACCTGTGAAGTACTCTGGTGAGGCTGTGTGTGTGACTGGGAAGCTGACTCACCGGGTTGACACGCACGACAAGGGGGGAGGGGGGAGGACGCTGAAGCCTTTGAGCCATATGGGCATTCTGAGCAATAACTGGGAATGCGCGTTTTCTGCTCAGATGCAAACAGAGGTCTGACGCACTCTAACAGCTGTCCCGTCCAAGTTCTGAGTGTCCCACCCCTGCCTCGCTACCTGCTGCCGTCAAGCTGTGTGTTTAAGAGCAGGACTTGGCCAGCCCAGCTCCTCCTCGGGCCCCCTGCCAGGGTGAAATCCGCCGCCCCGAGCGTACGTATTGCATGCCTTAGAATTCTCCAAAAGGGGGTGGGGACCCCTGCGGGCGAAGACTAAGTAGCTCTTCTCCCCAGATAAAAAGGGACCCCTCCAGAAGTCAGCAAGCTGATAGCCCATTAAACCACCTCGAGCTCCTGCACACAAACAGGCCACCCGTGCACCTGAACCCAATAAGCAAAATTTATCGCGCAACACGGGAAACAAACAATGGAAAACCCTCAAAAAGAACCAATGCAGGCAGCTGGGAGGTTTCCGTTCACTTTCCCGAGCAACCTTTTCAGCACAGTTTAGCTTTGTACTGCTTTGGCTCCCTCAAGTGGCCAAGCAGTATAAGAATGTGAAAAATCAGTGACACTCGGTTTCAACCGGGTCAGCTAATTTTCAGACAGTATGGTTTTCTCGAGCATAATCGGTTTAAACCGAATTCCGAACAGCCTACTTATACCTAATAGAGGCATGCCTGACATTGGAGGAAGCACAGGAGACTTTGGGCCGGGACAGGGCTGGTTCGTTCAATATGCTAAAATATCACATTCGACAAGGAAAATATGGACAGACTTCCCAAACACCGTGAGGGAGACTGCCACCTTACAAGTCTTGTTAACGGCAGGAACCATGAGGCATATGGTTACCTTCCTATATAGAACATTACGGGAAGACAGGTGAGTGAGGGAAAGCCCTGCCAGAAGGGCATGGAGAAAAATGTAGGAGCCTCCTTAGACGAAGCGGTTTGGAAGATGCGGTTTGGAATGTGAATTAGTTTGAAAGGTGTCCTGCAATGCACGCTTTAGCCTGACACACTTTAACTACCTGCATCGAACGTACCAAGCACTGATCAACCTTAGCAGGATATATGTGGGGAGAGGAGCAACCAGGCCCAGGTTTAGGGAAGATGGTGCATTGTTTCTCCATGTGGCATAGGAATGCCGAGTGGTCCTACAACATTGTCAGGAGGTGGCAGAGCGAATGAAGAAGGTGACCGAGTTGATCCAAGCAGCTACCTCGCTGGTCTGCCTATTGGGTATAGTTAAGAAACCTAGGGAGGACAGGATACGTTGAAAATTCCTGCAACTGGAATTGGTATTGGCAAAGCAGAGAGTACCCATTGGATGGATGAGCCCGAGAACCCCCTCCATTGAACTATGGCGCAAAGAGAGGATGTAGCTTTACGGCTAGAGCGGTTGACCTCGAAGCTGGGGAACTGGGTTCGAGTCTCGGCAACAACACTCAACATCCTGTGATTCTGGGCAAATCACTTAATCTCCCCGTGCCTAACAAAAATTAATGTGTCCTTGTGTAATGAAGCTGGTGCTCATGTAAAGTGCTCTGATACCTGATATCTTCCGGTCTAGTTCGATCTATATACAACTATACAAAAAAATTATAAACATGCATGATGGAATAGACTCTGCAGAGCAAATGTATATGCAAAGGATCCCCAGAGATGATAGGTTGGAGGACGATTTAACAGAGTGGGTGGCTCTCATGGGCAGTACGTCTCAGGATATGGGGGAGAATGAAACAGAGATGGAGAGGATAGCTCACAGGGAGGGGACACCCAGGAGGTACAGTCTGGTAGGACATGACAGGAGTATGTTATGGGTGACGCACTGATCATAAAATAGGTTCAGAACCAAGATGGGTTGGGAATTAATTGTAATGGGCCGGAAGATAGGGTCAATCAGAAAAATATACAGCTCAAGAAAGAACCGGAAAGAAGCCAGTTGGGGGGTTTGACTGCACTGTAGTCAATGTTGGAACAAAGTTAGACTTGTTTTTTCTTTCTCTACTGTGTCTATGATTATTCAATGCACATGGTTGTAAAAGAAACATGATGTACAGATGGGTACATATCTTTGAACATTGTAATTTGAGTATCATGAAAAATCTGTGTAAAAAGAAGCTTAATAGAAAGATCACGAAAAAACCCCACACTGATTCCAGTGATTGACTTATTAATACATGCACCCAGAGCGTACCTTAGAGGTACTCCCTGAAAACCTACTGCCCCTAGTGTAATGGCTGACTGGCCCTGTCCAGCCTGTCACCACAGATGCGTTTCTGACCCCCTGGAGATGAGAGCTCATGATCTCTGAGGTCAGAAACAATGCCTGCTCAGGCAGGAGGTGCTGTCATCTCCTTCAAGCAGGATGACTGGTAATCAGCATATCAAGGCAGGAGGCTTCAAAGGCCTCCACCACTTTTGATATGCGACCCTGGCTTCCCTTGAGACAGGGGAAATGCCACCCCCAGCACAGGGCACATCTGGTGCCAGAACAGGTGGGAAAATTAGCTAGTCAGGAGGTAAGTTCACCCTCAGGCTACTTCCACCCCTAAGGTGGGCTACTTGAAGTACATATGGCTAGGAAAATTCCACCATCTTGGTTTTTGGTAGTATTAGGTCCTCTGGGTCAGGGTTATGCCCAATGTCCACAGGAAGTAGGCATATAGAGGGTGTAGTCACCCTAAAGGTAGGTAGCCCATTGGCTACTACCAGACACTCTCTGTAATGCCCCTAAATACAGTATTTAGCTGGAACACATGATGACCTTGGATTCAATGGACACAAAGAAGGAGTGGATAAAGAAGAGTGCTGACACTAGAACAGAGGAGCAACTACAGACTTGGCACCAACCTGCTTGCCTGATTGCTTCCCCCAACCATTGTGGAAAACTGGCTCATCTTGCCACTGTGCAGACTCCAAGAAACCCAGAGGGCCACCAGTGCTTTGCAAATTGCCAGAGAACTCCCTTGGAGTAGAGGAGCTACTCATCTGCAACTGCAGGCAGGAACCAAAGAAGCAAGGTCTGGTTCACCAAACTGCTGCTTACCAGGACTACCAACACTGCAGCCACCGAGGAAGAGGTCGCCATGCTCCCACAGGCCAAATCCATCCTTCTTCCAAGTGTGGGCACGCCAGGACTGACTGGAGTCGCATAACACCAATACCCGGGGTATGGTACCCTTGTAGCAACCAAGGCTTGTTGTATCCAGCCCAGTCACTAACACTGAGGAAGACTGACCTGCACATCAAGGGACTACAGGTACAGTGAGACCCACATCTACAGTGGCACATCTGTCCTTTTCTGCAGAAGTAAGACAAAGAGTGAACCTCCGACAGCTGTCACCCAACACCTCAAAGCCCCTGGTACCCGAGCCCCATAGCCCGAGTTTGAGGGAGTTGACAGTGCCAATGGGTTCCTGAGACACTCAAAAGCTGAGCCCACCCTTGGGTTTGGCTAGACCGGACTCCCTGTTAACGTCTGCAGCCTCTTTTTGCAGGGACTGAATACCGCAAGTGTCTTCAGAGACCCCACTAGACAAACCCTCACTGCACAGGAGTCCGCAGGCCCAAGTTGTAGAGGCCCGGTAGTGTCCCTGCCTGGACAAGACCCTCAAGACCAAAGCCCCCTCTGGCTTCAACCGGACTGGCCTCCCACTCCCAGCTTGCAGCCTCTTTCTGACCAGACCATACCCCATACACTTGACCGGGGCACCAACGTTGAAATGCACCTCTGCATTCAGCCGCCCCAATGCCACCCGGAGTGACCTGTTGGTGCTGCTTTGGACCCTGCCCCATACCCACCTTAAGTCTAGGAGAAGACCCCGTAAGTCACTTCCAGGTGTTCAAACGGAGTATATGTTTTCCCCATTGGATAACATTGCCGCCCCAGAAATTGCAATGTGTGAACTTTTGAAATCTGTGAAAATTCATAACTCGAAAAGTACTTACTCAATACTGATGATCATGATATCTGAATTCATATAAAATTATGTGTTATTTTTAGAAATTGGTGTTGGAATTCTTCATTGAGTAAGTGTCTGTCTTACTGCCTTTGAGTGTTCAATAAATGCTTAGCACTGGGAAACAACCATCACAACGCAACTTTCACATCACACTACCATTACAACGAAACTTTTACAACGCAAGATCCATTACAAAGCATGCTATTACAATGCATGCCATTACAACGTAGATGCTATTACAACGCATGACATTACAATGTAAGTATGGGTAAGTATCTAATTTAAATAATATTAGTTTAAATTGAATTTAATTTTCTTAAATTAATTTAATTATTTTAAATATTTTTAATTTTAATTAAATTTAATTTAATTTATTTTAATTAAACCCCCTGGAGTTAGAATAGTAATTTTAACCCCTAAACTATCCAAGGCAGAGTGGGCTAATTTTATTTTGAGATTTATAGAGCGCCTGGTGACCCGAGGGCATCCCCGCGCTATAAGAATGTAAAATCCAGGATAGGCGGAGACCAGGAACTATTTGGGAAAGAGGAGGGTTTTGAGTTTTTTGCGGAAAAGTGCGTGGCTAGGTTCCAGGCGCAGCAGGCGAGGAAGAGCGTTCCATTTAGAGGCGGCCTTGACCGAGAAGCGGCGGCCACCGGTACGCGACTTCTTGAATCTTGGGACTGTGGCCAGATGTTCGTTGTCCGAGCGAAGGTTTCTGTGGGCTTTATAAGGTGTGATCATATCTTTGAGGGCGGCAGGTCCAGCCCCATTGATGAGTTTGTGCGTGATGCCCATGGCCTTAAACTCCACTCGCTGGCGGACCGGAAGCCAGTGCAGAGATTTCAGGGCTAAAGTACGGTGATGGATTAAACCCAGATCTGTTGACTAGGTGTGAGTGTTTGATTGGTTCAAATGTTACTATGTTCAAATGCTCCGTCCATCACCACCCCCTTTTGTACCGTTTTGTTCGCCATAAGTTGGCAGGGTATGCTTAGACGTGAGTCCCTTGCTCACTTTGCCACTGGATTCAAGCAAGCCGGGCTGAAGACGGCTGTAATGCCAGAAACGGTCCTCGGAAGCTTGTTTCGGGTTCAGGAAAGGCATGGTTTGGCAGTTCGGGCTGGACTGTTCCCATGAGGCACAGGGTCAGACTGATTTGCATATGGCCATGTCTGAACTGGGGTGGCAGAGTGGGCTAAAGAACGGTGATGGATTAAACCCAGATCTGTTGACTGGGTGTGAGTGTTTGATTGGTTCAAATGCTCCGTCCATCACCACCACCTTTTGTACCGCTTTGTTCGCAATAAGTTGGCAGGGTATGCTTAGACGTGAGTCCCTTGCTCACTTTGCCACTGCATTCAAGCAAGCCGGGCTGAAGACGGCTGTAATGCCAGAAACCGGTCCTCGGGAGCTTGTTTCCGGTCGAGGGAAGGCATGGCTTGGCAGTTCGGTCTGGACTGTTCCCATGAGGCACAGGGTCAGACTGATTTGCATATGGCCATGTCTGAACTGGGGTGGCAGAGTGGGCTAAAGAAAGGTGATGGATTAAACCCAGATCTGTTGACTGGGTGTGAGTGTTTGATTGGTTCAAATGCTCCGTCCATCACCACCCCCTTTTGTACTTCTTTGTTGGCCATAAGTTGGCAGGGTATGCTCAGACATGAGTTCCTTGCTCACTTTGCCACTGGATTCAAGCAAGCCGGGCTGAAGACAACTGTAATTCCAGAAACCGGTCCTCGGAAGCTTGTTTCCGGTCCAGGGAAGGCATGGCTTGGCAGTTCGGGCTGGACTGTTCCCATGAGGCACAGGGTCAGACTGATTTTCATATGGCTATGTCTGAACTGGGGTGGCAGAGTGGGCTAAAGAACGGTGATGGATTAAACCCAGATCTGTTGACTGGGTGTGAGTGTTTGATTGGTTCAAATGCTCCGTCCATCACCACCCCCTTTTGTACCGCAGAATTAAAGACTGCCAAAAGATATGCTAAATGGCATGCATGCCAATAAAACATTAGACCTGTCATGTCACAATATGCATTTGATCTTTAGGATTGCTATTGTTGTTTTTAAATGATATTAAGATATAACTGAGAAATACATCTAAGTGGTATTGATCATATACTCCACACACAAGATGACATTGATATGTCACGGTTTACCTACATGATTAAGAGACAATGCGACTCATTTGCACTTTCAAATGGCTGATATATTTTGTAAGAAGCAAATTAAGCAAACACGTTTATTTACTTGTGTGAACAACGCTGCTTTTGCTCCGGTGACAATTTCCCCGTCGTCTGAGCAGCGCACGGGAACACCGGAGCACTAACTAATACAGTGGCCAGCCGTTGCAAAGAGTTGGCAACAAAATGCAAAGCTTTTCATGCATTTCACACTATTTTACAGGTGAATCGCCATAATTTTTGGAAAGTGGTTTACCCCACTTCTTCTTCCACATAACACCTGATGATTTCTGGGAAGACTGAGGTGTTTATATGTCGTTATCTGTGCCCTGCAATCTGAAGGTCAGGCATCATCTTTGTAGACAAAATGGCTGCCATGGACATCAGTTTAATTTTTTGCTTCAACATGACTGCAAATCATGTTTCTACTTCCCTGGGTGCTTATGGTTCCTAAACAAGTTGTGTCTGTATACAGAATTGTCACTGCTTATGGGGCAATGCGACTCTTTGTGATTGTGGCTATTCTTTAAGATTGGAGGCTAGATCTATGCATAATTCATTATTATACTTTTTTGCATTTATCTTGTTCATAAACTTCTATACGCTGGATAGATATTGCTCATAACCCCACCTCATTGGTGATACATATTTATTTCCATATTAGCATGGTTGAAGGTAGTGGATTTAGAACTGAAAGATTCCAAAGAGCTCAAAACGGGCCAGAAAAAGACCTAAATCTACACCACGGTTACCAGACTCACCATTAAAATCTAAGGCAGATCAATCTACTAACATGATCTTATTCTTCAATGGCTCACTGCCCTTCATGATCTGGCACACACCACAAAAACTAGTACAGATCTAATGCAAATGACATTCAGGGTCTAAGGGATGATTTTAGAAGTCTTGCTAATACAGAGGCTGAATCTCACATAAGCTGTCTGGAAGATAATAGAAAAAGCTCTCAAAAACATTCCAACTCAATGTGCTCTAAACTGGCTTCCCTCTCATTGGTAGTTACAGACTTGCAAAATCGCAATCGTAGAGAAAACCTACAGATGTTTATCTTGCTGGAAGGAGCTGAAGATGCTTCAAACTCCTGTGTGGAATTTCTTTAGACATGGACCCCATACACTCTGAATATTGACTTCTCTATAGACTTTGAAATTAAAAGAGCTCATACGATCCCCTCTGGCAGGTCCACAAACAATTGGTATTGCTCAGGATTACGCAAAATATACCATAATTCATAGAAAGGGTTTTCGAGCCCTCAGACAGGAACTCAGATCTCTCTCCGTACAACATTTCTTTGTGGTCCTTCTTGCTTCAAAATCATTTCAACAGTAAATCCAGACTCTTTTTTGGATCCTGCTGATCTACAGAGGTTCCTCTAAGATAATAAATAATCTGAGGTGGACCAGTGAGCTACACCAGCTGTGATTTATTATATGTTCACAGGTCTCTGAATGTGATACTTAGTCTGTTTCTAGCTAACATGGATTAATGTATCCCTTTTTCTTTTCCTACACATTTGGCATCTTAGCAGGGTGCTAACACGGCCGTGTTGTATGGATCAATATTAGTTTTCTTGTACGATGTGCCTTTGTGTTTTAATCTATGTTGTCCGTAACAGTTAGAAGCTACAGCGATATAGTCTTTCCAGAGTGGTGGCACTACTGAACTCGTGCTTTTCGCTAGTATTATGTAAGTTCGACTTTACTCCTTTACCTAAGATACTGCAGATATGACTGACATAAATTTGCTATTTTCTTGTATTATGCTCCGCAGATACTTTCATAGATAGTTTATATGCACTTATCATCTGTTTCCCCATAACTTATCTTTATCATGATAGGAGGCTTCCTCGTAATGCTCCTGTTTTTCCTCCCTTTTTTGTCCAAATGTTTGCTGAGTTTCTGAGTCTTAGCGCCTGTTGGATGGGGTGGGTGGGTTCTTTTTATTTCTACACATTTCTACACATTTCTCTTTTCTTGTCTACCTCCCCGTATTAACCAACTCCCTAATATCTGGTTAATCATGTTGCTATTCTATCCCCAGGCAAATTAATTTATGAGACTTTATTGGCCTTCATTCCTATTCAATCTTTCATATGGGTACCATGTTTATTTCATGTCAATCCATTCTAATGTGTTATATAGGGTTCCAAAAGGATACCTTATACAATACTCTATACTGTATCTTTGCTGATAAACATATATGGGCACTGCCAATATAAACTAATTTAATACCAAGGGCCTTAACCGTCCAGTTAAAAGAAGAAATATAGCTGACTATTGCCATGAGCTCAAGGGCGACATCATACTATTGCTGGAGTCAAAATTACAACATATGGAATATCTGAAACTCATGTATCATTGGATAAATGATTGCTTTGACTCGCCTGCACGGCATAAGAATAATGAAGTTGTAACCCTTATTTGGAAAAATTCTAATATTTCAACCACCTGCCAAGAATGAGGCAAAGAAGGCAGATGGATAATCATTTGTAGCTAAAAAATGAGGCTTGGAATTCCACATCATCAATGTTTATGCCTCCAATGTGGATGATCCTGAATTCTGTTAATAGAACAATTACAGATCTCCCAAAACGTAAGGGTATAATTCTGGGAGAAGATTCTAATGTACCCTTGAATGGCTAACTTGACCGCTTATCTTAAGTCAAGTTTCGACCCAACCGATCACAATCACCAGCCCAACTTACAAATTTAGGCACCACATACAATTTCATTGATGTTTGGAAGATCCACAACCCTAAAGGCATTGAATATACTTTTTGCTCACATACCTTTGATTCCTTTTCCAAGAACGATTACATTTTAGTAATTTACCAACTTCTTCAGCATTCGTCTTCAATTGTGGTCTCAGGCCATGCATGCATCTCTCTTGAATTACAAAAGGGTATTCCCGCCCCAATATCTAAACAGTGGAGAATGAATGACTTAATTGTAGATGGTGAAGGTATGAACTCCTCCATCTGAGAAAACATTATACATGTCATAAGGGGAAATAGTATAGATGAGAACCCTCCGGAAATATTCTGGGACTGAGGTTGAGAAAAGGGAAAAAATATTTAAAAATAATTGAGTTGGCCAATTCTTATCACATTATTTAAAATTTGAAGAGCACAAATCTGTCATTGCCTATATTAGGTCCAGGTTCCAGAGACACTCTTAGTAATCCCATAGATATTCAAATCCATTTCTAGTCTGTAACTTGGTAAAGTTCCTTGTCCAGATGGCTTTAACAGTAAACTTTACAAGACATATGCTAGTTAGCTGCTTTTACCCCTCCACAATCAGTTTCTCTCTTTTGCGAACACGGGGAAAACCCAAGGCTCTGCTGCTATAGCAACAATAGTTGTTACTTCCAAAGAAGGGAAAGATCCCCTTGAGATTAAAAAGTATCATCCATTTCGTTAACACACATTGACTGCTAGATTTATGCCTATGTGTTAGCCACAAGATTAGAATTTCTTTTTAGTAAACTGATACATTCTACACAAACGGATTTCCTTTCGGCCATTTTGCAAGTGACAATATTAGGACACTATGCCATTCTCTAGAAAGGGCTGAGTCCCAACACTCCCCTTCTGCCGCAGTAGGCTTGGATACAGAAAAGGCATTTGACAAAATCTCTTGGACCTTTCTGCGCGCCACTTTACAGAGATTTAGTCTCAGAGATCGCTTCATTAAAATGGCATTTGCTCTTTAACATGAACAAAAAGCTACTGTCCGTATCAATGGCTGTACCTAAACAATATTCACCTTAAAACAAGGTACCCAATAAGGTTGTCCTCTTTCTCCTCTTCTCTTTGTACTATCCATTGAACACTACTTTTCTAATAAGATCTCTAACATCTCCACATGTCTTTCTATAGAAAGTGACTTGCTCTTCTAATGATACACAATACTTATCTAATGCTATCAGAATCAAATCTATGTTGGAAATTAAAAATGGCTTCTACTGGTTCCATTCACAATTTTTACCTTTATAATCATGTCTGCCTCCTTTGGCAACACATAAAAACCATGATTCAAAAGATTTTTTATGTCCATTTCTGCGTAGATGCCCCTAAAGAGGTGTGGCGCCGCGGCTACGGCTACAAACTCAGGAATCTGGGGATCACGGTTTGATCCCTCACACCGGCGGCAGATTAGCCCAGCACCATGTGACTCTGGGCAATAGCTTGCTTAATCTTCCCAACGGCCCCCAGCGCCGAGAGACCATTATGGGTGATTGTGCGCTTTACAAATGTGGATTATTATTATAATAAAGCAGTGGTTCCCAAACGTTTTAGACCCGCGTCTCCCTTGACCCATTGGCCACTGCCCGTGGTTCCCCACTGTTACTTTTTGTGGGGGTTGGGGGGATGTAAGCCCGACCTCAGGAGTACTTGCATTTTTCTTCCTGAAAATAATTGAGATGAAGCTGATGAAGGTATTATAATTATATACACAGGGTGTTTTGCATTACTAAGGCAGAGCCTCTAATAAAATATTTCTAGTTACACTTCTTTGCCCATGCCTTTTTTAGAGTACCCTTTCAAACTTTTTCATCCCACTTACAGTGCTAGATAGCACCCCTATGCATGTAGGTCCCATTGCCAAAGTGTTTCTGCACTTAAAGAATATTTGCATGCACTTCCATTTCTATCCATTTCTACCCATACATGCCAACATACCTGTGTCAGCAGGGTGACTCATGATTTTTTAAACCACACACAGCTTTTTTTTAGCTGTCTCCTCCCTAAAATTGCCCCCAAATCAATGCAAGCCAAATAAATTCCTCTGATTATTTTTTTTTAAACGTCCCTCTTTCTTGCTTCCAAATGTTGGCATTATGCCGTATATGCCGTATATGGTGTTTTACTTCCCTGTGGCTCAAGGAGAGAGCAGGCCTGTCTGGAAAAGTTGTGTACTGAAAGAAATATGTACTGGCTGTTCCGATAGTTCAAGTACAAATGTCAATACTTAATGATACTTAATATGTTTAATAGACAGGGCAACTGTACTTTCCTGATAACTTGTATTGGTGTGAAAGGCATTTGGAAAAAAACGAAACTAATAACGAGTCTAACAAAAAAAATCATAAAGAACAATTGATGGACAGAATGCAGAACAATGTCATACATTCACCCCAGTACACCACTGGATTCAAGCTAGCCTGGCTGATGGAGGGTGATGCCCTGAAACCGGTCCCAGGATGCTTGTTTCCGGTCCAGAGAGGACTTGGCTTGGCAGTTCGGGCTGAATTGTTTTCACAAGGAACAGGGTCAAGACTGATTTGCATACGGCTGGGCCCAACCTGGGGTGGTTTGGTGAGCAAAAGAATGATGGATTAAACCCAGATCCTTGTGAGTGGGGGTGAATGTTTGCATTGTCCAGCATTCCGTCCATCAATTGTCTCTTTTGCAAAGCAAAATAAATTAGGCAGCTTCCGCATACTTTGGGGGTGTTGGCATGTGGGGATCCAGTGAAATATGGAGGTCATCTCCCTTGACATGCCATCAATTAAGCACTATGTTTACAGCTTTTGGCATGTCACTTGCAAATCATCTACATCATGTATTTAAGTCTAATTAGCTTAACTGAAGCCAGCAACCCTTCAACGTTAAGTGCATTAAAGGGCTTGGTGCGAAGCTCCCCAGGTTAGGTCTGACGGCTCCCCAGAGAGCCACAGTGCACAGTTTGGGAACCACTGCTCTATAGCATTACTGGGTATATATGCTTCTCTCTGACCCACCGGTTTTCTGCCCCTGATACCCAACTCATTGGTTAACTACTGGCCATTGGTACTAAGTTGATTCTTTCCAAACAGAAAACCTCTTCCAACATTTTCTTGACTTATGACGAGCTGGTCTCTTCACGAGCACCATGGTGCCACGCTTACCCCCCCCCCCCACCCCCAGCCCCCCTGCACCGTTGAGGAATTACCCCCGCAGCGAAGGGGTTTAACAAATTTTCTTTCAATAAACACTTTTGAAATGAAAACAGAGAGCAAGCGAGAGAGAGAAAGAGCAACAGACTGACAGACAGAGATTGGAAATGACAGGAGTGGTAGATCCAAAACCCCCTCCCCAACTCCCTTTAAGAAAAAAACCAACAAAGGTGAGAGAGGCATAAGGCGGTGGGGGAACAAAAATGGAAACCTCAAAATAGGGGTCCTGAACGGTTAATCCCCTCGTGAGAAAACAACCTACAATGGTCCGCGACAAGGGATAAAAAGGCAACCGTGGAACACAGATTGTAGCAGTATGCCTTTTTGCACAGAGACACAGGGAACCAAAAGTAAGAGTCAATACCAACAGTCAAAAACAGAGATGGCGGAGCCAACCATCAGGGAGATACTGTAGATGGTGCGAGATGCAAAAGCAACGCTAGAACAGAAAATTGACACTGCTGTTCTCGACATCAATCTCCTATGTACCAATCTACACAAGATCTCGGCCAGAGTGGAAACAGTAGCTCTGGACCGCATGGGGGCGTGGCTGACACAGGCCTCAGATACATTGTTTTTTTTTCTTTTCTTTTTTAAATGTGTTTATTGAGAATTGCATAGTAAAATACAACAGTGACATATTTCTATGGCATATGTGTACTAGAAAAGTCAAGCCCTGCAGGCTCTGCTGTAGCACATTTCGGTAGGATAACAGCCTCAGATACATTGTTAGTCACTGGAGGGGACTTTAATTTAACAATGTGCCCTGACTCGGACAGACAAACCAGAATCTGGACCGGAGGGAAGGAGGGAAGAGCATAGACAGAGTAATTTTACCCAAACAATGTGTCTATAACACCTGTGGAGGGGCAACCACCCCCACATGAAACAATTCTCGCATGCAGCCTCCTCTCAGCATGCTGGTGCGAAGTTAGACTACGTCCTAATACCATTAATAAAGGACATAGATACAGAGACATCTCTTACCTGCCTCGAGGATTTTAGACCATTCACCATTACACTAGAATGATCACCCACACCCGAATAGACAGACCACTATGGCATTTGGACCCGCGGGATATCGGGGCTAATGATACAAATAAATACCTCATGCAAGCCACCAAAAATGAATTGCTGAGAACTAGGGGTCGGTAGACTCTGCTATAGCGCTCTAGGAGGCATACAAAACAGTGACGAGGGATAATCTAATATCTAAAGTAAACGTAAGGTGGCAGATGAAAAAGTGATCACTCTAGAGCAACACCTGATGCAATAACAGGGGGATTACCAGAACTGTCCTACGCCATCCCTGGCACGCTGGATATCCCTGGCGAGGGAAAAATACAAACACTTCATGGAAGACGAGGCACACAAGTTATTGAGGACCTCACAACACAGATTATATGAAGTGGGCAACAAGGATGGGAAATTACTCGCCTGTCTGGCCCAGCGAGAAGAAGGTCACTGATGGGTCTGGAAGATTCTGGATGGGACAAGATTAAAGGGCGACACAGCCCAAGAGATAGTATCTATCTTTGCGACCTACTTAAAAACCCCACATGAACCCTGTCAACCACACTATGAACAGGCCCTTCAGGACTTTGTGGGAGATATTTTTACTCTGGTGTTACCGGCGGAGGACAGGGATAATCTGGATCTATGAATAGAAGTACAAGAGATTGTTGAGGCCGTATGGCAGCTTCAATGTGGGAAGACACCACACCCAAATGACCTGCCGGCAGAATATTTTAAGTGCCTGGGGAGTAAATTGAGTGAGGCCCTCCTGTGAATGTATAGAGATGCCCTAGCACTAGCATGCCTTCCTAGGGATATCTGAAAAGCTACCATCATTCTGAATCATAAGCTGTCTGGAAGATCGTGCCTCCTACAGGCCCATGTAATTTTTAAATGTAGAGGGAAAGATACTGCCAAAAGTATTGGCAAACCTTCTCTATGATGTAGTGGGCAGCCTGATTGGAGCAGATCAATCATTGTTTATTCCACATAGATCCAAGAACCATAATCTTAGGTGATTGTATAAGGAACTCGAGTGAAGTAACAACCTCTGAGAACCGGCAGTGATATGCTCCCTCAATGCCGAGAAGGCATATGACTCGCTCAAGTGGCCAAACTTAATGGCGGTGCCAGAATTTACTGCCTGGGTCTGGCTACTATACACAGTCAAAGTGGGAGTCAATGGGCAATGTTTCAGGAATTTGAACTGGGTAGGGGTACCAGACAGGGGTGCCTGTTGTCCAGTCTATGCTGTTTGGTTTGGCCATTGAGCCCTTAGCTGAGTGGATGAGGAAGGATGTGCTATCGAAAGGTCTATGATAGGACCAGAACTGGAAGGATAGGATCTCCCTCTACGTGGATGATCTGCTTCTGTATTTGGCAGAACTTACGCTCGATCCCAAGAGTGTTGGTCATATTAAATACATTTGCGAGGTACTCCGGGATTCGAATCAACTGGTGCAAGTCCGTAACTTATTTGCCACAGGATGATACACACCTGGGGAATGGGACTGCCTTCTACAATGGGATGTAGCTGATTTTCGGTATCTGAATATTTTCATTACTAACACCCCTGGGGATTTTATAAATACAAACCTGGGATGACTCCTCACCCAACATATACAGATGTAGTCCCCTGAAGAAAGTTGCCCCTGTTCCTATTAGGAAGGGTTGCACTGCGCAAAATGATATACTTACCAAAACTCCTGTATGCATTACAATGCATGCCATACAGAGTTCCCAAGGCATTTTTCCAAACAGTGGCACAGAAACACTAGGGTGCTCTTGTGGAATGGAGGCCCACCCAAGATAGCCCTGGAAAATTTATGGAGCGGTCACTATAAAGAGGGAATTGCAGTACCCAATCTCAAGTTACATTACTTATTAGCCCAGCTGACGGTGATCAATGATTGGGCCTTCACAGAACAAAATGACCCTTCCTTTATGGCAGCTAGAAGGGTGCTGCCTTGACAAGGGTACCCTAGGGCATTATACAGTAGAAATACCTTACGGAGACAGCAGAATCCCACAGCCACTGTTTTTTCAGTTCTTGAAAGATGCAACCAAGGCCATAGACTGGAAGGAGGAGGTCTCTCTGGAGAAGCCCCTATGGGACTCGGACATGCTCACAGAACTGAAAACCTTGAACAGCTTCCACCAATGGGATCCAATAGGTATTTTCAAAGTGGGAGATCTATGTTAACCTGCGGGCATTCTGAGATTTGGAGAACTCCCGGAGCAGTTCCGGCTATCAGGTTCCCAAAGATTTAAATATATCCAGGTGAAACATGCTCTAACTAAATACATGCAAAAACCACAGTTGATGGACAGAATGCAGAACAATGTCATACATTCACCCCAGTACAGAGATCTGGGCCTAAATCCGTCGTTTTTTTGCACTCCACACCACCCCAGTTCAGACATGGCCATATGCAAATCAGTCTGACCCTGTGCCTCATGGGAACAGTCCAGCCCGAACTGCCAAGCCATGCCTTCCCTGGACCGGAAACAAGCTTCCGAAGACCGGAGAAATACCTGAGGAAACTCCGTTAGAATACAGGGTTCAGGCAGCTCCATTGCACAAGCACACAATCTTTCAGATCTACCCAACTCTATCTAGGAATTGCCTACAACCTGTAGACAGGTAAATAAGGGAGTGGTAATTGGACTTGGGTATAATCGAAGATATAGACTGGGAGGAAGTAGGCAGATATCCAAGGGAAGTAGCGATAAAAATAGATTTCCGGCTCATACAGCTTAAGATATTACATAGAGCATACTATACATGAGCCAGACTCTACAAAATGGGCAAGACCTCTGATGACAGATGCCTTCGAGGTTGCATTCAAAGAGAGACACTGGTGCATACTATATGGAAGTTCCCAGCCATAAGGATCTTCCGTCTGAGGATACGGGGATACATGGAACAGGTGAAGGGACAATCAATCAAACTGTAAGTCCAGGTAGTGTGTTTAGGAATGTGGGGTCAACAGACAATACACAAATAACACCACAAGTTTTGTAATGTGGCATTGATGGTGGCTAAGATAGACTGCTCTGCTGCTAAAGGCCAGCTGGACGGTAACCCAAACGATCAAATGGGCATGCAATATGGACTGGTGCATGCAAGCGGAGAGGACTGTATACCAGCCACTGGGATGCCTGAAGAAATTTGACAAAATATGGGTCAGTGGGAGGAGATATGAGAAATGGAGGAGTAAAAAGGGGTGATATGAACGGGTCTCCATTCATTTGGACTTGGAACACTAGGGTCAGTCAGGAAAAGGGTGTTCCGTGGGTTTGAGGGAAGATGGCTCCCTGTTCTGAAATATCCTGCTTAATTGTTTTAAGTAGGAATTCTGGGGTAAAAATCAAGACATTGACTAAACTATTGGAGGTGCTTTTGGCACAATACAGGATTGACTGGTCTCTTAAGAGGACAATATGCCACCTCGTGGCCTTGACTGATACATCATTTATACATGGGGCTCATCATGGCATTAACAGGCATATAGTATGGGAAATATGGGCACATGATGGCAGTAACTGCGATGTGATGGAATTCCTGGGCACATGATGTATTGGCTGTCATAAGTTTAGGATAGCTGGGAACATGATGGCAATGATTGACTTATATTTATATACACAAACTAACACTGAAATAATTATAGTTGTGGGGAAATTAGTTTATTTATTTAAAGTGGAAACTGTATGTTACAAACAAATCTGTTTGTAGCATTTTAGATCATTTGATAAAATTAAAAAGCTTGTTCTTGGTAATAAATGTAAATGTTGTATACTTGTAAAGCGCACAGGTGTGCCCACACCGCGGGCGTTCCGGCGCTGTATACCGCTGGGGAACCCGTCCTGGCTTTCCCTGTCAGATGGTCCCTTCTGGGCACCCCCAAGGTGAGACCAGGCATCCCCGGCGTTGAAGGGGCCGTTGTGAAGATTAAGCAAGCTATTGCCCAGAGTTGCAGAGGGGAGCCCAAGGTTAGTGTAGGCGCTGAGGCGCGGACATTTTGACCCAAGCCCCTGCCGCGTTGGGAATCGAACCTTGGTCCCGGGCCGATCTCAGCTTCCGGGTCTGCCGCCTCTAACCATTGAGCCACACTTCTCCAGTAATAAAATTGGTCTAATGTAAAACAAAATATAGTGTGTGTTTTGGCACACAATAAGAGCATTTACAAAATATTTTAAACTGATATTGGAATTATAAATTATTGGGGGTTTTGGGAAACTTAGTGCTGAGGTTATGGCACCTTTGTTGTTGCTTTCATGGTTATTTCATGACTCACGTGTAGACATTTCCGACTTTATTTGATATCTTTTTATGAACTATTATCACTAAAGGTAACATACATCAGAGGCCTCATGTTTTAAAATCAATACACCCTAGATATGCAGTCTTCATCTCTATAGACTGAGGGATATGTTAGATATCTAAAGAAGAGTGTGACGTATGTGCAGTCTTTCCTTTTCCCATGCTTATTCTCTCAAGGAGATTTGCACTGATGGTCTCTGACATAATCTCTGTCGGAAGTGGAATGAAAGGACAATGAAAGGAAGCGGAAGGAAGCGTGAAGGGAGGTGATTTGAGCATTCTGAAAAATGATAGACAGCTATGCGACATCACTTATCCAGATCCTTTGGTCTGTCAGTAGAACCTGTGGATTTGTAATGAATATCCATGGTTGTAAATTGTGCTGTAAAATGTTCTTATGGCTCAAGTACTTTTAAAGCCTTACAGGGCAAGAACCCCACCAACACCACATAGGATAGTTAAGTTCTCTTTGCAGACCATGAAGTAGTGACATTTTGAATGAGTGCTTCTTCAGGAGTGCCTACATTTCCTATGAGCTTCGTAGTAAAATCCGTTGTGTGCTTGTCAAGTAAAATGCTCTATGATGCCCACTTTATTTTTAAATTAAACCTCCATGACATCCCTGGTGGGTTTGGGCTCACTGATTGAAACTTGGCAACAATATCACAGCCAACCTGTTTGCATACTTGCCCAAATTACTAGGTGACACCTTGACTTCAAGAAGCAACAAGTAACCAACCACACTATATTTCTGTAGTGCTGGACTTTGAGAATGAGACATGGTGTCTGTCTCTTGTTACAGGAGTAAGATAGTTATGTCAAGTCATGCCTAGACATGTCATTCCACTTGCAGACCCCTTACCACCTGATCACCTGACCACTCCTTTCACGCTTCCTTCGGGCCACTAACCTCTACCTAGCCTCAATCAAATTAAAAGGGTTGAAGTCATGCCAGTTTAGAATGTAAAAATCTCGTGCAAGGCCAAAACTATACACCTTTACCTTAAAATCATGCTACTTCTCATGCAGATGCAGTCTGAATCCCTCTTTCAAAGCTGCATTGAAAATCATAATATGTGAGCATGATATTCCACAGGATTTCCTAAGTGCGACTCAATAGGCAATTTCAATATTATCCGATTGTAGCTCTTGTACAACTTATCTTTATGATGTGCTATGTGTCCAGGGATGTGGGCATCCAGACCATGGTTCTCTTTTTCTGGGGTGGACCACTTAGGCGGTCGGAGTGCCATATTTGTTGCCCTCATTGTCATGGGTTTACGCATTGCTCATTCCTCACTCAAGTTTCAATGGCAGATCAGTTGATGGACTCTCATAAAAATGACTGTTTGTAATGGGTGTGAATACCAGACACAGTGGAATACTCGAGTCCGGGGTGATGAATCGTCACTCATGGCGGACTCCAGTGGGGCATGGACTCCATGCATAATTGTGGACTCAGTGATAGAGCACGGTCTCAGCACGAGACAGACTCTGGAACTTTTTTTTTTAAACATACTTTTATTGATTTTTATGTTGTACATCTCTTAGCATCATGTTATACATCTTATACAGGTCTTTCTTAGTACAATACGTAAATGCATGATAACATTACATTCTGTCCAAGAAGGTGGCAAAGACAGTAATGATTGACAACATTAAAAGTGTCTACAGTCCTTCCGATGCGACAACAATCCCATTTTTCAATATGTAAAAAAAAGCATTTTCATAAACTGGCCCCAACTCCCCCCACCCACAATCCTCCGGTCTCAATCTCGCTTAAGAACTATTCAATAAACCTCTTTAGTTATTGCAGGTTCGTATCAGGTGCATGCACGGACGTACAACATCTCTTTCTACGTACTTTCTCCCGAGTATGGGTGCCTCTATTTGTATTCAATTGCATAGGTCATAACATTCCTGAGCAATATCAGTTAATTTCATGGTCTCTAACACAAGTACATAACGTCCCATTCCAACGCTATTGGTGTCTTGCGTAAACCTCTGATCTCCTCTCTGCGTAGTGCGGTGCTTTCAGCACAGTCCCACCGTATTATTTCTGTGTGCCAGCTTGATATAACTGGGGGTTTTCGTGATTTCCATCGCATGATGATGGTTCGGATAGCTGATATGAGCGCTAGGTCTATAAAGCGATATTGCACCTTATGTTTGGACAACCATTTATGGAGGCCTAAAATGCATTCCTCTACCGTATTTTGTATTTCATGGTGTGCAACTTCTGCAGTTACTCGCCTAACTGTGTCCCAGTACCCCTTCAGTTTCGGACAGGCCCATAGCATGTGAATTAGGTCGGCCCCTTCTAACAAACATCTTGGGCATGAATGTTGCGTCTGGGGGAACATTCTGTCCAATTTATGCGAAGTAAGGTAAGCTCGGTGTAACACCATTGTCTGGATAAATGTAAACTTTGCATTTCTCGAATTTTTCCTGGGGTGTTCAAGCACTGTTGACCATTCCTTTTCTGTCAGATCCCTACCTATGTCCTCAGTCCATGCAGTCTTCAGTGCATTCAGAGAGACCCGTGTATGGGAGCTGATGCCTGTGTGGAGCCATCGGATTAGGTGTCTGCCTCTACCCATAGAATGTACCATCTTGACCAGCTCATTAGTGGAGGGTTCCCGTCTCTGCAGGGCCCAATGTGTTTTTATGTATTGAAGCAGTGCAGCATGTATCAAATATAAGTGTTGGGCCCCGGTTTCGTTAACAAAGGTGTCATGATCGAATAATGTCTCGTCTCCGAATAAGTCTGCCACTGTGCTAATCCCCACATCCAACCAGGGTGCCAATTTGCACTTATTGAGCCTGCTGTCTGCCAATGGAATCCCCAGCAGTGGGATGTTACCCGCGTATGCAGGGGGTGCATGTGTATATTGCAGTGCCGCCTTCCAGCATTTGAGCGCAGTGCTCAATAAAGGGGGGAGATCCCTCGGTGTTCTACTACCAGGCAATAATAATACGTATAATGCCCCGCTGTCTATGTCTGCTTCCGTGTAGCCTATCTCCTGCAGGTTACGTCCAGCCGTCCAATACGACAGCCACTGTAGTTGGCAGGCGTAATAGTATGCACGGAAGTCCGGCATGCCCAGACCCCCCATGCGAGTACCCACTTGCAATTTTTTCAGGCTTATACTTCGTCTATCCCTGCCTCATATGAGGTCTACAAGCAAAGTATTCAGCACTTTAAACGTGGTCTGTGGCACTATTAATGGTACGTTAGTAAAATAATACAATAATCTCGGCAGAATCACCATTTTGGCCAAGGCTGCTCTCCCCATAACAGACAACAACAGTGCTGTCCAGAATGTGACACTGGATCGTAAGGCTCTGATTGCTCTATGCAAATTACCATCTATCATATCTCCGTTTGTCCTATAAATATGAATGCCTAGGTACTTAAATGTGCTCGGGCCACCTGAAGCCTAGTGTCTTCAAATTCTACGTCTATAATGTCTGCATGTTCCTTGAAGAAGAAAGAGTGTGATTTTGCAACGTTTATGGCCATGCGGGACAGGTTTCGAATTGACGGTATGTCTCATATATCGGGGCCAGGGGCAGACGGAGGTCCTGCAGGTACATAATAATGTCATTGGGGTAAGCTGAGAAAAGATGCAAGGTGTTCCCTATCAGTATTCCCCGGTCAGTAAAATCTGTTCGCAGTTTTATAGCTAATGGTACCAGTGGCAGTATAAAGATGAGAGGCGACAGAGGACATCCCTGCCTAGTCCCTTTATGTATGGAGTATTCCTCTGAGATATGACCACCTGTTCGGGCTCACGCCGTGGGGGCTTTATATAGTAGGCTTAGCCAGGCAATATATCCCTCCGGGATCCCAAATTTCTCCAGTGCCTGGAACATATACTCCCAATTGATGGAGTCAAATGCTTCTCTGAGATCTAGGGAAATACATCCCGCATGAGCGGATTGGTTCATGGCTTCTGTAATTAAATAGTGTTGTTTCCTAATATTTAGTGATGTGCTACGTTCTAGTAAAAACCCTGTTTGGTCTATATGAACCAGTTTGGGCAAGGAGGGCAATAACCTGTTGGCAACCACCTTACTTAAAATGTTATATTCCGTGGTTAATAACGATAACAGGAGATAGTTAGCCATATCCGTGGGGTCTCTTCCAGGCTTCTGGAGTGATACAACTAGCGCTTGGGCCGTGGTGAGAGGTAGAGAGCCCTTCTCCCATGCTGTCTTATATAATACTTCTAATTGGGGCACTAGGGATTCTGCGTATGTGGTGTAAAATTCAATTGGGAGTCCATCTATACTAGGGGTTTTATTACAAGGAAAGCCCCCTTATGGCGACTCTGATCTCAGATTGGGTAATAGGCCCTGTGCGGTCTTTCTGGGCTGCCGCCGTGAGTTTCGGGTATGTTAAGGTGGATAGACAAGCCTCCGTTTGTTCCCTTGTATTGCAATCTGATGCACCATATAGTGTGGCGTAATAGTATCGAAGGCAGCATTAATATCTGCCTGGCCATTTACCGTGACTCGGTCCCCTGTGGTAACTTCGTGTATAACGACCGCAGGAGGTGCATCACGAACCAGTCTGGCGAATAAAGTCCCTGCCTTATCTGCTTCAGTATGGGCAAGTCTTGTTTATGCCTGGTAGTCTATAACCTGCAGTGACTCTTAGAGCTCAGCATGCTTAATTCTCGCCTCTTGCAGTGGGCCCTTTTGGTCTTCTTTGGTTATTGCTTCTTGCTCTAGCCTGCCCATTCTCTCTTCCACCTCTACTAGGGACCTATGTATTTCCTGTCTGGCGCCCACGGTCGCACTAATCGCTTTCCGCCTAATTACTGCTTTAAAGGCGTTCCATTCCATTAGTCTGCTTGTCGCCGTATTGCTATTTTCTGCAAAGTAATGCTCTATAGTTTCTAAAAGATCACTGCGGAATACTGTATCTTCCAACATCTGCGGCCATAGACGCCAATTGCGAACCGGGGTGCACCCTCCCCCATACAATAACTAACTCCAATGGGTTATGATCTGAAAATGTTTTGGGCAAATATGTGGTGAGAAGCATTTGCATCGCTATCCTATTCGAGCAATATAACCTGTCTATTCTTGTATGCAGATCATGTCCTGGAGAATAAAAGGAGTATTCCCTGTGTGCGGGATGTTGCAACCTCCAAACGTTGCATAGTTCCCAACCCTCCACCCATCTGCTCAGTGTCTCTGCTTGCTTAAACACACCAGCTCCATGTAAGGGCGGGTGCGATCTATCTATGGACACATCCATTACCGCATTGCAGTCCCCTCCCACTATCCATGGGTGCGTGTCCCATCCCGCCAGTGCCCCATTCAATATGTCCCAATACTTATCTTGATCAAAATTAGGGGCATATACCTTGCCCAACACAACCGGTTGTCTATCTAATGTACCTTTCATAAATATATATCTTCCTAGTTTGTCAGCCCTCTGTTCCAGTGCTATAAATGGCACTCCAAGTCGCACCCAGATTGTGGTCCCTCTCGCATAGCTGGAATAAGATGTGGAGAATATTTGTCCTCACCATTTCCTGTCTAGTTTCACCACCTCCTTCAGGTATACTATCTGCGCTTTACGGTGCTGCAGTTGCGCATGTACTCTGTGACATTGCTGCACTGTGCCCATACCCCGTATGTTCCACGTTATTATGTTGTATCTACCCGGTGCATGCATCGTGACATATTCTGTGTCTGTTGGGACTTCAGCATGGTTCCCAAGTAAATTAGCCTACCTATAATGAACTGTGGAATGAGACCGTCCCTCCCCCCGAAAAACCCAATACTCGGTCTGGTCACCAAACTATACTGGACCATGTAACTTAACTGAAGCAAAAAGAACTTAATGGTCATGTAAAGCGCCTTTGCTATGTGGGGGACATCGCTAGCACTTCGCATGTGGTATATCCTTCGTTGCAACATTACACAAAAGCTTCTACGGTACCCTGGGCCTAATTAACATTTGTGACATCTAAAATGAGCATGTCCTTACTGTTTTTAAATTTTTTTTTTAATGTTGCATCATAATATATGGGTACAGTGTAAATCATCTGCTGACGTGGCGTCAACATTCAGCCACGATTAGCCAGGCGTGCAACGTTTTCTTGTTTTATATAACTGGTACAATTAGGTATTTCCTCCATTAAATAGCACAGATCGAGCAAATATGTCTGCAGGCTGGGATACAGTAAACGTATTCCGCCAAGGGGACGGAGAATAACAGTGGGCATATGAGCTCCCGCCTCGAGAGCGTAGGATCGGGGTCTGTACAGTTCGCATAGTGGTGCTACCAGAGAACGGGGGGGACAAAACTGTGGTTGGTAAGCATGTGGGCGCTAGCAGGGTCCAGGTAGGGGGATACTGCTGACGGGCGTCGGAGGGGGCACAGGGCTTTCCAGTTTGCACTCTCAGGGGGAGAGGGACGGACAGGGGGTGGATACATTCCGTGCATGTGAGTGATGGGATGGGTGATATGATAGATGGGAATTGACCAGGATGCGTGGGGCACCGGGATTTGGCCCTGGGATGGTTGACACCAGGCAGAGACTACTGGCCCTCTCGGGCGGGGGGAGGGGAGGTGTAGGTGGGTCCCCTGCATGCAAGGACTGCCGCAAGCTATGAAGGAGCATGGCCAATTCCATGGAAATGGGAATTTTACGCGCGCCCCTGGCTTCCTCTTCCCTAAGAGCATCCTCTTCCGCCGCCGCCCACTTACAGACCGCCCCTGTCCATGCTGCTATAGGGGGGCCCTCCGGGGACCGCCAGTGCATGGCTATGCATCTGTTCGCCAACAGGAGCGCTAAGGACACGAAGCGCCTATGCACCGGTTCTTGCTTAGGGACATGAAAAATGCCTAGTGCGCTGGACTCCCAGGTGGCTAGTGTGGTAAGACCTGTGAGTTCCGACAGTGTTCCGTGCACCGCCCGCCATAAGGGGTGAAGGTTGGGACAACTCCAAAACATGTGACGAAAATCTGCATATGGGGAGCAACATCTGGGGCATAGGAATGGTGTGGAGGGATAGAACTTCTGCAAGCGCGCTGGGGTGAGGTATGCCCTGTGTAAAATATAGTATTGGATGTTTTTGAAGCGGGCATTCCTAGAGACGCGTTTTGGGGCCTCGAGTGCTTTAGTCCATTCCGAGTCGTGTAGTGTGCGACCTATGTCCTCCTCCCACGTAGCACGTAAAGTCGTTAGGGGAGCGTGCAAGAGTTCCCGGATAGATTTATATAGCCAGGTGACCAAGTGGCGTCCCACTCCCATATGTAGGATAGTATGTATTACTGGATGCGTGTCTGGCTCGCCGGTTCGGAGATTATAATGGGGCCGGTACCCATCGAGCAACTATCTGTATCTGAGGAATTGACCTGGGGTGAGCCCGTATTCAGCGACCAGTCGTTCGAGTGATTTCAGCTGGCCTTCTTCAAAGAGCGACTCCATATCTGTGATGCCACAGTGCGACCATTCGGTCAACAGTGGAGCCGCGAAGTAGGAGTCCTGCCTGGGGCTGCCTATCAATGGTAGTAGCGGGGAGTATGGAGGTCTACTGGGGGACATCCGGTGGATCCACATCATGCACCGGCGCGCTATCACTACCTGGAGGGGGTATGTTCGCCGTGGCTTGGTGCCCGGGAGGAGCAGACGGGTGAGTTCTGGGGTTGTGACTCTGCCGGCCGGGGTAAAAGTTTCTCCTGGGGGTAACGGTCCGCCGTCCAGTATGACAGCCATTGGAGCTGCGCCGCAAGGAAATAAGACTCGAAGGACGGAGCTCCAAGCCCACCTTGCGTTGTGGGAAGTTGGAGGGTTTTCAGGGCAACCCTGTGTCGGCCCGCGCCCCAGATAAGGGTACCTAGGAGGGAGTCGACGTCTCCGAAGAAGGACCTGGGTGGCACTACCGGTAGATTTGTGAAGTGGTAGAGGAGTCGGGGAAGCATCACCATTTTAGCCAGGGCTATCCGTCCTATTGGGGCTAGCGGGAGTTTATTCCAGAAGGCAACAGTCGGGCGCAGGCCAGCGAGTGCTTTACGGTGGTTACCCTCAAAGATGTCTGCTGGAGAGTGGTACAGGCGGACACCGAGGTATCGGGCAGCTTCTGTGGACCAGGAGAGTTTATGCGGTCCGAGCTCGACTTCCCGGGGGGTAGACTCGAGTGAAGGGGGTAGACCGTGGACTTGTCCCAGTTCACCTGGAGTCCCGAGGCATCTGCAAATTACGCCAGCGTTACCCCTATGGGGGCCAGGTCAGTCTCGATGTCTCGGACGTATATGAGGAGGTCGTCCGCGTACATGGAGACGCAGTGTGTGCTGTCCGCGAGCGGAATGCCCCAGTTCACACCCTCCAGGCGCAGCCAAACCGCCAGCGGCTCGACTGCTAGCGCGAATAAGAGAGGCGACAGGGGGCACCCTTGTCTCGTGCCTCGCCGAACTCCAAACGCCGGCGATATGCGTTTCCCAATACGAACACGCGTGGTCAGATCGGTGTACAGCAGGCGTGTGTATGCCGTGAGCGTCGGGCCGATGTTGAGGCGCCGCAGGACTGAGAATAGATAGGGCCAGGTGATGGTGTCGAACGCCTTCTCCAGGTCCATAATGAGGCAGGCGGCGCGGGGAATCTGTCACGTACCTGATCCTGGACATGGAAGACTCGGCGGAGGTTCTGGGAGGTGTTCCTCCCCGGAACGAATCCGCATTGGTCGGGGTGGATTAGTGGGCGTATGACCTGTGCATACCGGTCAGCTAGGATTTTCCCGAGGATCTTACAGTCAGCCGACAGGAGCGTGATGGGACAATACGACCCCATGTGGAGTGGGTCCCTGTGGGGTTTGGGAAAGGTGACAATCACGGATTCCCGCAGTGACTGGGGTAGCTTCCCTAGATGAAGGGATGCCCCGAACATCCGAGATAGTCGGGGGACCACTAGGGGAGAGAATGTCGAGTAGTATTCTAGTGGGAAGCCATCTAGTCCCGGCGCTTTATTCCGAGACATGGCACGTATCGCTTGGGTGATGTCTGAGGGTGCTATCTTGGCGTCGAGTGTGCGCTTGTCATCATCCGATATCGTGGGTAACGTCAGCAGGTCTAAAAAACAATCCACAGAAGACGGGGAACACTGGGCCGGGGTCCCGTACACTTGTGCATAGTGGCGTTGGAACGCCAGAAGGATATCGGCCTGTGAACGGACCAGCACGCCTTCCGGGTTGATAATATCCGTGATCGGCTTGATTTCGGTGTCCTGCCTCGCCATCCAGGCCAGTAGTGCCCCCGTTTTGTCTCTGTCTTTATGCACCCTAGAGGCGTAGGCCCTAAAATTGTATTTTCGGAGATCAGCGCAGGCAGTCTGATATATTGTCTTAGCCTCGGCCGTGAGCACGGCGTGTTCCTCCGAGTCGTCAGGCCGTTTAGTGAGTGCAGCTAAGTTCTGCTCTGAGGATAGGAGTGTCCATTCCAATGTGCGGCGAACCCCTACTAGCTGTTTGATGCATTCTCCCCTTGCCACTACTTTAAACGCGTCCCACTCCACCAGTACCGACGATGCCGTGTTCGTGTTATGTGAGAAGTAATCTTGTATGCTGGTTTTGTGTGCGTCTCTAAAGACTGGGTCTGATAGGCAATCTCTAGGGAGGCGCTAGGTGGGGACTGGCGGGTGTGGGGGGCACCAGGTCAAGCGAAGGATGTGGGCATCATGATCTGAGAGGATCCGACCTGGGTAATCTGTAGACGTTATCTTAGGGAGGATTGGTGCAGAGCATAAGAATCGGTCTAGACGGACCCGGAGGTTGTGTGGAATCGAGTGGAATGAGTAAATGCGAGCCTGTGGGTGTAAGTGTCGCCATGCGTCAGTGAGCGCCCAATGTGAGGTCCATGCCCTGAAGAGTTCCGCTTGCCGTGGGACTGGGGAGTTTGTGGGGGGGGGTGCGAGCGGTCTAGGGTGGGGTCTAGCGTGCAGTCATAGTCACCTCCCAACACCCACGGAACTGCGGTGAATTGGGCCAAAATTCCTGTGAGGTGGTCCCAGAATTTATCCTGCTCCGTATTAGGGGCGTAAATGCTGCCAAGGCGGATTCCCTGTCCGTCTAGTATTCCCTCCAGAAGTGCATATCTGCCCTCTTTATCCACTACCCGTCGGAGCACCCGGAAGGGAGTGCCCGGTCTGACCCAGATTAATGCGCCGCTCGCAAATGCTGAGTATTGTGTGGCACAAAAGGTCCTTCGCCATTTGGCCTGCAAACGATTGAGTTCGGTAGCGTTAATGTGCGTCTCCTGCAGAAATGCAATACTAGCTGACATACGCTTAATGTAGGAGTAAACAGAGTAGCGTTTGCTGGGTGTGTGTAGGCCTCGTACGTTCAGTGTAAGGACATTAATGTCTGATTGTGGGACCGCCATCCTTAGGGTGTCGTGGTTGGGAAAGGGACCCTCCTGCAGTCCCCGAGGGCCACTAGTGCTTATGTGTCGTGTGTGCTCCTGCGCGCCAAGCTTCCACAATCGTGGGGGAGTGACGTAAATAATTAATTTACTCTCTTAATTTCTATGCAGGTAAGTACTTAATCAATAATAACTCAATCGGAATGAAAAAAGACAGAGTCCGTGGTGTTAGAGTTTCTAAGGGTTTTATTCCTCATAAAGGAATCAGGATATCATGTTCTGACCACCACAGGGGTGCCAGAAGGGATAGATGAGCGCGCTGGATTTTATTGACAATACATAGCTTATATACTCGGTTTATACCATAGGAATCAATGTAAGAGGCGTAACAGCTGAGAGAAGACAAGATAACATTATACACGTGATACTAGTACATCATCAAGAGGCGTAAACTAGGCGTGAACCAGAGGTGTGTGCTAGAAACGTCACTGATAGGTGACGCAAGTGGGTGGCACCAAGGGGTGGTGCTAACAGAATGTTGCAATGTCAGCAGAAATTGGAAGCTTGGATGCGCGCGCAGCTGCATGACGTGTGATTGACGGGGTGCAGGGGACTTGACATTTACACTGACGGAAAGAGACAGAAAGTCTGGCATGTCAGATCAACTTGTACTTCTATCATATCTGATATCTGGTGTTTAGGAACTATACTATCTGGGCGGAAAGGTCTCTAGGGCAGAAGCTGTTCTATGCTAACTGTGGATGCGTGTATAAGCGCCTGAGTGTCTACATGTGAAGCGTGGGGCACGGGGCCTTCCATGGAAGCTTGGCAACAGAGGCTATGAATTACTTGCATTAAGACAGGTCGGCCTTTTGGCTCTGCAGCTGGAGAGGATGTTTACAGGATCTAGTAGGCAGGAATGCATTCTCGAGGAGCGGAACAGATAACTCGAAGGTTATAGTCAGTCTTGGCAGAAAGCAGGCTGAGCTGAGCGCGAGGGGCCGCGCTGAAAGTAGGACAGAGTTCACGGGTACAGAGGTAGCCTGGGCAGAGTCAGGAGCCACAAAAGAGGTTCAGATGGCAGGAATTCAGGGCCTACTCTTGCTAGAGCAGTTATACATGAAAAGTGTACTACAAAGAGACGGTGGCATAGCATACTTAGGAACGGACTACATAATCCATTCATGGTGGATCTGAAAGAGGACAAGTTAACGGTGGACGCAAATGCATTTGCGTCTTCATAGCTGGCACAGGAGGGAAGTTACATGCACTTTAAGCTGGTACATGGAGTCGGTGGGGTACGCGCTAGGGAACACAACATGGCCAAAATTTAATTTTCCTCATTTCCTCCTTGTTCCCTACGGACCCTTCATGAAATATCGATCCTCATGAATCGATCAGTCTGTTCTTGTAACATCACTTGTTCTTCTTTCTTTCGGTTACGTTTTGAGTGAAAACTGGAATGTTCAATACAAGAAGTGGCACACAGTCCACAAATCGCTGGCCCACACTGTAGGCACAGGCAGCAACTGAATACAAGGACTAGGCCAATGCCTAGGAAGGATAGGATCTTCCATCCCCAAGCTGTTAACGTTGTCCAGAACCAACCGGACCAAGTCCAGGTGCCTGGATTCTGATGTATCTGATTTGCAATATTATGAAGACGGGTGATAGCTTGATATACAGATGGTGCATTTTGTGGAATGAAAACACAGCAACTTGACCCGATGACCTTACAGGCTCCACCTCTATCTGCCAAGATGACGTCAATTACAAGACGATTCTGAAGGACAACAACCCGCATAGCGGACTGCTCTTCTGTTAAGTTACCTAAGGCGGAGGCAGTTTCATTTACTACTGCTTCAAGTGTTCTAGTTAATCTGCGTATTAATTTACTATTCTGGACAGGTCCTAAAAAGAAAAAGAATCCTTTATTAAAATCGGTGTACTGTTCCCATGCCGTTTCTGTGTAGTCGACAAGTGGGACATCTCTTCTGGGTCTATTCTTTACTAGATTGCTATTTCTATGGTAATCAGGAGGAGCTAGAAAAACAGGGGGCAGAAGGAATGCAATGTAACAGGTACCATCCCAATCTGGGGGTAGACGTATGTATGCGGTATGACCACAAACAAAGTAAGAATGACTGACAGCTTTGAAAGATGACTTTCCATGATCACTGAATTCGACCACAGTAGTGCATTTACTATGACCTAAGTGTACTGAACCTTTCTTCTTGATACATAATTCACCAGTGACTGGCAGTACTGACATAATAGGTAGAACTGGTGTGGCTTCGGATTCGACAGTAAGAATCATAAGGCTAATTGTATAATTACCTAATCCATATACTTCATTTTCTAGATCAGTTCCTATTCTAGTGGGAAGTCCCTCCTTATCTGGGTAACAGACGTCTAGTAGGACCAAGTTCAGGTTTCCCCAAACCCAACCCCCATCGAAAACAGCAATGTCGGGATCTAAAGAATTAATTATTTTGAACCATGCTCCACAGGAGCCATTGTGAGAGAACGGATACGGAAAGAGAGGCAGAGCTCCCTTGTAATTCTGGTAGGGAGGGAGTCGGCCACATATCCAGCAATTTGTAGCATTGTTAGTTTGATGAGAATGATGTAACATACTAATGAATGTATTGTTGCGCAGCGCAAGTCTGTAGGAAAGCTCATGAGGAGGTAACTCACTAAAAGTGTGTTCAGCAGAGACATTGTAAGCAGATTGTTCACGCTTGAAAATAGGATAGTAGATAGGTAATAAGATGCTAGCAATAATAATTAAAACACTGAGAATAAACATGATTATTAGTGTCACTATGCAGTGACTACGAAGTGATTTGCAATATGTACGTTTCTTTGCTTCTCTCTCTCTATCTCGATCTAGGGGATACATGTCAGAAACTATTTAACCGATTCACCTAGGGGAGGACTTAAACAATTAAACTGTCTGACTTGCTAGATCGTAATTTCATGCGGTATTGTTCTTGAGGAGTCTTTTCTCGTTGCGATTCGGTAAAGTCTTTGGTAACACAGTCTTTGGTGGGGGTGGACGAGTCTGGGTCAGGTTTCAGTCCAGCAAGTTTCTTGATATGACTCGTGTGTACCCACCCCTTTCTTCCCTCGATTTTCACCGCCGTCCTTGTTGTTAGAAGAACGGTCTTCGGAGACTTCCAGCGGGGCTCCAACGGACTTTTCCTGTCGAAGTTACGGACGAGGACAGTATCACCGGGACGGACGTCATGCGGCTTAACATCAGTGTTGTCAGGGAAGGCTGCGGCAACCTGTGAACGACATGATTGGAGTGCAGACATCAAGGAGGCAAGGTAATCTGTCAACATATTAGAATCAACATCAGTAATCTTTTTAGGAATGGGCGTCCCCCACATATTCGGCGGTCTTCCAAAGACCACCTCGTACGGAGATAGCCCTGATCTCGAATGGGCGACCATTCTCATATAGAATAGTGCCACTGGCAGGGCGACTATCCAGTCGACCCCTTTTTCCTGACATATTTTGGCAAGGCGGATCTTTAGTGTCTGGTTATGCCTTTCAACAAGGCCTGCGGCTTCTGGGTGTCGGACACAATGGAACTTCCACTGGTATCCCAGTAATAAGGAAACTTCTTTCATTAAAGCAGACGAGAATGGCTGACCGTTATCTGAGTACACGACACGAGGCAGGCCGTATCGTGGGAAAAATTCACGAACCAGCTGCTTGGCAGTGGTCGGAGCAGTGTAATCTGAGACTGGGTATGCTTCGGTCCAGCGGGACAGAGCACAGACAACTACGAGAACATATTTAAATCCTCGACAACGGTCCATCTGGATATAATCCATCTGGAGGACTTCAAAAGGGTGATCGGGAGGATGAAATCCACCTTGCTCTACAGGGACGCTTTTACCTGGATTGAACTGACAACAGATCATGCAAGTACGCACTTTCTGTTTTGCGGCTGCTCGTAAGTGTTTATTGTTCCAGAGATTTTGTAAACTGTCTAACATTGCTTTCTCTCCTAGATGTGCAGGACTATGTGCTGTATTTATCATGACTTGAACCATAGAGTCAGGGAGAAACCATGTAGATTTTCCCTTCGTCATCCAACCTTGATCTGTCTGGATCCCTCCTAGTTCGATCCATTTCTTTATTTCTTCTGGAGTAGCATGTGTCTGAATGTCGATAACATCTAGTGTGGGATCCCTGACTGTCATACAGTTTATCGGATCTGTTGTTTTTGTCGTATCATTTATCTGAGTGTCGGTCAGTGCTGTATGTTTTGCTGTCTGATCTGCCAGGTCGTTACCCTGGGAAACAGAATCTGTGGCTTTAGTATGTGCTTTACACTTCATGACTGATATGGCTGAAGGCAGATGTATTGCTTCTAACAGTGCTTGAATGAGAGGACCATGCTGTATCTTTGTACCATGAGAGGTCAGAAAACCTCTTTCTTGCCAGAGCATGCCGAAGTCGTGTACGACTCCGAACGCATAACGGGAATCAGTGTATATGTTGACATTTCTGTTCTTGGCTAGAATACAGGCTCGGGTCAGAGCGATGAGCTCTGCCGCTTGAGCAGACAGTGTATCAATACGATGTGTTTCTTTAACTTCAGTTTCAGTGGTCACGGCATACGCGGCCACTAACTCTCCTGTACTTGTTCTCATGCACGAACCATCCACATAAAGTGTCAGGTCTGGATTTGTCAATGGAACATCTGTTAAATCTCGTCTGGGCTTTGTTACTGCATTAATGATCTCTATGCAATCATGTGGAGCTGGATCTATCATAGCTGTAGGTAACAGTGTTGCTGGGTTCAGGATACTGCAGCGTCTGATTTCTATGTGTGGCTGGAATAATGTCAATTCGTAACCTGTGAGTCGTGCTATAGTCAAGTGCTGAGTCTGGGTTCTGTTTAACAGAACCTCTACAGAGTGTGGAACTTGTACTGTTAACTGATGACCTAAAACAATTGAGTCGCTTTGTCTTATTGCTAACGCTGTTGCTGCTACTGACTTTAAACATGCAGGGAGTGCCTGTGCTACTGAATCCAATGTACTTGAAAAATAAGCGCAAGGCTTATGTGAACCTGCTTGATCTTGAGTGAGGACCGACAACGCTGTACCGTCACGTTCTGTAACAAAAAGTGTAAACGGTTTGCTGTAACATGGTGTTGCTAAAACTGGTGCTTGGCATAAAGCTTTCTTTAACTCCTCAAAGGCTTGTGTATGTTCCTGAGTCCAAGGGAGGACAGTCGAAGTCGCTGCCTCCTGTGTCGTTAACTGAATGAGTGGTTTAGCTAGAAATGCATATTGAGGAATCCATTGTCTGCAGTACGAGGTGAGGCCTATGAAGGCCCGCACTTCCTTTTTTGTCTGGGGTCGCGGCATATTTATAATTAACTGAATGCGATCTGGTGGGGTTAACAACAAGTAGAACCTTGAGTGGGTAACAGTCCCAATACCGGGGATATATCACCAGAGGTGGCATATCCATACTAGTGTCCCACTAGGGGAGAAATACAACAGGAATCTGCGGGGGTGGCAGCGTGTGTCGCTGCTGGGCCTGTGCGCGGGTCGGGCTCTTGCAGGAGAGATGTCTATCGCTCGCTAGCGCATACAGTTATCTGGTTAAGCAGTCTAGGCTCCTAGGCGTCGCGCAATACAGTAGGCAACCATGAGAAGGATATAGCAGTTGACAGTCCATCCATCACAAAGAGGTGTTAGGTTGGCTGGCCAGGGTAGCATCCAATGTGTGTGCCGCAACGAGGGGGGAAGAGATTGGGCCAAACCCCGACATTGTTCCATCACTGTCCCGGTCTTTCTCAGGGGTGAACAGATGCGGATGGCCTTCCAGATCTGATGCAGGGGGTGACGTGTGCAGTTCGGTCACCGCCCATAGGGCGTCTCGTCGCTCCTGCATGATTTGCGTGAGATCGGGTGAGCCCGTGGGGGAGGATGCCTGGCTTTTGGGGCGGCCTGATCGGGCACGGCTTGTGCCCCGTCTTCTGGATCATCTTGAGTCGTTGTTGCGTGTCCTCTGGGGTTCGGGTTTAGGGATTAGCGGGCAGTGAAACTCAGTCCAATCCTGCGCCTCCTCCGCTGTGTTGAAGAATAGAGCTTTCCCTTTGTGGAGCACTTTGAGGCGGGCCGGGAACAACAAGGAGTATTGAAGATCATTCGCGTGAAGGCGCCTTTTAACTTCCAGAAAGGTGGATTGCTGCTGCTGGACCTCTCGGGCATAGTCTGGGAACACCATGACTTGTTGGTCTTCCACTTGTAGGGGGCCCGCCGTCCGGGCCGCACGGAGCACTGCATCGCGGTCTCGGAAGTGCAGGAATTTAGCCAACATGGGCCGCGGAGGAAGGCCTGGCTTGGGTGCCCGGGCCGGGACCCTGTGGGCTCTTTCAATGGAGAAGTATGCCGACCGTTCCGCCTCAGGGGTGAATGATCTGGTCCAGGACTCCATGTAGGTCAGAGGGTCCGAATTTTCGATTCCCTCCGGTAGGCCCAGGACGCGGATGTTACACCGTCTCGGCGTCCCTCCAAATCCACCGTATGTTCTTCGAGGACCGCCACGTGGCGCAGGACCTCCTTCATGTCTGCCTCCTGCGATTTTACCGTGGGTTGTAGCTCGGCCACGATCCGTTCTCCCTCCTTCACTCTGTCTGCCAGCTTGCGATGGTCGTCGCGAATCAGGCTGATGTCCGTCGTCAGGACACCCAATCTCTCCTCCATTGAGAGTCAGGACAGTTCAATTGCCGCCAGCACCTGATCCAGTTTCGCTGTTAGCGTAGGGTCGGTTTGCGACGTGTTGGCTTGCGTCCACGTCCTTGTGTGTGGCATCTTCTCGATGGCCGTTTCAGGGACAGCCGTCACCTGCGAGGCCTTCAGTTTCCCCATGAGTGCTGGCAGGAGGGTCCCGCTCCCTTGTGGATTCCGGGATCGGCGGGCCGCCGTCTCTCAGTTCGCCCGGGCAGGTGGTAGCTCAGTGTAGGCTGGTCACTTAGTTCCCTCCGGTCCTGGGGCAGTCACAGGTGATGGTAGCGGCGTGGTGGAGGGCCGCACGGGCGTCCACGGGTGTGCACCACTATCCAGGTGCCGCAGATGAAAAGGGGGGGGTACCTCGAGGGCGGTTGAATCCTGCCCCTGACCCCTCTGGCGTATGTTGTGGTCTCCGTGCCGGGGGTCGGGTAGTAGAGGCCCGGGGATCCGAGGTGGTGGTAGGGCGTCGTTAACGCAGGAGGAGCACTCCCGTTCTTTGGGTGGGATCCGCAGTGATTATGGCGCTCCGGTCTCCACGGGCGTCATTTTGGGGTCAGGCACCCGGGTCCCACTGAATAGTCCCGGTCCCTTCGGCTGGGGGACGATGTGGCGGGTGCCTCCCTGTGGGTCTGAGAGGGGGCAGAGGAGTAGTGGGGTGCCGGTGGTGGAATCCCCAGAGGGGAGAGGGGGGTAAGGGCCGACACTCACCGCCCCAAGCAGAGGACACGGACGTCCGGCGGGCGCCTCGCTGCGCCTGGATGTCCGCGAGTTGCGGTGGCCGGCTAGGCTGATGTTTAGGCTGGATCATGGACTCGTCCGGTCCCAAGCGGTGGGTCAGCGGAGTTCTGGGGTGCCGGCCGCCATCTTGCGACCACGGGTGACAGTTCGGTGCGGGGCACTCCCCCGTGTGGTGGCCTCACGAGTCCCTGGCGATCCTCGTCATCGTCGGTCATCCGCGTCTCCCAGGGCCTCCGATCAAGCCGCTTGCCTCCGACAGCGTAGGAATCCTCGATCCGGAGCCGCGCCCGCCATTTTGGGATTTGGCGCCCGGCTCCGATGTCAGATGTTGCGGAGCGTGCCGCTCACGAACAGTCTCCGCGGCTCATCTGGGGGGTGCCACCAATTGGGTGAGGCACCACGGGTGGGGTTGTGGAGAAATGAGGCTCCCGGCGATCTTAGGAATTGGGCAGGATGCTAGCCCGATCGCGGACCCTCAGCAGGACACAGCCGCCATCGTGGCTTGCTAAGCCACGCCCCATGAGCATGTCGTTACTGTGATCATCTTATTACAAAATATGCATTGCAGTTACAAAAGGGATACTTGCACGAGTCCAGTCAGCCATGCAGGTCCTTAATCAGCTGCTGGGTGGCAGAAGGAAACAGGGCCACACTGCCTTCAGCGTCCGATTCATGCGTTGCCTCTTCTTCCGATGATGATTTGGCATCCAGTCGCGGGGCATTCGTGAAAGTGGCCGCAGCAATAATCGCCTGTGATTTGTTCTGCCGTATCTGTTGCGAGGTGACATATTGCTATGCAGGAGTTCGGCGCGATCGTCTGTTGTTTCGACCAGTGGATACGTCAGATGCAGTTCGACTACTGCTGGTGAGTTGTGAGGCAGATTTTGCAGCGTTGGTTAGGTCAATCACTTCCAGCCAGTCTTCAACATCCCCCCGGGCTTTCAAAGAAGTAGGATTTCTGTTCATGTAGTACTTTTAACCGTGCCGGGAAGAGAAGTGCATATTTCAGAGTTAAATCTCTAAGTTTCCTTTTAATCGCCATAATGAGGACCACTGTCTCTGTACCAGTACTGTGTAGTCAGGATACAAAGAAATTCTAGTTTTTTGCAGAAGAATGTCTCTATCTCGAAAGTTCAGCAGTTTCACTATGAGAGGCCGTGGTGGGGCCCCCGGTTTTGGTCGGCCGGTAGGAATCCTGTGCGCTCGCTCAATGCAGTACGGCGTGGAAAGACCCTCGGTCGTGCCGTGATCCCTAAACCACTGTCCCATATACAGTGTTGCGTCAGTTCCCTCACTTTTCTCTGTCATTCCAATCACACAAATGTTATTTCTTCGTGCTCTGCCTTCTGCATCTTCCACAAAGGTCGAGCAAGGTGGCAACCTGTGTACCTGTAGTTGTTTCACATTGGTTTTGTTCTGTGTCTGTCTTGGGATCACCTCTGCTAGCCAAGCTGCATTATCCTTCACCTTGTCCGCGAGCTTCGTGTGGTCCGCCCGAAGCAAATTAAGGCTAGTGGTCAGGGTCCCAATTTGAAGTTCTATTGTTTTTCTGGAATCTCACACTTCCTGTAGTATGAGGTCTAACTTATCCACAGGTGCGAACACAGCAGTGAGCGGAATACAACCAGATGCAAGCGTGTTGTCTGCGCGGTCCGCTTTGTCCTGGACGGAGTCCATGCCACTCTGGTCCTGTTGTTTTGCTCTGTTACGCCCCATTGTCCAGAGCAGACCAGCTAAATATAGCATACGTTAGGGTTGGCAGTAATCTCCAGGCCATTAGTCAGTGTTCCTCTTTGTAAGGACGCAGCAGGCTTTGTATTGATGCAGCAGGCACTCCAGGCCCCTCACAGGTTCACCAACTTTACTCTATGTCCAGCCTACAGAGCACTAACCTAGGCTGGAAGGCCTCAGGCCGGCCACAGCGACTGCGCCACAGCAGCCATCCCAGCTGCTTCTGTTAAAAAACGCTCACTGTAGGTCACCTCCACTCACGCTGTTGTGTCATGGCAGTGCTCAATTCAAATGTAACGGGTGGCAGAAGCCAGGGGCCTGCTTATTGGGCGATCACTGTACAGCTCTCCGCGGCTGCCGCATTACTAGTTTCACTTCTTTGGGGTTTCTTGAAGCTCCGCGGCCTCCTCTGTCTCCTGTACCCCAGGCACTGTTCAGAACAGACCGACGTTGTTCAGTTTGATCACCGCCCCTCCGAATCTATCCAGCTATTGCAGGCCGTTTCACTTCCCAGGCCCCGAGCAGCTTCAGTGCAGAGGTCCTCACCGCCGCCACCCCCAGCCGATCTCCTCTTTCCTATCAGCATATGGTGTCCACGCAACTGGCAGCGACCATTGGGGGTCCGCTCTCCGGATCGTCACTCCTCATTCATCATTCGCCGCCTTCACCCCTAATTAGTGTCCGAATATTCTCTGTGGCTCCCTGTCTTCCCTCAGTGACCTCGCTATTTAGGTGCGCCACCGCTTGTGCTCAGCCTCTGCTCACTTCTACTTCGTAGGGAGGCTTTGCGTCCCCTAGCTGCAGTGATCCCGGTACCCGTCTCACATGCCCACCTTCTTCTCAGTATGCGACCGGCCCTCGGAACCGCACCCATAACTACGGACCATGCACGTAACCTGGGCTTCATCCTGGACTCCTCTCTCTCGATGACCAGACAAGTCAACGCCGTCTCATCTTCATGCTTCAACATCCTACGAATGCTCAAAAAATCTTCCGTTGGATCCCCACCGAAACAAGAAAGACGGTCACCCACGCACTGGTCACAAGCCGACTGGAATACGGAAACACCCTCTACGCCGGAACCACAGCCAAACTACAGAAAAAACTCCAACGCATCCAAAATGCCACAGCCAGACTCATTTTGGACATCCCTCGGCAAGCCCACATCACCGGCCACCTGAAAGACCTCCATTGGCTCCCTGTCAACAAAAGAATAGCGTTCCGTCTCCTCACCCACGCACACAAAGCCCTCTACGACCTAGGACCTGAATGCCCCAACACGCGTTTATCCTTCTACACCCCCTCTCGACAACTACGATCGTCAAATCAAGCCCTCGCCGCAATTCCGCGCATCCACAGATCCACCATGGGAGGAAGATCCTTCTCCTACTTAGCGGCCAAAACCTGGAATTCTCTCCCCACCCACCTCCGCCTTACACAGAACCACCTCTCCTTCAGAAAGCAACTAAAAACTTGGATATTCGATAAATAAATAATCCTCCCTTCCCCAAGCACCTTGAGACCCTCTGGGTGAGTAGTGCGCTATACAAATTTTGGAACTTGAACTTGAACATAGAGACACTTATCTGCTCCAGCCCCGGCTGTCAAGAGGTGATCGTCAGCGTCTCCCGGAGTAGGTCCGGAATGGCGCATCGCTTCAGCCGCGCTGTCAGGCCTCTGCTGCAGTATCTCCGGGTCCGTTGGCTCCTGTGTTCTTGGACGCAGCACCGAGTCTTCGTGCCCTTTCTGGCCGACTGCACCCATGCTCCCAGCCTCTATCCTGCAGTTTTGGCTGACATATAACAGGATTTTTGTGGCCCAGGTCCGGAGCTCGTATAAAAGACGACCGCCAGGCTTGGCTGTCAGCCACGGTCCCAGACTCCGGAACTTAAGTGAGATCTCTAATATAGTGGCATTCCTCAGAACAGAGCAGCTGCTTGAAGAGGTGTTGATCCAGAAATATGAGAATTCCACCACATGTGATGACACATCTGCTCTTAGGAGCTTGTCCACCTGTCAAAATGTCAGTGGCATCATTAATAAAGAATATAATTCTCTTCTTAAGTATGTGTTTGTTAGTTGTTTAGGACTGTAGACAGGAATCCAAATGGGCATCTAAAATCTGTTCTATCCTGACCCTCAAAAGTCAGTGCCCTGTGTCTATGCAATTTTAGGATGACGAACTAACTTTGCTTTGTGTGTACAGCTTCAAACACAAAATTATGTTGAATTTTTCCAGCACCGATGTTAATGTCCCCTGGAGTGCTGGAGCCCAAAGAGGACTCTCCTTGATGGTTCGGACCTTAAAATACACTATCTTACAAATAGCACCATGGAGAATCCGCCAGGCTCTAGGGGGAGGTCGGATGAACCTTTTTCACTGTGTTTAAAATTAGAGTCACCTACAAAATAAAGTAATTAAACATCATGGACATTTAGGATTTCCTTACGTCATTAATGAGATATTGGGTTTAGTTTTAAAGTTCTTTTTATCTTTATAGTTTGGATTTTCAAGCATCTTTATTCAAATTAGAAAATTACAGAAATATAAAAGAAGGTTTCAAGTCAGCAATCAAAACAAGTGTTCCATAAAGAAACCCAATAAGCTAACTAAAAGACCTATTCCAATTAAGAACCCATATAGAGTTCTGCTGGAAGAGAGCGATGGATAGAAAGGGAAACTCCTCTGGAAGAGTAGTTCTGGAAACTCAGCCGAGTTCTCTAAAGCTACAGTAGCAACTTTTAGAATAATAATCTGTTACAGTAGTATCGATCACTAATTAATAAAGAAGTCACCTCAAAGGTCTATATGAAATCAACTCTCCTTATAAGGAATAGTCTCGGGCAAAGGAGTAAATCCAGCAGCAAGACTACCGGATGGATAAGAGGGAAAATAGAGGTGTAATGCCTAACTAACTAAGAACACTCACTATTATAACTTTCCAACACATATATTGGTATATATTAACGCATTCTCCGGAAGTCTAATCAGAATGATTCATAAGGTGGTGTTGTCAGTCATACAATGCATCTTCTTCCGATTCCCACAGTCTGCACTCTCATCATCTGAAATGATACAGTCCTTTGGTACAATTGTTACATGAATGAATGTTTCCATGAGAACCCTCCTACCTAAGCTAGCAAAGTATTTTGTGTTTCAGCACCGAAATAAAAGCTTGTCAGCAAATGTGAAAACATGTATCGAGTTAATATTGAAGCAACATCACCATTTTATTCCATTCAGTTTCAATAAGTTTAATATTCTCAATGGAAATGATCTAACAAGGGGTGAGAGGAACTAATGAACATAATACTAAAGTCAGCGCTTTTCTAAGATGACATCAATGTTAGGCTGTTGGACAGAACACTTTACTACGAGCAAAGGTTGAAAAGAAGCTTCGGTCCTAGGCACTGCATAAGCTAAAGTATAGTTGCTTGGTGAATATTTTAAAATACGTGCAATTTCAGTGAAGTGTTTCTAATAGCATCTTTCCCATCTATGTTTGTCACTCTACAATATGCTTTGGTTTTATTTTACTTTTTCTACTGAAAATTATTCACACATTTTGTAAGGCATTTCTAAATATGCATTTTACTTATGTTGAAATGTGTTCTAAAGCATTTCTAATGTGCTAGGACATGTCAATTTCAAAATATGCAGTCATTTCTCTCAACAGCAATAAAACGAGATCAGAACTGACCCAGGGGATACATCTGCTCTCTGTATAGTGTGCGTGGATCCCATTAGCTGCTAGTGATGGGAAGCCCGTGTTTGAGTAGTCATGCACTCTACAACACAAGGTAACATGACATCAACCTAGTGTGTGATCAGGGCTGGACTGGGAATGCAAACCGGACCTGATAATTGAGTCGGGCAGGCCGCAGGGGTGGGGGTGATGTTTAGCGCGTGGAAAACACGGCAGCTGCTTTTTTACAGGGGGCCGATATTGCAGAATCGGCCCCCGGTAACAACAATGGCCCCCAGGGGTAAAAAAAAAAAACATCCCCCACCCTGGCGGTCCACCGGGGAAATACCTGGTGCTCCTATTACCAGTCTAGCCCTGCATGTGATACTATGATTAACGAATACACTCAAACATCTGAACTCCCCTGACTGCCGTATGCAATTTCACATTCGAATGCTAACGCCTTTTTAATTGGCGCTCGAGGTTAATTTCCTGCAAAAATCAAACAAAAGTTGCATCTGCAGCTGTAAATGAGATGCCACTGAGATGACTGCTCATATTACACAGCAAATACCTATATTTTTTAATTTCAATTAATCTTAATGCAGAGGGGCATGACATGATGTGTCCCACACTCTTGGATTAAGAATAAACGTATTTATTGTCATGAATACATATTAAGTCTTCATGTTAAGGGATACAGAGTCCAACTGTCACTTGGGAGGCATGGAACACTCTTACATGTGCTTCCGATGTCATTGTGTTCCATGCACTCCAAGTGACATCACCACATGGAGGTGAAGGTAACGGATCACTTACTTCAGTGATAGAGACGAAATATAGCAGTTTTTAATATTATTTATGTTGGCAGTTCTGCATTTTTTCAAGATGGATAACCCAGGCCTGGTACAGAATTACCTGACTATCGGTTTGTTCCCCAAGAAGGCATGGGCTAAACTTGAACTGTCGTTTGACAATGTAGGGCGTTGCTTCACACACATTGCAAAGTACATCCGTAATTTACTTTTATTTATTATGAGGAAACGTGTTTACAATCCTAGATTAATTTACTGTTTCACAACGTTGATGCAAAATATCCATGTTTTTGCATCGCCTCTGTTTTTTCCTCATTTGTTGGCAGAGGGGCTTCGCCACCACCCTGTTGTGATTTTTTAGCGTTCCGACGTCACTTCTCTTTGTCCTTCATCCTTGCACCCCGTGCATGCGTCCATACTTCTTTTTCTCCCTGTGTGTCCTTGCGTTTTTGCACATAACGTTCTCCCACGTCCTACGTGTGCATTGGCACGAGAAAAACGGTTTCGCATTTCTCCTGCCGAACCTTCATTTTTTTGTAAGAAAAATATGAAAATAAATTGTTACTCATTTTTTTATATTGGGGCTATGTAATGACTGATAACGACTTTATCCAAAACGTAAATGATTATTAGAATCATAAATCTTATAACATTCTTGATAACTTCTAATAGTAATTATACAATCTATATGAATTTGCCCGTCCCCTTGCACTTCTAAATATTGAATATTGAAACATTTGATAATGTGCATTGTGTTGTAGTATGTGGCAGTGTGTCCTTGATTTCATTCTTTACCAAAAAAGCTGTGCTTGTGTCTGAGTTGTCATTCAGAGTGCCACAATACTGTGACAGTACCCACCTAATAAACACCTCCACAGGGGTGACAGGGTCTTGTGTGAACGCCCCTGCTTTCCTACCTTTTGTCTCCAGTGGTTCACTTCAGAACACTAACGAACAGGAGGATAGCTCGGGGTAAGATGAAGTGAGAAATAAACACCGGCTGGCAATGTAAAAAAAAAAAAATCTTTCTTGTTAGTAATTGTGGTTCTCAGATACGCACACCACAGACTGCATGATCTGAAGCAGAAAATAGATTGACAAGGATGTTGTAAACTACTATAATCAAAACATGGATTATAACTAATGTGTCTGCGATCTTGACAGTAATACATATGGCAGGGATAGCCCTAGTGATAACAGTACGAATCCACCCACATCACCATGCCAATGTGCTTTTTGGCACAAAGGGGATGGACAATATATGATTTCAGGAGATCATTCAAATGCTATACTCATGAGGGACAGTGCTATCTCAGCTGAGGTTCTAACTGAGAGTGCTAAATAGGCTCTCATTTGTAATGAGGGCGCATATATTACCTACTGGCAGTCGCCAGTAGCTAGTTATAGTTAGGACCTATTTTCAATAGGAAATCCACAACATTCTATTTGGAATAACTTTGGCCCCGGTTGACGAATCTTCGCAAAATGTTCAAAACGAATGGGGCGCTCCAGTCCGCTCCTATCCTAAAAGTCTCAGGGAGATTCGTGACGCGGAGGCCGAGAAAAAAGGGGGTCCCAAAACGTGTTTTCCCAATGCAATTTTCCATAGGAACCGTTCATCGCGGCTAAAGCCCGAACTGCTGAACGGAATTACACCAAATTTGGCACAAAGGTAGATCTTGGTTCAGACTTGTGCCTTTTTCTTAAATTGTGTAAATCCGTTCAGTAGTTCTTGAGAAAATCAAAATCAAAATCACATATATATCTGTGGTCGTGGTGGATCCGCGCACCCTAAGCGCATCCTGCTGTGCACGAGCTGTATTCTAATTGGCTGTCAACACTCCAAATCAGGAAGTGTTGACAGTCATCTTGTGCCTCGGTAGAACCAAGGCACAAGAAACCTAATGAAAAAAACATGTAAAACGCGAAAAGGGGGCAGGGTAGAAACACCCTGATCCCCTAGGCCTTCTCAGGGAGTCCCACAAGGACCCCCAAGGCCCCAAAAAATGTATTTATTTTTATAAATCGGCAAAATCCGCACTGGGTGCGCGGTTCCTGCTGATCAAAAAAAAAAACGAAGAGCGTACTCCCGCGCTTCAATGCTAATTAGCCCCGGGGGGGGAGGGGGGGGGCAAATCCCGGGGCATGATCACCACACTGCCCCAGGGGCTTTATCAGAATATAGGCAGGGCTCACGGCCCCCCGCAGCCCCAGTGACCGCCACCCCTGGGGCTTCTTTAAATTGGGTGGAGGGGCTCTCAGGCCCCCCCAGCCCCAGGGACCGCCACCCCTGGGGCTTCTTAAGATTAGGTGGGGGTCTCTCAGGCCCCCCCCAGCCCCAGGGACCGCCACCCCCGGGGCTTCTTGAAATTAGTTGTGGGGGGCTCTCAGGCCCCCCCAGCCCCGGTGACCCCCAGCCCCGGGGACCTCCACCCCCGGGGCTTCTTGAAATTAGTTGCAGGGGGCTCACGTTCCCCCGATGGCCCCAGGGACCACCAACCCCGGGGCTTTATTTTAAAAATAATACCCTGTGTGGGGGGGTTCAAGCCCCCCCACACGCCCCGGGGACCGCCACCTTCCTGGGGCACTAAACATTCAAATTGAGGGGTCCGTAACGGACCCCCACCCCCAGGGACCACCCCCGGGGTTTTGTAAAATATGGGAGGGGCGGTGCGGCCCCCCTCCTGGAGCCTTGTCGAGGCCCTGGGGACCACCACCCCCCAGGGCCGGATCCTGCAGTGTCCCGGAGTGCCCACCCTCGGGACACTGTACTTTGCAATGACAGGTTGGGAGCCTCGTAGCACCCACCCTGTCATTGCAAACTGCTTTGCTATTTGGAAGAGAGAGCAGGAAACCTGCTCTCTCTTCCAATTAGCAAAGCAGATTGCTTTTCCACAGGGGGAGTAGCATGTTAGCTGCTCCCGATGTGGAAAAGTAATGCCGGCTCCCACAGGATGCGGGGAGCCGGCTGGGACCGTGGGGGGATTGGGGACCCCCCCACGGCCCACAACAGAGAGGGCCAGCCCCAGGGGAAGGGGTCCCCAGGGCTATTAGTGACCCGGGAGGGGAGCGGTGCGGCCACCTCCTCAAATTGAAAAAAGATATATATTTAAAAAAAACAAAGGCCGGCCCCGGGGGGATGGGGTCCCCGGGGCCATAAGTGGCCACAAGAGGGGGGCAAGGCAGCCCCCTCCAAAATATTAATAATAAAAAAAGTGCCATGCCCCGGGGGATTTCAGACATGTTATAGTTAGGAATTAGCATTTAAAAAACCTTCAAAATTCACTGAAAAAACCATAGGTTTTAAAAATAACAGGTGATGGACAGAATGCAGAACAATGTCATACATTCACCCCAGTACAGAGATCCGGGCCTAAATCCATCGTTTTTTTGATCACCATGCCTTTCCAGTTTGAACCCAGCCATATGCCAATCAGTCTTGACCCTGTGCCCCATGGGAACAGTCCAGCCCGAACTGCCAAGCCAGGTCCTCCCTGGACTGGAAACAAGCATCCAAGGACCGGTTTCGGGCTTTCAGCCCTCATCAGCCTGGATAGCTTGATTCAAGTGGCATGGAGAGCACGGGACTCACGTCTCAGCATACCCATCCCACTCGGGGTGACAAATGCAAAAATAACAGGTGATGGACAGAATGCAGAACAATGTCATACATTCACCCCAGTACACAGATCGGATGTATGTCACTACCACGCGCGCGGTACAACGAAGTACCATTACAACGCGGTTGTAACAACGCAAGTCGTTACAACGACTTGCGTTGGGGGGGGCGCAAATTTAAAAAATATAATTTACTATTCCAACACCAGTCCCCGTGGATAGTAGGGAAGGTGTTGGGATAGTAAATTAAAGGATTTATTATCCTTGAGCGCCACCCAGCGCAATTCGTTGTAACAACTTTCGTTGTTATAACTGCGTGGTAATGGTACTTCGTTGTACCGCGCGCGTTGTAAACGTTGTATACCCAGAGATCTGGGCCTAAATCTATCGTTTTTTTGATCACCATGCCTTTCCAGTTTGAACCCAGCCATATGCAAATCAGTCTTGACCCTGTGCCCCATGGGAACAGTCCAGTCCCAACTGCCAAGCCAGGTCCTCCCTGGACTGGAAACAAGCATCCAAGGACCGGTTTCCGGCTTTCAGCCCTCATCAGCCTGGATAGCTTGATTCCAGTGGCATGGAACCATAGGTTTTAGACATGTTATAGTTAGGAATTAGCATTTAAAAAACCTTCAAAATTCACCGAAAAAAACATATGTTTTAGGGGTGTTATAGGTAGCTGGACATTTCACTCATACAAAACCATTGAAATTCCTCCGTATAGTTTGTTCTGCTAACTATAACTCGCACGCCCGTAATCCACTGCTGATGATGTCACATATTACATATTCATGACATGGTCAGTGACATCACTGATGACATTTCAAATGACATCACTGAGGACATCACTGATGACATCATCCATGTGTCAATCTGGTACACCTCATCATACACTAGTATAACCTTTCATCACTCATTATAAAATATGGAGTACCATATTTGAAACCATTGACACACCAATATAAGTTTTTAAAAATCCACTCAGTGAATCCTAGATCTACACACACATCTAAACACTTACCTATAGATTCACTCATACATGCTGACAAAGATCAACAGAACACTATCAAATATACTTATACACCTATATCGACATTACACACCAGCACACATCCTATTCACTTATGCAGTCATCCTACTCACTTATTGTTAGACCTGTCGGCCCTTTGGGTGGTCCCTCCTATTATTTATTTATTTTGTCCCTTTTGCCTCCTAGTACTTTTCATTTTTATGTTCACTGGAAATTTTTGATGTTGTCCTAGGGGTGAGGTGCTACCTCGTCCCTATAACTTTTTGATGCCTAGGTGTTCCCTTATAATGGTGAAAATTTAGTCACACAAAATGGTGGCTGGTAACTGCCACAACTGATTACCTCAGAGGTTGAGCCATAGGACTTCAATGGGAAGGTTCTAGAACCTTCCAGCTGGTTCCAGTAGCCTGGGCCCAGTCTATATAAGGGTCAGAACCAGGGTGGCCATTTTAGAAGTGACCAGAGAGTGTGGGGCGGAACTGGTGAGGAGTAAGGCGACTTAGTGAGGAAGAACACGCACTGTGAGGGGAAAGATCGACCTGTGGGCCGGCTGCCCTTCTGTACTGTTGTGACCCCTTACCTGTTGACCAAACCCTGCCACCGTGGTATCTCCACTAGCTCCAATATATACACCTCTTCTTGACTCTGATTGCCCAGTAAGACCTAGAGAGCGAAGAAAAGCTAGCTCTGAGGTGATAACGATGGCAGCGGTGTAACCAGATTCTCTCCTGATACTGCCGGAAGAGAACTAGCTGGCAGAGCTGTGAGGCCAACTCATTGCTGGCACGCTGTGTGAGGGAGTCGAGGATCGGACCCTGGGTACGGGAAGCGAGACTCACTGTGCGGAGGACTCGTCACGCCAGCTGTCGTCCCTTCTGTGGTGAAGTGGCCCCCCCTCCTGGCCGCGGATTCCTTCCGCTGTGGTGTGAGAGCGGGGATCAGCAAGCGCAGCCGGAGGACAGCGGAGGCTCCTGGAACTCTGGAGGCAAGGCTTCGGTGACGTCGGAGAAGGCGTGGAGACGCTGGAAGAGGCCGGGCGAAGGCGGAGCTCATCGTGGGTGGAGTCGGCGAGAGGAGGACCGCGGAAGTCGGCCGAACGCCTCTACGGGCCAGTGGGGTGAGGAACGCCTGACTCCCGTCTCGAGAGAAGAGGAAAGCAAGACAATCCAGTCATCAGCGGAGCCTTCCCTTGATTAGGGGCGTAGAACGGGCGCTGACTGGGGCTCGAAGACATCTCACCATTAACGAAGTAAGCCGGGAAGGGGGTGGTAGGAACAAGAAACGTGTCTGGGCCTTAGTTGGTGGCGAGCTGGAGAACTAGGCAGTAACACACAGGCCTGGGACGACGGAAGCCAGACCAACGACTTCACGAGCAATATTCCCCAAGTACTGGACCTGCTCACTCCAGTGACTGCCTTATTTGAGCAGGAGTGACTTTTGAGGGAAAGAGTATTTCGGATTATTGTTCAGTCATCAGCCATTGGAGATCAGGGCAATAGGCCTGGGGCAGGAGCCAGGAAAGACGGTACTCAGGGAATATATTGGGGTAGATCCCCCAGGGCATATCTGTGTTCTTATGATATTCAGGTCCTTCTCTACAGGAGTAAAGCAAATCATATGGCTATAGGAAATGCATGGATAACCTGCCTGTTTTCTTTTAAATATACAGCTGCTTGAGTCATTCTTCAAGTGTGCCAGTGGGGAAAGGTTTTCTGAAACGCTGTAACTTCTAGCTTCTGTTGACCCTGAGTTCCCAAGGGTAAAGTACCTGTCAGTTTCCTCAAATAAAAACGTTAATTTGGATATGCCTCTTATCTGAACTGTGAGATTATTGTTAAAAAGCGAAGGTGTGAGGATAATTGCTGAGAAGCTTTCTTCTGAACAAAACGATAATAAGAATGTAATGTGAAACCTTGCAGATGTCAATAAGTAAATGTGGAGATATTGATTGAACTGAATTTTGAACCCTGCTAAGAGACAAAGAGATACTGAAGAAACTTTTATAAAGCAATCCGTATTTTTTTAACCTGGTGTAGAGTCATTCTTTTTTGTGGATGGGCGCTGAGTTACTGTTCATGGTGTGATGCAAGCTGAACACAATTTGCCTCTGAGTTTAGTCTTACCTACTCTGTGCCAGGCTACCCCTTGTGGACTGGTAACCCCGGGTCCAACACTTATGAATTTCGATGGTTTTTTAAATGCTAATTCCAAACTACAACATGTCTGAAACCTATGGTTTTTTCAGTGAATTTAAAAGGTTTTGTAAAATACTAATTTTAAATGTATTCATTGTTATATTTATTCTTTTGATACTGATTTACTACTTTTTTTACACTATTTATATTTTTAGATATTTTATTTTTCAAATGACATTATAATTACATTATTCATTACATTACAAAATATACCTTCTCAGAATGAATTACTTTAGTTTAAATACTTTGGAAATAGGCAATAGACTTTTAAGTACAGTACTTACAATTGTTGCAATGGGAAACACAATTTCAAATACAATGCAACATTGAGCTCAATGTGAATTTCTAGTTAAATGCAATTAGTTACTTTATGGATTACTTTTCTAACCCCAGGACTGGATCCTAGATTCAGTCCTTGGACATCTCCTGTAAACAGTTGAGTAAAAGCGTTTTGGTTACAGTAGTGATTTTGAAGGAATATTATTGTATTTTAAAAGTTGACAGAAACTTTTTCACATAGAATTACCAATGTTATCCTATGCGATGAAATTCACTTAGCAGTTTAGTAGTGTTATCGTTACTTTTTCTTACTCAGTGGTGGATCCTGGATCCAGCACTGATTCATCTCCTGTAAACAGTTGAAATAATGTGTTTAAGTCATACAGGAGATTTTTAAGGAATATTTGTAGTTTGTGAAAATCAACACTTAGAAACTTTTCTGGTGAAAACCAGACAATGGATTCCTATGGAAGGAAATACAAGTTACTGGTAAGTACGGTTAGAATTACTTTTCAGGTTCAGTGCTGGGCTATAACATGCAGCACTGGGTTCTCTTCTGATAACAGGTGAGTAAATCGGAATTCGTTGTTCGGATGATTTTAGGTGAATATTTTAAAGTTCGAAAACTCCACACTTAAAAGAATTTCCAAGTGAAACTAGTCAATATTAGCCTATGGAAGGAAATTCAAGTTACAGGTAAGTATGGTTAGAATTACTTTTCAGGATCAGTACTGGGCTCAAGGATGCAGCACTGAGGTCTCTCCTGATAACAGGTAAGTAAATTGGAATTCGTAGTACATACTGTAAGCGCAACAGAGCTGCGAAGCAGAGAAATGTAAAAAGGGGCACGGCCTGCACCACCTCTCTGCAACGCAGCGCAGTGGCGTTTCCTCGAAGCACCTGGTGGGCTACTTGGCCCCCACTGTCCCTCAGGCCTGAAGTGGAATTTTTCCCCCAACTTAAAATGCGCCACAGGGCGTGTTTGGACACATCACGTCAGGCCCCGTCCCCTCCCTTCACCATTGTGTAAACACACCCTGTCACCGTTCTAAGTTGAGAGATTAAGTCCCCTTCAATCCTAAGCGTCCCTAGGGTCAAATTAGTCCACTAGGTACCTCCAGTAAGCGCCACAGAGTTGCGTTGCAGAGAGGTGTAAAAAGGGGCGTAGCCTCTGAACACCTGGTTAGTGTAGGGGGTTGTGCTGGGGGTAGGGTTTTAGGGTTTTGGTAAGTGCAGTGGTTTTTTTGTAGTGTAGGGGGTCGTGCTGGAGGTGGATTTAGAGTTTAGGGTAGTGCAGTGGTGTTTGTGTAGTGTAGGGGGTCGTGCTGAGATAGTCCTTTAGGGTAGTACAGTGGTGTTTGGGTAGTGTAAGAGGTTGTGCTGGGGTAGATTTAAGGTTTAGGGTAGTGCAATGGTGTTTGGGTAGTATAGGGGGTCGTGTTGGGGTTGTGTTTTAGGGATTAGGGTAGTGCAGTGGTGAATGGGTAGTGTAGGGGTCGTGCTGGGGGTAGATTTAGGGTTTAGGGTAGTGCAGTAGTGTTTGTGTAGTGTAGAGGGTCATGCTGGGGTAGTGTTTTAGGGTTTAGGGTAGTGCAGTGGTGTTTGTGTAGTGTATGGGGTATTGTTTTAGGGTTTATGGTAGTGCAGTGGTGTTTGGGTAGTGTAGGGGTTCGTTATGGGGGTTGATTTAGGGTTTAGGGTAGTGCAGTGGTGTTTGGGTAAGGTAGGGGGTTGTGCTGGGGTAGTTTTAGGGTTTAGGGTAGTGCAGTGGTGTTTGTGTAGTGTTTGCGGGTTCGTGCTGGGGTAGTGTTTTAGGGTTTAGGGTAGTACAGTGTTGTTTGTGTAGTGTAGGGGGTCATGCTGGGGGTAGTGTTTTAGGGTTTAGGTTAGTGCAGTGGTGTTTTGGTAGTGTAGGGGGTCGTGCAGGGGGTAGTGTTTTAGGGTTTAGGGAAGTGCAGTGGTGTTTGTGTAATGTAGGGGTCGTGCTGGAGGTTGTGTTTTAGGGTTTAGGGTAGTGCAATGGTGTTTGTGTAGTGTAGGGGGCCGTGCTGGTGGTAGATTAAGGGTTTAGGGTAGTGCAGTGGTGTTTGGTTAGTGTAGGGGGTTGTGCTGGGGTGGATTTAAGGTTTAGGGTAGTGCAATGGTGTTTGGGTAGTGTAGGGGGTTGAGCGGGGGTAGTGTTTTAGGGTTTAGGGTAATGCAGTCGTGAATGGGTAGTGTAGGGGGTCGTGCTGGGGGTAGAATTAGGGTTTAGAGTAGTGCAGTGGTGTTTGTGTAGTGTAGGGGGTCATGCTGGGGGCAGTGTTTTAGGGTTTAGGGTAGTGCAGGGGAGTTTGTGTAGTGTATGGGGTAGTGTTTTAGAGTTTATGATAGTGCAGTGGTGTTTGGGTAGTGTAGGGGTTCGTGCTGGGGTAGATTTAGGGTTTAGGGTAGCGCAGTGACGTTTGGGTAGTGTACGGGGTCATGCTGGGGGTAGTGTTTTAGGGTCATGCAGTGGTGTTTGTGTAGTGTAGGGGTCATGTTGGGGGTCGTGTTTTAGGATTTAGGGTAGTGCAGCGGTGTTTGTGTAGTGTAGGGGGTCATTCTGGGGGTAGATTTAGGGTTTAGAGTAGTGCAGTGGTGTTTGTGTATTGTAGGGGGTCATGGTGGGGGTAGGTTTAGAGTTTAGGGTGGTGCAGTGGTGTTTGTGTATGTATGGGGCCGTGCTGGGGTAGTGTTTTAGGGTTTCGGGTAGTGCAGTGGTGTTTGGGTAGTGTAGGGGTCATGCTGGGGGTAAATGTAGTTTTTAGGGTAGTGCAGTGGTGTTTGGGTAGTGTTTGTGGGTTTGTATTGGGGTAGTGTTTTAGGATTTAGAGTAGTACAGTGGTGTTTGTGTAGTGTAGGGGGTCATGCTGGAGGTAGTGTTTTAGCGTAGTGCAGTGGTAATTGTGTAGTGTAGGGGGTAGTTTTTGAGGGTTCAGGGTAGTGCAGTGGTGTTTGTGTAGTGTAGGGGGTCATGTTGGGGGTAGTGTTTTAGGGTTAAGGGTAGTGCAGTGGTGTTTGTGTAATGTAGGGGGTAGTGTTTTAGGGTTTAGTGTAGCACAGTAGTGTGTGGGTAGTTTAGGGGGTCGTGCTGGGGATAGATTTAGGGTTTAGGGTAGTGCAGTGTTGTTTGGGTAGTATAGGGGGTCAGGCTGGGGGTAGTGTTTTAGGGTTCAGGGAAGCACAGTGGTGTTTGTCTACTGCAGGGGGTAGTGTTTTAGGGTTTAGGGTAGTGCAGTGGTGTTTGTGTAGGGTAGGGGCTCATGCTGGGGGTAGTGTTTTAGGGCTTAGGGTAGTGCAGTGGTGTTTGAGTAGTGTAAGGGGTAGTGCTCACCAGTCTTAACCTCTTCCATGCTCATGACGGCTCCCGGCCGTCATGATTCACTGTGGGCGTGTGCTGATGACAGCCGGGAGTCGTCATGACCACACCCACGATCGGAATGTTCAGCACTGCCGCGGAATTTGCGCCGCAGTGAAAAGGTTAAGTGTTACCAGTTACCAGTTTAATCCAATCAAGATGGCTTCAGGTGTGCCACCATTTTGTCATAAGTAAGACTGTTAGCGCTCTAGTTGTTCTTTAGAACACTCTGGGTAGCTGCAGTAGAACACAAAGGAATCAACTGCCAGGCTGCTCCTGTTGAAATATAACAGGGAAGATATTTGAGCTCTCACTTAAAACATGTCCTAACTTTTCTTTCTACAGCACTTACCATAACTTCTAGGACAAAATGAACCCCCTCATTTTATTCCTTTTTAAGTTAAATGTTTTAAGTGTTACCAGTTTATTCCAATCAAGATGACTTCAGGTGTGCCATACTTTTGTCATTAGTAAGGCTGTTAGCGCTCTAGTTATTCTTTAGAACACTCTGGGAAGCAGCAGTAGAACACAAAGCAGTCAACTGACAGGCTGCTCCTGTTGAAATATAACAGGAAGATATTTGAGATCTCGCTTAAAACATGTCCTAATTTGTCTTTCTACAGCACTAACCATAATTTCTATAACAAAATAAACCCCCATATTGTGTTCCTTTTTAAATTAAATGTTTTAAGTGTTACCAGTTTATTCCAATCAAGATGGCTTAAGGTGTGCCATAATTTTGTCATAAGTAAGACTGTTAGCACTCTAGTTGTTCTTTAGAACACTATGGGTAGCTGCAGTAGCACACAAAGGAACCAACTGCCAAGCTGCTTCTGTTGAAATATAACAGGAATATATTTGAGATCTCACTTAAAACATGTCCTAATTTTTCTTCCTACAGCACTAACCATAATTTCTAGGACAAAATTAACCCCCTCATTTTATTCCTTTTTAATTAAATGTTTTAAGTGTTACCAGTTTATTCCAATCAAGATGGCTTCAGGTGTGCCATAATTTTGTCAATAGTAATTCTGTTAGCGCTCTAATTGTTCTTTAGAACACTCCAGGAAGCTGCAGTAGAACACAAAGGAATCAACTGGCAGTCTCTACCCTTGTTGGATGTACATGTTTTACTGAGAATGTCAGACTTCATTTTCACATGACTGTGAAAGATAATATGAATTTACAGAAAATATGCTCTCATTTTAGCTTCTGGAGCACCTTCCAAACCTCTATTGGGCAAGCATGAGAAAATAGTTTTCTCTCAAACATGATTCATGATATCCCAGCAGAAGGCTTTTTCACATGGTAGAATCACCTTAGAACATCCCACAATTGCTAAAATGAGTATGGTACCATCAACAAATGATTTATAATGTAACTAAAGTCTTAAAACCTTCTATTAACTGCAATGCTTTTTAATGAGGTGCTATCATGTATATTGGTCCCAAGATGGCTGCCAACACTTCTTGTATGGAGTGCTGAAAGCCAATCAGATCTCACAATGAGATGTGTCGTTAGTTTCCGCCCAAATATATATATATATATATATATTCTTTTTGCCTTTAATATCTAAAAAACTACTGAACATATTGACACAATTTAAGCAAAAGGCACGAGTCTGACCTGAGGACTACCTCTTTGCCAAATTTGGTGTAATTCCGTTCAGCAGTTCGGGCTGTAGCTGCGGCTAAAGGTCCCTATGGAAAATTGCAATGGGAAAACACGTTTCGGGACCCCCCTTTCTTCTCGGCCCCCGCTTTGTGATTCAACCCGAGACTTTCAGGATAGGACCGGAGCGGACCTGGCCATTAGTTATGAAAATTTTGCGAAGATTCCTCAACCAGCGCCAAAGTTATTCCAAATAGAATGTTGCATATTTCCTATGGAAAATAGGTCCTAACTATATCTACCTACTGGCGACTGCCAGTAGGTAATTACCCACTGGCGGTTGCCAGTAGGTAGTTATAGTTAGGACCTTGTTTCTATTTAAAAAGCATTTTTTCTTTTGCCAATATCTTTGGCGCTGTTTGACGAATCGTCGCAAACTTTTCCAAACTAATGGTTCACTCAGGTCAGCTCCTGTCTTGAAAGTTTCGGGGTGATTCGTCAAGCGGGGGCCAAGAAAAAAGGGGGGTCCCAAAGCATGTTTTCTCCATGTTAATTTCCACAGGAATTTTATAACAGGCTACAGCCCACACTGCTGAACTGAATGACACCAAATTTGGCAAAAAATTAGCTCTTGGTTCAGAAAGCATCCTTTTTTTAAACAGTGTAAATCTATTCAGTAGTTCCTGAGAAATTCAGTAAATAAAAATATTGATATCCGAGCACCAAGGAGGATTTGCGAACCCTCCTGAGCATGAGCTTCATTTTGATTGTCTGTCAACACTCCAAACCAGGAAGTGTTGGCAGCCATCGTGTGACTCGGTAAAACTGAGTCACAAGAAAAAGGAAAAATAAGGTAAGAAATGAAGAAAAGGGGGCACCCTGACCCCCTAGGCCCAAAAAAAGTATTTTTATTTTTAATTTTCAGCCAGAGTCACACTGGGTGCGAGATTAACGGAAGAAAATTAAAAACAAAAATGAAGTGCCGTCTCCTGCACTTCATTTTCGTAAAGCCCCCGGGTGGGCCAGGTCCCTAGGGCAATGTTCAATATTGGTGTGCAGCCCGGGGGACCGCAACCTTGCCCTGGGGGATGGGGTCCATGGGGCCAGAAGTGGACCCCTCCCTGGTAAAAGAAAAAATATTTAAAAACGAGGCCAGGGCCCCAAAGATAGGGTCCCCTGGGGCCCACAGTGGCCCAGGGAAGTGGGGCCACGTGGCTCCCTTCCCATTTTAAAAAAAATAAAAAATGATCAGGCTCTGGGGGTTGGGGTAGACACAGAAGGGGGTTCCCCAAGGGTAACTTTAGGATATAGGCAGGTAATGGGGGGAATAACCAATGCAAATAGAAAAGACAAGAACCCTGCCTTGGGATATAAAGGCCCTAAAAAAGGGGTCCAACAAATGTAGGTAGAGGGGTGATTGACCTAGGGGTTGACACAACACAAAACAATCACATGGACAATTCAAGGATAAACAGAACAATTCATATTTGAAAATATATATCTTTTTTTATTGTTTTTAAGAATATCAATGATATAAATATAAAGTTTCTTTTATCACATGTACAAAATAAATCACCAATAAAATAGACATAGATAAGAAAGCATTATAACTAAGAGGAATCTATCCTGCCCAGTATCGGCCACACTACACACATTCTACCTCATTCACTTCAATCTTTACCCACTCATTCCTATTTGATCTCATTTATCATTCAAACTACATCCATTCATCTAATCCTGGCGGATACAACATAAGGATGGTTTCACGTGTTGTATGGGTCGGGATGTTTTAGTCCAGGGAGATGGTTTTGACTACAGGTCCTGATGTAAAGAGGACAATAGTCATTTTCCTGAGGACATAAGCCATTTTCCTGAGGACATAAGCCGACGCGCGTTTCGGTGGACGGCCAATGGGGCCACACCTTCGTCAGGGCAAGGGGCAGTATACTGGGAGGGGGCACAGGAGAGAAAACACAATCTGAAAGATAGAGAGCGAAAACAAATTTCATTTCACTTATACAGATTTCATTTCACTTATATCTAAATCTAAACAAGTTTTTTTTAAAAGATTACAATTTAATATACAGTGAATCATGTGGTTCAATATTTTTTAACCATAAACAAGTCAATTAGATCTGAGAGACTGGATTTTAACCAACTAATAGAATTCAGAGCAACGCTTCTACATTTGGCCAGTGGTTGCCGTGCCATGTCAAACCCTCTAGAGACACTCCCTAGGAGAGATTCCCTATCGAGTGGAATCTATAAAGGCATTTTGATAGCCTTAGCCAAATGGACCATGGAGCACAGTTTATCCCAACACTCGTTCTTCAATATCAGGCCAGTATTTAAAGAAAACCTTTTGTTTAGGTATCAACCACATTCACCCAGTTCATGGCACAAACCAGAACTATTTTCTATTATACACACATGATCCTATAGGTGAGGACAAGGCCTAGTCCTCAAAGAGCAACTAGACAAGCTAGTCACTATCACACTTTTTTTCTCTCTTAGTCTTATTACCTGTATGAGTGTCTTATTCAGCCATGTGAAAGATATCAGGGCAAAGTTGGAAATAATTTATAGTGAACAAGACTTCAGGTCGATTCAAATCCTGTAAGGGAGACAAAGTAATATCGTCCTAGTTTAGTCGGCTCGAGAATTTCAGTTAGGGCCCTAAGTATGACAGCTGACCCCTACTCCTAAAGCACTGGGCTACTACAGTGGTTTAAAAAAGTTCTTATCAATCTCCTTCTTGCTGCTTTTAAAGAGATAGAGAAAGTACTCCTACATATGATCTATTAAGTAGGAGTAAGTATGACAGCTGACCCCTACTCCTAAAGCACTGGGCTACTACAGTAGTTTAAAAAAGTTCTTATCAATCTCCTTCTTGCTGCTTTTAAAGAGATAGAGAAAGTACTCCTACATATGATCTATTAAGTAGGAGTTCGTCTTTAACAATTTAGGGACGATATAACACTTTCAGACATTAGAATACCTACTGTTGTCAACAGTACTTCAGCGTAATGTTTTTCTCATTCAGGGCTCACAACTCTCAAGCTGAGTGGGGCTGTTCGTCCGTCTTGCCTATGGATTAAACAGTGGCATGGATCACTCTACTGCTTATGCTTAACATTTAAGATTTTTTGCACAGTTGGATTGGAGACACAGTCTATACTTTCTGAGGTGTCAAGATCACACTTAGGTGTAACTAAAGGTCTTGATACATACCAGCGCTGGATCATATAGACTGCACTGTCTCTTTAAAAACGTCCTGTTGTTCCAAGCCTTATGTGGATTCAGTTGCCTATAAACAGAGCGTGGCATTTAGAAAATACAAAGCCACTCAGGTTTAGATACAGTTACAAGTTTGTCTTAGAATTTACCTTCCGTATAAGCAAAGGCTGTTCCTAGACTGGGGTTCCGATGTGCAGGTCTTTAAGTATAAAAATAATTTTTCCGGGGAATCCAAGTCTATCTGCCGTCTTCCATCGGCGGTAGGTGACCCATGCGAGGCTGGCTAATCTAGAGCCAAGAGGTTGAAAGAGAGACAGGATAGTCTCATCAATTACTTTTAATCCCATGCTAAATTCCTAGTCAAACACCCTTGGTTTCGCGGGCTTACCTTGGTTCAAAAAGGCTGTCTCCATGGAGCAGGGGTTCCGCCGTCCAAGTGTTCCGGCCAAGTGATTCTCCCTCCTATTTTTCAGTTCTCCGTTTAAATAGCGCCATATTCGCGCCATTGTTAAAGTGATGCCAGCTGTGAATGCTACCGGTGAACATAGACGACGGACTATCGACTTACGTTGTTGTTTATAGCCGCCATCTTGTGTATACCTGAGAAAGGCAAAATATGCCGTTCTCTAAGTGTAGTGCGAAGCATCGCGGTGGCCATTTTGATAAAACCCGTAATTTGTTATATATTTACAAACGTATGTTTATTGTTAACTTTAAGAGATTTATATATCTACGGCGATTTTTGAGTCACATTTATGGTCTCATATAAGTGAGGCACTGAAAGTGCATGATGTTTATTTTTAAAGATTGTAGTTCCGAATTCAGTGGTATCGCACTGGTGTTTTTATGAACCAATTTTAAGGTATTATTATAGACAGTTTCTTTCGGTTGTAACAGGGAGGTTTTTTATTTACTTAGTTGTATTAATGCTCACAAGTCCTTTATCTATTTCTATTATTATGGTCCTGTGAGCAATTCTAATGAAATAGGAGGCAGGTTTTAACTCGCTCACTGGCTATAGGTCATGGACCCTATTGTGGAAGGGGTTGAGGCTAGCATTCCTAGGGTAACAGACACTCTTTCCTATGGTACTCGTTCTAATATCGATATCATCATAGTAATCATAATAGTCTAAAAATACCCTTAAGAAGCATAGAACTATTAAAGTATTTGATTCTAAAAGACACTCCTCTTTATGGCATCCATCCTAATATCAGTTTCCCCATTTTGTTGTTTTCAGTTCCATATTTCCCTTTTAGAGGTATGAGACAAGTTATAAAAGGGCCTGATGCCAGGGACATTCTTCGTTCAATCCTTTTTGGACAGTATCCAGAAAAAAGATCCAGAATACTTCCCGTTTTTTTCGGAGACATGTAGGGTCGATCCCAGGATTTGCTTTTATCTTTTCAAGGATGAACCAACGTATTTCTGTTTCCTTGTGATCCTTTTCCAACCAGTGGGCCACAATGGGGGCTGTCATCTTCTTGTTTCTTACATTTTCGTAAAGCCCCAGGGTGGGCCAGGTCCCTAGGGCAATGTTCAATATTGGTGTGCAGCCCGGGGGACCGCAACCTTGCCCTGGGGGATGGGGTCCATGGGGCCAGAAGTGGACCCCTCCCTGGTAAAAGAAAAAATATTTAAAAACGAGGCCAGGGCCCCAAAGATAGGGTCCCCTGGGGCCCACAGTGGCCCAGGGAAGTGGGGCCACGTGGCTCCCTTCCCATTTTAAAAAAAATAAAAAATGATCAGGCTCTGGGGGTTGGGGTACCCAGGGCCAAAAACATACTAAAAGAAGAGGGCCACATAGCCCCCCTTCTAAAAATATTTAAAAAAAGGAAAAGACAGCATCTTGCAGGAGGCCCCGCTCCCTCCCTGCACCACTGTGCAAACACGCCTCCTAGGCCATTCTGAATTGGGGGATTGAGTCCCCTTCAATCCTAAGGGTCCCTAGAGGCCAACTAGACCACCATGTATCTCCAGTAATCCCTACACAGTGGGATTGCTGAGAGGTGGTCAGAGGCGACGCCCCTTTTTACACCACTCTACAAACACACCTCTTGGCGCACTGCTGGTGGGGTGATGAGGTCCTCTTGTGTCCTGAGGACCTCAGGACTGAAGTGGACTTCATTCCCCGAGCAGCAGTATGCCAAGCGACACATTTGCAGAGTGGTGTAAAAAGGGGGCATGGCCTCGAACCACTCTCAGCCATCCAGCTCTGTGGGCTTACTGGAGGTAACAGGAGGTCTAGTTGGCCCAGGGATCCTCAGGAGGTAAGGGGACTTTCTTCCCCAACCAAGAGCGCACCAGGAGGCGCGTTTGCAGAATTGTGGACAAAGCAGGCGTGGCCTGTGTCCACCTCTCAGCAATCCCACTGTGTGGGGCTTACTGGAGGTAACAGGTACGCTTGTTGGCCCATAACTACCCCCAGCAGCAAAGAGGACTTGAATCCCCATCCAAGAGCACGCCAGGGAGCGCATTTGCAGAGTGGTGGGCAAAGGGGTCGTGGCCTGCTATGAGAATTTAGCAATCCTGCTGAGTGGGACTTATTGGAGGTAATAGGAGGGGTGGTTGGCCCCCAAGGATGTCCTTGGGGGCCAACTACCCCTCTTGTTACCTCCAGTAAGTCCCACGCAGTGTGATTGCTAAAACGTCTTTGGAGGCCACTCCCCCTTTTTCCACTACTCTGCAAACGCGCCTCCTGACAGACTAGGGGATGGGCTATAAAATCCACTTTACTCCTGGGGGACTTTGGGGGCTAAGAATCCCTACTGGTACCTCCTGTAAGTCCCACGCAGCAGAATTCCTGAGCGCTGCTCTGAGGCCCAGCACCCTTTCTCCACCACTCTGCAAACACAACTACTAGTTATAGAAGTGTTTGCAATGTTATAGGTTTCACATTTGCGAGAGTATGAGCTATTGTCAATGTAAATGTAGACGTTTTTTAATGTTTTTCAGAGTGGAGTGGATGTAGTTTCTGTGTAGTGGAATTATGTGGTAAGTTGGACAGTGAAATTATGTGGATAGAAAGTATGTGGTATTTAGTGTTAAGGAATTATGTAGAGTGGAATTATGTGTATGGAGAGTAATTGTGTGGTCTGTGTTGTGGAGTTGAAACCTCAGGTTTAGTCTTCCTCGTTTCCATAGAAGCTAATCTATGAACTCAATGAGACAAAAAAAGAAGGAACCACTGAGGAGCACTTTTGGACCTAGTCAGAGGTATGAGCAGGGCCACTGGAATTATGTGACTGTTTGGCTGCACCGACTTTTGCACAATTATACATTTTCCGCATTTGCCACATAATTGATCATCTGCTGCATAATCTGCAGACTTGAACAAAAAAAACATTGTTTCTAGCTCAAGCGGCTCAAACATTACCAAAAACTGCAGCGACAAGTGTTACAGTGTGGTGGAAGGCCCTGTGTAAACATAGAATGGTCATCTGTTACTTATTGCTAAATGTGGGTTTTAAATTGGTACTAATGGTGTGTAAACCACTCTTGCTTCTTTCTGCGCCTCTCTTACCTCTCTCTCTGCATTTCTGTTGCTTCTTTCTGCAACCATCATGCCTCTTTCACACCACTATTCCCTCTTTCTACACCCCTCTTCCCTCTTTCTGCACCTCTCTTGTTTCTTTCTGTATCCCTCTTGCATCCTTCTCCACCCCACTCCTCCCTTACTACAGTTCTGCTGCTTTTTTATGCACTTCTCTTACTTGTTTCTGTACCTCTCTTGCATCTTCCTGTACCTCTGTTGGTTCTTTCTGCACTTCTCTTCCTTCTTGCTGCACTTCTCCTGCCTTTTTCTGATCCTCTCTTGCCTCTTCTACCTTTTTCTGTACTGCTCTTGCTTGTTTTTTACCTCTGTTGGTTCTTTCTGCACTGCTCTTGCTTCTTTCTACACCTCACTTTCCTCTTTCTATACTTATCTTGCTTCTTTCTATACCTCTTATGCTTCTTTCAGCAATTCTTTTGCCTCTTTCTGCACTTCTCTTGCTTCTTTCTGCACCTCACTTGCTTCTTTCTGCATTTCTTCTGCCTCTTTCTGTACCTCTCTTGCCTCTTTGTGTACCTCTCCTACCTCTTTCTGCACTCCTCTTGCCTATTTCAGCACCTCTGTTGCTTCTTTCTGCACTTCTCTCCCTTCTTTCTGCACCCCCTGCCTCTTTCTGTACCTCTCTTGCCTCTTTGTGCTCCTCCCCTATCTCTTTCTGCACACCTCTTGCCTCTTTTTGCACCTCTGCTGGTTCTTTCTGCACTGCTCTTGCTTGTTCCTGCACCTCTCTTGCGTCTTTCTGCACCTCTGTTGCCTTTTTCTGCACATCACATGCTTCTTTCTGCACTCCTCCTGCCTCTTTCTGGACTTCTCTTGCTTCTTTCTGCACCCTTCTTCCCCTTTTTACATCCCTCTTGCCTCTTTCTGCTGGTCTCTTGCCATTTTCTGCACTTCTCTTGCCTCTTTCTGTACCCCACTTGCCTCGTTCTGTACTTCTCTTGCTTCTTTCCACACCTCTGTTGCTTCTTTCAGCAATTCTCTTGCCTCTTTCTGCACTTCTTTTGCTTTGTTCTGCACCACTCTTGCCTCTTTCTGCACCCCTCTTTTTTCTTTCTGCATCTCTCTTGCCTCTTTCTGTACCCCTGTTCCCTTTTTCTTCCCATTTCCTGCCTGTTTCTGTACCTCTCTTGCCTCTTTCTGTAACTCTGTTGGTTCTTTCTGCACTTCTCTTTCTCTTTCTGCACCCTTTGTGCCACTTTCAGCACCTCTGTTGCTTCTTTCTGCACTTCTCTTTTTTCTTTCTGCATTGCTCCTGCCTCTTTCAGTACCTTTTTGCCTCTTTGTACACCTCTTCTACCCTTTTCTGCAATGCTCTTGTATCTTTTTGTACCTCTGTCGGTTCTTTATGCACTTCTATTGCTTCTTTCTGCACATAACTTGCCTCTTTCTACATTTCTCTTGCTCCTTTCTATACCCCTGTTACTTCTTTCAGCAATAGTTTTGCCTCTTTTTGACTTCTCTTCCTTCTTTCTGCCCTCCTCCTGCCTCTTTCCGTACCTCTCCTGCCTCTTTGTGTATCTCTCCTACCTCTTTCTGCACTCCTCTTGACTCTTTCAGCACCTTCGTTGCTTCTTTCTGCACACCACCTGCCTCTTTCTGTATCCCCAGTTGCCTCTTTGTGCACCTCTTCTACATTTTTCTGTACTGCTCTTGCTTCTTTTTGATCCTCTGTTGGTTCTTTCTGCACTGCTCTTGCTTCTTTCTGCACCTCACTTGCATCTTTCTGCACTTCTCTTGCTACTTTCTACACCTCTCTTGCCTCTTTGTGCACCTCTGCAACTGCTTTCTGCACCCCTCTTGCCTCTTTTTGCACCTCTGTTGGTTCTTTATGCACTGCTCATTCTTCTTTATGCACTGCTCTTGCTTCTTTCTGCCCTGCTCTTGCCTCTTTCTGTATCCCTCTGTTCTCTTTCTGTACCTCACTTGCCTCTTTAAGCACTTCTCTTGCTTCTTTCTACACCTCTGTTACTTCTTTCAGCAATTCTCTTGCCTCTTTCTGCACTTCTCTTGCTTGTTCCTGCACCTCTCTTTAATCTTTTAATCTTTATTAGGCCGTCAGACATAGATACAGATAAAACAAAAATGAAATAAACATACAATTAACCACTATGCCTTAAGTCCTCTTTTTCATTATTATTATAGCATCCCCCCCCAACATTTTCCGGTGGATCTCAACAAAACAAGGTACCGAGGACAGATACAAACATAAACCAATAAAAAAAAAAAACTATCAAGCTGAGCATTATTAATCCTGATTCAACCACTTAATAAGAGTTCTCCAAATCTGTTCTCCCTCCCTCCGAACCCTATTTCCTCTTTTCCTATAAACAGAAATTTCCCAATTAAACACAGATAAAAATGTGCTACACCATACATGTATCGTCAGGGGGACCGAGTCCAGCCATACCATGGCTAAACAAAGTCGTAACACAGCCATTGCTACGAAAAGCATTTTTCGATCTGATTCGGGCATATTTTGGATGGAAACACCTAACATGATAACCTGTTAGATCATCACTTCTTTTTTCATTTACTATTTTATATATGGACGAAATTGATGCTTGGCTTCCATTAATCAGTTCGATTAACGGAATATGTGTCCAAGTAATAGTCCTTCTACAAAGAAAATCTCTAATCTGTAAATATTAAAAAAATTGTTTGTTCTCGATTCCATATTTCTGTTTTATAGCCTTGAACGTCATAATACTAGTATCCAATATAATATCTCCTAAAAATTTAACCCCGTTAGCTATCCACTCTTTAAAATAGGCATCACAAAAGATTTCTGGACAGAGAGTGTTCCTTACGAAAGGAGAGTATATGTGAAACCGTCTGATTCAACACAATTTACGGACCGCCGTCCAGACTCGAAAGGCACTAAGCAAAACCTTAAACCTCGCCCTTTTTAAATACGCAAAGTCTATATGACAAAACAAAAGTCCCCTAGCCTCTGCTCCGTAGATTGAATAATATATTGACTTATCGGGACGGTCCCAAATTCCTTCATCCAATAATTCTCCTATTTGTTTTAATGTAATAGCCCAGTAATAGTTTTGAAAATTAGATAATGCCCACCCTCCCCTGTCTCTAGGCAGAGTCATAAATTTAAGAGCCCTTCTCAGGCGTTTCCCTGCCCACAGAAACCAAGATACAATCCGATCTAGCTTTTTAAACCAGGTTTGGTCTATCAGCAAGGGGATAGCTCTAAAACAGTGTAGAACCTTAGGGAGGAGAATCATTTTGATGACATTGCATCTACCCATCATCGTCAACTGCAAATTGTTCATTCGGTGGGCATCCGTTTCTAGTTTATGTAAGAGTGGCTTTAAATTGATCTCCACAATATCCTCGGGTTTTGAACTAATTTCTATGACTAGATATTTGGCATTTTTCACTATCCGATGATCCACAAAACTAGTTCTTTCATTACAAATTATTTGGGTTTTTCCTTAGTTTAGATGGTAACCAGAAATCTTGCCAAACTGTAATGTTAAAGTTTTAATTTCTTGTAGGGCTAGCTGCGGGGAACGAAGCAGGATCGCTAAATCATCAGCGTAGCCTAAAATTTTTGTGTCCCCACCTTTAGCTTGCATGGGTTGAATTATTGGTTCATACATTATTTTCCAGATTAAGGGATCGATGTAAATAGCAAATAGCAGCGGGGAACAAGGGCACCCCTGCTTTGCTCCTCGCAATATATTTATTGTTCCCGATTGAGCCCCCATCACCGATACTTGAGCAGTTGGTTGTTCATACATACTTTGAATGGCTCAAATATATTTCTCCCCTAAACCATAGTGCTTCAGAGAAGCCCATAAAAAAGGCCAGGAGACCCTATCAAAGGCTTTTTCCACATCTAGCAGGATTAAAGTCATAGGGTCTCCTGTACCCTTAGTGTAATCGAACAGCGTGATAGTTCGATGTATGTAATCGATTGTTTCTCGCCCTGGGACAAAGCCATGTTTTTGCGGGGAAACCATTTTTTTAATAACCACTGCCAGTCGGTTAGCAAATATCTTTGAATAGGTTTTTATATCGCTGTTAATTAGCGTAATTGGCCTATACAAACCAGTATCTGTTGCTATCTTTCCTTTCTTTAGAAATGCAACTATCCTAGCCATCCGCCAAGATTCAGGGGGCTTACCCCCTCTCTGAACCACTCTAAACATCTCTAACATAATAGGGGCAAGCTGAAGTTGAAAGACCTTATAAAATTCTCCAGGTAACAAATCTGGACCTACCGCCTTGCCAGATGGAAGAGAGCCTATAGCTAAAGATAGATCTTCAGGATTAATCACAGCTTCGAGCACATTCTGGTCGTCAGATGATAATAAATCTACCTCAATCTCCCTAAGGTATTTTTGTATTGCCGCCTGTGCCTCATAGTTATCTCTAAGATCTTCAGAATATAGTTTTTGATAAAATTTCTGAAAAGCCAGTAAAATTGCCCTTTCATCAGTGACCAGCCCAACATCCGGATCCATAATACTGGCAATCCGGGAAGTGACCACTTTTTCTCTAGTCCTTATTGCCAACATGTGACCTGCTCTTTCGCTATTTTCATATAGCTTAGATTGAAAGGCTAAATATTTGCTAGAAGATTTTGATAGAGAAATTTCAGTTATGGCGGATTTAGCAATTATTATCCTATTTTGTGCTATTTCAGTATCCCCACCCCCGATAAATCCCTAACAAGGCTGCTTTAGGCATTTTCTAATATTCTATATAACTCCTGTACTTTTACCTTCTCTTTTTTCTGACTCTCCCACCCATACTGAGTGGTCTTGCCCCTGATCCCGGCTTTAAGCGTGTCCCACACATTCTGTATGTTTGTGCTACCAATATTTTCATTCAGAAATCTGGTTATCCATCTTGCCATACATTCAATATACACCTTGTCTCTCAGCAGACCCCGATTAAAAGTCCATCTATCTTGTTTTTCCCCCCTAGATTGTATATTAACCTCTAGTACCAACAGTTTATGATCGGACATTACTCTAGGGTATTTCGTTATTCTAGCACCCGGTGTCAAACTTTGAGAAATAAAAAAATAATCTAGCCTAGAGTGAATTTTATGCGGTGCTGAGAAGTACGTGTACCCAGGCTCATTTCTCCTACCAAAAGTCCACATATCAATCAAACCGTGTAATTCTTTCATTCGAGCCAAAGACTTAAAAAATGTTGGTTTCCGTCCAACATATTCTATATCTGAGTGATTAGCCACTTCACTGGCTATATTGATATTAAAATCACCACATAATATGATCGGAGCGCCCCAACCAACCAACTCTAAATTAAGACAGTTAAAGAGTTCCGGGTCATCTAATACAGGACAATAAATGGAACACAGTGTGAATACTTTATTATGAATATTGCCCTGTATAATAGCCCATCTACCATATTTATCAGCAGAAGAGCGAGCTATATTAACCAGATCCGACGTGCCAGTATTGCAACCCCTTTAGTTTTGGCTTCCAGCTTTGTCCTGGAGATTAATTCAAATCCTTAAAATTCCAAGAGTTTATTCCGGCTAGCTTCGGTATGGGTCTCCTGAAGACAGATAATATCTGCCTTCAAGTATCGGACATCTCCTCTCACCCTACGCCGTTTTACTGGGTAATTTAGCCCGCAAATATTGATAGAGGCTATCCTAATGCATGCCATCTTCTATAAACATCAATTCCTTACAGAAAACCAGAGTCATCAAAAAAGATACCCCCTATCCAAACCATCCTCTTACCCACAAACTGCCCAGCTATCAGATCTAACCTTCCCTTTCTCTAAAATGGATCCACCACCCCTGTCCCCCCCCACCCCCACACCCTCCATTAAGGCAAAAAATGTCCTCAGACCCTTGCGATGTCTCCCGCATTCTTGAGTGTTGCCCTGTCACCCCCCCCCAACCCAGAGAAAAAAGAAAAAAAAAGGGAGAAAACAAAAGAAGCCTTTAGAACAAAAGAAATCCGACCCTATTAGGATCAGAAAAAGCCTTCAAATGAGGGAGCCCAAAAGAAGTACCCCCTAACCCTCGAATCCCACCTTCTCTTCTAACTTTCCCAAAATTAATATTACTACATCAAAAACAATGAGAGAAATGAGAAAAATTTAAAAAAACAGGCCCCCCAAGCGAATCACTAATATATCCAGCAGGCTATAAACACTGCATACAAAGCTTGAGTCTATTAGCCAGCAGTTAGTTCCTTCAAATAGCTTTCAGCTTGAATTTCAGAAGTAAACACCCCAATCTTCCCTTGGTGTATAACCTTCAGGCGTGCAGGGTTCATCAAATAGACCTCACATCCCTTTTTTGGAAGGGGCTAATCAGCTGACGGAGCAGCCATCTCCTCTCCACTGTTGCGTGACAAAAATCAGGCCGCACAAAGAAAGTCTGGCCCTCAGCTGATTTCCTGGCGTCTGGTCGTGCCTTTTCAAATATGGCCTGTCTCAGCAAAAAATTGCCAAAATAAATTAAAATCGCTCTGGGTTTAGAGTCAGAACCTGGATTTTTTGTCATCATTAGGGGGAATCGGTGAACTCTCTGGATCTTGGTTTCCCAACACCAATATGCTAGTACTGGAAATGCAGACTTAAACAATCTCAATACAAACCCTGTTACATCATCCCCCTCTGCTTTTTCATCAATCCCTAAAAGGCGTAGATTGTTCCTGCACTGTCTATTTTCAGAGTCTTCCAACTTCCACATTATGTCCGCAAACCTTTCATCATTAGCAGTTGTCTTTAATTCAGCATTTTCTAACCCAGCCTCCAAACCAACAATTCGTTCCTCGAGGGCAGTTGTTCTAGCGACGACCTCAGAACAGACTTTGGTATTTTTGCGGATCGCCCCTTGAATTTTCTTAGTTGCCAGCTGCGCTCTTTTATGCTCCTGACGTGCTTCAATTTGCATAGCTTTAAGCGTGGAATATATCAGACTAATTGAGGGAGGTGAGTTGGATTTACTGCCGGGGTTCCCTAGATCATCTTCCTGCACTCCCAGCCCACCTGTCCCTGCTAGACTGGTTGTGGAGTAATCCCACTGGAGGTTGTCACTTGCCTCAGAGCAAGCAGTCTCACATCGTCCAAGACTAGCAGAGGGTTTCTTCCTGGTTTTAGTATGCCGATGAGTGGCCTTTCTTAGGGAATCCGCGGTGGTTGGGGGACTTCCACTATCCTCTCCAGTCTTATCATCATCTGTATTATCCATATCTGTGCTATTGTCCATATCGGATTCCTCTGCAAGTGAAAAAAAGCTCTCTCCATCCTGTGTATCTGGTATACCACCAGTACCAGTTCCAATACCTGGTGTGCCCCCAACCGGGTTCTGATAAACAGAGGTAGCTTCAATATCGGTCTCCTTCTCTTGTAATCACTTCTCAATGTTCCCCTCAGCCCCTCCTGCGGCAACATTTAAAGAGTTCACCATCTCAGAACTCCTTGCAGTTAAAGTTATATCAGTAGTACCTGTCTCTGACTTGTTCAATTAATTTCTACCAGCCTTATCAGTAACATTGATTTGTTCAGGCACATTAACTGCATTAATTAGACTTGTTACATTTGTTATGCTATGAGGGGGTTTTACCACCGATTTTGTTCCGGTGGGTTTACCAGAGAACATCCCCAGGACAGTTAGTGTTTTTCCTCGCCCAACGCCATCAGTGGTTTGTAGAACACCCCCCGGCAATCTATTGTTCCTGCTGGCAGCCTCGTCGTTCATTATACAGGGGGAGTATGTTGCTTCCACACACTTCACCTTACTCGCATTCATTTTCTTCTAGCTTTCCGCCGTTACTCTTGAGCAGTGCTTAGCAGCTGCTTTCTCCCATTTCTCATCACCAGTCAGGAGCTTCCCCTCCACCTCCTTACAAACCGGCATCTTCTATGCTTCTGCCGCCATCGCTGCCGATTTAGTGTTGAGGACGGGTAAGTTTCCATTCTTGCGAGATGGCATACCGAGTTTCCGTCTGCCGTTTGCGTCCTGCCCAGCCTTTCCCGCAGACCACACCCGCCACGTCCACAGCTGAGCGCGGCTGCGGAGATCAGTTACTGCAAGCCGGACTAAACAAATCCACGGTTTTGATTCTCCAGTTCGCCGAACATTTAGTTTTTTAGTCTGCTTTTAATCCGCTTCTCAAAGGCTTATCTTTATAACATCATGTTAAGTTTTTCCAGAGATTTGTCTCCCATAATCGTTTTGAAAATCAACAGCAGTCGGGGGAGTGACACCCGCTCAGGTCACACAGCCACCATCTTGCCTCAGCCAAACCTGCTTTCTAATGATGCAAGGATAGAGTCCATGTATGGTACATAGATAGACTGCCAATAGTATTCTTCCACAGAAGAGGAACCGAAATTAGAACTAAATAATTGCTGGCCACACTGTATTAGAACGCAAAGTTCGATGTTCAATTTTCCTGCCATTGTTTGAACATTTGAAAGTGTTTCCTAATATTGCTGTTCTGCTTTTTGTCTGTGATCATAGAGCACAGTCAGACGTTCTTGCACTTGATTACACAACTTGAGGAGAGCATGGCTTACAGATTCCAATCTTGATGAGTATTTGAAATGATGGTCAAGCAAAAGAGAAAGCTCACTGTTCTTGAGGAACAGTCCAATGTATATGCATCTTGACATGTTGTCCTTGATGCTGTAGTGACCAGTAAGCTAATTGCTTAAAAATCTCTTCAAAGTTTGAGCAAAAAATTCTAATGCTCTTAAATTTTGCTGTACACTGTGTTTCACTCAGCAATGGCACATCAGGAATAAGAGATCTTCTTTTTGGACTCTCACGGAAAAAGTTGTTGATGACTGTCACTATGCCAATAGAATTACATATATCAGGAACAGCATTCGGGTCATTAACAACCAAATTAAATTTATGTCCAGCACAGTGAACAAAAGCTGCTTTAGGATATTTTTTCTTTATTATGGCTTGAATGCCACCTTCCTTTCCTGCCATTGTAAAGCTCCATTATATCCTTGGCCATGGAGTTTTTCTAAGTTTAATCAAAATTTAGAACATGTATCCATAATCATATTTGCAATTAAGATAACATCCATTTCTTTTACGGTTTCAATTCCCAGGAATTCTTCCCTGATGACAGCTACACTGCTGCTTGTTGTGTCTACAAAATGTACTCCAAGTGACATCTTTTCTTTATGGATATGACAGCACTTTCATCAGCAATGATTGGAAATCCATTTGACATATTGACTAAGGATACTAGATTTTCTCTTAATGTTTCTTCAAATGATGTAATAAATTCATTTTCAACTCAAACTGATGTATAACGTGCATTTACTGGTGCATTTTCCAGATGGTTCTTTAGGATCACATCTCCTGCTAAATTGATACAGACTTTGCACATTTCTGTTGTACTTTTTCCACCACGTAAAACAATGTCATGTATGCCACAAAATAAGATAGTGGACAAAATTGGAAATAACCTTTTGTGATTTTCTTCAACTTGCCTTTTCACAGTGCTCTCTATTTGGGAAACAATATTTGTTTCCGGGTAATTTTTTATTGCCAAAAAGTGAGCTGCATTCATTTGTGCGTTTTAATGCCAAGATGATGAAACATGGTTGCCTGCACTGTTATGGAAGTCTTTGTATTTAGTGAAAGGTGTAGTTATGAATGCTCCCTGTGTCCCACGATGAATTGGCTGTGGAGAAACTGTGCAGAAACAGTGTGGTCCATCTGAATCCTTCTTCAAGTCATACTTTTCTGGTGGGGTAAATGTATTTAATAGTTAGTAGATTGTATTTGAAATCATTTGTTAGTTTTTTTGATTAATTAAAATATAATCCAATGTCATTTACAGGAGGAAAGCATCAACATGGTTACAATCGGTTAGAGCTGAAACTGGACCTGCAGAACTGCTTGTGCTTGGTTCTTCTGCCTCCTGTTCACCATGGCTAGATTATTTTCTTGCTTCCCTATAAGATTCTAAGTCATCCAATTTTTGTTTTGAAACACATTTGCAGATATCAATTTCTAAAAAGAAATGGGTATCATTAAATTGTCTGCTAATCACCAGGCTGTATTCAATAAACTGTGAGTTGTAGATGTGCTGCAGATAATTTAAATAATCCTCTAAATTTTTCCTGCAAGGGGAACCAAGCCTTACTTGTCCGACGTTATTTAACATCTATGTTACTCGCTTGCTGGGCTATTGAGGAAATTAGGTTTTATTCCGATCTCCTATGCCGATGACACCCAACTTCTTCTCTCCTTTGATAAATCCAACCCCAATATTCAGACCACCTTTTCGGAGGGTATGAAAGTCATTGCGCTCTGGATGAGAGAAAACTTCCTGCAGCTTAATGCAGAAAAATCTGAAACAATGCTGTTTGGAGAAGCTGCATCGAGATGGTCCCCCAGTTAGTGGCCAGAGGAATTAGGATCTGCCCCATCCCCTAAACAGGTGAGGAAGAATTTAGGAGTGCGGATAGACCATAAACGTACTCTGGAAGAGCACGTTACCACTACTGCGGGGCCTGCTATCACTTCGAAGGGTCTTTCCCCTCTTGCCACTCTCCACACCGAAAACCGTGATCCAGGCTTTGATCCTAAGCCGCCTGGACTACTGTAATGCTTTGCTGATTTCAGATAAGGAAACTTGCCTAAATAAATTACAAGTAGTCCAGAACACGGCGGCCCGCTTGGTGAACAATGCTCTCCCAGAACTGTCTCTCTTCCTTTCCTCCAAAAACGACACTGGCTTCCGGTGCGAAAGAGAATTAAATTCAAGATCTGTTGTATGGTATACAAATCCCTGAACAACTTGGGCCCCAGTTATCTGACAGATAAGCTGGTCAGATATATATCATCTAGGCCCCTTCGGTCCTGTTCCAAAGCTCTCCTTCATATCCAGTGTTTCAAACAAGCCTGCATGGGTGGTAAAGCTTTCTCCCACCTTGTCCCACTTGATTAGAACCAACTTCCTAGCCACTTGAGTCAATGCACAAACTTCCTGGTTTTCAGAAAGCTGCTGAAAACAACGCTGTTCTGATCCATCTTCCCCTGGTTGGTACTGTCAGTCAGAGCGCGTAGATACCCCGGTTGGGGTGATTCAGGTGCTTTACAAATTAAATTAAATTAAATTAAATAATGCATAGTTATATTGGTAAAATGAGATTTGTAAACTTCAGACGACTCAAGTACAATGCACTATTCATTGAATACATACCACTATATGCAGTAATAGAAACTTGAGAAAGGAAAAGTCTATGTGTGTGGTGGGTATTTATACACACACATGTGGGCGCGTGCACACAGACACCACACACACACAAACAATATATACTGTAGTATCAGATTTCTCTTTCCAAAGCACCAAATTGCACTCACATCAGTTGCCACAGGATTAGATTGCACCCACAGCACCATATTGCACCCAAAGCACTTGCCACAGCACCAGCTATAAACCCCCATCACTAGATGTATCCCCCCCATGGCACAAGATATAAGCCCACTCCTTACTTTTGATCGGTTTGTTACTGCTTTCTCCTTCCTATCTTCCCATTTTTCTGAGCACCTTCTCCTGCTTTTGCCTCATTTTGTTCTGCTTTCTCCTCCTTCCCGATCCCATTTTTCGGAGTGCTTTCTCCTGCTTTTACCTTGATTTTACTGCTTTCTCCCTCCTCTCCCATGTGTTTCTGAGTGCATTCTCCTGCTTTTGACTCGTTTTTTCACTGCCTTCTCCTTCCTTTCCCATTTTTCTGAGTGCTTTCTCCTGTTTTACCTTGTTTTTTACTGCTTTCTCCTTCCTCTCCCCTGTGTTTCTGAGTGCATTCTCCTGCTTTGACTCGTTTTTTTACTGCTTTCTCCTTCATTCCCCTGTTTTTCTGAGTGCTATCTCCTGCTTTTGCCTAATTTTTGTACTGCTTCCTTCTCCTTCCTATCCCTTGTTTTTCTGAGTGCTTTCTCCTGCTTTTACCTTGTTTTTGTACTGCTTTCTCCTTCCTCTCCCCTGTGTTTCAGAGTGCATTCTCCTGCTTTTGACTAGTTTTTTACTGCTTTCTCCTTCCTTCCCCTGTTTTTCTGAGTGTGCTTTCTCCTGCTTTTGCTTCGTTATTTACTACCTTCCCCTTCCTTTCCCATTTTTCTAAGTGCTTTCTCCTGCATTTGCCCCGTTTTTTACTGCTTTCTCCTTCATTTACCCCTTTTTCTAAGTGCTTTCTCCTTATTTTGCCTCTTTATTACCTTTCTTTTTCCTTTCCTTCATTTTTCTGAGTGCTTTCCCTCGTTTTTCACTGCTTTTCATTATTTTTTCCTCAACCGCACAGAGTATTGTTTCTAAACTGCTCAACCTCCCACAAAAAAGCTGAAAGTACAAAAAAATAAAAGAAACACCATGACGAGACAAATGCTGTCCGCTACATACACATATAACTTTTTAGGTCTCGGCTAGCGTAGGCTGCGCATGCGCAGTCTTGCTAGCGAGATCTTATGTCTCAGAATAGGGAGGCTTAAACCCGCCCCTCTTCTCCATTGGCTGGCTCCCTAAACGGCAGCCAGACATTGGAGAAGAGGTTTCTGTGACGTCATTTTTGGAAGCTAAGCCCCATCCTTTTCGGATTGAGGGGCGTGTTTTTTATGTTTCTTTCTCTCGGAAAAACACGCCCCCCAGTCTGAAAAGGACAGGGCTTACCGAGTCTACTGCCACTGCATCGTACCACACGTATTTCTCAAATGTAATGGATCCTTCTCGTATGTGTTAGGATGCAAAAATACAGCAGGCTGGGGAAAGAAGCAGTCTGTGCAAAAAACAATATTACTATGTTCACGGATTTACTGCGGCGACGCATGTTCGGGCGATGGGGCCTAGAGTCTTGCGATACTGTTGTGTTGAATGGGTCTATGTCCCGTTGCCGGATGATGGGGTCCGGCACAGGTACCGCAGGTAGTCCAGGAGTTAAGGGGCTGCTGTGTGAGTGTGCGCCGCTGAGAGTGGAGGACCTTGCCTGGCTCTGGGTAGCTGGATGATGAGAGGGAAGCCGAGACTGTTACCAGAGGACAAGCTGCTTCCAGCGAGGCTGACGGGAGGCGGACCGGGGAGGAGCCTCGCGCACGGGGCTGGACTGATGCACACAGGCAGGCAGCCCTGACGAGAAGAGAGCAGGCTTCGCCCGCAGGCTATAGGGACCCGGGCGCGCGCTGTCCTCCCGACAACTTTCCCGGACTTTAGCACCGGCGCTCTCTGTATGTATTTGAGCCCTTCGTTTTTTTGGGATTGACTGCAGCCGTGGCGTAGGGAATGGAAAGCGTGGTGCAGAGGAGTGGCTGCGGCGGGCAGGGACGCTGGTGCCCAGCATAGCAGTGAGGAATGCAGTCAGCCCCCAGGGCAGACAAGAGAACTGCAGTGATCCAGGGACCTCCGGGAGCTCCGCAGCACTGCATTGTAAGTACGTAGCGAGAGGTGCCCGGCCCCTGGCGTTGGGTTTTGCCACAAAATGTACCCATTTGTTCCATACGAGTTTCTTTTCCTACCCGGAGGCTAGTCCGGGACAAAAAAGTGAAGCTGCTGCCGAGTTGCTGAGGGCAGGCATTTTCCCCTTGTTTACCTACTGGAATGTGCGTCCCCTGGGTCTCGTACTTTGCAGTGTTGTGTTCAGCAAAGCTGCCAGTCTCTGCTCCCCTGTTCGGTCTTTTTTGGTGTTATTTGTTTTCGTGAGTTCTCCCCTGTGATGACAGGAAATCCTGTTTTTTTCCCAAACAGGAAAGAACTGGATGCAGAAACTATGTGTGTGCACGATGAGGCACGATGACTGGTCGGGGGTGGAGAGCGGTCATCTTGAACACCTCAGTGGTTTTCTCTGGAGCTGTGTGCTCAGGCTGGCGTTGGAAAAGATCTGCGAACAATGTTGTGAATCGTCTTTGTTGACTTTTTAGACAGTTGGCAAGTACCCATTGTCGCCCTTTCTTTGCAGAAGACAGCAACAAAAGTAGAATTATCATTGATCCTGTCGGGCAGGGTTTGTTTGCATTTCTTCTTTTTTTACATAAAATAATCCGTGTTATTCCAGTTTGAGCGATGCGATTTGATTAGCAGATGCGCTGAATCAGCACGGCTGCTGTGACTAAGCCAGGCACATTCAGTACCACGGGAGAGGCAGTATGTACCGGTGTGTGCCACAGAAAGCAACGGTCCAGTTAGTGTAGCGCTTAATGCTGATGTTAGCCAGATTCTAAGTGCTCAAATGATGGCAGAGGGTGTATCCAGAGTCACACACAACACTTAAGTAACGGGCGGTGCTTTGCTGTAGTATACGAGCATGGTCTTTGCGGAACCCCAAAACAACACAAGATTTGGGGCTGTTTAATTTGAGAGTCGTAACAAAATTCTCGTCTGGGGATGAATGTCACAAACTTTCTTTGTAAAGCAGGAGGAGAGCACGTCACGGTGTCACTACTTCAAATCACCATCAATGAAAGGGCATGTGAGTCATGATTTCTGTTATAACTTTCAGTGCTTTAGCTCCAGACATTACAGATCGCTACTACTAATGCCATTACCAGTGCAGCGTTGAATGCTGTCATTACTACTACCACTACTACTAGGAGTATAGATCACATGCACTAATATCACTAGTACCACCTCTGGTACTATCATGACTGCACTTCTACTCCCACTACAACTGCAACTTCTTCCACTAAACCTGCTACTGTTGTTACTACTACCAATGATACTACTACCAAAGCTACACCCGCTGCTGCTACTATAGTTACACCTGTAACTATAATTTCTACTACTGCTTCTACTACCACCGACGAAACTAGTACTAGTTTTACACCTATTACTTACTAACACTACTACTGCTTTTATCACTACTGCTGCAGCTAATACTACTACTAGTAACGTCGGGTCATAACCGATGTGAAGCTTCCCATCAGGAATAGGTGTGTGGCTCTGTGTGTGTGTGTGGCTCTGTGTGTGTGTGGGTGGCTCTGTGTGTGTGGGTCTCTGTGTGTGTGTGTGTATGTGGGGGGCTTTCTGTGTGTGTTTTTTGGGTTGCTCTGTGTGTGTGTGGGGGGGCTCTCTGTGTGTGTGGGGGGCTCTGTGTGTGTGTGTGTGAGAGTGGGGGCTCTGTGTGTGTGTGTGTGTGGCTCTGTGTGTGTGTGGGGGGTCTCTCTCTGTGTGTGTGGGGCTCTCTGTGTGTGTGAGTCTGCAGCATGCCGGTGCAAGTCTCTCGTACTTCAGTGTGTCTGGATGTGGCTTGCTGTGCCTGGAGTGTGAGAGACAGCATTGTGTGTAAGAAAGACAGCAGTGTGTGTGAGAGAAACAGCAGTGTGTGTGAGAGAGACAGCAGTGTGAGAGACAGCAGTGTGTGTTCTAGGGAGAGACAGCAGTGTGAGAGAAACAGCAGTGTGAGCGACAGCAGTGTGACAGACCTTTTATTTATGTCACTCTCTACTATTAATCACTGCAATACTCTCTACTACTCTCTAATGATTACCTATTGCCATTGTAAATGACAATACCATATATTTATCGGTTAAAAAAAAAAACAATAAATGAAAAAAATGACGTTTGCAATGCCAATAGCTCTAACTTTAACAAAGATGAGACCTTTGCATTGTAAATGCTTGTGCTTTTATTGCTCGTGGGAGGTAGGGTGGGATGGGAGGCAAAATGGAAGAAAAGAGGAGGCAACATGGGGTTCCAAGGCTACAAGCAGCAGGGCTGGTCAGGGCCAAAAAGCTCTGTGAGCCACAGTGAACATGAATGAGGACTGTACAGAGTGCTGCTGGCTGCTGTAGCCACAACACACGCTGCTACTTATTCTTCTGTCTATCTCTGACTGACTGAGGCACGAGCCTGCACACTCTGCTGAGGCTGAGGAACTTCTGGAGGTCGGACGCAGAGTGGTCCGAAATCGGGACACACAAGGCTTCTGCACGGTAGGAGGGACCCGCATCAATTCAATCGCACTGTCATTTGTAGCGCTCATCTACCATTGAGAGTAGTAGCTGCCTTCTACACCAAGGCAGAGACCCACCTGGACTGTTTTTGGCACCATAGTCATGCAGCGTAACACTACGGCAGCCGTAGTATTACGCTGCACTTTCTATACCCACCAGCCAGTGACTCATGGCGCGTGGGGACTTTTCCCCTGCATAAATGAGATAACTGTAGCACATTTGTGCGGGAAATCTCCAAATCTGAATATCTCGAGTGATAAAATCTAGGGGTGGGGGGTGTAAGTGCCCCCCAGCCCCCCGTGGATGGCCATGGAAGATGGGTCTACAGACATGGGGATTACACAAGCAAAGGGTACGACAGGAGTAAAAGAAAATGTGAGGCGCCATGTTGGAGTGCAACTGCACATTCTGGGTATATAGAGGAGTTGAGGTGAGACTGCAAACAGGGAACCAGAATAAAGATAGGGTGCATGGTCGCTGCTTGGGAGAGTAGTGGTAAAATTGTGTGGTACTGGAAGGGTTTTAGGGCAGGGTTACACTCCAGCTTGATGATAAGATGAGATAAGCAGAACAATTCTGCTCGGTGGCGGGGAGAAAAATATGGAGGAGAAGGAGGAACAAATGAGAAGGCTGATGAAAGAGAGCAGGGGTAGGAAGGAACCACATTTAACAGACTCAGAAGCCATGACCAGCCTAACTGTACCAAAAGAACCCACTGTCTGGAGAGTGCTAGACACCTGGAACAGCATAAATACTAAAATCAACAGGAAGCTGATGGGGAACTCAAAACCTGAGAGAGGGGTGCTTAGGTAGCTGTAAACAAAGTGTGGAATGGCAGGACGAAGCTGATAACGACACAAATGAGGAAACATCAAATGTTTTTTAAAAATTGGTGAGACACCTGAAATAAACACCTGAAGGACCGAAGATGGGGCAGCAGATCAGAATAAGGATGGGAGCTGGAGAAGAACAAAGGGGAGGGAAGAATGCGGAAATAAGGTTCCACCGCAATGGGCATTACCAATAGAGTGAGTAGGCCGATAAAGAGTTTTTCTATGGGTGAGAAACAGGTAGAAAAGGTGGTAGAACTCTTATTGTAAAAGAGACTGTCTGGAAAGAAGAGGCAGTGTGAAGGGAGACCGAAGGCAGTACAAACCATGAAGCAATGAGTATAACAAGGCCATTAGAGTTATCTGTGATGGCGGTCCAGAAAGAGTAAATATAGATGCAGAATTCGTAGAGATCTTTACGCTTCTAGCTAGGAAGATTATGTGCAAAGAAGTATTCATGGAGGAGGACAGGCAAATGATGTGCAGATGGAGGGTGCTCTCAAATGCAAACAGTAAGACATTTGCTTTTACATTTTTGCAAGCAAAACACATGAGAAATAACCTGACAGGAAGATCACATTATTCAAGCACTGGATAGTAATAAACAATTTAGCATAAATAATCGAAGTGAGGGTGCATGTAGTGGGGGTGACAAAGAAGCTAGTGGTGGGTGACTTTAAGAGTAGAGGCCTCACCTGGTTGAGGGTGTGGATGGAACAAAACCCTGACCAGGACTGTGCGGTAAGGGAGGAGATAGGTTTCATAGATAGCTTCAGGATTCCAATAAAGGTTGGAGGAGAAGTAGATGGGTCAAGAATTTAGCATCAATAAGGGGTAAGGCAGACCTGCTGGGTCGTAGGCTAGTAAAATAAATGAGAGAAGATAGAATGATTGGACCATATGAGAGGGTGCCTTTTGAAGGGTTGATGATCGTCTTTTTTGGCATTATACCTGGAAAGGTGAAAGGCAAGTTTAGATTTATACACAACCAATTCTTGTGTGAAAGTGGCATAGTGAACGATATCATAGAGCAAGAACAGTGTGCCATTGTCTCTTCAAATGTGAACAAAGCCACTGGCATGGATATAGGATTAGGCATGGGAACCAAGATGGTAAAGCTTCATCTTCTCCTGGTAAATTCTAACGATTTTTATTTGCTGGGAATGTAATTGTGCACTAAACCAATATCCAAGGGGGAGTAAGTGTTTTGCAACACTTTTCTGGTGTGAGTGATCTAAAAAGGTTTAGTCAAAATGTTATTGATGACTTCTAGTTTGTGAGGTTAGTGGCAGTGTGAAAAGAGGGCTGTTGAAAGAAGTTGAAGAAAAAGAGGGTGAATTGCTTAGAAACTTTGGCTTCTGAAAAGACAGAGGTTCCCACTCCCAGAATGACATTTCTGGGCACTGAGTTTGACTTGGTTTTAATGAAATCATTTCTGCTGAAAATAAAACAAGACTGCAGGAGTTGGTGCACGAGGTGGGAAGAGAGTGTGCTATGAGGAAAACACAATTGCTAGGACACTCAAACTTTGTTTGCAAAATGACTTCATTTTGTAGCACAATGGTTTTGGCCTTGTTGGTGGAATACAGGCCTCACCTAAGGGTGAAGATTTCATGAAGGATTAGAGTAAATCTGCAAATGTGCTAAGGGCTCATGGAGGAATTTAATGAGGTCACAATGTAGATAATTGCATCAGGTACCATCCAGCAGTGGGTTGAAAGTGTTAAAAGATGTACATAGCAACAGGTTTTCTGTTATACCGGAACAGGAAGTAGTGAACATCGGAATGACCTAGCAGTTTGGAAACACAGGAAGTAGAACATAACTTTGCTAGAATGTTTTTGACTTATAATGGCAATGGCAGGCTTCCTATAGCTTACCAAGCAAAGTCCTAAGACTTAGCCAAGCAAAGTGCACACACAGCAAAAGGAAAGAAACTGCCTGGATAGCAATAGGAAAGAGACATATTTTCAGCAGATTTCTAAAAATGTGAGATCAGTAAAGTTTTTCTTTTCAAGAGACTGATAAGAGAAAGATTCCAGCCCCCTGACCCCACTTTTTTAACACTAGGAGCATACATTTCATTTACGTAAGGTCCTCTGCTACAGGGTGTTTGTGGTATTTAGAATGCTCGAAATACAGTGGTGGCGGATAATTTTAGCAGGAAGGGGTGGGCCAAACATGCGCTCGTACACACTCATTCACACCTATGCGTTCACACACGCATGCACACACGTCCACCCATCCACAACACTCACTCACTAATTCATACACTCATACATACACACACACACACCAAACATTAAAAAACATGAAACTTACCTGCACTGCAGCTTAGGAGGGTAGACTCGGAGGTCCCAGGAGGGTTGGGACTGCTGCCTCCTCTCGAAGACTGACCTTATGTCAGCCAATGAGAAGAGGCAGCCATTCCTCTCTCGTCACAGAGTGGGATGGGGCTCATTGAGACTGCTGATCCCACATCACTCTGTCACGAGGTGTCAATAATTAACATTTGGCCCGGGGCACTTCAGGGCTTAACACTGAAGCACCCAGGTCTGAGGCAATCAGTGACTCTCCCCCTCATCATGAGGGGGAGGACCTCAAGGCACTTTTTCCAGGATGAGGAGGTCATACCCATAGGACTGTGAAATGCTTAACCTGCCAAAGTTCAGCTCAAGCAGTCAGACACCTACGCATTTAGCGCATGACTACTTCCTGGCTGCTTGACCTGAACAAGAAGAGTGTCTGTCAGAAAGACCATTGCTCAGTCTGGCAGACACTCTTCCTGTTGGGGTAACAAAGTGGAGGGGCATTGTCCCTCTGCCGATACGGATGGGCTGTGACTGTCAACATTTGGACCTTATCGGTTTATCCATAAGGATAAGGAAATGTCTACAGAAATAACAGCTGCAACCTAAAATTTTGGAACACAGTCGTCCAATATTGGGCAGCACCAAACAGACATCATTCAGCATGACGAAAAGGGAGTTGATAAAGTAGCAACAGTAGTTTTCAAATAGGTTCAGGGGTTATGCAAATGGGTGGACAGGTGGGTGAGGTGAGAACGAGGGATCTGCTAGCATGACTTTTTCATGTATCATCACCCAAGAAAGAAATTTGATAAAATAATGATGTTTACCTGCGGATATGGAGACACTCTATTGTAAAAGGGTTTGGAGATTACATTGTAGAACAGTTATATGGGAAACAGCTTGAATATTATTCTGAGAAAGCTTAGATTCACTGGTCAGGGAGGGTGGTATGATATGGTGGCAACTGTTCCCCAACAGGGGGTTGTTCTTGACCAGTTCGTAACAGATTTTAATGTAGAGTACGATCCATCTTTTTCTGTACGTCCTTTCGTCTCTTTGCTCCACTGAATCCAATAATGAGTTGAGCGCCCATTCTTTAGTATGATCAATCCCCAAGAAAGGAAGGTGCACTCTGATAGAAGTCAGACAGGAAACACACTTATAGTTTTTATTTAGCGTTGTTTGATTAAAACCGGCACACAGCCAACGCTTCTCGTTCCCTAGTGCCACAGGAACTTCGTCAGGGCTTACTAGGAATATCAGGTAATTTCTGATAAACCAAATAATTTCAAAAATAGTCCCTTTGAGATGTGTATAAACACTTATGCAGATTATTCAGTTCAATCAGTGCACGTAATTCTGGATCATGAAACAGTCGTAATAAAAGGTTGACATAGATTCGGTCAAAAGCTCCCAAATATCTGAAAGGGCAGGTTTGCATAATATCTGAAGTAATGTCGCACTCGTCTGTTGATACATGAAACTAGTAGAATTGAAGTGCTTGACCTTGGCCAGCTGTTGTGTGCTTTGTTGTTCTTAGTATGATCAAGGTAAGAATGATAACACTCTTTTGGGGTCCAAGCGATGGAGTGTCTCACATTCTTGGGATGGGTGAGGAAGAGCAAAGAAGGTGAGCAATGTAATGGTTTGGCCAGCTTGGATGGGTGTGTCACCACTTTCAGCAGGAAAGAGGCACATGTTCTCAGAACCAATTATCTGGAAATAATGTGGTGTATGAGGGTGCACAGATAATGCCTGCAGTTCTCTAACCCTCATGGCTGTTGTACTAGCCACTAGTAAGGCAGTTTAGATGGTCAGAAGACGTGAAGTACAGTTGTGCTTTGGTTCAAAAGGTGAGCACATCAACAATGTCAGTACCAGATTCAAATCCGTTTGGGGCATAATGAAAGGTTTTGGAAGGAACACATGGGTAGTCCTTTTAGGAAATGAGTCACAACAGGTGACTTAAACAGAGAGGGCTGATCCGGCAACCACAAGAATGCCAATATGGCTGAAATTTACCCTTTAACTGTGCCCAAAGCAAACCCTTGCTAGGTTAGTGAGAGAACAAACAACAACGCCTCAGATAAAGGTGTAGAAAGGGTATCAATATTTGTGGAGGCAAACCAAGTCACATATTTTCCCCGATGGCAGGTGTATACTGACCCCCCACCACCACCATTTGTGCAACAGCCTTCCCTTGATAAAAGGAAGAAAGGCTTTCAGTGTCAGGCAAATTGCTTTCAAATCAAACAGATTGTATAGATCTCTATCTCTCCCATATAGCCCCCTCAACCAAGGAGTGATGCATCTGTCACTACTGGTGGGGAAGGGAGAGGGGTCGGCCACCTACCTAATCTCGGTTCGCCAGGCATCACTGCAGATTTTTTGCATTTTCCTCTGATATCTGGATCGGGTTAGAGAGATTTCCCTGGTGCTGTGCCCCCTGGGACTTTAGGCCTCCCTGCAGAGCCTACATATGTCATCGGGCATGTGTTACCAGCAGGATGCAGAAGATCATAAGGCCCAGAAGCCTCAGAGTCAGTCTCACCGAAATCCAGGATAGAGGCTGGAACATTGCAATCATAGCCTGAATATCCTGGACTTGCAGCTCTGGAGGATAGACCTGAAACTGCACTGTGTCCAGAGTGCCTCCAATTAAAACGAGTGTCTGAAAGGGAGTCAGGTGTGACTTTGGCATTTTGATAGTGAACCTCAGCAAGCGCAGGAGGTCTGCAGTAGTCCGGAGGTGGGAGATGACTGCCTCAGGCGAGCCCCCCTTCAACCTTCAAATAGGGGAAGACTGGAATCCCTGATCTCTGCAGATGTGCTGCAACCACACCCATCATCTTTGTGAACACCCGAGGGGTGCTGGTGAGGCCAAAAGGGAGCACAGCAAACTGAACGTACTCATGGATCACATTGAACTGCAGGTAACACCTGTGGGCAGGCAGGATGTGAATATGAAAGTAGGCCTCCCGCAAGCCCAGTGCTATTATCCAGTCTCCAGGATCCAGATGTAACCTCAGCCAACATGAGCATCTTGAATTTCTCCTTCTTCAGGAAGAAGTTTTGAGGGCTCAGGTCAAAAATATGATGGAGGCTCCTTCCTTCTTGGGCATCAGCAATTAGTGGGAATACTAACAGTGACTGCCTTCTAATGCAGGCTCTCTCCCTATGGCTCCTTTGGCCAAAAGAGCCTGTACTACCTGACAGAGCAGGGAGAGCTAGTCCTCCGTCAGCCAGTTTGGGGATGGTGGCATGGTGCCAGGGTTTCTAATAAAGGGGTTGAGTAACCCCCTAAATAATCTGAAGTACCCACTACCTGATGTTATGGACTGTGTAACCACAAAACCCAGAGTGTATCTGGAATGAGGGAACCAGAGGCACGGGTACTGGGAGTCAGCAGCCTCCAACATAAATGTTTAAACACAACAGAGCTGTTCCCAGTAGGGGGGTCTAAGTGCAAATGTTTCTTAGTTCGTGAGTGCAGGCATCTCCCAAAAAGTGAAGGACTTGTCTCACACACCACCTGGTGTCATGCTTCATCATAGACCAGTCCTCGCACTCAAAAAACTCGGTTTGATAGAGGGAGGTCATGCATCTGACAACAGGGATGCACTTCTAAACTAAGTGGGGCCCTTACAGAAAAAAGTGAGTTTAAAAAGCCATTACAGATGTCAAATTAAATTTGAATATTGATGGCATCTATATGGTGTTAAAGAAATATAGGGTACTCCTTAGAGGTCCTGGTTCCAACTTGGAGGGTTGAGTTCTGGCCTGCCTCAGAGTCATCTTCATATTGGAGTTGGATATGATGATGGGGTCGGTGCTGCCATGGGGCTTCATCTGCACCGGAAATGATGTAGCTGGAATGGGTTGCGGGGAATGTCTTGTGGTTGGAGTCACTATGGATCCAGAACTGGATCCAGGGAGCCCCACTGGCGCAGAGGGTGGACCCACTGGCAGAAATCTAGTGGGAGCATTCACCGAATCCATGGGGCTCAAAGGCATTGCAGTGGAGTCGGCCAACCCAAAAATGAGGTGCATGGCCTCATAAAATTCACGTAGTTGGGCAGGGATTGCTCCAGCTCCAGGAACCTCAGGGAGACACAGAGTGGACCCAGAGGCAGGTGCCACATGGGAGTGGGCCTAGGGTGACATCATTCCTATGCCTCGTCTGAAGACTTGGACAAGCGCAGTGATTTACCCAATGGCTACGAGCATGATAAAGTAAGAAATCTGCAGCTAGAACTCTCTATCAGATATATTTATTATTAACATGGAAATAATAAAATAGCACTGTACAGCACATTAACTCATCCAATTAAATTCTGTAGTAAATAAAAAATCAAATAAATATTTAACTGAATTTATAAATACTTTCTAAACAACAATTTAAAAAATACACCCTCATGAACAATTTTATCTTTATTTTAAATTTAATAGCCTTATTTAACAGCTAACTGCTGCACACGTAAATAATTTAAAAACATGTTATATTTTTAAAAGAAGTTTAAACATTTCTTTTACTTTGTTTAAATTATGGGCATTATTAAATTTTTTTTAAAACATCACCAATTATATATCATTTTTCATCACTTAAAAAATATGTAATTGTTAAGGTTGAACTAATTTTTTTTTTTAAAACAGATTTTATTTGATAGATTGCACATATATCGCGACCCCCGCATGTCGGAGGTAGCCGCCAAGCAATACAAAGCATCATTGTCATAGCAATCTGTACATCATTTTATACGGCAACAATATCAAACTGAACACAGTGAAATTCCCACCTTCCCACCCCTCCCCCCCATCCCCCCCTTCCCTGGAACCCCCCCCCCCCCCATTGTCACACAACCCCGTTCCCCTTGGTCAACTCTTGGTGCCTCAGGCCAGTATCATCTATACATCCGCAGTTATGGCTCAGCACACATTCCCCACTGTAACCACTCGCTCTACCGGAGGGTCCAGCCAAAAGCCCCTGTAGTCGGCCCACCTCTTCCAAATCCGATAGTGTTTACGCGGGCAACCCCGGGCCTCAAAAATAGGCCGCTCCAAACCCGGGTTAGAGAGATTTCCCTGGTGCTGTGCCCCCTGGGACTTTAGGCCTCCCTGCAGAGCCTACATATGTCATCGGGCATGTGTTACCAGCAGGATGCAGAAGATCATAAGGCTCAGAAGCCTCAGAGTCAGTCTCACCGAAATCCAGGATAGAGGCTGGAACATTGCAATCATAGCCTGAATATCCTGGACTTGCAGCTCTGGAGGATAGACCTGAAACTGCACTGTGTCCAGAGTGCCTCCAATTAAAACGAGTGTCTGAAAGGGAGTCAGGTGTGACTTTGGCATTTTGATAGTGAACCTCAGCAAGCGCAGGAGGTCTGCAGTAGTCCGGAGGTGGGAGATGACTGCCTCAGGCGAGCCCCCCTTCAACATTCAAATAGGGGAAGACTGGAATCCCTGATCTCTGCAGATGTGCTGCAACCACACCCATCATCTTTGTGAACACCCGAGGGGTGCTGGTGAGGCCAAAAGGGAGCACAGCAAACTGAACGTACTCATGGATCACATTGAACTGCAGGTAACACCTGTGGGCAGGCAGGATGTGAATATGAAAGTAGGCCTCCCGCAAGCCCAGTGCTATTATCCAGTCTCCAGGATCCAGATGTAACCTCAGCCAACATGAGCATCTTGAATTTCTCCTTCTTCAGGAAGAAGTTTTGAGGGCTCAGGTCAAAAATATGATGGAGGCTCCTTCCTTCTTGGGCATCAGCAATTAGTGGGAATACTAACAGTGACTGCCTTCTAATGCAGGCTCTCTCCCTATGGCTCCTTTGGCCAAAAGAGCCTGTACTACCTGACAGAGCAGGGAGAGCTAGTCCTCTGTTAGCCAGTTTGGGGATGGTGGCATGGTGCCAGGGTTTCTAATAAAGGGGTTGAGTAACCCCCTAAATAATCTGAAGTACCCACTACCTGATGTTATGGACTGTGTAACCACAAAACCCAGAGTGTATCTGGAATGAGGGAACCAGAGGCACGGGTACTGGGAGTCAGCAGCCTCCAACATAAATGTTTAAACACAACAGAGCTGTTCCCAGTAGGGGGGTCTAAGTGCAAATGTTTCTTAGTTCGTGAGTGCAGGCATCTCCCAAAAAGTGAAGGACTTGTCTCACACACCACCTGGTGTCATGCTTCATCATAGACCAGTCCTCGCACTCAAAAAACTCGGTTTGATAGAGGGAGGTCATGCATCTGACAACAGGGATGCACTTCTAAACTAAGTGGGGGCCCTTACAGAAAAAAGTGAGTTTAAAAAGCCATTACAGATGTCAAATTAAATTTGAATATTGCTGGCATCTATATGGTGTTAAAGAAATATAGGGTACTCCTTAGAGGTCCTGTTTCCAACTTGGATGGTTGAGTTCTGGCCATCCTCAGAGTCATCTTCATATTGGAGTTGGATATGATGACGGGGTCGGTGCTGCCGTGGGGCTTCATCTGCACCGGAAATGATGTAGCTGGAATGGGTTGCGGGGAATGTCTTGTGGTTGGAGTCACTATGGATCCAGAACTGGATCCAGGGAGCCCCACTGGCGCAGAGGGTGGACCCACTGGCAGAAATCTAGTGGGAGCATTCACCGAATCCATGGGGCTCAAAGGCATTGCAGTGGAGTCGGCCAACCCAAAAATGAGGTGCATGGCCTCATAAAATTCACGTAGTTGGGCAGGGATTGCTCCAGCTCCAGGAACCTCAGGGAGACACAGAGTGGACCCAGAGGCAGGTGCCACATGGGAGTGGGCCTAGGGTGACATCATTCCTATGCCTCGTCTGAAGACTTGGACAAGCGCAGTGATTTACCCAATGGCTACGAGCATGATAAAGTAAGAAATCTGCAGCTAGAACTCTCTATCAGATGTATTTATTATTAACATGGAAATAATAAAATAGCACTGTACAGCACATTAACTCATCCAATTAAATTCTGTAGTAAATAATAAAATCAAATAAATATTTAACTGAATTTATAAATACTTTCTAAACAACAATTTAAAAAATACACCCTCATGAACAATTTTATCTTTATTTTAAATTTAATAGCCTTATTTACCAGCTAACTGCTGCACACGTAAATGATTTAAAAACATGTTATATTTTTAAAAGAAGTTTAAACATTTCTTTTACTTTGTTTAAATTATGGGCATTATTACATTTTTTTTAAAACATCACCAATTATATATCATTTTTCATCACTTAAAAAATATGTAATTGTTAAGGTTGAACTAATTTTTTTTTAAAACAGATTTTATTTGATAGATTGCACATATATCGCGACCCCCGCATGTCGGAGGTAGCCGCCAAGCAATACAAAGCATCATTGTCATAGCAATCTGTACATCATTTTATACGGCAACAATATCAAACTGAACACAGTGAAATTCCCACCTTCCCACCCCTCCCCCCCATCCCCCCCTTCCCTGGAACCCCCCCCCCCCCATTGTCACACAACCCCGTTCCCCTTGGTCAACTCTTGGTGCCTCAGGCCAGTATCATCTATACATCCGCAGTTATGGCTCAGCACACATTCCCCACTGTAACCACTCGCTCTACCGGAGGGTCCAGCCAAAAGCCCCTGTAGTCGGCCCACCTCTTCCAAATCCGATAGTGTTTACACGGGCAACCCCGGGCCTCAAAAATAGGCCGCTCCAAACCCGGGTTAGAGAGATTTCCCTGGTGCTGTGCCCCCTGGGACTTTAGGCCTCCCTGCAGAGCCTACATATGTCATCGGGCATGTGTTACCAGCAGGATGCAGAAGATCATAAGGCCCAGAAGCCTCAGAGTCAGTCTCACCGAAATCCAGGATAGAGGCTGGAACATTGCAATCATAGCCTGAATATCCTGGACTTGCAGCTCTGGAGGATAGACCTGAAACTGCACTGTGTCCAGAGTGCCTCCAATTAAAACGAGTGTCTGAAAGGGAGTCAGGTGTGACTTTGGCATTTTGATAGTGAACCTCAGCAAGCGCAGGAGGTCTGCAGTAGTCCGGAGGTGGGAGATGACTGCCTCAGGCGAGCCCCCCTTCAACATTCAAATAGGGGAAGACTGGAATCCCTGATCTCTGCAGATGTGCTGCAACCACACCCATCATCTTTGTGAACACCCGAGGGGTGCTGGTGAGGCCAAAAGGGAGCACAGCAAACTGAACGTACTCATGGATCACATTGAACTGCAGGTAACACCTGTGGGCAGGCAGGAGGTGAATATGAAAGTAGGCCTCCCGCAAGCCCAGTGCTATTATCCAGTCTCCAGGATCCAGATGTAACCTCAGCCAACATGAGCATCTTGAATTTCTCCTTCTTCAGGAAGAAGTTTTGAGGGCTCAGGTCAAAAATATGATGGAGGCTCTTTCCTTCTTGGGCATCAGCAATTAGTGGGAATACTAACAGTGACTGACTTCTAATGCAGGCTCTCTCCCTATGGCTCCTTTGGCCAAAAGAGCCTGTACTACCTGACAGAGCAGGGAGAGCTAGTCCTCCGTCAGCCAGTTTGGGGATGGTGGCATGGTGCCAGGGTTTCTAATAAAGGGGTTGAGTAACCCCCTGAATAATCTGAAGTACCCACTTGCCTGATGTTATGGACTGTGTAACCACAAAACCCAGAGTGTATCTGGAATGAGGGAACCAGAGGCACGGGTACTGGGAGTCAGCAGCCTCCAACATAAATGTTTAAACACAACAGAGCTGTTCCCAGTAGGGGGGTCTAAGTGCAAATGTTTCTTAGTTCGTGAGTGCAGGCATCTCCCAAAAAGTGAAGGACTTGTCTCGCACACCACCTGGTGTCATGCTTCATCATAGACCAGTCCTCGCACTCAAAAAACTCGGTTTGATAGAGGGAGGTCATGCATCTGACAACAGGGATGCACTTCTAAACTAAGTGGGGGCCCTTACAGAAAAAAGTGAGTTTAAAAAGCCATTACAGATGTCAAATTAAATTTGAATATTGCTGGCATCTATATGGTGTTAAAGAAATATAGGGTACTCCTTAGAGGTCCTGGTTCCAACTTGGAGGGTTGAGTTCTGGCCAGCCTCAGAGTCATCTTCATATTGGAGTTGGATATGATGACGGGTCGGTGCTGCCGTGGGGCTTCAGCTGCACCGGAAATGATGTAGCTGGAATGGGTTGCGGGGAATGTCTTGTGGTTGGAGTCACTATGGATCCAGAACTGGATCCAGGGAGCCCCACTGGCGCAAAGGGTGGACCCACTGGCAGAAATCTAGTGGGAGCATTCACCGAATCCATGGGGCTCAAAGGCATTGCAGTGGAGTCGGCCAACCCAAAAATGAGGTGCATGGCCTCATAAAATTCACGTAGTTGGGCAGGGATTGCTCCAGCTCCAGGAACCTCAGGGAGACACAGAGTGGACCCAGAGGCAGGTGCCACATGGGAGTGGGCCTAGGGTGACATCATTCCTATGCCTCGTCTGAAGACTTGGACAAGCGCAGTGATTTACCTAATGGCTACGAGCATGAGAAAGTAAGAAATCTGCAGCTAGAACTCTCTATCAGATATATTTATTATTAACATGGAAATAATAAAATAGCACTGTACAGCACATTAACTCATCCAATTAAATTCTGTAGTAAATAATAAAATCAAATAAATATTTAACTGAATTTATAAATACTTTCTAAACAACAATTTAAAAAATACACCCTCATGAACAATTTTATCTTTATTTTAAATGTAATAGCCTTATTTAACAGCTAACTGCTGCACACGTAAATAATTTAAAAACATGTTATATTTTTAAAATAAGTTAAAACATTTCTTTTACTTTGTTTAAATTATGGGCATTATTAAATTTTTTTTAAAACATCACCAATTATATATCATTTTTCATCACTTAAAAAATATGTATTGTTAAGGTTGAACTAATTTTTTTTTTAAAACAGATTTTATTTGATAGATTGCACATATATTGCGACCCCCGCATGTCGGAGGTAGCCGCCAAGCAATACAAAGCATCATTGTCATAGCAATCTGTACATCATTTTATACGGCAACAATATCAAACTGAACACAGTGAAATTCACACCTTCCCACCCCTCCCCCCCATCCCCCCTTCCCTGGAACCCCCCCCCCCCCATGTCACACAACCCCCGTTCCCCTTGGTCAACTCTTGGTGCCTCAGGCCAGTATCATCTATACATCTGCAGTTATGGCTCAGCACACATTCCCCACTGTAACCACTCGCTCTACCGGAGGGTCCAGCCAAAAGCCCCTGTAGTCGGCCCACCTCTTCCAAATCCGATAGTGTTTACGCGGGCAGCCCCGGGCCTCAAAAATAGGCCGCTCCAAACCCATGCAGAAGTCCAACCCCTTCTTCCACACCGGAACAGAAGGAGCTCAGGGATCCTTCCATGCTTTTGCAATATCTCTCTTAGCGAGGGTCAAGCCTAAGACCAATAAAAGCCTCTTGTACCTATTCCCCCCAACCCCCTCCATCACATGTAGCAAACCCAGTCGTGCCGTACACGGGAGTTCCCACCCCAGAACCTCTGCCAGACAACCCCACACTCCTCTCCAGAATCCATCCAGGGAGGTGCAGTCCCACACCGTGTGAAGCAGTGTCCCCACCTCCCCACCACATCTCAGACAGTTCGGGCTAAGGTTGAACTAATTTAATGAATTTAATATTAGTTCCTATGGGTTTTTTATTCCCTGTCTCCAATGCAGTACCAGTGCATACATGCCAACATTTTAGAAGAGAAAAGTGGGAGATTAAAAAAACACATAATCAGGGGAATGTATTTCTCCCATGGACTTTTATTGAGATCTAAATCTGGTTTATTGTCATGTATGGGACTTGTACGTGTCCTGTTTTAGGCTTGGATATCAGAGATGGAAATATCCAGAGAAAGTGCTACTGCAGGCAGAGAGCGTGACCAAAAAGGTTGTGCACTGCACTACAGGGATGGGTTCCTGGCAGTGCATATTCTGAGTCACACAATGCCAGTTCCTGTTGGCACAAGCCCACTGAGGAATCAAGCTTTTGCATGCAGGAATCGGGAGGCGGAAGACTAGTCTTGAAATTGGTAGCTTCCCACCTGAATCCGGAGGGCTGACATGTATGCAGTGGCTGGTAACTATTTCTTTCCGATGATTTTTGCACCATTCCCTCAGTCCCTCTCACATTTACTAATAAAATGTACATGTGTGTGTCTGGGTATCTCTGCCACTATGGTGGAGATCACTGCACAGAAAAGATAGGAGTGGTGGATGGCTCCATCTGTGGGTGTGTGAATTGCTTTTTGAAGTACATAAAGTAGTACTACTCCAGTACTACTTTATGTACTACAAAATCCATTTCATGAATCGGGCCAGTATGTTTTGATCTATCTAGGGGCAGAATTGTATTTGCTCTGCGTGATCTACAGCGTGGTTCAGTATAGAGAACGAGTTATAGCGAGAAGGCATTTAAGGCCTAATTTTATGTCGCAGCAAGCCCTTTCTTCCCTGAAAGGCCTCCCACGTGCAACATGCGCGCTCCGCCAGGGGGAAAGAAAAGATGGCGGCAGATCCCCAACATCACAGCAGTATAGCAGAACTGTTATGCGTGGAAGTCTGTTGGAAAGACCCGTCCCCTATGCCCCGCACCCACCAAGGATCAGCAGATTGTCCGAACCTAGGGGCATATTACCAAGCAATAGCAATAATTATCGCTATTGCTTGGTTAGAGACAAAAATTTACCGCTGAGCTGCGGCGATTTTTACCGCAAATAAACCTTGGTTTTACCAAGGTCTATCGCAAATGCGATAAAAATCGCCGCAATGCATGAATATCGCTGAAAAGTCAGCGATATTCATGCATTACCGAACTAATGCTCTTAGCCATGTTATCCACCTCCCATTGGATAACATGGCTAATTAGTGCGAATATCTCCAAAAGTTGGTAATAGGAGATAGCGATGGTAGCGACTGTTTTCAGTCGCTAACATCTTGGCACGCCCACTTTGCATGTCATTAGTGATAAATATCACTGACATGCAAAGTGGGGCCCAAGATGGTCGCTATCTCCTACTAGCTGTCGCTAACTGGTGTTAGCGACAGCTAGGTAATAGGGAGATAATTCTATCTCCGTTTTCTTGGCTTTTAAAGCCAAAAAAGCGGAGATAAACCCCCTTGCTATTTCCTTCACCGTCAGGCCTGCTGAGAAGGTGTTTCCAGCCAATGACGCAACCAGCAGCAGCTCAGCAATTGAGAATAATTCAAACTGTAGCCCCAGTGGTGTAACAAAGACCCCCACAGCAGGGGGATGTTAGAGGGGTGGCCGAGCTTCAGGGCTGTACTCTGGCCTGTGAGTTCGGAGGGCGGGGGCTTCTCTATGTACTTTGCAGGGGGGGACAACTCAAGTTTTGTTATGCCACTGTGTAGCACTCTAAATGGAGCAGTGGAGCAGAGAGAAGGGCGTGTTGATACATCCACCTGCTTATGGCAGAGATCCTGTTAACACCCTCCTGAAAATGATCCTCTAAATGTTAAGGGTATAAAAACATTCTGAGGAGTTTTTCTGAGTGCCAAAAAGAAGGAAATGTTAAAGTATAAAGCCCCAATAACACTAAGTGAGCTGGACGTTTTCTTTAAGAAATGATAGGATGGAGGGACACTGCAAGACTGGTTCAATGGGAAGGCAGTCTGGCCGAAAGACTTGCCTAGGGGTCTCTGATCGGTGCAACAGGAGAAGAAATAAACAATGAAAAGGCTTGTTGAAGGTGAGAGGGGCAGGTTTCTTTCAGGAGGATGGCAAAAGTTGCAGAGCCCACGTCATTGAAGATAAACATATTACAGTTGCATGAGCTTGCTATTTAGGCCTTCTCTGGTTGTTTGCATAGCACGAGGCCAAGGATGCATTTTTGTGACTTTTAAATAGTGGTGGTTTCCCTTCAAGAAAGCGACCTTTTTTCAACCTAAAGAAACCTGTTCAGCGTGCCAATATATGCTTTCGCCAGGGCGTGATCCCAACTTTCTCGGTATTCACGACAGTACATTTCAGAATGAAATGTCTCTGTCTTATCTAACTTATTTTTAGATAAGATTAGTATAAAAAGTGTCCTTTGGAGAAAAAGCTCAGGCCTTTGCTGTTCCCTCTGACGATGACGAATTTATCTGAAATCTCAGAATTCCAAGAAATGCAATTACACAACGTCGGATAGCTTTACAGGCAGCAAGTGTTTTTTCCCACTTAGGGCAAGAAAATCCGCAGTGAATATGTAATTAAAGACAGTCTCTCGCTGCATGGCAAACACACGTGATTCTCACCACGCTCTGGCCTCCAGGGAAGCCGCTGGTAAACAGTGTTCAAAGTGGAAAGGAGATGTATTGCAGGTATTTATTTATTAAGCAATCTCTAACGCGATCTGCGATTATTAGCAACTACTCTAGAAAAAAAAGAACTGGAAGGCAAAGAAAGTGTAAAATATGATGTTTTAGGCAGTGTTTACTTTGAAAGGAAGCTACTTCTTCTGCTTGCACCTGTCAGCGCTGCAAATGACAGAACCAACACAACTATTAACCTTCACACTCCTATAAGTGAGACAATTCAGACTTTATTACACTTTATAATGACTAATACCGGATGCCCAAGCTATTGTTATAGCTTTGGGTGGCAGGTATTATTAATTTTTAATGTGCATTAAATTATTACTTATGCCATAACAACTATGGTTGTGCTCATCACAAATATAGTCAAACGGTGCCTCCATGTGGCAGTGTTTCTTAAGTGATGGTGTTGACAATAAAGTACCGGCGCCAAGCACACCACCGGTTCAAATTTAGCACTGGTTTTAGATGAGGAATTATAATGTACTCTTAAAACATTTTGCATAGTTTCTGGAGACCAAGGAACTGATTTAGACTATGGCAGACTAAATTAGGCCCCAAATTCAGTGGCGGCCGCCATAAACAAAGAGTGTTGGGGGGGGTCGCGTGGGTGGGGTCGCGCAGGGAAGGACTGTTAGGAATACATTATTTTTTGGGGGAAAAATGGTACCTTTTGCTGCAGGCCGTCTCCAGTATCGCTCTGTGTTCCCCGCCTTTCCTATTCCTGGGTCCCAGCAGCCCCTGGGACACAGAGGGATTGATCTGAGCAGGAAAGACGCCCTACTTAGACCAAGGAGTCTGTGGGTTTCTCCAGCCTGACTGCTCAATGCAGCTGGGCTGGAGAAAACCTAAGTGCTCATGTGTATTTTGGTCAGCCTGAAACAGCCGGCCAAAACACATATGCGCACTTAGTGAATGGAGTTTATGTAGCACTCCTACCACCTCCCCCATGCCTAAGCCCCATACCTCCCAACACCGCTGGCCAAAAGCCGACAAATGTAAAATGAAAGGATGCAAGAACATCATTTTATTTTACATTTGCTGACTCTGAGCCTGGCAGTGAGGCTAACCTCCTCTGTCATTGCGGAGGAGCTACCATTACCTAAATTCCAAAAGTGTGATGAGGCTAGGTTTTTCACTTTTAGTGCAGGATAAACATGTGTGACTAGAGGAGAGCATACTTTTAGGCAGGGCGGCACCTTCCTAAGTTCATGCTGTGCTGGTGTATCGGCCAAATGCTTTCCTGTCTGACTGTGTAGCTGTGCAGAGTATTTTACATTGCATTTTTTATCTTTATATTTTCAAGGGATGTTTTTTAAGACTTTTTTATTATTATAGTACAAAGACCAGAAATTTAAAATGAGCACTAACTAAGGCACTACAGTCCAAAGTTGCATTATATAATCGGTGTAATCTTAGTTTAACAGAGCAGGTCAGCAGAGAGGGGTCATGGACAGAACATCCACAGTATCAACATCAACTTGTATTAAGGAAAGAACATTTCACTCAGAGCCTTCTGTTTCGGCACAGTTAGTTAGAGATCCACCTAACTCCCTCTATTAGCTCAGAGATTCATCCAGTTTGGGATCCGGTTGAGCAGCAATCATATGTACTTTTTGATTACCATTCACTTCGCCATTTGCTGCAAAGTTATCCGTCCCATATTGGCATCCAAAGGATGGCTATACGTTTCTTCACTTGTATTTCCCAGGGTCACAAAGTGGTACTGCCTGCATCTCTTTCTGGGGTACAGGCATAAACCCAAGATACAGTACACGGGGTACAAAGTAATCATGTCCCCCCCCAACCGCATCTGGGACAGTACCTGATTCCAAATTTGTGTACTATAATTCCTTTCCCATTTCGCTCTTATCAATAATTTGTTGCGTGCATGCTCCTCCTACACAAAATTATTTCTAATCGCATTTTTAAAGTACATATCATGTACAAATTTCAGAACAGGCACTCATGTAACTACCCAGTTAACATATAGCAATACATCCAAAATGATCAATCGTTATGCTCTAGCCCCTTTGCCAGTAGCCTAGTCGGTGTATCATTCATTTACTCTAGGCAAGGCCCCGCTGGCTGCGGTTTGTATTATAAAATACAGCAATAATCAGAGTTTAGTGGACCCCCTAAAGATCTGTTCCCCACGGCCACTGCAGCTGCGGCACCAATGAAAGCTACGCCCCCGCACTTTGCCCTTGCCAGTTGTGCAACTGTGCAAAGGTAAACGCTAAAAGAAAAATACATGTATGCGTTCAAAGGTAGAGGTTACCAAATGTTGAAGCCAAAACATAAGCAGTGGTTAAGCCAGTAGGTCTGGTGTTGGCCACCAGACTTCTGGCAATTATTGTTTTGTCATGGTATTTGCAAAATGTTTTTGTTTGGGAATATGCCAGGCGCTTATTAATTTGAAGAAAAAAAATTCTGCTACAGACAATAAAACTTTTGTCGTCTAAAAAACACATATTACCATAGTACTCCTTGGCACTGAAGGGAACTACTTGTGTAGCTGTGTTCCTTGTGAAAGGGCAGCATGCTGTAATTCGAAGTGAAGTTAGCTCATGGCTGAAGTGGGCTTATACATTGCACCTTTATGCATGCTGGAGTAAGTGGAAGACAAATTTGAGTGACACCAACCACAGAATAATGCATCACGTCTGGCTAAGACCCTATAAGTAACTGTTATACAAATAATTTTGGAAAAATTGAAAGGTCTGCGTATAACACAGGCCTAAAAAAGCCAATCAGTTTTGCACTGGCTGCAAGCCTTTTGCCTTTGAGAGAAAGAAAAGAGAGAATGAAAGAAAGAGAGCAGGAAAGAGATGGAAAGAAAGAGAAGAAAAGAAGAAGGAAAGAAGGAATGAAACATGGTAATAATGAAAGAAGGCAAGAGAAAGCGAGGAAAACCGAGAGAGAAAAGAAGAAAGAAAGAAAAAGAAAAAAATAAGTGAAGAAAGAGAGAAGAAAGAACCAGAGAAAGAAAGAAAGAAAGAAAGAAAGAAAGAAAGAAAGAATGAAAGAAAGAGAAAGATTGAAAAAGAAAGAAATAAGGCAAGAATAAAAGAAATAATGAAAGAAAGGAAAAAAATTAAAGAAAAAAGAAAGATAGAAAGAAAGAAAAAAGAAAGATAAAGAAAGACAGGAAGAGAGGAGCAAAGAGAAATAAAAACTGTGGCGGCTCCTCCGCTAAGCCGGAGGAGCTTCACCCCACTTCCAGGAGCAGCAAAGAAAGGAAAAAATAAAATGATAATAAGAGAATGTTGTTATCATGTTATTGCTTTCTCCTGCTGCAGCAGTGCATGGGGGGGGGGGGGGGGGGCGGTGGAGCAGCAGGGGAGGAGTGGTAGACACTCCTGTGCGCAATGACTGTTTGGTTAGCCCTCTTGGGCCGCCCAAAACAGTCAGGCGCACTCCCCTGTTCTCCTTGTAGGCTGCATTACAGCATGTATGGAGAACATGCCCACCCCTACAGCCCCTGGCTAAGCGCCAGACCAATCACAATGCTCCACAAAACTATGTGGTAGGCTGTGCTTCCCTGGGTATGTATTGCATCCGTAACACAACTTATGGCAGGTTTCTAGACAGATGGCCTGAATGTAGCATAATAGTGAATACAATAGTGTTGCTCATATATTTGACAAAAATATGTCTACTCTCCTACAACCTCCTGGAAACATAATATTTATTCCCTCCTCACTAGCCTAGTAACTAGACCGCAATCTGGTTGTGTTTGCCGCTCTCACAATACGGTAGGTCGTCTATTTTTAAAATGGTCTCTCTATCCCAAATCCTTTATCGGTTGCAAAACTTCCTGTATAGTATTCCCCGCACGTGGTTTTTCAGAGTCAATGCCATCCTAAATAAATTCTTGTGGAATGGAGGCGCCATCTGTGTAGCACTCTGGACGTGCACGCAAACAACGTACTGTGGGGGCATCGCAGCCGCGGATGTGTATGCGTACTACACAGCACCACATCTCCTGACTATAAATGGCTGCTGGTATAACTCACCCACAGACTTGTACATATAGCATTAAAGGGTGTCCCACTCCTGCAACTTTTATATAGCAAAGCCAATGTTTACTTCTTACCCCCAGCTAGTAAGCTGGAGGGGCTGTTTGAGACAGACGACCCCATTGTGGAATGATACTTATCTGCGCTCAGTGGCCGCATTGTCCAGATTTCATAAGTGGGACCTACTGGGCATTTTTACCTTAGGGGATGTCATACGCGGCTCTACTATTAAATCTCTTCAGCAGTTACTAGCAGACTTCCAGCTGCATCGGACGCAGTTTTATAAATATCTTCAATTGAGGGACGCTTTGACGCCCGTGGTCCGCTCGGTTGATACCTTGTCGGAATTTCACCCTCTGGAGGAAAGACTATTGATGGGGGATTTAGGGGCACATATGATACATAAAATCTATCAGATACTGCTTACCCATACCCGCACTACCATACATAAAACTGGAAGGGTGACAACAAGGAGAGAGAAACACAATTATATCAGTTTCTAACCATTTTTTTATGCTTCAAATAACAAAAATGAATAAAATTGATTTGACTGCGACATATAATACAATATACAAAGTGCAATGTGTCCCCAGTGATTTGTGAAGTAACCAAAAGACAACGTGTGTACAGTTAAGTGAACTATACAGGTTACAATGGTGGCTATTTACAAGAGCTTAACCATAATCCTCTCTCTGAGATCAAAGAAAAGATTATGTTAATCACAAAAGAAGGCTTAGATGAAGGTTTCATCACAAAAAAGGAGTTTGACTTTTTGAATTCATCTAACCCTAGGACGCCTGTTCTATACACCCTCCCCAAGGTCCACAAAACCACAACACACCCTCCCGGTAGACCTATCTTATCTGGATGCGGTTCAATTTTAGAACCGATTGGTAAATACATCGACTTTTTCATCAGAGATTTTGTTCCCCTACAACAGAGCTATGTGCGTGATACTATGCATATGATTAACTTAGATGAGGAAATAACGTACAACAAGGATACTGATTGGCTTGCCACCCTTGACATATCGTCCTTACATACTACCATCCCCAAAAAAGAAAGTATCAGCTGTATAAAAGAACTTCTTGACACAAGACCAAGACCATTCAATGTGCCAACTTCATTCATAATTTCTCTGTCAGAAATAGCGCTTCAGAGAAACTATTTTGTTTCCAATGGACAATTTTACGAACAATGCTGTGGAACCAGTATGGGGGCAATTTTTGCCCCGAATCCGGCGAACATTTATATGAATCATGTTGAAGGAGTCTATGTCTTGAATGTTCAAAATCCATACTATGCCAGCATTAATTGCTGGTATAGATATATAGACGATATTTTTCTAACTTGGAGAGGCAGTGAAGAAAACTTCACTAAATTCATCTCATATTTAAACACTGTTCAAACTCATTTGACTTTCACGTCTACCCTACAGAAAGAGACAATTCCGTTCTTAGATTTAAATATCTTGAATGTAGACAAAAAGTTGATCACATCTCTCCATAGAAAACCTACGGAGAAAAACACATTGTTATCATACAAAAGTCAGCATCCGCGAGCATTGAGGGATGGCCTGCCATTCGGGCAATTTTTGAGAATTCGCCGGAATTGTGCCCGACGAGAGGACTATATGAGAGAATCAGAAGTTTTGAAAAACAAACTAATATTGAGAGGATATCCCAACAGATTGGTGCGAAGATCACTCAAGCGTGCCTGGTATTGCCCACGAGAGGAATTATTGGTCACTAGACCAAAGAAAGAAATGAACAAAATCGTGTGTGTCACGACTTTCGGTGTCAATACTAATAAAATTCGTAAAACAATCATGAAAAATTGGAATATAATCCAAAGTATTGACTCTGAAATTGATGTACCCTTGTTCGCATACAAAAGGGCTAAAAATCTTAAAGACCATTTAGTGAGGTCATCCACTGAAAAAACGTCTCAGAGAAGTGGAACCCTTGAAACATCTTGGAATCTTCCTCCTCTCCTTGGTCACCACCCATATGGCAACTGTGTGATCTGCCCATTAACTTGTAAAACTACCAGTTTTAAACATGGTAATTGTGATCACAAACTTGATTTTTTTTCAAATTGCAACACACGAAATGTTGTGTATTGCATATGGTGTCCATGCGGCCTACCCTATATTGGGCAAACTCAACAACTGATAAAAGCCAGAATAGGGCAACATCGTAGCCGCATAAGAAAATCTGTCCTAACAGCTCCTCTCTTTGCCCATTTCCAAGAATTCAAGCATTCTGCAGATGAAATGAGGTGGCAGGTTGTAGATATTGCAACATTACCTGAGAAAGGTGGTGACATTGCTCAGATTCTAAAACGCCGTGAATGCCATTGGATTGATAAAATCAATTCAATAAATGAGGGATTGAACTCCGCTGATGAATGGAGGGGCTTTGTCTCCACATTGACCTAATCAATACTTGGTAATAATATCTACTTTGTAATTATGAACTTTGAATGTCATAAACTGTGTACTACATTGTAAAGATCGTTTATAGTGATCTAAGTGTCTTCTTGTGGTAATAGATAGCATATTTACTAATGATATTAGAATTAGAGCTCACTGTTACGAGTATATATTGGTCTAATAACTATGGTCCAAGAAGTAGTTAACTGTGTGTCATCCTCATGAGAAGACAACATGAACATGTATATACCATGAATGTAAATAAGTTGTGACATTGTATACACAACGATTGATTACGCGATGTTTAATTGATCAAGTGATTCTGTCTAATATTATGCGTACCTTGTGAAACCATTAACAGCAAATGTGTCTATGAAAATTAAGAAAAGTATATGAACATTCATGCAAATGTAAATATTGCACGCTATCGCCCTTCCGAAACCTGTACTTGTATGAAATTGTCCTTCCTTGATTGTGACTCTATCTCCACAATATAAATATGTCCCCATCCGATCGAGATACCTCTAGTGATAATTTTACTCCATCTTATACCTTTGCGCAATCGATACGGGTTTACACCTCCCCGTATTTGTAAACAATGCACTGTAGTCCTTTCTTTGTAACAATTACGTGCGCAACGCCGCACGTCTTAAAACGCGGTGACGTCACCCGCCAGATACCAAACATTTCCCTGAAGGCAGCGATCGAGCTGGTTGGAAACGAGCCCAGGTACGGAATAAAATGCCACGATTACTTAGCGATTCAGAAAAGGGGGTGGTGATGGACAGAGTATCTGAATTAAGCAGAACACTCATACCCAGTCAACAGATCAGGGCTTGATCCATCACCGTTTTTTAGCTCACTGCTCCATCCCAGCTCAGAACCTGGCTACATGCAAATTAGTCTGTCCCTGGCCCAGTGCATCATGGGAACAGGGCAGACCAAACTACCAAGCCAATTCTTTTACTGGAAAGGAAACAAGCTTCCGAGGACTGGTTTCTGGCATTACAGCCGTCTTCGGCCCGGCTTGCTTGAATCCTGATGGTGCAGTGAGCAAGGGACTCACATCTGAGCATACCCTTCCACGCTTATGGTGGACAAAACGATTCAGAAAAGGGGGTGGTGATGGACAGAGTATCTGAATTAAGCAGAACACTCATACCCAGTCAACAGATCAGGGCTTGATCCATCACCGTTTTTTAGCTCACTGCACCATCCCAGCTCAGAACCTGGCTACATGCAAATTAGTCTGTCCCTGGCCCAGTGCATCATGGGAACAGGGCAGACCAAACTACCAAGCCAATTCTTTTACTGGAAAGGAAACAAGCTTCCAGGGACCGGTTTCTGGCATTACAGCCGTCTTTGGCCCGGCTTGCTTGAATCCTGATGGTGCAGTGAGCAAGGGACTTACATCTAAGCATACCCTTCCACGCTTATGGTGGACAAAACGATTCAGAAAAGGGGGTGGTGATGGACAGAGTATCTGAATTAAGCAGGGCACTCATACCCAGTCAACAGATCAGGGCTTGATCCATCACCGTTTTTTAGCTCACTGCACCATCCCAGCTCAGAACCTGGCTACATGCAAATTAGTCTGTCCCTGGCCCAGTGCATCATGGGAACAGGGCAGACCAAACTACCAAGCTATCGAGCTGGTTGGAAACGTGCCCAGGTACGGAATAAAATGCCACGATTACTTAGCGCCTGTAGCCCCAAAGCCACCCGCAGCCCACAACTATTGAAACATCGTTTTTACATTACAGGTATTCCCTGTTCATTTCGCGCGGTAACGGCATCGACCGTCACAGACAGATATACTACAATTACCAAGTTGTCTATGACAGTGGTAAGTTGTACTATTGCTTTAACGGCACTACACCAAATATAAACTATATTTTTCCGTATGTGGCTAATTCTATGCCCTTTCTTTGTCTGCTCCTCGACAGTGCCCGGCTGGGTTCACTGTAAGTAAATTCGTTTTACTTTCACATGCATGGGTTACACTTTCCATTACCCCAGTATAAGGTAAATTCTCTAACCTTCTCCAAGAATATTCATATATATTCATGGCGACTACATATATTTACAATTTCACATTATACATTATGTTTTATAGACGTCCCTCACTCCCAGTCCTGATGAGACCCTCATTCTAAGGGTCGAAACGCCGTCGACGTACTTGGAGGCGAATAAGACTCACACAGTGCCTATGATTTTATAGTATTATATGTCGCAGTCAAATCAATTGTATTCATTTTGGTTATTTGAAGCATAAAAAAATGGTTTGAAACTGATATAATTGTGTTTCTCTCTCCTTGTTGCCACCCTTTCTCTAATACTTGGATTGTTATCAAGTCTCAGTTTATCAAATAATTTACAAAGTGATATGCCACAGGAACCATTGTTTTTCTGGATAAACGCATTACCCTGTTTCCTTTGTGAGTAGGGTCTCCCTTGTTCTCTTTTTTCGCATTTTTGAGCGGTGGCTGAAACGCAAGGGGTTCATCCACGCTGTTGGATATTTCCCTTCCCTATAAAATTGTAGGGTATTTTTCTAATTGGAGACAGGGATGGCGGAGAGAGAGGCACCATTATACACAGAAGATTACATTACTAAATTAACTAGTGGACCTTCTTTGTTTTCTAATTTACCTGTAAATACAAGTAGCCCTAGACAGGTACTGATCGAGAAACTAGAAAAGGCTAAGAAAAAACACGAACGTACAGAGCTACATGGTCGGATGCTCTCGGACTACTTACGTGCAGGCATTATACCCCAAGGCTTACAGATAAGAAACGTGCCAGGTATCTTCCGAGAAGATCCTATATTCAAAGGCAGTTTTTGTGGAATTTCTGTTACCTGCTCACGCCATTGGATGGTCCTCGGTGTAGAAACCGCCATAGAACATCCAAGGCTGAGTTAAAAGAGATAGAAGAGTTAGAAAAGGAACTTCTAGGTGGTGACGGAGTGGCGGAAGCTAAGACACTGCTTGATAAACTCAATAAAACAATAGAAGAGTTCAACACCTTTGAACTTAAAAAGAAAGCAGATATGGTCACAAAGGACATAAAAAACTATAACAAAGAGAGAGCCTTTCCCTATCTGAAAGAAGATTACTTCACTACCTTTCCCAATCAAAATAGACAAAATACCTGGGGTCGATTTAGGAGGAACCAACCAGTTACATTCTCCGAATCATCGGGTGGGTCCAGTGATTCAGACGGCCAACCAGGCCCTAGTAATTTTAACCATCAGGGTCAACCTTTTTTAGACAAAGGAGGCCAAACCAAGAAAAGAGTCTGGCACCAATACTCAGGAGAACGACAAACGAGGAACAAGCACTATCAATGGGGGCCCCAACCGTACTAGACCCAATAGACAATATGGCAACAACACCCATTTTCAATTTGTCTAACCATGTGTTATCATCATCTGAAATCTCCTTACTAAGCAGAGGTCTTTCCTTTGTGATCACTGAGAGACCGAACTACTTTAATCTGAAATCTGAGCTCTTTCAGTTTTTCAGAAAGATCCGCTTAAAACTCTTTTTCAGAAACCGTGAATTTAACACACAAGAATCAACAACAGGGTTAAAACTACCATCTACTTTTTACCCCACAAATAGCATGATGCCACCAGAAGTACTCACGTTTGAAAAATTGATCCTAGAGGAGATTGAACATTTGAAAAAGAACAAACAGTTTATACCATACAATATAACACTTCTAGAAAGACAGGCCCTCAATAGTTTGAAAAAAGACACTTCTATAATACTCAAACCCGCAGATAAGGGTGGGGGGATTGTAATCCAAGATAGGACAGACTACGATACTGAGATTAGAAAACAAATCTCTGAAGAGAAACATTACAAAAAGCTTAACCGTAATCCTCTCTCTGAGATCAAAGAAAAGATTATGTTAATCACAAAAGAAGGCTTAGATGAAGGTTTCATCACAAAAAAGGAGTTTGACTCTTTGAATTCATCTAACCCTAGGACGCCTGTTCTATACACCCTCCCCAAGGTCCACAAAAGCACAACACACCCTCCTGGTAGACCTATCTTATCTGGATGCGGTTCAATTTTACAACCGATTGGTAAATACATCGACTTTTTCATCAGAGATTTTGTTCCCCTACAACAGAGCTATGTGCGTGATACTATGCATATGATTAACTTAGTTGAAGAAATACCGTACAACAAGGATACTGATTGGCTTGCCACCCTCGACATATCGTCCTAATATACTAACATCCCCCAAAAAGAAAGTATCAGCTGTATAAAAGAACTTCTTGACACAAGACCAAGACCATTCAATGTGCCAACTTCATTCATAATTTCTCTGTTAGAAATAGCACTTCAGAGAAACTATTTTGTTTCCAATGGACAATTTTACGAACAATGCTGTGGAACCAGTATGGGCACAACTTTTGGCCCAAATCTGGCGAACATTTATATGAATCATGTTGAAGGAGTCTATGTCTTGAATGTTCAAAATCCATACTATGCCAGCATTAATTGCTGGTATAGATATATAGACGATATTTTTCTAACTTGGAGAGGCAGTGAAGAAAACTTCACTAAATTCATCTCATATTTAAACACTGTTCAAACTCATTTGACTTTCACGTCTACCCTACAGAAAGAGACAATTCCGTTCTTAGATTGAAATATCTTGAATGTAGACAATAAGTTGATCACATCTCTCCATAGAAAACCTATGGAGAAAAACACATTGTTATCATACAAAAGTCAGCATCCGGGAGCATTGAGGGATGGCCTGCCATTCGGGCAATTTTTGAGAATTCGCCGGAATTGTGCCCGACGAGAGGACTATATGAGAGAATCAGAAGTTTTGAAAAACAAACTAATATTGAGAGGATATCCCAACAGATTGGTGCGAAGATCACTCAAGCGTGCCTGGTATTGCCCACGAGAGGAATTATTGGTCACTAGACAAAAGAAAGAAATGAACAAAATCGTGTGTGTCACGACGTTCGGTGTCAATACTAATAAAATTCGTAAAACATTCATGAAAAATTGGAATATAATCCAAAGTATTGACTCTGAAATTGATGTACCCTTGTTCGCATTCAAAAGGGCTAAAAATCTTAAAGACCATTTAGTGAGGTCATCCACTGAAAAAACGTCTCAGAGAAGTGGAACCCTTGAGACATCTTGGAATCTTCCTCCTCTCCTTGGTCACCACCCATGTGGCAACTGTGTGATCTGCCCATTAACTTGTAAAACTACCAGTTTTAAACATGGTAATTGTGATCACAAACTTGATTTTTTTTCAAATTGCAACACACGAAATGTCGTGTATTGCATATGGTGTCCATGCGGCCTACCCTATATTGGGCAAACTCAACAACTGATAAAAGCCAGAATAGGGCAACATCGTAGCCGCATAAGAAAATCTGTCCTAACAGCTCCTCCCTCGCTCATTTCCAAGAATTCAAGCATTCTGCAGATGAAATGAGGTGGCAGGTTGTAGATATTGCAACATTACCTGAGAGGGGTGGTGACATTGCTCAGATTCTACAACGCCGTGAATGCCATTGGATTGATAAAATCAATTCAATAAATGAGGGATTGAACTCCGCTGATGAATGGAGGGGCTTTGTCTCCACATTGACCTAATCAATACTTGGTAATAATATCTACTTTGTAATTATGAACTTTGAATGTCATAAACTGTGTACTACATTGTAAAGATCGTTTATAGTGATCTAAGTGTCTTCTTGTGGTAATAGATAGCATATTTACTAATGATATTAGAATTAGAGCTCACTATTACGAGTATATATTGGTCTAATAACTATGGTCCAAGAAGTAGTTAACTGTGTGTCTTCCTCATGAGAAGACAACATGAACATGTATATACCATCAATGTAAATAAGTTGTGACATTGTATACACAACGATTGATTATGCGATGTTTAATTGATCAAGTGATTCTGTCTAATATTATGCGTACCTTGTGAAACCATTAACAGCAAATGTGTCTATGAAAAATAGGAAAAGTATATGTACATTCATGCAAATGTAAATATTGCACGCTATCGCCCTTCTGAAACCTGTACTTGTATGAAATTGTCCTTCCTTGATTGTGACTCTATCTCCACAATATAAATATGTCCCCATCCGATCGAGACACCTCTAGTGATAATTTTACTCCATCTTATACCTTTGCGCAATCGATACGGGTTTACACCTCCCCGTATTTGTAAACAATGCACTGTAGTCCTTTCTTTGTAACAATTACGTGCGCAACGCCGCACGTCTTAAAACGCGGTGACGTCACCCGCCAGATACCAAACATTTCCCTGAAGGCAGCGATCGAGCTGGTTGGAAACGCGCCCTGGTACGGAATAAAATGCCACGATTACTTAGCGCCTGTAGCCCCAATGCCACCCGCAGCCCACAACTATTGAAACATCGTTTTTATATTACAGGTATTCCCTGTTCATTTCGCGCGGTAACGGCATCGACCGTCACAGACAGATATACTACAATTACCAAGTTGTCCATGACATTGGTAAGTTGTACTATTGCTTTAACGGCACTACACCAAATATAAACTATATTTTTCCGTATGTGGCTAATTCTATGCCCTTTCTTTGTCTGCCCCTCGACAGTGCCCGGCTGGGTTCACTGTAAGTAAATTCGTTTTACTTTCACTACCATGGGTTACACTTTCCATTACCCCAGTATAAGGTAAATTCTTAAACCTTCTCCAAGAATATTCATATATATTCATGGCGACTACATATATTTACAATTTCACATTATACATTATGTTTTATAGACGTCCCTCACTCCCAGTCCTGATGAGACCCTCATTCTAAGGGTCGAAACGCCGTCGACGTACTTGGAGGCGAATAAGACTCACACAGTGCCTATGGTTTTATAGCGGCTGTCCTACAATTGATTTAAATAATTGCTCTGAGTCATGTCTCCTTCTTGTAATTAGCCACCATTGTAACCTGTATAGTTCACTTAACTGTACACACGTTGTCTTTTGGTTACTTCACAAATCAATATGTCGCAGTCAAATCAATTTTATTCATTTTTGTTATTTGAAGCATAAAAAATGGTTTGAAACTGATATAATTGTGTTTCTCTCTCCTTGTTGCCACCCTTTCTCTAATACTTGGATTGTTATCAAGTCTCAGTTTATCAAATAATTTACAAAGTGATATGCCACAGGAATCATTGTTTTTCTGGATAAACGCATTACCCTGGTTCCTTTGTGAGTAGGGTCTCCCTTGTTCTCTTTTTTATACATAAAACTGGGGCGGTTAGGGAGAAAGACGTACCCGACCTAACAAACGACGACTGGGCGGAGGCCCTCGCCAGCCCCCAGAGCGCGGCGGTATCCACATGCTAGCACCTCATCCAGTTCAAGTACCTGCATTGCATATATTACACACGCTTCAGTCTCTTGAGAATGGGAGTTATTCAGTCCCCTACTTGCCTTCATTACGAAGAAGCTGAAGGCATCTTCTTACATACAGTATGGGACTGCAAAGCAGTACAACCTTTGTGGCGTAAAGTGGAGTCCTGTTTGGGACGGGTCCTGTCATGGGACCTCCCACTTGACCATAGGTTGTTTCTGCTACATAGTATGGAAGGGATAGGCGGGAACCATAACAAACATCATTTGCACTTCTTCGGCATCACACTTGCCAAAAGGGACATTGCTCAAGCCTGGAAGGGGACTTCACCCCCAGCGATTGGTGGATGGAAGAAGGCACTGGATAAATGCATGGGAGCGAAGATTGCGGTCTTTCTAGCCCGCGGCTGTCCCTTGAAGCACAACAAAATTTGGGCACGTTGGGCTACATATCGAGGAATTGACCTACCCCCATACCACAATTAGACCCTCTATGAGATTGACGCTAAGGGGATGATTCCGATCTGGGTTGGGAGGGCACCAAACGCGATCTGGCTGGAAAAAGTTTGAGCCGTACGCGTTTCTTCCGACCGACTCGTACATCTGTGCGCCGAGCAAGTACGATGCGAGCAATGCGAAATTCACCAACCGAGTCGTTTCCGGGTCTGAACCGCTCTGTACGACTTGTCCATAAGCTGACCGCGCCGTACAATGTAAGCAAATTACGACCGGACTCTGGCTCGGTCAGAAAACACTCCAGATCCGGATCGGTCGGAGACCTTTCCGACCCAGATCGGAATCGGTCCCTCTGTCTCTATCCAACCACTACATTGCTCCAGTCATCTAAATTTATTGTGTACTTACTTTTATACTTGGACAACTTGTGTGCTGTGGAATTGGTGTCTACATGTGTAATGTTTCCGATGTTCTGCCTGCAGGGTTTGCAGGATACTTGGTTGTGCGAGTTTATTGGTACTGTTGATCTGATGTGCCTTCATAAATCTTTGCAATCAGCCTCGGCCCTCCTGTACCATGAAAATGCTAATAAAATTTGTTATGAAAAAAAAATGCCTACTCCGCAGCTACGTACATCCACCCACGCATACTACAAACTGCCAAAGGAACAAAAACATGGGAATGTGTCCACACATTGCAATAGTTCTGTGTTTTACAAATAAATACTTTGTCAGTCAATATGTCACCACTAAGAAGGTAAAAATTCAAACATAGGCACACTATGCCCACTGAAAAATCACACATCAGAAAATATTAAACCTGTTAGGTAAGAAAAGATGAGCACAGAAAGTGAGCCCCAGGTGTGTTTTCCTGCATTGCACGATTCCCTATAGTGTATCCCAGACAATAGGCCAGTTGCGTAGGTCTGAACCCACACATTGACCCATTTGACCCATTTGTGCGTCGCATTGCACCCGTTGCGATGGTCATAAGATGCTCATCGACACCAATGCATTGAAAACAATGCATTGTGGCTAATGTGCTGTGCATTAATCACGCCTTTGCAATTTCTGTACTGATGCGTCATATAAATATGAGGCATTTATGTAAAAAATGGGTGGGATACACTCAGGTGTGGCAGGCTGCAAACTAAGAAGTGTAAAGTTACTTTCTCTTACTCTCTGTTAGTCTGTGCTTGGTGTTGGAGGTGTTTGGAGAGTGTGTGAGAGATTATCTAGTGTGTTGGTTTCGCCAATGTGTGTTCTTCCCATATTCCGTCTCTGTGTCATACATATGAGGTCCTGTGTCATTGTTTTGTTGAAATATTTGTTATTGTACTGTCGGGAGTAGGTCATTTTGGGGTTTGTTTGTTGGGGTACATAGAGTTTGAAGGGAGTTTATTTTGGGTGTTGTGTATTTTGAAAGGGGTTTTAAAATGTCTGGGAGGGTTAGGAATTTCTCTGAGTCCAAGTTGGGAGGGCAGATGTGGCTAATAGCTAATTATCTGCCAACGATGCTGGCGGCTGGTGGCAGAGTGAACCAGGGCTGCCCTGTCAAGGAGGAAAAGGATAGATGGAACTGAATGCACTGCCATCAACAGCAAACCTTTAAAATTGCCAGAACCACCAAACAGATGAAGCACCGAGTGGCTGATGTAATAGCACAGGAGGTTAAAGTCATCCACTTTCTAGGACTAGCGATCAGTGGACCCATAAGTATGTATGTATGTATGCTCTGTCTGTAATTTGTGATGTACCTTCATCAGTAATGCCAAATATAAGCATGGATTGTATTTAATTTGTGTTGTTTCCTTATTGCAATGTGCAAGATGTATATTAGGATACATTTATATGGGAGATGATTAAAGTAAGGGAACTTAGTGAGGCTCAGAGTGCCTACATCAATCACACGTAAAGCAAGCAAATATGCACAGTTTCCATTACCTTGTACAAGGGGCTATTCAACGGTTAGTGGGTTGTACTTTTAACTGAAATACCAAGATTTATGGGCATTTTTTTAGGTAACCTACAAAAATGACTATGGGGTGCTTACAAATTCCCTGACCACTCAATGTTGAAGGTTGAGCTGCAGATCTATTTCCGTAAAACTTGTATGTATACTCCTCAATGTGTGCTACATTGCACTGCACATATACAGAGATTAGCATGCCTCATGAATATCTACATGTGCAGAACTGTGTGTTTTTCAGTGAAAAAAACACTATAAATGCTGAGAAGCCATGCAGCCTTACACAAAGTTGGAAGATACAACAGCTTATTACTACTCAGTACTCTGTGCACCAGTGCCAGCGTACACTTATATGGCTTCTATGATGTTACATATGGTATGTGCCTGTTTTTTTCCATCATAACTACACTTAGTTACTACTAGAGTACATCATGTCACCTCTGTGTCATGGTTCAATGGAGTCTGACATTATGCTGCCCAGCAATACTAAATGGATCACATCCTTGAGGCATACGTCAGGCATGTCATGATGGGTACATCTAACTCCAGCATACAGCCAGCTCAGGCATGCAAGAGAACTAGTGTCATGTCTTTTAGTCCTGTCATGTATACCCCTATTACATACATTTGTCCCATCCACACGACAATAAGGATTCTAAACAGGTGACCATTTACCTAGTCGCTTGCTCCAGTCTCTTTGATAAGAGGCTCTCGGCTCTCAGTATTCTACCATAATCCCTGTACGTGATATACATAAACATGTCCTCAGGCACGGTATAATTATTTTGTATAAGATTCACCACTTTTTTCATCCTTGGCCAACAGCCAGCTGTGCATGATTGCATTTGTTTAGAAAAACATGTATGATTGTTTTCAAAACATTTATTGTTGTTTTCAAAACATATTGATTCTAGAAGAAACCCTGGAGTGACCACTCAAGTATATAAGACCCTTATTCCCCCCTTCAAATTAGAGGAGAATTCCTTCCAAGCTGACATGGGGTCCTGCATTCTGAATCTTCTTCACACAGCGGTCTGACATCCCTTGTGGATTATCATCCTCCAAGCAGAGACGGGGTCCTTTGTTCTCAACCATCAGGTGAGGGGGATGGTTCTTCCCTAGGGGGTTCTTGGCTACATACAAACATATACGCATATACATGCTACACATACAGATCTAGGCTAGGTACATTTAGGCAAATTACCTAGGGCGCGCATTTTAGGAATATGTAAGGGCTACTGTTTTTGTCTGAACTGCTTATGTTCATCTTATTAGCACTATGGTAGAAATCTATATACTATTTACTATATTGGTACTAGCAATCTCTTTCATATGCTTCTGTCTCCTGATTGTCGCAGCACATATGTTTTACACAAGACTGTTACTAGACCAATAAATACTTATTGAAACGTCCTAATCACCAACCTGAGTATTTTCTGAGAGAAAGCAAGCACGAGTGTCTGAGCGAAAAGTAGTGTACTGTTTTCCACGATCCCTGAGGAATCAGGGTTGTCATGTTCAGTGGTTGCCAGAAACTACATACACCACTGTAGGATACAGAGGGGTGATAGTGGCACTGGAGAGCTAGCTGGTCTAATGGCTGACATATCATGTCCTGAAGCAGTTGGGACACCAAGCCATCAGTTTAGGTCATTCAAAACGTGCGGTTCCTGGGAACTACACAACACTAGAGGGCCAATTCCGATCCGGTAAAATCCCCTACGAATCGCAGTACGGTCCGTTTTTCCCATACGATTCGGCAGCAGTTTCCAGACCAGCAAGTACGATTCGTCTCGGCGACCCTCCGTATGACCCTATTGCTACGGGAGCTGAAAACTACCATAAAATGTAAAATGTAAATTGATACTTGTATAGCGCACTACTCACCTGCAAGGGTCTCAAGGCGCTTGTACGAATACCGCTGTGGAACCCATCCTGGCTTTCCCTGTGAGGCATCCACTCCTGGGCACCCCCAAGGTGAAGGCCAGGCATCCTTAGCGTTGTGGGGGCCATTGTGGAGATTAAGCAAGCTATTGCCCAGAGTTGCAGAGTGGGACTCCATGATTGGAATAGGCACTGAGGCGAGAATTATCAGGTCAGTGGAATTTTGAGCCCAAGACCCGCCGAGGCGGGGAATTGAGCCCTGGTCCCGGGCTAGACCTCTGCATCAGGATCTGCCGCTCTAATCATTGAACGGAAGTGTACATGTACGGTGCGTCACACGCTCGGTATGTCACCATGGCAACAGTGATACGAGTCGCACACACGTCATTAAAGTTGAGGTATGGTGCGTCAGACGCTGGCGTATGTCACCATTGCAATAGTGATACGAAACGCACACACGCCATTAAAGTTGGGGTACTTTGCTCACATCTGAGGGATGTGTACATATGACTCCCAACAGTGCCCAGACATAGGAGGGGTGGCTGGAAAGGACTCCCAGCAGTGCCCAGACATAGGAGGGTGGCTGGATAGAACTCCCAGCAGTGCCCAGACATAGGAGGGGTGGCTGGATAGGACTTCAAGCAGTGCCAAAACATAGGAGGGGGGTGTAGATAGGACTCCCAGCAGTGCCCAGACATAGGTGGAGGGTGTAGATAGGACTCCCAGCAGTGCCCAGACATAGGAGGAGGGTGTAGATAGGACTCCCAGCAGTGCTCAGACATAGGAGGGGTGGCTGGATAGGACTCCCAGCAGTGCCCAGACATAGGAGGGGGTGTAGATAGGACTTCCAGCAGTGCCCAGACATAGGAGGAGGGTGTAGATAGGACTCCCAGCAGTACCCAGACATAGGAGGGGTGGCTGAATAGGACTCCCAGCAGTGCCCAGACATGGGAGGAGGGTGTAGATAGGACTCCCAGCAGTGCCCAGACATAGGAGGAGGGTGTAGACAGGACTCCCAGCAGTGCCCAGACATAGGAGGGGTGGCTTGCTAGGACTCCCAGCAGTGCCCAGACATAGGAGGGGGTGCAGATAGGACTCCCAGCAGTGCCCAGACATAGGAGGGGGTGTAGATAGGACTCCCAGCAGTGCCCAGACATAGGGGGGGGGGGTGTAGGTAGGACTCCCAGCAGTGCCCAGACATAGGAGGAGGATGTAGATAGGACTCCCAGCAGTGCCCAGACATAGGAGGGGTGGCTGGATAGGACTCCCAGCAGTGCTCAGACATGGAAGAAGGGTGTAGATAGGACTCCCAGCAGTGCCCAGACATATGAGGGGTGGCTGGATAGGACTCCCAGCAGTGCCCAGACATAGGAGGGGGGTGTAGATAGGACTCCCAGCAGTGCCCAGACATAGGAGGGGGTGTAGATAGGACTCCCGGCAGTGCCCAGACATAGGAGAGGTGGCTGGATAGGACTCCCAGCAGTGCCCAGACATAGGAGGGGTGTAGATAGGACTCCCAGCAGTGCCCAGACATAGGAGGAGGGTGTGCTTATGACTCCCAGCAGTGCTCAGACATAGGAGGGGGTGTAAATAGGACTCCCAGCAGTGCCCAGACATAGGAGAAGTGGCTGGATAGGACTCCCAGCAGTGCCCAGACATAGGAGAGGGTGTAGATAGGACTACCAGCAGTGCCCAGACATAGGAGAGGGTGTAGATAGGTCTCCCAGCAGTGCCCAGACATAGGAGGGGGTGTACATAGGACTCCCAGCAGTGCCCAGACATAAGAGGAGGGTGTAGACAGGACTACTAGCAGTGCCCAGACATAGGAGGGGTGGCTTGAAAGGACTCCCAGCAGTGCCAAGACATAGGAGGGGGGTGCAGATAGGACTCCCAGCAGTGCCCAGACATAGGAGGAGGGTGTAGATAGGACTCCCAGCAGTGCCCAGACATAGGAGGAGGATGTAGATAGGACTCCCAGGAGTGCCCAGCCATTGGAGGGGTGGCTGGATAGGACTCCCAGCAGTGCTCAGACATAGGAGAAGGGTGTAGATAGGACTCCCAGCAGTGCCCAGACATATGAAGGGTGGCTGGATAGGACTCCCAGCAGTGCCCAGACATAGGAGGCGGGTGTAGATAGGACTCCCAGCAGTGCCCAGACATAGGAGGCGTGGCTGGATAGGACTCCCAGCAGTGCCCAGACATAGGAGGGGGTGTAGATAGGACTCCCAGCAGTGCCCAGACATAGGAGGAGTGGCTGGATAGGACTCCCAGCAGTGCCCAGACATAGGAGGGGGTGTAGATAGGACTCCCAGCAGTACCCAGACATAGGAGGAGTGGCTGGATAGGACTCCCAGCAGTGCCCAGACATAGGAGGGGGTGTAGATAGGACTCCCAGCAGAGCCCAGACATAGGAGAGGTGGCTGGATAGGACTCCCAGCAGTGCCCAGACATAGGAGGGGGTGTAGATAGGACTCCCAGCAGTGCCCAGACATAGGAGGAGGGTGTGCTTATGACTCCCAGCAGTGCCCAGACATAGGAGGGGGTGTAGATAGGTCTCCCAGCAGTGCCCAGACGTCGGAGGGGGTGTAGATAGAACTCCCAGCAGTGCCCAGACATAAGAGGAGGGTGTGTGTATGACTCCCAGCCGTGCCCAGACATAGGAGGGGAGTGTAGATATGACTCCCAGCAGTGCCCAGACATAGGAGAGGTGGCTGGATAGGTCTCCCAGCGGTGCTCAGACATAGGAGGGGGTGTAGATAGGACTCCCAGCAATGCCCAGACATAGGAGGAGGGTGTGCTTATGACTCCCAGCTGTGCCCAGACATAGGAGGGGGTGTAGATAGGTCTCCTAGCAGTGCCCAGACATAGGAGGGGGTGTAGATAGGATTCCCAGCAGTGCCCAGACATAAGAGGAGGGTGTGTGTATGACACCCAGCAGTGCCCAGACATAGGAGGGGGTGTAGATAGGACTCCCAGCAGTGCCCAGACATAGAAGGGGGGTGTAGATAGGACTCCCAGCAGTGCCCAGATATAGGAGGGGGATGTAGATAGGAGTCTCAGCAGTGCCCACACATAGGAGGGGTGGCTTGATAGGACTCCCAGCAGTGCCCAGACATAGGAGGGGGTGTAGATAGGACTCTCAGCAGTGCCCAGACATAGGAGGAGGATGTAGATAGGAGTCTCAGCAGTGCCCAGACATAGGAGGGGTGGCTTGATAGGACTCCCAGCAGTGCCCAGACATAGGAGGGGGTGTAGATAGGACTCTCAGCAGTGCCCAGACATAGGAGGAGGGTATAGATAGGACTCTCAGCAGTGCCCAGACATAGGAGGAGGGTGTAGATAGGACTCCCAGCAGTGCCCAGACATAGGAGAGGTGGCTGGATAGGACTCCCATCAGTGCCCAGACATAGGAGAGATGGCTGGATAGGACTCCCAGCAGTGCCCAGACATAGAAGAGGGGTGTAGATAGGACTCCCAGCAGTGCCCAGACATAGGAGGGGGGGTGTAGATAGGACTCCCAGCAGTGCCCAGACATAGGAGGAGGGTGTGTGTATGATTCCCAGCAGTGCCCAGACATAGAAGGAGAGTGTGCTTATGACTCCCAGCAGTGTCCAGACATTAAAGGAGCGTGTGTGTATGACTCCCAGCAGTGCCCAGACATAGGAGGAGGGTGAAGATAGGACTCCCAGCAGTGCCCAGACATAGGAGGGGTGGCTGTCTAGGACTCCCAGCAGTGCCCAGACATAGGAGGGGGTGTAGATAGGACTCCCAGCAGTGCCCAGACATAGGAGGAGGGTGTGCGTATGACTCCCAGCAGTGCCCAGACATAGGAGGAGGGTGTGCGTATGACTCCCAGCAGTGCCCAGACATAGGAGTGGTGGCTGGATAGGACTCCCAGCAGTGCCAACATGGTAGAAGGGTGTCGATAGGACTCCCAGCAGTGCTCAGAGATAGGAGGGGTGGCTGGATAGACTCCCAGCAGTGCCCAGACATAGGAGGTGTGGGCGGAAAGGAGTCCCAGCAGTGCTCAGTGATAGGGGTGTGCATTTCCACCAACATACAACAAATATATGCCTGTATGTGTACATCCCTAACCTCTAACACTCATGATAGTTGCATATCAACACATCACTCACAGCAGTGACCTACTCCACGGAGGATGGTATCCTATCACACACTGCGTGACACACCACGTGTGTGTTTTGTCTGATCCCACATGCATATCCACCCATGGAGTTGGCAGGCACCCACACACCCCTCCATCATGACTCAATAGTGTGTAGTCATGTAACAGACCAACAAACAAATGAAGCACAAATGGACTAATAAAGTGTCATGTGCATCCCGGCCTTGGTGTGAATGTTCAGGTGGTGAAACATGTACTCCCTCATGGAAGGTACAGGGTACAAAACCCCTAGATACAAAGCACCGAATTGTGAGCCTTGTGCACAAATTAGCTGCTTTACAAATTGAATCATAAGGTCAAGCCTGATAACATTGTCATGCATACTGTTAAAAAGTATGATGGTCTGCCTGAAGGCATTACTACATACTACAAACCCAAGCACAGTGAGTAGCATGGATAGCACAGACCAATGTTCAGAATCCATTTGTGAGCAGGCATGGTCATTGCTGAAAGGAATGTACAAAGAAATAGGAAATCTACACAAAATTCAACGCAACAATTGTGCAACTGGTTGTAGTGAAGAACACATGTGTCACTGAGGAAGTTACACACTTTGGGACTATGTATGTATGCAAACTGAACATACACAAACAAAGAGCTATTGCTGCAACATTGTGAAGGCACATAGATACCATGGTCCAACTCACCAACATCATTAAATAGACATCTTAAACAATCCCAAAACATTACCCGAAATGTTTGGAAAAAAAATAAAATGCTTTATTCAGCAGCAAAGGAAAAGGATGTTACTAATCAGTCCCGGATATTATTAGGCCAATGGCCATTCCAAAATCACATATGTTGTTGTGGGAGATAGTGGAGTCTCACAACCCCACATTTGCCTGCACACAAATGTATTTATTTATTTATTTTACAGATTTGTAGAGCGCATGGCTGCCCGTGAGCGTCCCAGCGCTAATGACAAGAACCTAGTGGGGGCGAGCCTCATGGGAAAAGCCATGTTTTGAGTGCTCTGCGAAATGAGAGAAGGTTGGGTTGGGCTCTGAGGTTTGTGGGAAGCGAGTTCCATAGTTTGGACGCGTTGTATGAAAACAGTCGGCCGCCAGAGCAGGCTTTCCTAATCTTAGGTACAGAGGCTAGATTGCAGTTAGAGGATCGGAGCGTTCTTGAGGTGGTGTGAGGTGAGATAAGGTTTTGGAGTATAGGGGGGCCTTGCTGTGCAGAATTTTGTAGGTCGTGCAGAGAGCCTTAAATTGTTTGGCTGAGCAGCGACGATGGGTACCTGTAAGAATGCGGGCTGCGGCATTTTGAGCTGTTTGAAGTTTTGCCCGGACTTTTTTGGGGGCCCCCAGGTACAGGGCGTTGCCATAGTCCAGGCGGGACAGTACAAGGCCGTGGATAAGAAGTTTGCGGGACTGTGCCGGAAGCAGGGGTAAGATTTTCCTTGCTGATCTAAGGAGGCCGTGACATGTTCCAGCCGTTTTCCGGGCCTGGGCTGAGAAGTTGAGCTCTTCGTCTAACCAAATGCCCAAGCTCTTAATTTCTGGTTTAGGAACAGGGGAGGGCCCATGGCTGAAGGCCATATGGATGTGGAGTGATATAGAGATTTGTTGCCCAAAATCATTATCTCTGTTTTATCGTTGTTTAGCTTGATGTGAGAACTGTTCATCCATTTCGTTATTTCGATAAGACAGGTTTGGAGGTTGGGAAGGGAGTGGTCTTGCTGGCTTAAGGAGACCACCAGTTGAGTGTCGTCAGCATAGGTCAGTAGTTTAATTCCGAAAGGGGCGACGACTTTCTCAAGGGGGGACATAGAAACATTAAAAAGGGTTGGGCTCAAAGATGAGCCCTGGGGTACCCCGCAGCTGATGGCTGTGGGTCTGGACGTGAAGGTGCCCTCAGCCACCTGGAAGGATCTGTTTTTGAGGAAGGATTCTAACCAAGCCAAAGCCGTTCCTGCAATTCCAAGATAACTGAGCCTTTGGATCAGAATTGAGTGGTTGACGGTGTCGAAGGCAGCGCTGAGATCCAGGAGGATCACTGCCACTGATCCTCCTGAGTCCATGATTTTCCTGGCTTCTTCGACTACTGCCAGTATTGCAGTCTCTGTGCTCTGGCCCGGCCTGAATCCCGTTTGGGAGGGTTCCAGTAATCTATTAGATTCGAGGTATTGGGAAAGATTGTGGTTGACGTGCTTCTCGACTATTTTACTGATGCCTGGGAGTAGGGAGATTGGTCTGTAGTTGCTTAGTTCCAATGGGTCAAGGTGAGGTTTTTTAAGCAATGCTTTCACCATTGCTCTTTTCCAGCTGGGAGGGACGATGCCTAGGGTGAGTGAGTTGTTAATTAGTTTAGTCAGATAGGGTAGAATAGTAGGACCGACTAGTTTCAGAATGTTAAGTGGAGCAGAGTCGGTGGGGCTACCACTTTTGATGGAGTTGTGTATGAGAAGGGTAGTGTCAGTTGTAAGCGGAGTGAAGGCTGACAGCTGAACAGTTGCTGCTATTGATGACTGAGAGGGCTGGTTGACGTCCGGGGGGGGCTGTGTGGGCGTCCAAAGTAATAGGGGGAAGTGATTTGATGATGTTGATGATTTTTGAATTAAAAAATTCAGCAAGTTCGTTGCAGCGAGTGGCTGAAGGTTCGACCAGGGGGGGGGGCTCCGGCACTTTGAGAAGTTTCCTGGCTATTTGAAACGTTTCTCGAGATGAGTTGGTGGATGATTTTATTTTCTCCTCGAAATAATTGACTTGTGCGGCTTTGATTGCTTTTTTGTAGGTGAGGAGGGTTGTTTTGTATTCGGTTTTTCTAGTGTGGTCAAAGTTTTTCCTCCAGTCTCTTTCTGATCTCTTGCAAGCTTTTTTTAGGAGCCGCAATTCGTCAGTGAACCAGAGGGAGGTGGCTTTACTCCGAGGATTACTGGAGATTTTTTTGGGGAGCGTTTTGACCAGAGTGTCGCCTATCCATGCTGAGAATTCTGCATCAGCGCAAATGAGGTTAGTGTCAAGTGCAGGAGGGGAGCTCTCTAAGTGATGTTTCCAGATTTCTACGTCTAATTTGGAACAAGATTGTGAGGGCTTGCTAGGAGGGGCAGTGGGACGCGGAGTGCGAGTAATCTGCCAGTTTAAAGGGACTAGGAGATGGTCGGTCCAAGGAACTGGAATGGGGTCGAGGACAGTGAGATCGTTGATGTTGGTAAATACCGGATCCAGCAGATGTCCTAGAGTGTGGGTGGGAAGATGGCCTAGTAATTTAAGTTGAAGAGTTTCGAGATCTGCTATCAAGTCGGCGGTCGGGTTGGCTTCCTTTTTATCAAAATGGATGTTCAGATCGCCCAGGATCAAACATGTGGAGTTGGTTGCGGCCAGAGTGTAAGATTGCTCCGTGAGGGATTCGCAAAATTGACCTAGTGGTCCTGGGGGGCGGTAGATGAGAAAGCCTGATATAGATTGACAGGGGGAGACCTGGATGGAGAACATGACGTTTTCGCAGTCAAGGAGGGGACTGCCTTGAAAACGGCATGAGAACTGGTCTTTGTGAATTATGGCAATGCCCCCACCTTTTCCCTTAGGGCGGTCCATATGGTGAATAAGGAAGCCTGAGGGAAGGGAGTTGACAATGTCGGGGTCAGAGTCCGGGCCTAGCCAAGTTTCTGTTAGAAAGAGCACTTCAAGGTTATAATTTTCCAGAAGTTGGTGGATTTCTGTGGAGTGCTTGGGAAGGGATCTGCAGTTAATAAGGGCCATTCGTATTGGGATGGGGGAAGGCAATTTAGGTTCAGTGGGGGTGAATCTGTACGGGCAGTGGGAGCATCGATTAAGGGGGTGAATGAATCAAAGGGTTGTGACCCGTGGGGGGCATCATCAGGGACAGGTTCCGGCACCGCAGGGACAGTAGAGGGAAGGGTAGGTGTCGTGGGTGCAGGGGTGGTGGAATCCTCCTCAGTGGCGAGTGGTTCCGAAAAGCTGCTCACAAACACACTGCTGCACACAGCAGCCAGCTCTGCCAGAGTACCACCTGCACCCGGGGACTTCATGGGAGTGGAGGTAGAGGGTTCTGCGACTTGCGGAAAATGAATGTGGCTGCGTGTGTGATGTCTGTCCCCTCTCCCTGAGGGTGTGCCTACATCCCCTGAATTTGGGTGCCTGGAGATCTGCGATTTGACTTCTGTGTGAGTGTGCTGGGTGAATCTGTTGGGGTGTGTGATCTGGTGCGCTTGCGTGTATGGTGGACAGGTATGGGAGAGGGGGATGTGGATGGGTCTGAAGAAGTGGGGGGGATGTGTGACGCTGCAGGAGGGCAAGTGCTGCCGTCAGATGACATGCCCTCCATGAATGACAACAACTGTGTCAAGATTTGTGTTTGACAATGGAGGACAGTCAGCATAGACGTCTGACCAACTTGAATCTGCTGGAGTAGGTCCACAGACTCAGCACAGAGGGCAGCAGGGGAGACAGGGGAAGGGGCTGCGGTGCCGGGGACGAAGGTGACACGGGGGGGGGCAGCACCGACCAAAGGGACCATAGCAACTGGGAGGGTGGAGATTGGTCTGGAGGAGGAGGGGACAGACAGAGTGGGAACAGATGCTGTAGCTGCGTATTCCCCCTCCTCCTGGGATTCTGAAGCCGAGCCGTCCGCATGGTATGATGCGTCTTGCTCATGGGGTATGGCTGTCTGACTCCCCTCACCCTCTGTGCCACTGCCTCCCTCCAACTCCTCAAAGCTGGTGGCACTGCGGCTGGGTCCCTCTGCCTGGTCCGTGCTTGTGTCTCCTCCAGTTTCGGTTGATGATGCTGTTGGCAAGGAGAAAGTAAAAAAAAATATCAGTCACCTGTACACATCAGACACATGAGCACAAAATCTTTTGGGCACATTTCAAATCATGACATGCATCATGAGTAACATGCACATAACTCAGCACATATTTAAGACTGTTACTGTGCAGTTGTAATAGACATAACGCTCCTTGGATACAAAGATACAAGTAACAGACCAGGCCACAACGTGAAGGAGAGTCACAATGATGACCAACTGTATGTCAAGAGATCAGGTTTTGATCCATCACCGTTTTGTTGCCCACTCTGCCACCCCAGTACAGACATGGTCATGTGCCAATCTGTATGACCCTGTGCTACAGGGGAACAGTTCTGCCCGAACTGCCAAGTAATGCCATCCCTGGACCGGAAACAAGCTTCCTAGGACCGGTCACTGGCATCACAGCCGTCTTCAGCCAGGCTTGCGTGAAATCCTGATCTGGATTCAAGCAAGCATAGCTGAAGACGGCTGTAATGCCAGAAACTGGTCCCAGGATGCTTGTTGCCAGTCCAGGGAAGGCATGGCTTTGCAGTTCGGGCTGTACTGTTCCCATGAGGCACATGGTCAGACTAATTTGCACATGACCATGTCTGAACTGGGGTGGCAGAGTGGCCAACAGAACGGTGATGGATCAATCGCTGATCTGTTGACTGTCTATGAGTGTTTGATTGGTACAGATGATACCTCCATCACCACCCCCTTTTGTGACACTCCTCACAGGGGCATCTATGATCGGATCAAACAGTTGCTAACACATAACACACACAGGCTGTCAAGTGAATTGGCCCACATGTCCAAAATCTGGACAATGCCTAGGCTAATGTGCCTGCAATTGTGAATATCAAAACCATTGCTGCATTGTAGACACACCCTCAACCACATGGGAAATGTGAACACAGTAGTGTTCACACCAAGACAAAACTGCATTGAAACACCAATACATACATATTGCACAAATCTATGCGGAAAAATCATCTCTGTGAGCAAACGACATAGCCTGTAAAGCCAACAATGACAGCATTGTCCAGCATAACCGGGTAAGTGCATAGAGATGACTTCACATCAGAAATTACATACACAGCTCACCATTGACAAGGCTGAACAGGCAGGTCCATTACACCTCTCCTGCCCAACACACCCATCACTCCGTCAATGTGAGTGATACAGCTCAAGAAGTGAAAACTCTGAACCAGGGTATCAATAACTGTTCTGCAATTTAAAAACCCAAGGTCTCCTCGTGTGCCTGCCCATCCATATTAGTCACAAGCAACCAGCAACATATTCTTGTGAATAGACACCCAGACCTGACAGCCCTGGCAATGTCCAACCAGATCTCCCCCTTCTCATAGGCAGTTACCTGCCAGGAAGACAAAGTGAAACAACATAAGTACACCTGCTCCATGTCCCAAAGACACACACTTGCACCACATTGACGATGACAACAGGGCATAGGATGCTGACAGGACTTGCAACATTGTCCATGTGAATGTGGCCTGTGAGCAAACACGAATGCACTACATGCCTTTTAAAGGCAACAGATGCCATAAGGTGTGAAAACCACTCACTGAGCATGTAACACACTGAACAAGACATGCAACAGCAGGGTGGTGGACAGCACGTGACATGCTGGCACATATCCCCCAACACCCAAGAACCCTCAGCAGACCACACATACACACCCTGGCACACATCAACCGCTTGTCAGTGTCAACAGTGCATACAACCCTCACTTTGCACATCTCACACTTCACAAAGATGTGACACAGGCGTCATGATAACTGTCCAAGTCATGCACACGACACTGCATACTTGTCACATCAGATGGATACAGCTGTGGCATATGCCATGCAGCTGTGTTGCAAAACATCACATACACACTTTGCCAGGTGACAACAAACATTCACACTCTTCAATGTCCATGAGTTCAAACCATGCATTTGGCCAACATCCACACAGATCACAAAAAACAAGTAACACCAGTGAGTACATTCATCTGTCACTCTGGGGGGAACACTGTTACACCTCAGTAAATCATGGTAATAACACATTCAAGGTGTGGCACAGCAGAATGTGTGAATCACAATGCATTGAAGGTCACAGTTAGCACAACGCAGCTAAGCAGTGAACACCACTGAACTATATCATTCACTGCATGGGAGATACCACAATGTCCACACGGCACTCACTCAAGACCACATTGCATGTCTGTTCCACAAATACACAATGGCTGTAGTGACACTCACACATTCATCACTCACCTGCTCCCCTGGTTCCCCATACAGCTTGCTGTAGTTTGGTAGGAGGGCATCCAGCAGTGCCTGGTTCTCCTCCTCACTGAATTCAGGTGCCCTCTCTGTGGTCAGCAAAATCAGGGTCCAGGAAAAGCAGAGACAGCAGCAGTGTAGTCCACTCCAATGTTGTGCAGGTAAGTGCCGCCTCACAGCCACATGCACCCTTAAATCAGTGCTGCTGAGGGGCTGTCAGTCTCAGGAGTAGAGTGTGATAGGCCAGATTACTTAGCATCCTATATTTCATCCAATCCGATTCCACATAAGGCCCTGACACACATTTGCATGGTTTAAAACTTGAGCTTTAGCTCCACAACAAATTTTGCAACATTGTATAGTTTTGCCGGACTGAATTTTGCAGGACACCTGTAGCACACACTCAAATCTCAGTTTCCATGACAACCAGCCTGCATTTTGGGCATTCTACTCGTCCCCTAGGTGTTCCCTATGTATTTTCTGGGATCCTCACACAAGTCCGGTACGTTTTTCGTCTCGAATGCCACATATTCAATAGTGAACCGATGCGCCCACACTCTGGGGGTACGCCTCGCTCGAGTATGGCACCATTACAATGGTGAAACATCCCGCACACACGCACGCACTCTGGGGGTACGCCTCGCTTGCGTATGGCACCATTACAATGGTGAAACGTCCCGCACACACGCAGGCACTCTGGGGGTACGCCTCGCTCGCGTATGGCACCATTACAATGGTGAAATGTCCCGCACACATGGCTGCACTCTGGGGGTACGCCTCGCTCCGTATGGCACCATTACAATGGTGAAACGTCCCGCACACACAGCCCCACTCTGGGGGTACGCCTCGCTCGCGTATGGCACCATTACAATGGTGAAATGTCTCGCACACAGGCATGCACTCTGGGGGTACACCGCGCTCGCGTATGGCACCATTACAATTCGGAAACGTCCCGCACACACAGCCGCACTCTGAGGGTATGCCTTGCTCGCGTATGGCATCATTACAATGGTGAAACGTCCCGCACACACGCACGCACTCTGGGGGTATGCCTCGCTCGCGTATGGCACCATTACAATGGTGAAATGTCCCGCACACACGCACGCAATCTGGGGGTACACCTCGCTCGTGTATGGCACCATTACAATGGTGAAACGTCCCGCACACATGGCCACGCTCTGGGGGTACGCCTGGCTCGTGTATGGCACGATTACAATGGTGAAACGTTCCGCACACACGGCCACACTCTGGGGGTACACCTCGCTCGCGTATGGCATCATTACAATGGTGAAACGTCCCGCACACACGGCCGCACTCTGGGGGTACCCCTCGCTCGCATATGGCACCATTACAATGGTGAAAAGTCCCGCACACATGCACGCACTCTGGGGGTACACCTCGCTCGCGTATGGCACCATTACAATGGTGAAACATCCCGCACACATGGCCACACTCTGGGGGTACGCCTCGCTCGTGAATGGCACGATTACAATGGTGAAACGTCCCGCACACACGGCCACACTCTGGGGGTTCGCCTCGCTCGCGTATGGCATCATTACAATGGGGAAACGTCCCACACACACGGCTGCACTCTGGGGGTACGCCTCGCTCGCGTATGGCACCATTACAATGGTGAAATGTCCTGCACACAAGGCCGCACTCTGGGGGTACGCCGCACTCGCGTATGGCACCATTACAATGGTGAAACATGCCGCACACACGCACGCACTCTGGGGGTACGCCTCGCTCGCGTATGGCACCATGACAAGGGTGAAACGTCCCTCACACACGCACGCACTCTGGGGGTACGCCTCGCTCGCGTATGGCACCATTACAATGGTGAAACGTCCCGCACACACGGCCGCACTCTGGGGGTACGCCTCGCTCGCATATGGCACCATTACAATAGTGGAACGTCCCGCACACAGGCATGCACTCTGGGGGTACGCCACACTCGCGTATGGCACCATTAAAATGGTGAAACGTCCCGCACACACAGCCGCACTCTGGGGGTATGCCTCGCTCGCGTATGGCACCATTACAATGGTGAAATGTCCCGCACACATACACGCACTCTGGAGGTATGCCTCACTCGCATATGGCACCATTACAATGGTGAAACGTCACGCACACACGCACGCACTCTGGGGGTACACCTTGCTCGTGTATGGCACCATTACAATGGTGAAACGTCCCGCACACATGGCCACGCTCTGGGGGTACGCCTGGCTCGTGTATGGCACGATTACAATGGTGAAACGTCCCGCACACACGGCCATACTCTGGGGGTACACCTCGCTCGCGTATGGCATCATTACAATGGTGAAACGTCCCGCACACACGGCCGCACTCTGGGGGTACCCCTCGCTCACGTATGGCACCATTACAATGGTGAAAAGTCCCGCACACATGCACGCACTCTGGGGGTACACCTCGCTCGCGTATGGCACCATTACAATGGTGAAACATCCCACACACACGCACGCACTCTGGGGGTATGCCTCGCTCGCATATGGCACCATTACAATGGTGAAATGTCCCGCACACACGCACGCACTCTGGGGGTACACCTCGCTCGTGTATGGCACCATTACAATGGTGAAACATCCCGCACACATGGCCACACTCTGGGGGTACGCCTCGCTCGTGAATGGCACGATTACAATGGTGAAACGTCCCGCACACACGGCCACACTCTGGGGGTTCGCCTCGCTCGCGTACGGCATCATTACAATGGGGAAACGTCCCGCACACACGGCTGCACTCTGGGGGTACGCCTCGCTCGCGTATGGCACCATTACAATGGTGAAATGTCCTGCACACAAGGCCGCACTCTGGGGGTACACCGCACTCGCGTATGGCACCATTACAATGGTGAAACATGCCGCACACATGCACGCACTCTGGGGGTACGCCTCGCTCGTGTATGGCACCATGACAAGGGTGAGACGTCCCTCACACACGCACGCACTCTGGGGGTACGCCTCACTCGCGTATGGCACCATTACAATGGTGAAACGTCCCGCACACACGGCCGCACTCTGGGGGTACGCCTCGCTCGTATATGGCACCATTACAATAGTGGAACGTCCCGTACACAGGCATGCACTCTGGGGGTACGCCACACTCGCGTATGGCACCATTACAATGGTGAAACGTCCCGCACACACAGCCGCACTCTGGGGGTATGCCTCGCTCGCGTATGGCACCATTACAATGATGAAATGTCCCGCACACATACACGCACTCTGGAGGTATGCCTCACTCGCATATGGCACCATTACAATGGTGAAACGTCACGCACACACGCACGCACTCTGGGGGTACACCTTGCTCGTGTATGGCACCATTACAATGGTGAAATGTCCCGCACACATGGCCCCACTCTGGGGGTATGCCTCGCTCGTGTATAGCATGATTACAATGGTGAAACGTCCTGCAAACACGGCCACACTCTGGGGGTACGCCTCGCTCAAGTATGGCATCATTACAATGGTGAAACATCCCGCACACACAGCCGCACTCTGGGGGTATGCCACGCCTCGCTCGCGTATGGCACCATTACAATGGTGAAACATCCCGCAACCACGCACCCACTCTGGGGGTACGCCTTGCTCGCGTATGGCACCATTACAATGGTGAAACGTCCCGCACACACGCACGCACTCTGGGGGTACGATGCGTTATAAACAGTGCGTTTCACACGCCCATGTGAATGCAGGTGTACAGTGCGTTTTACACAGTGCGTTTTACACGCTGGAGTCAAAGCAGGGGGATGGTATGTTGCACACGGGCACGTATGGCCAGTGATACTAGGCGCACACATGGCAGGGATGTAGCATTACGGTTAACACAAGGATGTCTATCAAGTTCTTGTCATTGCATACTGACATGAGCTAGGCCCTAGGTGTGGCAGGCACTGATATAGCACAGCATATCATTTCATGTTGCCGAATTGTTGTGTGATGACCTGGTGACACGTGATGTGTGATGGGGCACTATGTGGTACACATCAACTTTCCACTTGTCCCCTGTGTATCATCATGCACATGTTGTCATGCACATAATCACTGGGATTCAACACTCATGACTTCCGGAACCTGTCACATGATGGCAGGGACCGTGGCAATTTATCAGTTGTCATTTTGACTCAAATCACGTCCTCATGTAACAATGTACTGTGTGTGTAATTCTTAATGCAGATTTTTAAGTTTATGGTCCGTGTAATTCATCTGCTGCGGGTGCATCGGTAATGGGTCTGTGTTGTGACTTAAATGGTTTTGCATGTACGCACACCATGGCACATGTGCCTTTTCAAGGTCTTTTTGTGTGTGATGGCATCATACATCAATGATCCACATGCATACATGTCTGCATCTTGACTATTGCTGTGTTCTTGCATTGTCACATACACACCTCATTAGCAAGTTGTATGATATGTCCAATAGACATTCCATGTGACCTGGGTCTGTGCCTTGCAGTCAGCTGTCTGTATGGTATGACAACCTTCTAATGTGGGTCTGGTGATGTGTGTCACTCCAGTGATATCTTGCCCTGCTCACTCAGAGCAGCCCTGAAGTTATTTTTTGTGTGCATGTAAAGTGTATAACTATTACTACAGATGTATCTTTGTAATTTTGAAACTGCCACATGTGTCCAGGATGTTTTGTTTACACCAGGACCCATAGTACCTTGATGTGCAGTAGCAAGGTTGCATGTGCTATGTACATTGGAATAGTATTTGGATGACAGTTGTTATGCATTCTTCCAAAATAGGTCCTGCAGGGCACCGCCTCTACCAAGGCCTTTTCCTGACTTGGAGAGCATGAGGGAACGTGATTTCATCCGACGATACAGATTCACTCGAGATTTGATTCAGAACTTGACGGGCAGGCTGGAACCACATCTCCAACCGCGACACAGGTATCCAACTGCGCTGACACCAAAGCTAAAGGTGAGGGCAGCCCTACATTTTTTTGCCACAGGTACGTTTCAATTTACCATTGCAGATGTGGGGGGTATGTCCCAGATGATGTTCGGCCGTGTCCTACGTGATGTCTTATCTGCCATGTTAGAGCACATCGATGAATTCATCAAATTTCCAAACCTTGAAGAGTGGAGAGATGTCAAGGCTGAATTCTATGACCTGGGAGGGATGCCACATGTCATTGGGTCCATTGATGGTACACATGTGGCTTTGGTGCCACCACAGGCTCAGGAGCAGGCTTACCGCAATAGGAAGCATTACCACTCAATTAATGCCTTTGTGGTGTGTCTTGCTAACATGCTGATTCCCCATGTTTGCAAAAAACACAGTTGATGGACAGAATGTAGAACAATGTCATACATTCACCCCAGTACAAGGATCTGGGCCTAAATCCATCGTTTTTTTGCACTCCACACCACCCTGGGTTAGACACTGGCTATATGCAAATCAGCTCTGACCCTGTGCCTCATGGGAACAGTCCAGTCTGAACTACTGAGCCATGTCTTTCCCAGACCGGAATCAAGCATCCAAGGACCGGTTTCTGGCTATCAGCCTTCATCAGCCTGGATAGCTTGACTCCAGTGGTGTGGAGAGCCTGGGACTCACGTCTGAGTATACCCAGCACACTCGGGGTGAAAATTGCAAAAAAAACAGTTGATGGACAGAATGTAGAACAATGTCATACATTCACCCCAGTACAAGGATCTGGGCCTAAATCCATCGTTTTTTTGCACTCCACACCACCCTGGGTTAGACACTGGCTATATGCAAATCAGCTCTGACCCTGTGCGTCATGGGAACAGTCCAGTCCGAACTACCAAGCCATGTCTTTCCCAGACCGGAATCAAGCATCCAAAGACCGGTTTCTGGCTTTCAGCCTTTATCAGCCTGGATAGCTTGACTCCAGTGGTGTGGAGAGCCTGGGACTCACGTCTGAGTATACCCAGCACACTCGGGGTGAAAATTGCAAAAAACTCAGTTGATGGACAGAATGTAGAACAATGTCATACATTCACCCCAGTACAAGGATCTGGGCCTAAATCCATCGTTTTTTTGCACTCCACACCAACCTGGGTTGGACACTGGCTATATGCAAATCAGCTCTGACCCTGTGCCTCATGGGAACAGTTCAGTCCGAACTACCAAGCCATGTCTTTCCCAGACCGGAATCAAGCATCCAAGGACCGGTTTCAGGCTATCAGCCTTCATCAGCCTGGATAGCTTGACTCCAGTGGTGTGGAGAGCCTGGGGGACAAAATTTAGAACAATGTCATACATTCACCCCAGTACAAGGATCTGGGTCTAAATCCATCGTTTTTTTGCACTCCACAGCACCCCATGTCATACATTCACCCCAGTACAGAGATCTGGGCCTCAATCCATCGTTTTTTTGCACTCCACACCGCCCCAGTTCAGACATAGCCATATGCAAATCAGTCTGACCCTGTGCCTCATGGGAACAGTACAGCCGGAACTGCCAAGCCAAGCCTTCCCTGGACCGGAAACAAGCTTCCGAGGACCCGTTTCTGGCATTCCAGCCGTCTTCAGCCCGGCTTGCTTGAATACAGTGGTGTGGAGAGCATGGGACTCACGTCTGAGCATACCCATCCCACTCGGGGTGACAAATGCAAAAACCACAATCGATGGACAGAATGCAGAACAATGTCATACATTCACCCCAGTACAGAGCTCCCTGCCTAAATCCATCGTTTTTTTGCACTCCACACCACCCTGGGTTAGACACTGGCTATATGCAAATCAGCTCTGACCCTGTGCCTTATGGGAACATTCCAGTCCGAACTACCAAGCCATGTCTTTCCCAGACCGGAATCAAGCATCCAAGGACCGGTTTCTGGCTATCAGCCTTCATCAGCCTGGATAGCTTGACTCCAGTGGTGTGGAGAGCCTGGGACTCACGTCTGAGTATACCCAGCACACTCGGGGTGAAAATTGTAAAAAACACAGTTGATGGACAGAATGTAGAACAATGTCATACATTCACCCCAGTACAAGGATCAGGGCCTAAATCCATCGTTTTTTTGCACTCCACACCACCCTGGGTTAGACACTGGCTATATGCAAATCAGCTCTGACCCTGTGCCTTATGGGAACAGTCCAGTCCGAACTACCAAGCCATGTCTTTCCCAGACCGGAATCAAGCATCCAAGGACCGGTTTCTGGCTATCAGCCTTCATCAGCCTGGATAGCTTGACTCCAGTGGTGTGGAGAGCCTGGGACTCACGTCTGAGTATACCCCGCACACTCGGGGTGAAAATTGCAAAAAACACAGTTGATGGACAGAATGTGGAACAATGTCATACATTCACCCCAGTACAAGGATCTGGGCCTAAATCCATCGTTTTTTTGCACTCCACACCACCCTGGGTTAGACACTGGCTATATGCAAATCAGCTCTGACCCTGTGCCTTATGGGAACAGTCCAGTCCGAACTACCAAGCCATGTCTTTCCCAGACCGGAATCAAGCATCCAAGGACCGGTTTCTGGCTATCAGCCTTCATCAGCCTGGATAGCTTGATTCCAGTGGTGTGGAGAGCCTGGGACTCACGTCTGAGTATACCCAGCACACTCGGGGTGAAAATTGCAAAAAACACAGTTGATGGACAGAATGTAGAACAATGTCATACATTCACCCCAGTACAAGGATCTGGGCCTAAATCCATTGTTTATTTGCACTCAACACCATCCTGGGTTAGACACTGGCTATATGCAAATTAGCTCTGACCCTGTGCCTTATGGGAACAGTCCAGTCCGAACTACCAAGCCATGTCTTTCCCAGACCGGAATCAAGCATCCAAGGACCGGTTTCTGGCTATCAGCCTTCATCAGCCTGGATAGCTTGACTCCAGTGTTGTGGAGAGCCTGGGACTCACGTCTGAGTATACCCAGCACACTCGGGGTGAAAATTGCAAAAAACACAGTTGATGGACATGGCTTGGTAGTTCGGACTGGACTGTTCCCATGAGGCACAGGGTCAGAGCTGATTTGCATATAGCCAGTGTCTAACCCAGGTTGGTGTGGAGTGCAAAAAAACGATGGATTTAGGCCCAGATCCTTGTACTGGGGTGAATGTATGACATTGTTCTACATTCTGTCCATCAACTGTGTTTTTGGCAATTTTCACCCCGAGTGTGCTGGGTATACTCAGACGTGAGTCCCAGGCTCTCCACGCCACTGGAGTCAAGCTATCCAGGCTGATGAAGGCTGATAGCCAGAAACCGGTCCTTGGATGCTTGATTCCGGTCTGGGAAAGACATGGCTTGGTAGTTCGGACTGGACTGTTCCCGTGAGGCACAGGGTCAGAGCTGATTTGCATATAGCCAGTGTCTAACCCAGGGTGGTGTGGAGTGCAAAAAAAACGATGGATTTAGACCCAGATCCTTGTACTGGGGTGAATGTATGATATTGTTCTACATTCTGTCCATCAACTGTGTTTTTTGCAATTTTCACCCCGAGTGTGCTGGGTATACTCAGACATGAGTCCCAGGTTCTCCACACCACTGGAGTCAAGCCATCCAGGCTGATGAAGGCTGATAACCAGAAACCGGTCCTTGGATGCTTGATTCCGGTCTGGGAAAGACATGGATTGGTAGTTCGGACTGGACTGTTCCCATGAGGCACAGGGTCAGAGCTGATTTGCAAATAGCCAGTGTCTAACCCAGGTTGGTGTGGAGTGCAAAAAAACGATGGATTTAGGCCCAGATCCTTGTACTGGGGTGAATGTATGACATTGTTCTACATTCTGTCCATCAACTGTGTTTTTTGCAATTTTTAACCCGAGTGTGCTGGGTATACTCAGACGTGAGTCCCAGGCTCTCCACACCACTGGAGTCAAGCTATCCAGGCTGATGAAGGCTGATAGCCAGAAACCGGTCCTTGGATGCTTGATTCCGGTCTGGGAAAGACATGGCTTGGTAGTTCGGACTGGACTGTTCCCATGAGGCACAGGGTCAGAGCTGATTTGCATATTGCCAGTGTCTAACCCAGGTTGGTGTGGAGTGCAAAAGAACGATGGATTTAGGCCCAGATCCTTGTACTGGGGTGAATGTATGACATTGTTCTACATTCTGTCCATCAACTGTGTTTTTTGCAATTTTCACCCCGAGTGTGCTGGGTATACTCAGACGTGAGTCCCAGGCTCTCCACACCACTGGAGTCAAGCTATCCAGGCTGATGAAGGCTGATAGCCAGAAACCGGTCTTTGGATGCTTGATTCCGGTCTGGGAAAGACATGGCTTGGTAGTTCGGACTGGACTGTTCCCATGACGCACAGGGTCAGAGCTGATTTGCATATAGCCAGTGTCTAACCCAGGGTGGTGTGGAGTGCAAAAAACGATGGATTTAGGCCCAGATCCTTGTACTGGGGTGAATGTATGACATTGTTCTACATTCTGTCCATCAACTGTGTTTTTTGCAATTTTCACCCCGAGTGTGCTGGGTATACTCAGACGTGAGTCCCAGGCTCTCCACACCACTGGAGTCAAGCTATCCAGGCTGATGAAGGCTGATAGCCAGAAACCGGTCCTTGGATGCTTGATTCCGGTCTGGGAAAGACATGGCTTGGTAGTTCCGACTGGACTGTTCCCATGAGGCACAGGGTCAGAGCTGATTTGCATATAGCCAGTGTCTAACCCAGGGTGGTGTGGAGTGCAAAAAAACGATGGATGTAGGCCCAGATCCTTGTACTGGGGTGAATGTATGACATTGTTCTACATTCTGTCCATCAACTGTGTTTTTTGCAATTCCCCATGTTTGTGCACGTTTTCCAGGATCATGCCATGAGGCATTCATCATGAGTCGTAGCAGGGTACCACAGATGATGCAGCAGCTGCGCAGCGATTGGGCATGTCTTGTTAGTGGGTATACTCTGTTTATCCAGTATGTTTAACTTTTTGAATTGTTCGGACAAAATTGATTTACCCTACATTTCAACACACTGTATATTTTTAGGAGATGCAGGATATCCCAACATGCCGTGGCTCATGACACCGCTCCGCAACCCAAGGACATCTGCAGACCATCAGTACAACAATGCACACGGGCAGACCAGGCGTGTGATCGAGCGGACGTTTGGACTCCTGAAGAGCAGATTCCAGTGCCTTGATAAGACCGGCGAAACCCTCACATACGCCCCAGTCAAGGTGTGTAACATCTTCATTGTGTGCTGCATGCTGCACAACATGGCAGTTGAGAAGGCCGTGCCACTCATCCTGGATCCTGAGGAGCTGGAACATCCACCCGTTGAGGATGAAGGGCTTGGGCACGATGCAAGTGATGAGGAGGAGGAGGGGGATATCCGGAGTCAGCTCATACTCAACTTCTTCACTTAATGGTGAGTCATTGGGTAGTCGTGTGCAAGCTTCTGGCATGGAGAGGCATGTGTTGCATACTGTATGTCCAGCTGACTGTATGTCAATGAACTTTGATGTTTGATGTGATGTGTCACCCAAGTGATGATGTAATGACACACGCACATGTGCAATGAGTGATTTAGTAATGTGCATATCTACTACATTGTGATGTATTTTTACATGACCATGTCTGTATGCAAATATTAATCATGTGTCCCCTTGTGTGCCTGTCTTTCCCAGGTCGCTCTGCCTGTTGTCTGTTCGTGTTATCTTGGTACTCCTGCTATTGATCATGATGATTGCAACGTGTGTCGAATCACCGTTCCATGCACAGACCTGTGGAAATGTCAGTTTTGGTAAGATATCTTAACATATATTGATTGGGTTGGTATGCTATGGGAATGTGTGGTGGCTGTTACTGTGCTTGTTGTTGAAGCATCCATACATGTGTCATTAACATGGATCAAGATGCCTGTTGCAACACTCCCATTACTGGACACTCACCCTTCTTCTCAGTCGTCTGTTGTTGATTGATGACTCTGGGGAATGCATCAATGTGTGTAAACCATGGTCCAGAGACATTGCGGATGTGACCGGTTTACATTGTGTGTGACATCACAACCACAGGCTCTGTGTGGATGTGCAAACTCACTGTGTGCAGCAGGATGTGTTTGGCTCATCACTTTGATGTTGTTGGCCAGTACAATTAGGTTTACCTATTGACATGTTGTGAAGGTGTGGACCATTGTAGGTCCCACATGTTCTGACTATTGTCCAGTGAGTGTGTTCGTATGGATGTATTTCTCCCTGTGCCAGTATGTAATGTCACTGTCAGGTCGCAACATCTGTGCCGGTGGAGACCACTACTTTGCAAGCCTTCTTGGAAACTTTATGTCAACTTTCTATTCCCATTACTCCAGAAATATTGCACTGATGACGTAGGAATGTAGAGGTGTTGGTAATGTAAACACTTTGGTTACACTAGTCGGTTGCCGTTAATTGCAGACAATTCTTGTGCCGCGCTGCATATCATGGTCGTGGTAGGGGTGGTTGACTGGGTTTGTTCCTCATTACTCTCTGTAGAGTTTGCTCACACCTGCTTGTCATGTTTGGCATTGTAAGGCACAGTTTGATGAGCCAATGCTTGGCTCTTGCTAGGCTTCCTTGTGTTTAGATAATCCTCTTCCTTGTTGCGTCAGCTAAGTACGGCTCTAGCAGGTGATGTGTTTATTACAATCATGAGCCTCACTGATTTCCATGGCTGACTACAGTAATTTGATTTTTGTGAGTAGCACTGCTACACATTCAATTCACTGTATTATTTTGAGCAACATTCATACACTGTGAGTAAGTTTGGGAGCACCTGGTTCAAATTGCATAGAAGCAGTCTGGTGAGCGCTAGACCCCCTTCATTTTGGAGACAAACTCTGCTACCTTTTATGTGTCCGTGTTAAACACTGTGATGTACTATCAGTTCTATACATGTGCAGACAAATTGGATACAGTGGCTGTGGTTAATGTTCACAGGTGTAACAGTTACAGAATAGGTCATTAGTGACGTGTGAAATGTGGGGGGGGCGGAGCTTGCCGGCGATCGCAATGGCCGCCTGAGTCTTGAGCTCCGCCGCTAAGTGCGCTATATCCTTCATTATCCTGCCTGATTTGTGGTGCCTTTGGGGCATACCCAACGATCCTGAGTCCTGCGGATCGGCGGGCTCCTTGACGAGCTGGTGCGGGGCTCCGTGACACCTGGAGTCAGACAAAACACCGGCTGCAGGCGCTGCGCCTCGAGAGACAGTGGGCTAGAGTTGGTGGCATCGGCAGCGGTCTGGCACTGGTGGCGGCTGGGCCGGGACCCGACGGCCGCGGGGGACCCCCACGAGGAACGACCTGCTCGGCGGCTGTTGGCTGCCCCTCCCCCCGACGCCCCAGCCATTGAGAGGGACCCCCTAGGTGCATTAAGGCGCGGCCCCCAATGTGCGACGGGGCCGCGACAGAAGAGGCCTTCACACGCCGCCGCCCGCGGCCTACCTATTAACCCCTGCAGAGGAGGAGACTCGGAAGATGGAGGTATGAGCGCGCTTGCCTGCTGGCAGTAAAGCGAAGCGGCAGGATCCTAGTCGGGCCTACAGACGTCTAGCCTTGCGGGTCGATGGCCCTAACTGCACAGCTCAGGAGAGCATGACAGGCTGCTTAACAGTACATCAGGAGTTTGGTGAACCTCTGCGGGGGCACTCGAAAGGCTTTGAATCAGGCCGCAGGGGCACGGGGTGGGAGTTTACTGCCCCGGGCGCCATCATCAATCTGCGCGCCCCTCTATCTTGCACGCCCCCTGCCTCTGGGTCTGTTTTCACTTGGTCTGTGGTGATTGGCGATGCGAGGATACTGGACTGGGACAGCGGGAGGAACCATGAGCAGCAATCTTGGCGGCATATGGGCGAGTGATCCAGGACGGTGCTCCGCGCTACCCTACTGAGACGCCCGATGGGGGTTCTAGGGCTGTGCAGTCCCCTTTTGGTGAGAGGGCCTGGCTGGAGGTGAGGCCACGCAATAACGCCAACTTCAGACTATTGACCTGGAGGTTTGTCCTGGGGGGCGAGTGTGGCATGCCTGTCGCCCCACGCGTGGGAGCTGAGTTGAGAGCTGTCACGCTTTGAGTCAACCACGGTGCAACATGGGGCGCCCTGACAGATCGCAGCCTAAATTATCCTTCTAGCAAAGGCGCTCATAATCCCAGGACGTTGCTGGAGCGGAGAAGGAACCTACGCATATGACTCCCCCGGAAGAGGCCAGCTCAGACATTAAAAGCCTGCTCATCGCTATGGAGAAGGGCTTGCAGACTAGTATGGCGTCGCTGGGCACTAAAATAGACGCGCTAACCTACAGGATGGACAGTATGGCAGAGCGCCTTGATAAGCACGCTGAGAGACTGGACATGTCCAAAAGTAGGATCACTGAGGTGGAGGAAGCCCACACTGAGCTGGATTCCGGGCAGAGGCAACTTAATAAGTTGATGCAATCACTACAGGACAAGACGGAAGACCTGGAAGCACGCTCGCGGAGATGCAACCTACGCATCACGGGCCTGCCGGAGACGACTGCCACGGGGAACATGGAACTCTTTGTAGAGAAGTTGCTGGTCACCTTACTGGGGGAAGGAGTTTTTTCACCGATGTTTGTGGCGGAGAGGGCACACCGCACGCTGGGGCCTCGGCCGCGGCCGGGAGCTCCCCCACGCCCCATTATAGCAAAGCTACTGAATTATAGGGACAGAGATGCGGCTCTGCACCTGGCACGTGAGAAGAAGTCGCTGCATTATGGGGGGCCGGAGATATCACTGTATCCGGACTTCACAGCTAGAGTCCAGGAGGCCAGGAAGCACTTTGTCCCGCACAAGTGACAACTGAGGGAACTGGGCCTCGACTATGCTATGCTGTACCCAGCCAGACTGAGGGTTAATCGTCAGGGGAAGACGCATCTGTTCACCGACTCGAAGGCCCTGCAGCAAGCACTCAAGGAGTTGTCGAAATCACATTGCCGAGAGTCAGCCTCTGCACTGGCAGAGGAAGAACCGGATGGGCATCTGGGCGATCAGGACTGAGCCTAGCCACTTTGTGGCGCGGATGGCAGCGAGTGGTAAGATGCGCGACTAGTCTGTGCTCAGATATGACTTTGGGACTCTGCCTGCTTTGGGACACTGCACCGGCTGGGGGCTGGCCGTGGCTGGAAACTGACAGATCAATCGGATCCATGATGGGGGGAGTGGCAATTGGATGCCCCGCTCTCTCAGGGGTACAACGACAAAGAGACTATGGCCCCCTAGGGTCGCGCTTATCTGGTTGGACTGGGCCCTTGCGCATCATGTACTGTAGCAGTTGTCAAATAGATGTTTAGTCCTACAGAGCAGCCGGTCTGAGGGGTGGCAGGAAGGGCCACGGGCACACAATGAGGGACAAATTCTTGCACGGTGCAGGCGGGGTGGGGAGGTGATGGGCCACTTTGGACAGGTCAAGTTTAGATTTGCGGTCTGACAACCTCTGCCCTTGAGTGCTGCGCACCAATCTCATCACTTTTCGTGACGATTTGTTTTTGTGGGTTGTGGGGGTGGGAAGAGGGGCTCATTGACTCTGTCTGACCGGGTTGGGGGAGGTCAGCTGTGGGAGGGGGGGAGGAATATTTGTAAGCGAGGGAGTTCTGTTGGTAAATTGGGGGTGGGTCTAAAGTCACACACACACAGCTTAGCATACACACGAGCGGAGGATATGCGCACCTCGCACATAGCGACTGCCAGGACGGTAGCCAGGATAGAGGAGGAGGGCACTAGACAGGAGTGCGATCCGGGGGCTGACATTATGACCTGCCCGGGGGAGGATGGCTGTGCCGGGTGATGCAGTAGCTCTGAGGACATTGGACACATTCAGGGCACTCACGTGGAATGTCCGAGGTCTCAACGATTATCGGAAGCTTCGCAAGGTACTTAGCTATTTACAACGTCAGCAGGTTGATGTGGCACTCCTAGAGGAGACCCATTTGCCCCAAACTAACCCAATGTTGGATGGCAGGGGTTCACAGGCAACGTTACCACAGCAGGTTTCACGTCACATGCTAGGGGGGTATTGATATGAGTGAACCTCAAGTCGCATTACGCACTCGAACTACTGCACGCTGACACGGCGGGACTTTTTGTTCTATCCCGTTGTAAAGGATATGGGATGGATCTGGTGCTGCTCAATGTGTATGGGCCAAACTTTGATTGTCATGGAATTTTATGAATCACTAGAATCCTTTGGTTGGCACTTATCGCCATGCGCAGCTTATATGGGGGGGAGACTTTAACTTGGTCCTAAATCCCAGATTGGATAGATTGGCGGGCCCTGCTCGCAGGCCCTCTGCAGCTGCATGCCAGTTAGAGTGCACAATCCCCAGCTTTGACTTGGAAGATGTCTGGAGAGCGAGGCATCCGGCAAAGGGGGGATATACCCATTACTTGGCCTACCACAATATCCATACCCGAATAGATTACTGGCTTATGTCCTCCTCGCTGATGGGCCAACTGAAGAGTTGTAAGGTCCTACCGCGAACGCTATCTGACCATTCGCCGATTTTGCTGGAACTGGTTACCCCTAGGAAACTAATCCGCCCTTTCATCTGGTGCTTTCCGCCCTACTCTTTACTTGATCCTCTTTAGCGAGGCAATAGATACGTTTTTTGAGAAGAATGTGGGTTCTGTGGACAGCTTCCAGACCATATGGGAGGCATTTAAGGTTTACATTCGGGGCATTGTGATGTCCAAGCACTCAGGGGTGCTTCAGTTCATTAGACAACGCTTATCTGACCTTGAGATGCAGCTGGGTCAATTAGAGGAGCGGTAGCGGAGGGATGCAGACGAGGCGACGGGACAAGAGATCAAATTGCTTCTCTCTCAGTTTAATGAGGAAGCGGCTAGAGAGGTGAAGCACATGGGGAAATATGCAACAACAAGGAAATATGGTGAAGGAGACAGTCTTGGCGAGAATTCTTAAGGGGAGGAGGGGTCGGACGCAGGTCCCAGTAATTGGATCAGAGGCAGGAGACGTCCTTACCGAGGAGGCGGATATCGCACATAGGTTCAAGCAGTATTACCGGGATTTGTACGCATCTAAAAGCGGAGATATGGGTGAGGAGACACTAGATTATCTAGAACATATAGAACTCCCTACAATTAACAACACACATAGGGAATTCCTGATGTGTCCCATAGAGAAGGATGAAATAGTGGAGGCATTGTCGAGCATGAGGGCTGGCAGCGCCCCAGGAGCAGATGTGTTGACGGTGGGGTTCTATAAAGCATTCCTGGATATACTCCTTCTTCACCTGCAGACACTGTTTGATGACCTGTGTGAATCGGGTCACATGCCGCAAACGATGCGGGAGGCAATTCTGGTTGCGATCCAGGCACCGGATGAGTGCGGTTCGTACAGACCCCTCTCCCTGTTGAACGTTCACACGAAGATCTATGCAAAGGTGCTGTTGACTCGTCTGGCGCTGCTTGCCCCGACGCTAGTGGCTCCGGAACAGGCGGGTTCATACCAGAGAGGAACCTCGCACATAATATTCATACGATTCCCAGCGCGATACAGCATGTTAGGCAGGATGTTAGGGCAGTCGCAGTGTTTTTAGTTATGGAGAAGGCCTTCGACTCTGTTGAATGGCCCTTCATGAAACACGTGCTGAGTAGGATGGGACTCGGTGCACCTTTTTTACAAATGATTGGCACCTTATATGACAGGCCCACAGCAAGGGTTTGCCTGGGCGACCTGGTCAACGACCCCTTTCCCATAGGCAGGGGGACCCGCCAGGGGTGACCCCTGTCTCCCCTGCTATACGCCCTGGTGGTGGAGCCACTGGCCTGTGCTCTGCGTGAATACCATGGGCATAAAGGTATCGGGTTCCCCTCCTACCGGATAGTGGTCTCCATGTACGCGGACGACACGTTGTTGTACGTCCGAGAGCCCGATCAAAACCTAGGGGCGGTGCTGCGGGAGGTAGTGCACTTTGGGGTGCTCTCTGGCCTTCGGGTGAATTGGAATAAGTCGCTAGTCTTTCCACTGACTCCCGCTACACAGGAGATCGAAGTGGATTACCCACTGCAGTGGACTTCGGAGTCCATTAAATACTTAGGCATTCATTTACACACTTATTCTGGCATCGTGTTTCGAGAAAATTATGGGATGGCAGAGAGTAAATTGGAGGATGATGTCGAGGCCTGGAGTAGACTGCCGTTGTCTCTGATGGGCCGAGTCTCGATAATGAAAATGGTTGTACTGCCGAGAATGCTATTCCTATTCACTAACCTACCCATGGTGCTGCCTCATGCGTTCTTTCAAAGGCTGAAACAGCTGATGGTGAAGCTGGCTTGGGCGGGCAAACAGCCACGGGTGAAATGGAAGACACTTGCCCTCCCATACAGTATGGGAGGCCTGGGTGCCCCGGACCTAGAACTCTATTATAGAGTAGCACAGGGGGCTCATCTACATGCATGGATACATGGTAGCCCACAGATTCCGCACCTGAGAATGGAGAGGCTGTTTGCGGATCCACTCTCTCTACCTGCGACGATCTTTCAGACGGTGGATCGCAGAACGGGGATAATAGACTCCATTGCATTCACCAACCATGCATGGCATAGTCTATTGCAGCATCAAGGCGGGGCTTTGTTATATACACTGTGTATGCCGGTGGAATGGGCACGCTGGCTGGCCCCCTGCAGGGATAGGGGAGTGATTGCAGCGTCACGCCAGCTTGGTATCCTTACCCCTGGAGACCTATTCCAGGACGAAAAGGTCAAGACTTGGGAGCAGGTACGAGGAGGTGAGGATACGGAATCACTGTTGCAGAGATTTCACTTCCATAGGGTGCGCAGTGCCCTTATAGAGCAGTTGGGGGAGGATCTAGCGGAACCCCCTGAGGTCCCTGAGCTTACCTTTGTGATAAAATCAAAAACGCTGTGCAAGCTTGTCACCAATTTATACAGGATTGCACTGTCCCGTAGGGAGTCTCAGTACACGGCTGCGAGATTAGCTTGGCAGAGCGACTTGCAGATGCCTATAGATGATGCTATGTGGCGGTACTGCTGTGAGAATACCAGGCGCATATCCCTCAACGGCAAACATAGATTAATTCACTTCAAATTTCTGAATAGAGAGGGGGAGGAGCTACGCGGGCATCCAAGATGGTCGCGTGAGCAGAGAGCTCCTGAGACCCGCGCCGCCCTTCTTGATTTATCCTGCAATTATCCTGGTCACTTCGACGGGCTTTTGAAGTGCTACTCTCACTGATACCGTTGTTCCTTTTTTGGCCAAGATCGGACCTCGGGGACCATTTTTACATCGTCTCCAACTTTCTGGCCTAACCCCTGACGAGACCGGGGTCTCTGCTGCCTAGTATGGCCGGGCTGTAATGCAACAACAACGGCTGCCTGGAATCTGCTTCACCGGTGGTGTGCCACTTTCACTTTCGGTTTCCAGCCCTCTCGTCTTTGACTCCTTGGGACCTGCTACTTCATCCTGGTCTGCTGCTCTCACTGAGAACGCTTTCTCTCTCGGGGCCGGCTAGGTGGCCCGTGACAATTTCTTGCGAACCTAGACTTTTGGGGTTCAAGACTAGTCACCATTCAGCGGTAACCGGGTGTTCCTGGCCGGCGCTGCATACATCATGGCGACGAAACCCGATGCGGAGAAGCGCAGGAAGACCAATACTCGCGAGGGGTCGATCCAGTCCAACATGATCGAGCGCTATACCCAACCGAGGGGTTCCCCCGGCGCCGCCAGTCGTGGCTTGGAGGACCCGAAGACAGACATGTCGTCTTCCTCAGAGGTGTCCCTTCAGGACCTGTTGGCCGCCATTGCAGGCCTCAAGGCCGATATGAGTCAACAATACGAGGCCATCGTGTCCAAGATAGACAGGGTGGCGGTGGATGTTACTCTTATTCGTGCCGATTTGGCCAAGACGAACGAGAGGGTCAAGGCATTGGACTTAAAGGCATCGAGTTTGGTGACGGACATGGGGGAGGCACAGTCTGAGATAGGGAATTTGCGTTTCTCGCACAACCTTTTGCTTAAACGCATGGAGGACTACGATAATAGGGCCCGGCGGAACAACATACGCTTGGTCGGAGTGCCGGAAGACAATGGTGCTGCCTCGATCGATCTACTGGTCGAGGAACTCATTGTCGCTAAACTCGCTCCCACGGGCATCAGCAAGTTTTTTGCGGTTGAGCGTGCCTATCGCTTCCCAGGTGGTCAGGTGAAGCCGGGGGGCCCCCGAGGCCTATCATTGCTAGGCTGTTTCACTTTCGGGACAGAGACGCCATCCTTCAGGCCGCTCGTAAACACGGCCCGTTGAAGTACGATAATAACTCTGTCTCGATTTATCCTGATTTCACTCCCCAAGTGCAACAGCAACGTTCTGGTTTCCTTGGAGTAAAGCGTCGCCTGAGGGATTTGGGACTGAAATACGCAATGCTGTTTCCTGCTCGCCTGCGGATAGAATACAGGGAACGTGCCTATTTCTTCGATCAGCCTGATCGTGCTAGTGACTGGTTGGACTCGTTACCAAAAGACGACATCGAGAGCGGAGGCCCCGGAGGCGCGGAAGGTGGTGCGACGGCCCAGGTTTAACTTGGGCCCCCAGAGGTCCGGCTTGAGACTGTGAACTTTGCAGAGTAACTCATATTGTATGCTTTATGATTGTGTCCGTGGTGGTGCGGGTACGGGTGGTTTCTCCCTTCCTCCTCGGGGGTTTCTTTGTGTAGATCAGATGGGGCGACAGGCGCACTGCAGTTTGGGGTGGCTCTTTAGTCAGCAGGGGTGCAGGGTGGGGGGCGTTGTAACGGGTTTCTGGTTGGGGGGTGATTGGTGGGGACTTGGTTGTGTTGTGTGTTTCTTGTTGTTTCTCTCTTTTCATGGTATATTACTGATTGCAAGCATTCTGGATCTGTGGTTACGGGAGGGGGTTGGGTTGGGTCGTTCTTCCTGGGATGGGGGGGGGGTGAGATGAAGGTTCTTTCTTGGAACGTCAATGGTTTGGGTGACAGGATTAAACGTGGCATTGTGTTACAATTTATAAGGCGTCATGCCCCTGATGTTGTGTTCCTTCAAGAAACCCACTTGATTGGTAATGCCTGTAAAGCTCTTGACCGTCGGGGCTACCGATTGGCCGCCCACGCTGGTTTCACGTCCGGCTCCCGGGGAGTGGGTATAATGGTTAAATCCTCCCTGGCCCTTGAGATTGATGATGTTATCCTAGACGATTGGGGACGATATGCTGCTGTCTCGGGAAGATGGGAAGGGAAGCCAATTGTGTTAGTAGCTGTTTATATCCCGCCGGGGCTACAGGCGACCACGTATGCCGATCTTGGCAAGACTCTTCTTGGTCTCCCCGATGGTTTGCTGATCATGGGTGGGGATTTTAACTCCGTGATGTCTGGCGAATGTGATCGATTGCCCCCTAGAGTTCTGCCGCAGTCCCAGATGTGGCTCAATGATATGGCTGAAACTTTTGGTCTGGTGGATGTTTGGCGTTCGCTGCACCCCTCCCAGACGCAGTATACCTTCCACTCTGGTGCGCATGGCAGCCTCTCTCGGATAGACTACTTCTTTATGCTGGCTTCTACCCTATCCTTGGTGCGGGAAGTTCGTCATCTCCCCCGGGGTATCTCGGACCATTCCCCCTTGCTGATTGAGGTCTCGGTGGGTGGTCTTTCTGGTAACAGAGTTCCCCCTGTTTCCCCCTGGCACTTTCGGAATCCCCGGCTCCGCTCAGATTTGGTGAAGGCTATTGATTGTTATTTCGATGAAAATGTGGGTTCGGTGACCTCCCCTACGGATCTCTGAGAGGCCTTTAAAACGGTCATACGGGGATCCGCACTGTCTCTCATTGCTGCTGCACGGAGAGCTAAGAGGGAGGCTGTGGTGGCCCTTGAGACTGAAATTACAGCACTTGAAAGTGAGCTGTGTGGGGATGACACGCCTGCGCTTTTACATACTCTGGAGTTGAAACAGGCGGACTACAAAGCTTGTGTGACCGATGCTGCTAAGTTGATGCGAGCGAATCAGTTGGGCCGGCTGTATGATGTGGGTGACAAGGCTAGCAAACTCCTTGCGTGGCTGGATAAGGCTGAAAGAGCGAATCGTGTGGTGCCCGTCATTGTCCGTGAGTCTGGTGAATGTGTGTCTGACCCCGGTGAGATTGTTGACTGTTTTGTTGATCATTTCCGGAAGGGTTACACCCCGGTGAGTGATCGTGATGAGGCTGATTCCCGTTTACTGTTGCGTGATATAGCTCTTCCTTGTGTCTCGGAGGAGGAGGGTCTGGCTCTGGAGGCTCCCTTTACGGTGGATGAGATTGCCCTCGTTATCAGATCCTTGCGCTCGGGTAAGGCAATGGGGCCCAATGGTCTGCCTATCGAGCTTTACAAACTTCGCCCAGACAAGATGGCCGCCCATTTGCGGACCATGTTTCTAGACGCGTTCGAGGCCGGAGTCCTTCCGCTTGAACAGCGCCTAGCCACTATAGTGGTCATTTATAAGGATGGCAAACCTCGTGATCGCTGTACTTCCTACCGCCCCATTTCCCTGCTGAACGCGGAACCTAAAATCCTTGCCAAGGTTCTGGCCAATCGGTTGTTGACGGTGATCTGTGACCTGATTCATCCGGATCAATCCGGCTTCATACCACATAGGAACACGGCCCTTAATCTGCGTAGGCTTCATGGTGTTCTCGCGAGAGCTGCAACTCTCACGGAGCCTGCTGTGGTGGCCTCCCTGGACGCTACGATGGCTTTCGACACCATTGAATGGCCTTATCTTTGGGCGGCCCTCTCCAAATTCGGCTTTGGCCCTAACTTTATTGCGTGGGTGAGGCTTCTTTATGAACAACCGCTGGCCCAGGTCGTGGTGAATGGCAGAAGCTCTGACCCCTTCCCATTGGGACGCGGCACCCGTCAGGGATGTCCGCTTTCCCCGCTTCTGTTTGCGCTGGCGCTTGAACCCCTTGCGGCGTGGCTCCGGTGGGAACCCTCGATTAAAGGGATCCGGTGGGCGCCAGATCTGGAAGATCGTGTCTCACTGTATGCCGACGACATCCTCCTTTATTTTACTTCCCCCCAAAAGTCCTTAAACGTGCTCTTCGACGTTCTTACATCCTTTGGTAAGAATTCCGGATTGGTCATCAATTGGACCAAATCCTGTGTTTATGTCATAGCGGGGGTGCTGCCGCCGCTGCCCCGTAGGTTTCCAATTCTGGTGGCGGATGACGGTTTCAAGTATTTGGGGATCTATGTCTCCACGGTTTCTGCGGTGCGTTATGAACGGAATCTTTATGCTCCGCTCCGTCGTCTTAAACAGGATGTGAGGCGATGGCGTGAATTGCCCTTGTCTCCGCTGGGCCGAGCGGCGCTCTTCAAAATGATGTCGCTCCCTCGATTTCTCTATGCGTTGCAGAATTTCTTCGACCCGGTCCCCGCTCGCTACTTCCGCGAGATCGAAAATCTACAGCGGCAATTGATCTGGGACGGACGTGCCCGTATCGCGCTGTCTAAGCTCACCCTTCCCTGGTACGACGGCGGTATTGCTTTGCCAGATATCAAACGATACTACTGGGCCTCGCACCTGAGCGCCATTAACCACGTAACGTATTCATCGGAACCCGCTCCTACCTTTGCCCTGGACAAATTTTTACTGCCCGGTGGCAACTTCAATAGGGCTTTGTACTCGAAGTCACCAATCCGTCTCCTTACAGGTCTTACGAAGTGTGCGGTGCGGGCCTGGAGGGATGCGACTGTGGCTACGGGCTGGAGTGGCAAGCTGACGCGTATGACCCCACTGTACGACTCTGATCGATTGGGCAACCTTTGGCAGACGAAAGGGTTTGACAGGTGGGACATGATTGGGATCAGTAAGGTGGAGGATCTTTGGGCCAGGGGCACTGTGAAGTCCTTTGAAGCCCTAAAACTGGAATATCAGCTTGATGATAGGGAGTATTTTCGGTATATGCAGGTTCGGCATGCCTTGTCCTCAGCCTTTCCCCCTGGGACTGATATTCCACAATCCTCCCCATTGGAGGATCGCATCCTGGACGGCCACGTCCCCGATAGTACGATTTCCTTAATATATAAGAAGCTCATTAACAACAGGGCTGACCAGCTGGGGAAACTTCGTGCTTCCTGGACGGCGGACGGGCTTGAATTAGATGATGAGGATTGGCAGTCGGCTGTTTCTTCCCCTAAGGAAGTAGCTATTCCGGCTCGACTTCGTTTTGTTCAACTAAAGATCCTCCACCGTGTGTATGTAACTGGTATGCGACTGGTGTGAATGGGGCTTGCGACGGATGGACGGTGTAGGCGTGGATGTGTTATGGATGGTACTTTTCTTCATGTCCTATGGGAATGCCCGGTTGTCTCGGCCTTCTGGTCCAGGGTGCATGATGTGATGGGACGTGCCACTGGAGTCCCCCTCCTTCCTGAGGCACGGCGCTGCCTGCTCAATGTGTGGGAGCCTACGGACTGTACTGCTGCTCAGACGTTTTGGGTCACTCTGGGCAACATGGTTGCCAAGAGGGACATAGCTCAGCTCTGGGGCTCTGCCAGGCCACCACGGCTCAGTGACTGGAAAGACAACATGGACTGGTGCATGTTTCGAGAAAAGACGGTGTACGAGGCACGGGGTCGCCCCAGAAAATGGTCCAGGGTTTGGGCACAGTGGAATTCGTACCGTGGTGATATTTGTTCCCCTCCACTCGATTATGACGTTCCTATCCCCTCCTCCCCATAATTGGCGTTCCGTTTTTGTTTCCTTTATTACCTGTATCATTTCTTCCTCCATGGTCACCCCCCCCACGTCAGATTGGTTCCTTCATATATGTACTCCTTCCCTTTTACCCCCCCCTCTTATGACCCTTGCCAGTATAATGCCATGTGTTTGTGTTTGTTGTTTTATTTCGACAAAATTATAAAATTAAACCTTTGATATCCTTTACGTATTGTTTTGTGCACCACACTATAATGTGTGCTCGGTGATCGTCTCTAATGTGTACTATCCTGCTTTATTCTTTTAATATGTTTCATAGCGGCCAGCCCTGAGGGGTTGTAGGCAGACGCTGTGTAATGTGCATTTCATAAATAAAGGTTTTAAAAAAAAAATGTAAAAAAAAATTCTGAATAGAGTGTACTACACTCCAGAGCGATTACACAGATATGGTCTCCGCGAAGCGGCGGAGTGCGAACGATGCCACACGCCGGTGGCGGATTTTCTACATCTTGCTTGGCTGTGCCCGAGGGTACAGTCCTTCTGGAGCACGGTGTTCACGGAGCTCAATAGTATCATCGAGGTGGAGATTACTCCCTCTCCTGCGCTTGCGCTCTTGGGATACACTAAAAAGCTACCTAGGTCATCTCGCAAACTGGTTGGAATGGGATTGCTCATGGCAGAACGCGAAGTGGCCCTGTGCTGGCTAAGAGGGCCAACTCCCACAGTACAGCGCTGGAAGCATGATATGCAATATTGCTGCACACAAACTGAGATTTACAACGAGCTGTTGCCCCCTAGGAACCGCCCGAAAAACTTCTGGGGGCTGTTTCAGACCTATATGAATGACAAGGAGGGGGGAGAGAAGATGGGCCCAGTGCAGGGGAAGAGGACGGCACGAACGCAAAAGACTTGGGGTGAATGTTGCCTCCCCAGGTACCGACGCGCAGGAGGTCCAGTGAGGAGTATGGTATGGGCAGATTCACTGTTGACCAATGCTCTGGTCGCCACCTGCCCGGTTCGCGGGTTGTTGGCTAAAAGGCTGTGTAGTCCGTTCAATGGGCGATGTAAGTGTGCTAAATCGGAAATAAGCGCTGTGTGTGTGGAGGGAGTGGATGGGGGGTTAGCTGAACGCTGTTGTATTTAAGGAACTGTCTATCCCTGATCTGTAAAGTTTAATAAAACACTTAGCAAAAAAAAAAAAAAACATGTGAATCAGTGCCAAGACTAGTAGCATTGTAATGCTTGTTTACCTTTGTTTCAGATCTCCCTCCCTGCTGTTCCCATCCTCTCCTTCCCTCGCCTGATCTCCCTTTTGAGTCTGTCATTCATACTCAGACCAAGGGGCTATCTGGAGATGGACTCCTTTGAGCATCAAACAGATCAGAGGATCAAAGGTACCGACAGTCCATTGCAGTCGTGTGGAGATTGTTTCACCAGCATTACAGGTACCCTCATTGCATGACAGTTATTTTCCTCTGAGCAATGCTACGGGCCATGTACATTGCCTGAAGCAGCATTGCCTCACAACAAAATCGCACCATTTATGTGTGAAATGTTTTCCAAAGTGTACATTGTACCTCATTACCGTCACCGCAGATCTCTTGCTAGTCTGCAATGGTCATCTATGGTATACTTTACAATGAATCTACATATGTGGTTATGTGTACGGGTTCAACATGTATGGTGTTTGTAATAGGTCTTGGTCCATATTGTGAGCGGCATACATGGTTGTGTATGTATTCTTTCAGCTTAATACCCACAACGGACATGCCACACTTGCTGACGCTGTTTGTCCTGTGCCCCGCTTGGCCTTTTGGTGCCTGGTCCTGTGGGCGTCATATTTGGTGACTGTTTTCACAATTTCTAGCAGTGCCCCATGAGTAACCAGACACGCCTTCCTTTCCATACACATATAACATGCTGCTATTCAAATATCCTTGTCTTTGTGTGCCACTTTAACATGGTGTCTCACACCTTCAGCCATCATGTGTTCAGACATTCCTGACGCTGCATCCCCAGTGACACCGCATAAGGCAGTGGCCAGATTCTGCAACACACACGCCTCCAATATGCTCCAACATCCAGCAATCCATTCTTAAGGCAGAAAGCAGATTGTCTGTGCCACAGTTGCACCACATGCATGACAAGGGGAGGACCGTCAGCGCCTGAAACGTGCACAGTGCAAGGCCCTGTCGTCATTGATTGACACAGGTTACACTACCGACTCATGCTCCAGCCACCCTCCACACAGTGAACACCATACAATCATGCACCTGGTATCAGGCAACCCCTAAGAGCACACATTACAACTTTGCAGGCTGTGTGTGCAACACATACTGCCAACCCAGCAATGCCACACATGACAGTGCATATCCGTACAAGCAGCTCATGTGCGTTGTTCTGCACACATGCTACTTACAGCAGCACAACATTGGACTCTGTTACCGCATCAATACAACAGCACAACACAAAACCATCATTACTGTGACCTGGCTGTAAGTAAACCAAAACACTACTTCTACATTGCCATCACAGATGGATAGTAGACCACCCACAAGGAAGACGCCAACTTTCCAGGAGTATGATTGATAAAAGTTAGTGAGGTACACCCCCAGAGTGACATACTACACCAAGTACCAATTGTGGTGATGCTCAAAATGTGAAGCTCTGACTGAATTTTAGTTGACTAGAATCAGTAGATCCTCAGCATATGATATCATTTAGACTCTAGACATGGCAATCGATTCTGCCTACGTGGAAATGGAAATATTGCCAAAGTATGCGTACTCTGAGCAGAGCCCTGCGGCATACCCCACTTGTGGGTTTTGACTAAGGAGTCGATGTTGTAGGTGCGTACCTGATGTGTGCAGTCAGATAGTTATGACAATATCCAGTTCAGCCCTGAGGAACACACACCTATGGTCTTCATGTGGGTCTGAAGATTGTGATGGTCCACGGTGTCAAATGCTGTAGACATGTCGGACAGCACCAACGCAGCCTTGGAAGCTCCATCTACCTCCCAGCATGTAGAGTCTGCCATTTGTATGATGGCCACCTGTGTAGTATGGGTGGGATAGAGGCTGGATAGTGATACCTCCTCATCCACCACCAAGCCCACCACCCCTGCCACACCCACACACACCAGTCGCCTGACCACCTGGTCCAACGTCAGTTACAAACACACCATGAAGCCCATGGACTCCATCCACTCTGGATCCCCATCTGACCCATGCCCCCACCATGTTTTAAACAAAGCAAGCACAGCCATCGCAAACCATCTCCAAAAAACTATCAACATCTCCTTCAAGACTGCAACCTTTACAGAGAGCTGTCAGCACACCGAGATCAACACCCTACTGAAGTAACACAAGGCATGCCCAAATGACTTAAGTAACTTTCAGACCATCTCCTTGCTCACTTTCCCCACAAAAGTCACGGCGAAGATTGTCAACAGACAGCTGACCCATTACCTAGTAGACAACGAAATCCTGGACCTATCACAGTCCAGATTTTGCAGCAACCACAGCACTGAGACGGCCCTCATCACCACCACCAACGACATCTGGATCCTGATGGACAAAGGAGGACCAGCCGCACTCATCCTTCTGGACCTATCAGCAGCCTTCAACACAGTCTGCCACTGCACCCTAACAGCACGCCTCCATGACGCTTGAATACAAGAGATGGCTCTGGCCTGGACCACATCCTTCCTCTCCAGCAGTACCCCGAATGTACGCCTCACACACTTCTGCTCCAAGACCACCAAGATGTTCTGCGGCATCCCACAGGAATCCTCACTCAGCCCAGTACAGTTCTATATCTACATGGCACCACTCAGCCACATTGCTCAACAACACAGCCTCAACATCATGTCCGCCAACAATACCGAAATGATCATATCACTCACCAGAGACACCCACACCACCAAAGCCAACGTCCACAGGGGAATGAAGGCCTTAGCAAAATGGATTATGGACAGCAGGATGGAGCAGAATTCCAACAAGACGGAGGTCCTCATCCTCAGAATCACCCCATCAACTCATGTTGGGCAACATCGCTAAGAACAGGCCCAGCACCTACCACCCACGCACACAACCTGGGGTTCATCCTCAAATCCGCACTCTCCATGACCAAGCAAGTCAACGCTGTCTCCACATCATGCTTCTACACCCTGCGATAGCTCCGCCGGATCTTCAAAAGTATCCCCTCCAACACAAGTTATTACGTCACCCAGGCACTCGTCACCAGCAGACTGGAGTGCGGGAACAACCTCTATGCAGGAACACCAACCAAGCTCCGTAGACAGCTGCAACACATCCTGAATGCCTAGGCACGACTGATCCTCAATGCCCCCCAACACAGTGACATCACACACCAACTGAGAGGCCGGCATTGGCTCCCCGTCAACAAGAGTATCACCTTCAAACTCCACATCCACACCCAAAAAGCCCTACACAACGCCGTACCAACATACCTCAATGACGGACTCAGCTTCTACACCCCTTCCTGCAGCCTCTGGTCTGCTAACCTTGCCCTCACCACTGTTGAACACATCCTGAAAATCACCGCCGGAGGCTGATCCTTCTCCCACCTCGCCACCAAGACCTGGAACTCTCTCCTAAACAACCTACATCAGACCTAGGAGCTGTTGCCTTTCACAACACTCCTCAATACCTGGCTCTTAAATCAGTAGCAGCCCCCTCCCCTCCACCCAGCGCCTTCAAACCATCATGGGTATGTAGCGCACTTTAGAAATATCCTGTTTGATTGATTGTTTGTGAGTGCCACTGTCAACTACGGGCAGACCTTCCTACTCCTCAGCCACACTCAGTAGGCACTCCACAACCACAACCAAAAATGTACTAATATGGACTTCTCCCATCCAACACCACGTTGCCTGTAGTGCGCCCAGCACCCTTGCCCTAAACAACATTCATCACTTCCACAGTACAACTGCATGAGGCTGATAGATTTTCCACATTAAGAAAAAACCTGGTAGCCCCTCCCTGGACACCAACACATTACGCATGACCTGTACACCTTCATGAGACTCTTATGTAACTGTCTGTCAGAGCAGTGTGGCAACCCCCTCTCAGCAGTTAGTAACCATCAGGTGTGAGTACTTACCACAATGGATCTAGTTAATCATACATTGTGACCTATGTGTGTCCCCAACCAGACTCAGATCCCAGTGTATGTGTGGCTTGTGTTTGTTCGACACTCTGGCATACTTTGACATATCCCAACACGGATGTTGTTGACTCTGGGGGGAAAATACTGCAACATCAATACCTATTGTGTTATAATTATGTTATTCTACACCTTGTGAGTGAAAGGTGAGTAGGTGTTAGGTGCTGTACAAAAAAGTAGGGCATCCAAAGTTCACAGAAGGAGATGTGATGCCTTGCAGTTTTAGTCAATAGGGTCCAGAACACAGTGTATGGCATCATTGGTGAGACTGCGACCAGCAAGTCCATGTGGGAGAGTGTGACAGTCAATAGGGTGTTGCTGTTGCACACAAAGGCAAGATGCCAGACCAGGTGACCTGGGAGATGTGCATGGCCCTCTGCCTCTCAACGTCTTTTCCGTGGACGACCTGCCTTCTTTGGGGGACCCTCATATGCAGGCCTTGACGATGCGTGGGACTCTCCGTCGGATGTATCCACCTCCTCCTCCCTCCCTGTGCGTGTTGCCGGTGTTTGCCTGGATGTTTATGGCCTAGTCACACAGAGAGGGTGCTGCATGGTGTCAGCAATCCGACGGCGTGAAAGGCTGATGTCGCTCTGCACTGCCAAGAGCTCATCCAGTCTTTCCTCCATCCGTCCTCGGTGTAGTAGTTGACTGGCGTGTTGCTCGGCCTGCTGGTTTTTCAAAGCAATGAGGGCCCCCACTCATTGGCTGAACTCCCTGGTATTCCGCCGGTATCCCTGCATGATGTTCCTGAGTTCAGACATACTGGGCCCGTCAGCTTGCTGGTCAGGTTCTCGCCTCCACCTTGAGCCACTCCCACCACCCCTTCCCACACGAGCCTGGCCTGCTGTTGTGGGCACATCGGGTCGACGGGACCCCTGAGGGTTGACAGTGGTTGTGTTGTCTGCCTCCTCCTGGGTGTCCGCCGAACCTTGTCCCTCATTGTCAGACGGGATCAGTTGTGGATTGTGTGCAGGGCTCTGAGCTGTCTGCTGGGATGTGGCAGGAGTGGGTGTGGTGGTTGGCGCAGATGCCCCTGATCCAGCTGCTGCACGGGTTTGGGATCCAGAGGTGCCAGGTTGTTCTGTGTCATCCGTGGAGTGATGAGAGGCATCGCTGTTGGTGGGATCCGGGTCCTGTGGAGCCTGGGACTGTGATCCTTCTCTCCCCTGGTTGGGGGTAGATTGTGCTCGTTGCCCTGTGTGTGAGAGACAGAAGATGTTAATGGCATCCAATGCCAAAATAATAAGTTTCATATACATTTCCGTTGTCACTGTTACACATTTTTGAGATTTTTCACACTGTTCAGTGGTGGTGTCTGGTTGATCTGTGTTCAGGACACTTTTTAATGTGAGGGTTATTTACATTGAATGGCACTGGCAGGCATTTCAGCAGTGATTTGAGAGTCATAGTGCACCACACCTATGCCAACATGGATGCAACACTTTCACACTGTGGATTCCCAAAGTGTGATAACAGTACAGGTGTATCCCGCATCTGTGCCATGGAAGTGGCACATTGTTTGAGTTGTGTCGCTGGTGCAACGCTGATCCAGCAATGCTCAGTGCAGCTCTATCTGCACAATGCTGTGTTAATCCTTACGTCTGATTCAGGCATGCACATGTTTTTGAGGCAGCATGTGCATGAAAGTGGCTGAGTGAATTTGTTAATATTTCATTCAGCCAGTTTTGTGAGGTGTTGCTGTGCTGTGACAGGCAGCCAATGCACACCACACCACACTACAACCACGCCATGACCAGTCCACATACTTCTGCCGTAGGGCTTTAGAACCTGACACATCTCCCATGTGCATCACCTTGTCAATACCCAAGACCATTGCAGTAATATCTGTGCGTCCGCTGCGTGAGTAACGTGTAGATATGGCATTGTGGTATAAGTGCAATTGACTTGGGAATCAGGTCTGTGCATGTTTTGGCTTAGATGCTTCATGAAATCTGTATTTGTGATGTTACATGAGGGTGGTGACAGTGGAACACTACATTGCCTGTCCCAGCTGGCTCTGTTTATGTAAGGGGTGTGTGTGACAGTCTGTGCTGGTGGTTTGAGTGTGCGTTGGAACTGTGCCTCACTCATGGTGTGGCTGTCCACCCATGGACCATGGTGCCATGACCATGTTTGTGAGTTCCGGTTTCAAATATCTTGCCTTGTTGTCCTGATGTTACTGTTTGCACTGGTCACAAGATCACCTTTTGCACCATACACCATGGCCATGTGTCAGCTATGTTGTCAGTACTTTCTCACTCCCTGTACATTGATCATGGTCCATGGCTGTGTACCTGGTCCATATGGGATGCTTGAAATTGGGCTTGTGCGTACACAGTAGTGGTGATAGGGTTGTCCTTAGTTTCAGCTTCTACGCCATCCCCCTTTGCAGCCTTCTGGCCCTGAGCCTTGCACCCACCCCCATGCTGTTGACCAGTGGTAGGAGTCATGCTCACACCCTCCTCCTATGTCTGGGCACTGCTGGGAGTCCTATCCAGCCACCCCTCCTATGTCTGGGCACTGCTGGGAGTCATACGCACACCCTCCTCCTATGTCTGGGCACTGCTGGGAGTCCTATCTACACCCCCCTCCTATGTCTGGGCACTGCTGAAAGTCCTATCCAGCCACCTCTCTTATGTCTGGGCACTGCTGGGAGTCATACGCACACCCTCCTCCTATGTCTGGGCACTGCTGGGAGTTCTATCTACACCCTCCTCCTATGTCTGGGCACTGCTGGGAGTCATACACACACCCTCCTCCTATGTCTGGGCACTGCTGGGAGTAATACGCACACCCTCCTATTTCTTGGCACTGCTGGGAGTCATACGCACACCCCCCTCCTATGTCTGGGCACTGCTGGGAGTCCTATCTACACCCCCTCCTATGTCTGGGAACTGATGGGAGTCCTAACCAGCCACCTCTCCTATGTCTGGGCACTGCTGGGAGTCATATGCACACCCTCCTCCTATGTCTGGGCACTGCTGGGAGTCATACGCACACCCTCCTCCTATGTCTGGGCACTGCTGGGAGTCCTATCTACACCGTCCTCCTATGTCTGGGCACTCCTGGGAGTCATACACACACCCCCTTCCTATGTCTGGGCACTGCTGGGAGTCATACGCACACCCTCCTCCTATGTCTGGGCACTGCTGGAAGTCATACGCACACCCTCGTCCTATGTCTGGGCACTGCTGAGAGTCCTATCCAGCCACCTCTCCTATGTCTGGGCACTGCTGGGAGTCATACGCACACCCTCCTCTTATGTCTGGGTACTGCTGGGAGTCATACGCACTCCCTCCTCCTATGTCTTGACACTGCTGGGAGTCCTATCTACACCCTCCTCCTATGTCGGGGCACTGCTAGGAGTTATACATGCACCCTCCTCCTATGTCTGGGCACTACTGGGAGTCATACTCACACCCTCCTCCTATGTCTGGGCACTGCTGGGAGTCCTACCCAGCCACCTCTCCTATGTCTGGGCACTGCTGGGAGTCCTATCTACACCCTCCTCCTATGTCTGGGCACTGCTGGAAGTCATACACACACCCTCCTCCTATGTCTGGGCACTGCTGGGAGTCATACTAACACCCTCTTCCTATGTCTGGGAACTGCTGGGAGTCATACGCACACCCTACTCCTATGTCTGGGCATTGCTGGGAGTCCTATCTACACCCCCTCCTATGTCTGGGCACTGCGGGGAGTGCTATCCAGCCACCTCTCCTATGTCTGGGCACTGCTTGGAGTCATACGCACACCCTCCTACTATGTCTGGGCACTGCTGGGAGTCCTATCTACACCCCCCTCCTATGTCTGGGCACTGCTGTGGGCCCTATCCAGCCACCCCTCCTATGTCTGGGCACTGCTGGGAGTCCTATCTACACCCCCCTCCTATGTCTGGACACTGCTGGGAGTCATATGCACACCCTCCTCCTATGTCTGAGCACTGCTGGGAGTCATACGCACACCCTCCTCCTATATCTGGGCACTGCTGGGAGTCATATCCATCCACCCCTTATGTGTTTGGCTAATGCTGGTGGCCCACCCATGTTACATGAGTTGTTTGTATACTCACCAGGCTCCACGACTCCTGGAATTCCATGTACTCCCACTGGTGGTAGCAGGGCCATGACTTTCTCCTCCGAGGGCTGGAATTGTACTGGTCTGCGGGGACCACCACCTCCGGTGTGGTGAGCGTTGGCGTAGTCCTCATCCATCTTGCGCTTGTCCATCCTCCGTAGATCGTACCACCTGGCCTGGCAATCCTTCCTGGTGTGCCTGATGCAACAGCATTCACCCTATCAACGATCCACTCCCACATGTGTGTTTTCTCCGCTTTGCTGGTCTGTCTGACCAATGTACCAAACAGCTGTGGCTCAACTCTGATGACTTCATCTGCAATGATCTCCATCTCCTGGTTAGTGAACTTGGGATTCTTTGGTGTAGTCATGTTGTGGGGCAAATGTGGTTGAGGGAGTGACAGTGTATATGGATGGGGTGTGGGTCAGAATGTGAAGGGGGTATGTGGGTCTGAATATGATTGTGGGTATGTGTGAAGGTGGATGTGTGCAGTTGTTGGTGTGTTGTCCGTCTCTGTCAGAAAATGGTTATGTTGCAAAGGCTGATGGTTTGTGGGTGTAGGCCATTTTTATTGGTCCATTAGTGGGTGTGGCTTATTTTGAATTTTTGGATGGGATTGTCATAAGGGGTGGGTCTGAGTTGGGCCCTCTGTTTGCCATTTTTGATCTGGCCAGGACATTGCTTTGTACACAGGAGATATGTTTAGTGGTGTTGTGTGACTCTTTTGCACACTCCTTGTGGTTTTTTTGGGGTACTTGTCTATTTTTTGAGGGGGGTTTGACTCGTACGTTATTGTGTAGTTCTCTCATATGCGACGTATTTACAGGATACACGTGCGCTTCTTTGAGGGGGACTTAGAATCGTACTTTATTGTGTGGCTCTCTCATACACGACGTATTGGCGGGGTACGCGTGCGCTTCATTGATGGGGGTTGGACTCGTCCTTTGTTGTGTAGTTCTCTCATACGCAATGTATTGGCGGGGTACGCGTGCGCTTCGTTGATGGGGGTTGGAATCGTACTTTATTGAGTGGCTCTCTCATACGCGACGTATTGGCGGGGTACGCGTGCGCTTCGTTGATGGGGGGTTGGAATCGTACTTTATTGGTTGGCTCTCTCATACGCGACGTATTGGCGGGGTACGCATGCACTTCGTTGATGGGGGTTCGATTCTTACTTTATTGTGCGGCTCGATCATACGCGATGTTTTCCGTACAAATTGCAGCTCATACGCGACAGCGTTTTCCCGTAAGGATCGCGGTGAAGGTCTCCGGTCAGGATCGTACTTCGCGGGTCGTAGGCCATGTTTACAAATCGTACGGTTCACCAGCCGAGTCCGTATCGTAAGGTTCTTCACTAGTTTTCTGTACGATTCGTAAACATTCGGACGGAATCTTTGTAAACGGATCGTACTACGCAATTCGGACGGCATTGTACGAATCGTACGGAAACGCATACAAATACGAATCGTACCGTAGTTTTTTTTCCCCGAATCGGAATCGACCACTTGATGTGTGCAATAATCTGGGCATATTGACATATGTGTGTTTAAACTGTTGTGTACTTCTGAAATACTGGGATAATATAGTTTGTTTTGTAAAAATGTATATATATGGGAAAGCAATATTTACAATGCTATGTCCTGATTCATGTCTCTTAGGTAACATCTTCCATTCACAAGGGGAGAGGCGGGTTCCATCCAGGACCCCAATGCTACCAGTAAGTGTTCTAAGTACATGTATGTACCATTTTGATGTTTGTGTGTGATCTATGTGAAATGTTACATTGTGATGTGTGGTGGGGGGTAACCCTTAGCTAAAATCAATTAGCTGTCACTCTGTGAATCAGAACTGAATCTGCCCACAGATTATTTAAAAATGATCACTGAGTAAAATTTGTGTGACTGTAAGTTGTATGTAAGCAGGCCCACAGAAACTAAACATCTTTACATTTATTTGATAATAGCACATCTTAAGTCATGTTGCTTTGGGCACAGCGAGCATCATATGGCACAAACTCTGCATGTGTGCCACACAAACAGATGAGCTTGTACAACAAATGGCACAAACAAAAACAAATCTGGAGTCAACTTATGTTGTAGCACAATGATGTCTGTATTGCTAAGCAAGTGTGGGCAGGGATCAGTGTATTATATACACAGGCACTGTTACCAAGCCTGGACAGGATGGGTATCATGGAATCAGAGTCACACACTGTGGGCCTCATTTATGGGGATGTGGCTTAAGGCAGCACAGCAAGTCACCTTTCTGCACTGCCCTACGTCAAAGTGAAAGGGCAGGAATGCACTGCATTTATCGAATACAGTGCATTCCTGTCTTATTCCCCTATGCTTGCACAGTTTTGGCAGCCTAGTGCCAACGCAGGTATCCTTGCATCATGGTGTGTTGTTGGCAGGATTGTTTTTGTGCAGGAAGGAGCACCTTCCTGCAGAAAGACAACCCTTGGAGGCTTTTTCCTCTTTCTATATGAGCAGCATAATGCAGCACACCTGAAAAGAGGAAAAACAACAAGAAATTAAGTTATTTCTCCTCGCTGAGCCTCCCCTGGGGAGGAGTACGGATTTGGTGCATCTCAAGGTGTACATGGTTTCCTAAATTGGATCACTGACAAAATATCGAAGGTCAAAAAACTGACCTACAAAGTATTGGAGCAAGAATATCGATGTTAAAAATATTGACATCCTATCTACAACCTGGTATGTACAAAAATATAGAGAAAAAAATATTGATGTCAAAAATATCGTTATTAAAAATATCGTTTTTTAGTTAAAAAAATTATGTAAAATAAACTAAATAATACTTATAAATAAAATAAATATAGTAAAAAATATTTTATTATGTTTAAAATTAATAATAGATATAATTTAATAAAACATTAAACATATACATATAACATATATTATACATACACTTACTTAATAATCAGTTTTAGTAATTATTTTAATAACATAATTTTTTTTTTTTTAAATTACAAAGACATCTTTACACATAAAACAATAACATAAATACAAATTAAATAATTATTTATAACAAATAAAAAAAAATACTTTTAATATTGTTAAAAATAATTATATACTACAATAGCTAAATTAATACAATAATATTAAATAGCGGAGGAAATAAAAATACTATTCCAACTCCAAAAAAAACAACAGTAAGGAAAATGTTGGATAGTATAGGGCTTAAAATTACTATTCCCACTCCAGGGAGTGCAACAGTAAGGAAAGTGTTGGATAGCGTAGGGGTAAAAATTACTATTCCAACTCCAGAGAGTGCAACAGTAAGGAAAGTGTTGGATAGCATAGGGATAAAAATTACTATTGCAACCCCAGAGAGTGCAACAGTAGGGAAAGTGTTGGATAGCATATGGGTAAAAATTACTATTTACAAAAAATAGACGTAGGGAGGGTCAACTAGGGCTATATTTAACGACCAGAACCACTCATGCCCCAAGAGAAGCTATCAACAAGCAAAAGAGGGGCCTGGTCAGAAACCTGTTCGTGTGCCGCAACTGAACTAGTTACCCGAAACCATTAGAAGCACTAGAAGTGATAGCCCAGGCATGTTAGAAAAATTCCCATCAGCCCACCCATGTGGCGGAATGTCGTCATGTGGGAGATGTCACCAATCCAATTCTCAAGCAGTGCACCTAGTCATGGTGCAGAGATGGATGGATTAACCATGGTGTAAATACAGACCAATGGGCTTCACTGGTGATGCTAATGGGGTGCAGTGCAAAAAAATGAGTGATAAACGTGGAAATAAAATTGACTCCGAGGGCCAAAATTAATTTAATCAGTATGGCGCTTGGGTCAAGATTAAAATTCTGCCAAAATAGTTTGAAATTATAACTATGTGTGGGCAGAGTAAGTGAAGGTCGACATGTTTCAGCTGTACTGACTATTGGTCTAAGCTTTCTTCAGGACCATTAAAGAAACTGCGACTGCAAAATAGAAATTAAAGGATCAGTGATGCACGCTAATGTACATTGGATAAGTCCTACCAGTTCCTCTGAGCCCAGATGGATGCTGTAGGAAGTCCAGAACTGTATGTATCTCCTAAAGAAGAGACATAAGCGTGAATCAAAAACCATGTAGTGCACAACAGGTCTCGGGAGAACAAGCACAATATACTAAGCACACAGACAGGGCGGTGGAGACTCTCTCTCCCCGCTCAATATATTGCTATGTTGTGAACAGTGTCAAAAATCACTTAAATTAGAATGAGCATAGTGACTTACCCAGCATTATGTGGGAGTACGCCTCACCTCACCCGGAACCCACTCGGGAAAAAGGGGAGGCCCCGCTCTAGTTAGGGAAGAAAATGGACAGAAAAAGTATCTTTGAAAAATAGCAAAGAGACTAACAACAATAATAGTTGCCATTTCCTTAGTTGTTCCTAACAAAAACCTAGCTTTAGTCAAAAAAGAGACTCAACCAAATATAAGAAAATTAGACTATGCATAGAATCAATCAACCACGGTTGGAGGGAACAAGTACTCATCGGAGGATGTCCTGCAACCATTAGTAAACTCGAATGGACTGTGTCTAGCAAAAAAGATTACTACCAAAGTTTGTCAATCAGCAAGCACTGGGCAGAAGAGTAAAGGCTAAAGGTTGGTAATACCACTCTTAAAGGCAAACGCCAAATGAATGGGGCTCACCCTTTTAAACTGGTAAGTAAACTAGAATGTCTGGCAAAAAAGATTACTTCCAAAGTTTATCAATCAGCAAGTACTGGGCAGAAGAGTAAAGGCTAAAGGTTGGTGATGCCACTCTCCAAGGCAACTATCACTCGTGCTAGAAACAAATGAATGAATGGGGCTTGCCCTATTAAACTGGTAAGGAAAAAGGTCCGGTACCCTACCTATCCGTCGGTACCTCGCTGCTGGCGTCCGAGTAGGAACGGAGGTACCGACGCTAAGCACGTACGTGTATTTATACACCAGTTTATTGGCTGCAGCTGTCAGTTGTTAGGGCGATTGCTTAGGAAATCGGGAGCCCGCGCTGTAATGCGCATGTGCTTGGCGTCCCGATAGTGCGGTTGTAAATGCGCATGCGCACAGCGCATAGGACGGAGAGCGCATGCGCGGGCCCCAAACCAAGTGTAGTCACCGGCGCCTGTATTAAGGTGTACTGCGCATGCGCTGGTGCGCAGACACAACGCCGGCGATAGCACTGCCGGTGTGTGGCACCGTAGCGTACACGAAGCTTGACCAATGGCCCAAGTTAAAAGGCACTAAGATATAATGTAATCATACGTAATCCCTATTGCCAATATGGGAGAAAATGAATGTATAAGCCCTAATATCTGTGTGATACATAGATTGAATCAAAATGAGGGCAACTAGACAATTTAAAAGGCAAGGGAATCGTGTGCAGTCATATGTAATCCCTATTGCCAATGTGGAAGCAAATGAGTGTATATGCCATAATATCTGTATACATGATACATGGATTGAATCATAATGAGGGCAACTAGGCATATCATACTAATGGCATCAAGTGTTGTCAATGTGTACTTAAAATTAGTAATACGTATGTGCCAAGTGGTGTTGATGGTGGACATATCCTACTAGTGACAACACGAATTGACAGTGTTCACTAAAAAGAGTAATATGTATGTGCCAAGTAGTGTATCAGGCTCAAATTTGGCTGAATGTGGACTGAGATAGAGTCTTAAATGGCCACATGGGTGCTAGCTGAATATGGTAGCTTCAAAGACAGATGCACAGGACTCTGGACCAGTAGATTCACAGCGATGTCCACGGTATGTCATCGTTCAGACCTTGCATGTGACTTTTCAAAAGAAAAATCCATTTTTGCTCCTTCCTGAAAAGAAACTTGGCTATGTCACTGATATGTGACGGAATGAATGGCCTTTCTAGAATGACCCATTTCATTTCGTCAGCAGTGTGTCCTTGCTCCAGAAAGTGATTTGTTAGTTTAGTAGCCTGCTTGCGACACCTAATGGTGCTTTTGTGCTCCCCTATTCTTAGCTTAATCTTGCGGGTGGTATAGCCAACATACTTGAGGGAACAGGGACATGTTATCATATAGATAGCGTTGTCGGTGTTACAATTCGTGTGCTTCTTGAGCAACCATGTCCTGCCTGTCCCTATATCGACTGTAGTAGTTTTTTCAGTCTGAGGACAGACACTGCATGACCCACAGGGGTAGTGACCAGAGACTGGAGGAAGGTTCCATAAGGTAGTTAAGCCGTCAGTCTTGGTAGTCCTAGGTCTTGTATGGACAAGAGTGTCTCGAAGACTAGGTGCCCTTTTGAATGAGAACAATGGTGATGGAAGGTTGGCCCCGGTGCTATTCAAAATCGTCCAGTGTTTACGAACCATTTTCTGGACGGGGTTAGACATTGTGCTGAATGTACTCACAAATGTCAGGCGCTCCATTGGTGGTTTGGGTGGGCGTTTTTCAATCAATGCCTCGCGGTTGTTGTTTGAGGCACGCTTCCAAGCTTTTTTTACAAGATGTTTGGGGTAATAGCGTTCCTCTAAGTGAGTGGCTAGTGTGGTTGCATGTTTGTTAAAGAGTTCCCTGGATGAACAATTCCTCATGACCCGGAGGAACTGACCCACCGGAAGGTTCTCCCTTAGGGAGCGTGGGTGGTGGCTGTTAAATGCCAAAAGTGAGTTTCTTGCCATTGGTTTGGTAAACAACTCACTCCGGAGACTGCCATCCTCAGGGAAGATGGATAGGTCAAGGAAGGGGAGTCTTGTGTGACTATACTCCAGTGTGAACTTGAGATGCGGGTTGCATCCATTGAGCCAGGTGTGGAAAGCTTCTACTTCAGGGATAGATCCTCGCCACACTACCAGGACGTCATCTATATACCTCTTCCATAGCACCAGGTGTTTTGAAAATGGGTTGCTATGGTTGAGGATGTGAGTCTGTTCCATTTGGTGTACATAAAGGTTCGCCAGACTCGGGGCAAAGACACTCCCCATGGAGGTCCCAGAGATCTGTAAAAACAGCTGTTCTTCAAACTTGAAATAGTTTCGCTTCATTCGCTTCATAATTCATTATTCAGGGTATATCCCTTGATGGTGCTCACCTAGCCTATGGTTGTTTAAGAGACTCCCTCATTGAGAAGATGGCTGACTTTGCAGGACTAGCGTTTGATGACGAGATGCTAAAAACTATTTTGGACGACAACCCTTCTCTTCTGGACTCATTACCTGAGACTTCCAGTATAGCAAAGGATGACTGGCTTACACTGTTGAATTTAAAAAAATCACACACACGTACCTCTATCCATGGAACCATTATGGCACAATATCTGAGAGGCAAATGTGCCCCTACGGGCCTTATTGTTACTAATACACCACGTCTTTTTCTGACTGACAAAGCCTTTCTACGAGACTGGTCTCTCATTGCGTGGCGCTGCACACGGGACTGGCTGATATTAATAATCAGCACAGCTAAGAGAGCAGCAGATGCCATTCTCATAGAAATTCAGGTGCTTGAGGGTCAGATCAAAGCCGCGTGCAGTACACTGTTCAAGAAAAAGCTAGATGAAACAAATAAGGCAAACAAAGATTATAAAGACAACATCTTGATGAGTAAGATGGATAAGTTTAAGAAAGATTTAGATCGCTTTTCTATGGAGAAAACTTATCCATATACTAGCGACAACTATGTAGCTCCCAGCTTCAATAGCAGAGGCAAACAGTATGGATCAAGTTACTCATCTTCTGGGTCTGACACTTACTCTAGTGACTCAGAGACACCCAGCACGTCTGGAGCTCCCCAGAGAGGGACAGGGTCTCAACAACGACCATTCAAGAGGGGTGGTCGACAGAGAGGTGTTATGTTTAACCAACACCCAGGTAATTACCAACATCCGGGTCCTTGGTGGCCACCAGGCCCATGGGGCTTCCAGCCACATCCGCCACCTATGAATCCATACACTCCTTTTCCCCAGTTTTTCCCTAACCAGCCTTTTTTAGGGCGTGGCCGGGGCCAGAACAGGGGAAGAAGAAAAGGACCACAAACTGTCCACTGGGAAACCGAACAGACGTTCCCGAACACTCGGAGCAGGAGAGCAGCTCAAGAGAACAACAGTTCAGAGACGACAGGAGTCTAGTTGTGAATCTCAGCTCCCGTACTCTTACTCCAGTCGAGCAGTCAGTCTTGGAGAGAGGTCTGGGCTTTGTGCCAACTAATGTCGGAGACCCATTTCTTCTAAGAACAGAACTTGAGAAGTTTTTCCGCAAAGTGCGTCTTCACTTCTTCTTCAAGGATAGGACTGATGACTCTCAGTCAGGCGAAGAGACTGTTAAGAACACAGGACTACGTCCTCCTTCCACTTTTACCCCTTTGAATCATCAAGTCCCTTCCCTCGTTACCACCTTTGAACAGGCGGTCAGACACGATATCTCGCAGCTGCAAACTACCGAACGGAGTACATTCCACAACTTCTCGAAACCTGAACAGTTGGCGGTGAAAAATCTTTCACTAGACCCGTCCATCATTATAAAACCGGCGGACAAAGGGGGAGCCACTGTTGTTATGGACCTAGAACAGTACCGTCAGGAATGCCTCAGACAGCTGGACAATGATAAATTCTATCGTCGTCTCACTTCAGACCCCACTCTAAGTCTACTTACTGAAATCAAAACTTTGGTGGACGAAGGGAATATGGAGGGGTGGATTACACCTCAGGAAGCTAGATTCCTTATAACCGAGAAACCTACCATTCCAGGTTTCTACTGTCTCCCCAAAATCCATAAGGCCACGAGACCACCACCAGGCCGTCCCATCATCTCCGGGATTGGTTCCATTTTGGAACCACTCTCCACCTTTGTAGACCACTTTCTGAGACCTTTAGTTAAGAAAATGCCCACGTATCTGGAGGATACAGCCGATGTCCTCAGATTATTACCAACCATTGAGTACAACGTGGAAACTGACCTTATGGTCAGTTTTGATGTAGAATCACTCTACACCTGTATCCCACAACAGGACACGTTGGATACAATCAGAGGCCTTCTGTCAATGGAAGATCTGGACAGCATAACCCCAGTCAACTTTATTCTATCACTTGCAGAACTGGCAATGAAGCGAAACTATTTCAAGTTTGAAGAACAGCTGTTTTTACAGATCTCTGGGACCTCCATGGGGAGTGTCTTTGCCCCGAGTCTGGCGAACCTTTATGTACACCAAATGGAACAGACTCACATCCTCAACCATAGCAACCCATTTTCAAAACACCTGGTGCTATGGAAGAGGTATATAGATGACGTCCTGGTAGTGTGGCGAGGATCTATCCCTGAAGTAGAAGCTTTCCACACCTGGCTCAATGGATGCAACCCGCATCTCAAGTTCACACTGGAGTATAGTCACACAAAACTCCCCTTCCTTGACCTATCCATCTTCCCTGAGGATGGCAGTCTCCGGAGTGAGTTGTTTACCAAACCAATGGCAAGAAACTCACTTTTGGCATTTAACAGCCACCACCCACGCTCCCTAAGGGAGAACCTTCCGGTGGGTCAGTTCCTCCGGGTCAGGAGGAATTGTTCATCCAGGGAACTCTTTAACAAACATGCAACCACACTAGCCACTCACTTAGAGGAACGCTATTACCCCAAACATCTTGTAAAAAAAGCTTGGAAGCGTGCCTCGAACAACAACCGCGAGGCATTGATTGAAAAACGCCCACCCAAACCACCAATGGAGCGCCTGACATTTGTGAGTACATTCAGCACAATGTCTAACCCCGTCCAGAAAATGGTTCGTAAACACTGGACGATTTTGAATAGCACCGGGGCCAACCTTCCATCACCATTGTTCTCATTCAAAAGGGCACCTAGTCTTCGAGACACTCTTGTCCATACAAGACCTAGGACTACCAAGACTGACGGCTTAACTACCTTATGGAACCTTCCTCCAGTCTCTGGTCACTACCCCTGTGGGTCATGCAGTGTCTGTCCTCAGACTGAAAAAACTACTACAGTCGATATAGGGACAGGCAGGACATGGTTGCTCAAGAAGCACACGAATTGTAACACCGACAACGCTATCTATATGATAACATGTCCCTGTTCCCTCAAGTATGTTGGCTATACCACCCGCAAGATTAAGCTAAGAATAGGGGAGCACAAAAGCACCATTAGGTGTCGCAAGCAGGCTACTAAACTAACAAATCACTTTCTGGAGCAAGGACACACTGCTGACGAAATGAAATGGGTCATTCTAGAAAGGCCATTCATTCCGTCACATATCAGTGACATAGCCAAGTTTCTTTTCAGGAAGGAGCAAAAATGGATTTTTCTTTTGAAAAGTCACATGCAAGGTCTGAACGATGACATACCGTGGACATCGCTGTGAATCTACTGGTCCAGAGTCCTGTGCATCTGTCTTTGAAGCTACCATATTCAGCTAGCACCCATGTGGCCATTTAAGACTCTATCTCAGTCCACATTCAGCTAAATTTGAGCCTGATACACTACTTGGCACATACATATTACTCTTTTTAGTGAACACTGTCAATTCGTGTTGTCACTAGTAGGATATGTCCACCATCAACACCACTTGGCACATACGTATTACTAATTTTAAGTACACATTGACAACACTTGATGCCATTAGTATGATATGCCTAGTTGCCCTCATTATGATTCAATCCATGTATCATGTATACAGATATTATGGCATATACACTCATTTGCTTCCACATTGGCAATAGGGATTACATATGACTGCACACGATTCCCTTGCCTTTTAAATTGTCTAGTTGCCCTCATTTTGATTCAATCTATGTATCACACAGATATTAGGGCTTATACATTCATTTTCTCCCATATTGGCAATAGGGATTACGTATGATTACATTATATCTTAGTGCCTTTTAACTTGGGCCATTGGTCAAGCTTCGTGTACGCTACGGTGCCACACACCGGCAGTGCTATCGCCGGCGTTGTGTCTGCGCACCAGCGCATGCGCAGTACACCTTAATACAGGCGCCGGTGACTACACTTGGTTTGGGGCCCGCGCATGCGCTCTCCGTCCTATGCGCTGTGCGCATGCGCATTTACAACCGCACTATCGGGACGCCAAGCACATGCGCATTACAGCGCGGGCTCCCGATTTCCTAAGCAATCGCCCTAACAACTGACAGCTGCAGCCAATAAACTGGTGTATAAATACACGTACGTGCTTAGCGTCGGTACCTCCGTTCCTACTCGGACGCCAGCAGCGAGGTACCGACGGATAGGTAGGGTACCGGACCTTTTTCCTTACCAGTTTAATAGGGCAAGCCCCATTCATTCATTTGTTTCTAGCACGAGTGATAGTTGCCTTGGAGAGTGGCATCACCAACCTTTAGCCTTTACTCTTCTGCCCAGTACTTGCTGATTGATAAACTTTGGAAGTAATCTTTTTTGCCAGACATTCTAGTTTACTTACCAGTTTAAAAGGGTGAGCCCCATTCATTTGGCGTTTGCCTTTAAGAGTGGTATTACCAACCTTTAGCCTTTACTCTTCTGCCCAGTGCTTGCTGATTGACAAACTTTGGTAGTAATCTTTTTTGCTAGACACAGTCCATTCGAGTTTACTAATGGTTGCAGGACATCCTCCGATGAGTACTTGTTCCCTCCAACCGTGGTTGATTGATTCTATGCATAGTCTAATTTTCTTATATTTGGTTGAGTCTCTTTTTTGACTAAAGCTAGGTTTTTGTTAGGAACAACTAAGGAAATGGCAACTATTATTGTTGTTAGTCTCTTTGCTATTTTTCAAAGATACTTTTTCTGTCCATTTTCTTCCCTAACTAGAGCGGGGCCTCCCCTTTTTCCCGAGTGGGTTCCGGGTGAGGTGAGGCGTACTCCCACATAATGCTGGGTAAGTCACTATGCTCATTCTAATTTAAGTGATTTTTGACACTGTTCACAACATAGCATTATATTGAGCGGGGAGAGAGAGTCTCCACCGCCCTGTCTGTGTGCTTAGTATATTGTGCTTGTTCTCCCGAGACCTGTTGTGCACTACATGGTTTTTGATTCACGCTTATGTCTCTTCTTTAGGAGATACATACAGTTCTGGACTTCCTACAGCATCCATCTGGGCTCAGAGGAACTGGTAGGACTTATCCAATGTACATTAGCGTGCATCACTGATCCTTTAATTTCTATTTTGCAGTCGCAGTTTCTTTAATGGTCCTGAAGAAAGCTTAGACCAATAGTCAGTACAGCTGAAACATGTCGACCTTCACTTACTCTGCCCACACATAGTTATAATTTCAAACTATTTTGGCAGAATTTTAATCTTGACCCAAGCGCCATACTGATTAAATTAATTTTGGCCCTCGGAGTCAATTTTATTTCCACGTTTATCACTCATTTTTTTGCACTGCACCCCATTAGCATCACCAGTGAAGCCCATTGGTCTGTATTTACACCATGGTTAATCCATCCATCTCTGCACCATGACTAGGTGCACTGCTTGAGAATTGGATTGGTGACATCTCCCACATGACGACATTCCGCCACATGGGTGAGCTGATGGGAATTTTTCTAACATGCCTGGGCTATCACTTCTAGTGCTTCTAATGGTTTCGGGTAACTAGTTCAGTTGCGGCACACGAACAGGTTTCTGACCAGGCCCCTCTTTTGCTTGTTGATAAAAATTACTATTCCCACTCCAGAGAGTGCAACAGTAGGGATAGTGTTTGATAGCGTAGTGGTTAAAACTACTATTCCCACTCCAACGAGTGCAACAGTAGGGAAAGTGTTGGATAGCGTAGGGGTAAAAATTACTATTCCAACTCCAGAGAGTGGAACAGTAGGGAAAGTGTTGGATAGCCTAAGGGACAAAATTATCATTCCAACTCCAGAGAGTGCAACAGTAGGGAAAGTGTTGGCTAGCGTAGGGATAAAAATTAACATACTTATAAATCAAAGAATTTTTAAAAATAATTAATGATTTAATTAATAAATAACTATAATTTATTTACAAATACCAATAAATAATAAATAAAAACATAATTACCAATGGATAATTAATTAACAATAAATGAATAACAAATACCAATAAATAATCATAATAAAAATTAATTACCAAATAATAAATATTGAACAATAAAATATTTCCCATAACAAGAAACATATTAATTATTAAAAAGTAATTACCAATTAAAACATATTGAACAATTAAATATGTTTCTATACCATAAAATAATAATAATTAAAATCAATTACCAATAAATAATTACCTATTAATACATTAATTAAAATATCAATAAATAATAGTTTTTAATATTTAATTACCAATTTATGATTAATCAACAATACATTTATGTTCATAACTAAAAATATATAATTTAAAATAATTACCAATTAATAATTAATGTCCAATAAATTAATTCACAATACCCAACAATACATTTAATAATACCTTAATTAGATTTCAATTACTTCCAACACTATTCCCCTATAAACGCACAACACACTCCAATAATAAATTTATACACTTAACATAATTATCAATTATTTAAAAATAATTACCAATTAACAAAAATTCATTACCAATTAATAATTATTAACAATAAAATAATTATCAATTAAATTACTTCCCACCCTATTCCCTTATAAACCCACAACCCACTACGGTACTAAAACACAAAATTGACTTTTGGTATACATATATTTTAAAACCAGTAAAACACTGAACAAAAAACATATAACACATACATATTAAATATATAATAAAATACATAACAATAATATAAATATCGATATTAGTAACATCGATATTAGTAACATCAATATATTTGATATCGATATTACTAACTTCGATATTACTTACATCGATATAAAAAAATCGATATTACTTACCTTAGGGTTGACATTCTGTCCATCGATATTCTTAACATCGATATTCTGTCCCTTCGATATTATCAACTCAATAATAGTGTAGGTCGATATTTATTTTTCAATATTTCGGCTGCTCATCTCCTAAATCTGGGAAAGCGATTTGTGCTGCTTTGCCTTACTCCATATCTATGAGGCCATTCAAAGCCACAAAAGTGGCTATGCGTGACCTCATAAATATGATTGTTTCGTTTATGCAGCCAGAGCATCACAAAAAGCGATGCTACAATGGCACAAGGGGGTCATAAATATGCCCCTGTGTGATCATACAACCTATGTTCCATCAACATGCAGCATAATCATACTGTATTTGTAAAGCGCACAGCTACCCGTAGGTTTCCCAGCGCTGGGGGCTGTCGGGAAGATTAAGCAAGCTATTGCCCAGAGTCACATGGTGCTGGGCAGACCCCTGCCGCCGGTGCCAGGGATCGAACCGTGATCCCCAGCGTCCGGCGTCAGTCGCCCTGGCCGCTGCGCCACACCTCTTCCACATAATAGGTTCAGACATGCTGCATGCCTTAGCACTCTCTAGATAAGACATTTCAGTTTTACTGACCATAAGAGTGGGAAAGCATACCTGCTGTGTTACACACAATATGTTTGTAGAAAACAGAACTGTCCTGTAGCAGTATAACTAAACTAAAGCAGAAATATGCAAACGTGTATGACAGTGGCATCTGAGTTGCCATTACAATCTAATCAAATTTGCAGCTTATGTTTTTTGTGATGGACATACCTCTACATAAGTAATGTCTTTGGGCAATGCCAGACAACAAATGACATGCCTACATGTGTGTCTGTTCATGTGTTTGTTCATTATTGGATGGACATATAGATCTTCGATGTATTAGCCTTCCACAAGGTATGTCTGTTGCAATCCATCCTCAGTGGTACATGAGCCTCTCTCAGAGTTATTGTGCAAAGGTCCATGCATCATCTCAAATAACTTTTTAGACCAGATGAGTAGCCTGGCAAGCATATGTCTGGCAATTTTGCAATTCATGATGTATGCATTCAAATTAAGCATTGGGATGATGTGTGTACATAAGCATGTTGACGTATGACGCAGGAGATAATTGTTACATTTTTGTACAATTGCCTGAGGGTAAATATTAGTAATATTCCCCAATCATGGTCTACAGGATGTACATGACAACCCCCCATCCATTTATTAACTATCTGACACAAAGTAAGTGAAGCCAGCAATGTGTGCAGCCTTGTGATACTCTAGATGAGTTATGCAAGGCCAAACCACACTGCCTGGACTGTATTAACTTATCCACTTACACTGATGTTGATGAGCAAAGATCAAGACATTTGCATGACACAACTCTAAATCCCTATTTAGGTAAAACAGGACCATGTGCCCAATTTTAGATATGAACATCATCATAAGTGCCAATTTGTGTCCTATATGATATGGTGTTTATCTCATTGTGACTACTATTACATTTTGTGCACCCGCACAGATGACACCTGACTCCGTTTTCCTGGCTCAAAAAGGGGATGTCTATGTAGTGACAATATATTGTTCATATATCCATCTCTATTACTGGTATTGGTCTGGTCAGGGACATATGATTATGTTGCATTGTCAGACTATATCTCACAGACATCAGTAACATGTACAGCACGTGCTAACTATTTTTCCCCTTATCACCCTAGACAACTTGACAGAGAAAAGACAAGAACATTTGAAATGCGACATGCTCATTACTGACACGTTATGAACGCCTCAAAGGCATACAGTAAGATGCACAAGCTCTATGAACATTCAAAGGCAATGAAGTCTTGGAACGTCCCTCGACCTACCACACCTAGCCAGGACAGAGCAGGTTCATGCCAGCGACAGACACCCCAAATACCAAAACCACCGGCTACCCAGCAGTCACAAAGCAAATACTCACATGGGCCAGTAGCCCTAGAAGAAGGAAACCCATATTCAACTATATGATATTAATGGAACTGAGAGAGGTAAAACAAAAGCTTGATACTATTCATCTGGAGCAGGCCAGATTAATTCAGAGGATGACTAACATGGAGGAGACCATGGGGCAGCTCTCCAAACTTGTATAGACATTTTTATATAGGTTTTATATAGCCCTAGCTAGACCAAAGGTATCAGAGTACTTTACATAAAATGCAAGATTGTTTGATTGAAGTATATGTATATATACAGACACAGAAAATCGTTAGGAAGTCAAGGTAGTCACAATATTTGGACATTAAAACAGCATAAGTGAAAGGAGTGAATGACATAGTAGACAGCTAAATCAATCATTTGGCCATCGCAACAGGTCTAGTCAGATTGGATGTGAATTTTGAGAACATACCTCAGTTTGTGAGCGTCACTTTGGCTACACATGAGTCCCTTTTCTCTGCGGCATCTGTCCCACAGATGCCTAATTTTTATTGATACACCTTGGGACCTCATGACATGGTGTGCCGTACAGTAAATACGGCGCATTCATGATGTTTGAAACAGTAGTACCGCAGTGCAGCTTTTTCCGATGCATCACTGCCTTGCCCCGAGTTTCGGCCTCTATTGTCCACAGAACCTCATTTCAGGTGTAGTGCCCGATGGGCCAGCTTTTGGGACCAGCACCACTGAACTGGGCCAAGGGCTACTGGAGGGTTCGATGACCCCCAACACCAGAGTTTTAGAGACCACTCTAAATGCTGGCCCTCACCTTATCCGACAAGCTGTAACATTTAGTCGACTTGTACAGGTCTACGGGCCGCGTTTTCTACACAAATGATTAGGATGTCAGATTCGGACAGCCTTTCCGAATTGGTTGTTCCGAGACGAATCAGCTGCTGGAAGCTGACTTTGGGGACCTGTAGCAGGCCGCCCTTCACCTGGGGCCCTCCGAATTGGGCCAGTGGGTGTACCCATTTCCCTGCATGCACAGTGTGGCAGGCATCTTAGGGTGCCTGCCACAGGGTGTAAGGTTTTCCCCAACCACCCCTTTTTTTCAATGGGAGCCTGTGTTCTCTTTCGAAAACAGGCTTCCATTAAAGTCAATGGGAGTCCGACCGAACGGTGTTCGGACACCCTGTAATTGGTTGGTTGAAATTTCCAAACCTAAGTAGTTCGATAAGCATTCCGAAACTGATTCGGTTGAACTGCTTTCCGGATGACATCATAATCGGGCCCTAAGTTGTACAACCCTGAATAATCATCAACCTTGCTGTCCCTCACCCAGCCCTTCAGTTCCTTGCTAGCCTAATCCAAGGACTTCATCCATGTTTGTGTCGAGATCTTGTGTCAGCTCCGAAATCTGAGGCTGTTCCTCTCAGGAGTTAGTCCAAACGTACTGACTAGGATGGCCTTCATAGCAGTGTAGCATGCCTAGTCCTCTACCTGTAGTGTAAGGAGTGTGTCCCTCCCCATTGTGGGCATATACCTCCATAAACCACTACCCTAGAACTCCTCTGGGACCTTGTGCACTCTTAGAACCACTTCATAGGCTGCAAACCATTTGTCTATTTCATCCCCCACCACATAACTGGGTACCAAATCCTTTGGCCTCCTGACTCTGAACTCACCAGTGGAGACTGCAGGTATGCCACCACTGTTGCTGTTGCTGGACCCCATTTGTAGGGCTCTTATGTCCAGCTCTTTGAGGTTGAGCTCATGGGCCAGTTTCCTCTCCTCCATGGCCAGCCTCCTTTCTCCTCAAGTCAAATCCAACTTAGCAAGCTCCAGATTTAATTTCCTTTCCTCTCTCCTATCTGCTAGCTACTCTGGGGACAGGTTCCTGGAGGAGACACTGCTCTCTGGTCTGAGAACCACTACCACTCTTGGCAAGTTGTGCGCCCCTTTTACAGGCAATTCAGAAAAGGGGGTGGTGATGGACAGAGTATCTGAATTAAGCAGACCACTCCTACCCAGTCCAAAGATCAGGGCTTGATCTATCACCGTTTTTTAGCTCACTGCACCATCCCAGTTCAGAACCTGGCTACATGCAAATTAGTCTGTCCCTGGCCCAGTGCATCATGGGAACAGGGCAGACCAAACTACCAAGCCAATTCTTATACTGGAAAGGAAACAAGCTTCCGGGGACCGGTTTCTGTTCATCACCACCCCCTTTTCTGAATCCTTTTACAGGCAGTCACAAACCACAATGGAACCCAGGATCATGTAATTCTCCTCCTAGGAATTTTCCTGCTCCTCCTCTGGGTTGTCATCCCCTGCTACCTAGGTCTCCACCCAGGCTTGCAAAGCATTCTGTAGCTCTACCTTCCTGGTGTAACCCCTTGTAGACACTTGAACGTCCTTATAGAAATCCTTTAGCTGGAGCATAATGTAAGACTCTTAACTGGCTAGCTCAAAATCAATTACTGCAGGTGCAGGTGCTGTTTCTCCTAAGTGAAACATGATTTTAACAGAAAAATCAAAAAGCCATTTAGGAAGAATTGAAAAAGGCTCTAATTGGTCTTAGCATGAAGCTATAGTGAACAATGAGTTACTATATGGTATTGCACAAACACAAGAACCTCACCCTTGATCACCATTGTTAGAAATTGCGTCTCTAGTTGGCAGAGTTATGCAACCTGTCCAAGTAGGGACCACAATCCTAGTCACGGTAAACTAGATTCACACTAAAAGATAAACTGTGCTTACCCTCTGGTATCTTGGCACAGAGCAGTCTGGCTTATCTAAAGAGGCAATGTGGAAAGTATTTATCACACACACACATGCACGCACACACACGCGCACACACACTAACACAATAAAAAACCACAAAAATACTCCCCACATGTTTAGAACAGTAGAGTAATTTTTTCAATAAAACAAGAACAAAACAACAAAAATCCAGGCGGTAGAACCAGCGCTATGATTTCTTAAATAAAAATAGTGCCTAAAATTCAATAGCGCTAAGGGGTTACTTGAGGTTGCGCTGGACCAGGGCAAATCCACAGCTCACATCGACTGAAATGAAGGGCAGGCCTTCTAGAGGACACACACAGGTACCTCTGAGAAAGTACCTTGGATGGAGCAAAGTGATTGGCACAGGCGATTAAGAACCCCTTTAAGATGCAGGCACTGCGTCGCTGTCGAGCTGCGCTGTCTATCGTCTCCAAGCCACGTAGTCTGTCGAGACGATGTCGTTGATCAGCTCCTACATCGATATCAAAGGGCAATGCGTCAGTTTTGATGGTTCAAGACAGCAGAAATCACCTTTAAAGGGCTTAGGTGCTGTGGAAGAGTTGAAATAAGTCTTTGATGGCCCTGAGACTTCAGAACAGGGGGAAAGCCAGCAAGCCCTTACAGTCACTCTGTGTTCAAGTAAAATTGGTCTAGTCCTTTGCTCTCAGCAGTGTAAAGATCGGCATGTAGCAGGGCAGCCCAGCAAAGCAGTTCCTTCAGAGCAGCAGTCATGCAAAGTGGCAATCCTTGTAGCACAGCAGCCCTTACTCCAGGCAGTCCAGTAGTATACTGTCTTGGTAGGGTCAGAGCCCCAGTACTTATACCCAAAAGTGCCTTTGAAGTGGTGGTGACTTAAAAGCAGGCCCTTGAAGTGCACAAGTTCCCTTTAGTCCCAGCCCAATCTGCCAGGCTATCTGTCCTTTGTAATCTGTACATGTGTGGGAAACAGAACACAGCCTATTGAGGTGTAAGTGTCTGCTCCTCCTCCCTCTTACTGCACAGTAAGAGCTATCAGAATTTAGATGAATGCAGATGAGTTCTCTGTCACACCCACCCTTCCTGTGTTTGTTTCTGTCTAGAGGGAATACACAAAGAGTAGCTGTCACCCATCCCAGACGTATATTGGAATAGGGTGCAAGGCACACAGAGCAGTAAGAGCAGAGAAATTTCCACTTTCTAAATTTGGCATTCTAAAATAGTAATGTTAAATCCAATCTTGTCAATAAAGATATAAAACATGATAGAGGTACTCCTTTCTAATCAGGAATTACAGTTTAAAGGTGTTTTAAGGAATTCCCAATGCCAGACTATGAGAGGAGTAGGCCTCACTGTAGTGAAAAATAAATTTAGCTATTTGTCACTACTAGGACGTGTAAAACTTGAAAGTACGTCATTACCTGAGGCGCCCTGCCAGCCCAGGTACTTGCCAATGACCATGCCATACACAGAGCCTAATTTCACATGTCTTTATTCCGCTGTGTGTAAGTCAGAACGTAACTTTCTAAACCTGCCTTCAACTCATTCCTCCAATGCCTTTTTTCACAGGCCTACAGTGTACAGTGAGAATCAAAAGACTTCCAGCATTCTTTTATTTACGAGACCCTACATATCCCACTTTGTTACATAACAAGTCACAACTTGTTAAAAGAGACATACATGAATATTCAGGCAATTTAAAATTTTGAATTAGGCATTGTGGCACCTTAGTCACACGTCCTGATCAGGTCAACGGAAACAGGGAGCTGGCAATCGAAGTGTCAGTGATCTGCACAGGTGAGGTGGAATTATCAGCAGACACAGCCTGTCTGGCCCAGTTTCTACATTGACATCGATGTTTGGTGAGTGATGGGCCACATGTCCAAATTGAGAGGAATCTCTCTTAAGGGACTTTTCAGGATTCTGGGAAGTCACCATGTGCCCTTTGGTGTTTGTGATGGTAAAGGGTTCACCCTAAAAATGACCATCAGATTCTCTCATTTGGTGTTGTCTGACAAGCCCTCAATCTTGTCTGGTAATAATTGCCATCTTTTACATGCCGTTGTCTGTCACCATATACCTTCATCTTCTGTTTGCGACCAAGGTTGGTTCTGAGGTTGGTTCATTGGGGCAGTTGGTCGTCATGGCTCTTCCAAAAATGAGAGTTGCAGGACTTTCCATGTCATTGATTGAGGGATCGAATAATAAGCTTGAAGTAGTGTTTAAAATAACTTTGAGGTCAAACTTCTCCAGTGCAGCACACTGAACAGCTTTCTTTAGAGCATTCATGGACCGTTTTACCAGACCATTGGCCCGGGGCCCGAAAGGAGTGCTTTTTTAATGTTTTGTATTGGGGTAATGTAGAAAGTCTTTGAGTTCTCAACTATTAAAAAGTGGGCCGTTATCAGATTTTAAGATTGCAGGTGCACCCAATATCGCAATGATGCCATTTAACTTTTGAATAACCTTTTCATGTTTAGTTGATGAAAGGTCTTCTACCAATGGAAAATGGGAGTATTCATCAACAATAACTAGAAGATGATGTCCATTCTCAAGAAGACCAAAGAGGTCAATAACAATTTTCTCCCAAGAATGATGTGGCAAATTCGGACATGTTCAAAGGGTGCTAAATAACTTGAGACAAAAAACAGTTGCATACACGACAAGTCTTCCACTCTTTTCGACCCTTTCATCGAGATATGAAAACCAGACTCTATCTCAGAAAGGTCTCTTGGTGGCAACTATTCGTTTATATCCCTCATGGGTAACGTCAATTATTAGTTAACATACTATGTAACTCACAGAATGAGGCCTCTGTGAGTCACTGAAAGTTAACTTCTTACATTTTTTAACTTTGAATACTCACTTTCATTATTAAAAGGTCTAGTTTGTTATTTCCACTACTGATTAGTAATAATGACCTTTTACTTTAATATGTAACTATTTTGGCTCATGGCGTTCTAAAGACAGTGCAGCTGGTGTTCTCCTTTTCACGATAAAATTGATGTAAGCCTCTCCTGTCTTAGATGGGCTACCAAGACATTGTATTGGCACTCTGAAAAATAATCAGCAGGATTGCGATCTTTCCCTGGATGACGAAGAGTCGTGTAGTTGTATTATGTAACCTCAAATCCCAAAGTTCAATTCTAGGAGGCATTTTGGCTTTGGGATTGTCAAATATTGTCAACAGTGCTTTATGATCAGTCACTACACTGAAGGGATTTCCGTACAGAAAAACATGGAAAAATTTGCAAGCCCAAACCACTGTCAAACTTTCTTTTCCAGGTTGTGAGTAGGCACGTTCCATTTATGATAGGCTTTTACTGGTGTACGCTACGATATGTCTCTGGGCATGTGGCTGTCTTTTGTGCTGTGCAAGTTTTGCGCCTAACCTGACAAGGCTAGTATCTTTTACAACATCTGTATGAAGTTTGGGCTCAAAGTGGGCCATTTCAGTGGCACTCTCAATAGCTTGCTTGATCTTTTAGAAACGCTTCTCACATTCTCATGACCAATGAAAAGACACATTTATTTTTTTGTTAGTTCTCGTAACGGTGCATTGACCATAGCAATATTTTGTATGTATCTAGAACAGTAACTGGCCATTCCAAGAAATGATCATAACATAGAAATGTATTGTGGTGGATTTACAGTAGACAACGCTTGTACTTTAGCTGAATCATGTTTCATATCCCCATCAGAAAAGACATGACCAAAGAATTTTCAATCTTTCCTTGTGGAATTCACATTTGTCACCATTCAGACTTAAACCTGCATCGTTCAGTAAATGATATACTTGCATGAAAGATTTGCCATGCTCTTTCTTTGTAGCTCTGAAAACCAATATGTCATCACTATAGTTGAATGCATTTTCTACAGGCTGTATGATGCGTCGAACGGTTTCTTGGAAAAGTTGTGCTGCAGAGGATATACAAAAACTCAATTGTTTGTAGCAAAACAAACCAATATGCGCAGAAAAGGTTGTAATGTACCTGGACTTTTCTTCAAGTTCTTATTGCTGATAGAGAAAACTTTGCACCATTCAATTGAGTTATCATCTCAGCATGTGCAGACTGGGATGTCTCTCTCGCTCAATTGCCTTGTTGGCCTGACGCATGTCAACACATATACGTACAGCTCCTTCACTGTCTCTTTCAGGCACAATTACAATAGGGGAAACACATGGTGTTGGACCAGTGAAGCATTCAATTATGTCATGTTTAAGCAATGAATCAAGTTCCTTTTCAACAGCTGACTGCAAGTGAAACACAACTCATCGGTGGCTTTGAACAACAGGATGATCATCCTCATTTATGTGCAACTTTACTTTCATTGTTTTGGGGGAACATCCTTTACGACGCGGATGTTACCCCGCGCTACCATTACGACTTGCGCTGGAGGACGATCAAGGACAAGGAATAGTTAATTTACTATTCCAACACCTTACCTACTATCCACGGGGACTGGTGTTGGAATAGTAAATTAAGCTATTCCTAAGTCCGCACCCTACAGCGCAAGTCGTGGTAACGACTTGCGTTGTAAAACACGCGTTGTAACGGTACGCGTGGTAATAGCCCGCGTCGTACCGTCATACATCCATTGTTTTGAGTATTCCTAACCCATGACATAAAGAAGGAAATTTACTTACAATTTCATTATTATTCATATTGTAGTTTACAGATATCAGCAGCAGTGTTGAAACTCACCAAACAAGCACTTGAAGCTGTTCCTTGAAGTACATGAATTTGGTGCTGGTACCACAGTTTTCTTGTTTCATCATGGCTACAAATGAACCTTGACTCTTTAAGGGTGTTGAGGCAGCCCATGTGTATACTTTATTCTTTGACTACATAAGTTGTGGTAACAAAGATAATTCTTGATACTTCTCCTGAGACATGATATTTATCAATGCACCACTATCAATAATGAATGGTATCGAACACCTGTTTATCTTTAGAGTGATCTTTGGACAATGTTTGAATGTTTGTGATGCTTTTCCATGACGTATTTCTTTCACCTTGGATTTTTACTCACATTCGACCAGTCCTGCATGTGCATGCCTTTTTGAAGTAAACATCAATATTGTACAATTTTCATTGCCACTTTCACTGGAAACTGATACTGAGAAACTCTTGGTTGATGATTTAAATGAGGATCAAATTAGTTTGGTTTTGTTTCCCTCAGTTGGTTTCACCACTTGGCCATGTGGGAGCGCATCAAACTTTGCTGAGGTAGCACTCGCACAGGCATTTTGTCTTAATGCTGTGACACACGTACTTTTCTCTTTGTCTTGTAAGTGGTCACAAAATGGTTTGCTTTATCACAGCCGATGCATATCTGTCCAATGGAGGGACATTTACCTTCATGTGGAAATGACAGACCCCATCTATAACAAGTTTTCTTTTTCTGTGGAGACATCGCCTTGTGTCCCTCTGCCTTGTATCTTGGCTTACTTTTCATGCTTATGACTGACGCACTTTGGGTACCTCTGGCCTCCATGCCAGTAGCTTGACGATCAGCACGCTCTTCAGCACGGGCAGCCTTGAGGCCATGTTCTAAGCTCAGCATTTGTTGTCGAAATATGTTAAATAGACGTATAGTCAGGCATGGTGATCTTGCCTAACATTAAAAAACCCCAAACAGTCACTGAAAAAAGGTGAAAGTGACATTATATTTGGGTATAGTAATAAGACCTTAGCTTACATTAAATTAAAACCCAGAAATTAATTAAAAAACCCAAAGGTTAAAAATGTTACAGTTACGTGTTAAAATGAGTCAAAAACAGATGCTTAGGGGGGCGTGCCAAGGCGGCGAACATGGCGGACGTAGCCTAAGAGAGCTCCATCCCGCCGTTGATTTATCCGACGAATATCCTGCATCTCCCCAACCCTAAGACGTCTCCAACAGGGTTTCTAGACATCGGAAGCAGCGGTGAAGCCCCAACGGCGATTTGCGCGATCTCCGACGCCTGTCCAACAGCGATCTGAGCCCTGAGGTGGCGAGGCCTCCTGAACACACGGTGGCCGGGGCCTCGAGTCGGGGTGAACCCGGGCGGAAGTGCAGTGTGACTGGGTCTGGAGAGAGGCTGTGGACGGGCTCACACTTCCAGCGAGCGGAGGCTCACAGTGAGTACACTGCATGAAACAGAGGGGACAGAGCACTTGATACCACCGCTTTCACCACTAAATATTGGAGGCTACGCCGACTGCGAGCCGGGGGTGCGCGAGAGGGGCTGGACTGGCCTTGCTCGGCGGTCGCACCGGACCGCGGGGGACTGTTGCGCGATGGACGCTGCTGGGGGTCTCTCCTGTGTGTTCCCCCCCCTGTCCCTTGGCGGGTCTTGGACGGCGGCGGCGGCGCTTGCTGCGAAGAGGCGGGTGCCTCGTGCTGGGCCCGGCTGAGGCCCAGGCTTACTGGTATTCCACACGCTGCGCGCCGCTACATACCCCCTGCTCGGTGCCGAGATCGGGCCGCGGGGGGGACCTCCGAGGGCGGGGTGCCGGTGTGCTACAACCTGGGCCCTAAGTGGAGAAGAGCTGGCAGCGGCGCCGAGAGGCCCGGAGGCGGAGGCGGATAACCCTGCGCGGACCCTGCGATTACTGACGCACTTGGGGGCCCTGGGCTCCCGGAGAGCGGTGGCTGTACCCCCGGAGGGGCCCCTAAACAACGCTGTGACCCATATGCCCCCCACACCGGACATGGAGCATTCACTTATAGCGAGATTAGGTGGGCACACCGCGACATTGGAGAAAGGGGACGTGATATCACGGGCGACCACGCAGATTGGTCTGAGGGCGGACGATCTCCTCCCCACCGTCCCAGGAACACGGGGAAGGCCTGGACACAGCTCTGCAATTACGGAGGTTGGGGTGGCTGATCTGCACCCCCTACGGTGCTCTGGACTCTGTGTACATATCTGTTGACTGCCATGACGAGGGGTGGCAACAGGGAAGGTGCCTCAAAACAAGCCACGATTGACAAATTTACTGGGCCAACTGGGGGTGCCGGGGCCTCCGGGGGCCCCCAGGCGCCTGGCCCGGACAATGCAGCCCTCATGGCAGCGATAACGCAATCCAGAGATATGCTGGACACAAAAATAGGGGCTGTTTGGGCGGATGTTACTTTACTGCGCCAGGACTTGCGCAATGCCGTGGCCCGCATCACTGAGACAGAGACCAGAATTACAGGAGTAGAAGACGATGTAGCGACCCTGAAAAAGAAAGTAGCCAACATCGAAGGGATTCAGAAGGGCCTTGCTCTGCGAGCTGAGGACGCGGAAGGGCATGCTCAACGAAACAACCTGCGGTTCGTGGGATTTACGGAGGGCTGTGAGAAGGGCGACATGGAAGCCTTTCTGACCCAATGGTTGGAGGGATGGCTCCCACCGGAGTCCCTTTCGCGCTGTTTCATAATTGAGCGCGCACACCGAGCGCTGGTCCGGAAGCCGCCGGTGGGAGCTCGCCCGCGACCTGTGATAGCCAAGCTGCTCAATTAGCACGATCGCGACACGATCCTGCGTCAAGCGGGAGTGAAGGAGCCTCTCCTATTTGACAATCACAAAATCCTTATATTCCCGGACTACACCAGACTGGTGCAACAACAACGTCAGTCCTTTACCACAGCTAAGGCACGGCTGAGGGGCCTCAATATCCAATATGCCTTGCTCTACCCAGCCCGTCTGCGTGTGGTCTTCCAGTCCCAAACTCAATTCTTTAACACGCCTGAAGAAGTCTTCACCTGGACGGATGAGACGGTCCGGATCAGAGTACATACCCCACCGGGTCAAGACTCGGATTCATCATCCACGGCGGGGCCCCCGAGGACCCCTCGGCGATCGTGTCGCAGGAGTAACTGGAGGTCGCGCTCCCACAAGAATCCTCCTCCCAATGATGGTGCAGCAGAGGCAACCGAAGCTACAGACTCTCAGAATCCGGAGGCATGAGACCCAAAGACACTTAGCAGACTCCGGACATGAGTCCTGGGGAGTGGCCGGAGGTTTGCGCCCCTCTTTTGGGCCAAGACAACTCTTGTAATCTATCGGCTATGACTGCTGATGAACAAGTAATGGTTAGCCATGAGACGTGGGTTGGGGGACGACAATGAGAGGGCGGTCATAACCCCTCAATTTAGAGGAGTTTGTTATGTGGGGGGAGAGTTGGGAATGAGTGGGTAGTTCATGGGTATCCATTGGGATAGTGGGTCTCTGACCCCCCGTTGGGGGCCGGAGATGATCTATACCGTGACAGGTACTTCAATGTTACTGAGGTATGGGGTGGGGGGTGGCGGGGAAGTTGTCGGAGTGACTTGGGACTGGGTGGGGGTTGGGGGTTTGTTGGGCGTGAGTTGAAGGGGGGAAAGAGAGGGAGGGATGCGTTAATTTGCACAGTGTTCTTTTGAGTCCTATTGAAGCAAGATGTGTGTGTGTGGTCTCAGACACCCGGACTATCCATATTTCTGCCCATAGATGGCGGTTAATATTCCTGAATCGGGCCTACAGAGGGCATCGATGCGTGTTGTGAGCTGGAATGTACAGGAGATGCTGGACAGGGTTAAGAGAGGGGCTTTCCTAAGGCAGGGGAAGAGAGACAGGGCTGATGTGTTGCTATTACAGGAGACTGACCTCATGGGTACCAAGACCCTTAGCTTACAGCGTTACGGTTTTCAGCAGGTATATCATGCTGGGTTTGCGAGGGGATCTCGTGGGGTAGCAATCTTGGTACACCGCAGGCTGCCCTATATTCATGAGACTCAGTGGGTTGATGCGCAAGGCAGGTATGCGTTTGCCCAGGGCAAGATAGGCACTGAACCGGTAGTCTTCGGGAGTGTGTATGCCCCGCCTCCAGTGCAAGGAGCTCTTATAGAAAAGCGATTCGGTGTATGGGCTGAGATACCGGATGTTATGGCAGTGGTGGGCGGCGATTGGAATGATGTGATGAATGTACAGATGGATCGACACAGGCTGGGGGGAGAGGTGCCTTCAGACACACCTACTAAATTGATTGGCATGGTGAGAGGGATGGGATGGGTGGATGCATGGCGACACCAACACACCCAGAGTCGTGAATACACATACGTTTCAGCGGTGCATAAGTCCTTCTCCAGGATTGATTACCTGTGTCCCTCACGCCTGGGTTGGAAGGTGGATTCCACGCCCATACTGCCACGCGGTCTGTCAGATCACTCCCCGATAGCGATTGACTTACTTCTAGATAGAAGATGACAGCCGTTTAGATGGCGTCTTTCCACGTGGCATTTGCAACAAGAAACCTACCAGACACATATGAGGGAGGCTATCGCTCACTACTGGAGCGACAATGATAAATCTGACACAAATGACATGACCCTCTGGGAGGCTCTGAAGCCCACGCTTCGAGGGGTAGATATTGCTTGGTGTGCAGCTGCCCGTAAGGCACGTAGGGAGGATATAGTGAAAGCTGCAGACCGGGTCAGCGACCAGGAAGAAAGATGCCACGCTGGTGGTAGTGAGGAAGATGTGGTTCAACTACTACTGACGCAACAGTTGTACGCCTCCTTGCGGTTAGATGAGGCTAGGTAGCTGTGGCTGGCGACTCAAAGTAGGATCTATCAGTGGGGCGACAAATCCAGCTCGATGCTATATAGGCTCTGCCAGAGCACTTTCCATGCGCAGTCCCTACCGTGTCTTCGTGATGAGGTGGGGACGCCCATGACGGCCCCAGCGGACCTGGCGGCCAGCTTTGCACGATATTATGCGGCCCAATATGCCCCCCAGGAGCTCCTCCCGGCAGAAGATGTCGACAAATTCCTTGCTGACCTCCCGCCACGAGCAATCTCAGATGAAGGGCGTGCTCGACTTGAACTCCCGTTGTCAGCGGAAGAGCTGGGTACAGCCCTCTGAGAATTAAACGTGGGCAAGGCCCCCGGACCCAACGGGTTCCCCTGTGAATTTTTTAAGAAATTCCACCTTCAACTAGGAGCATACTACGGTAGGGCACTGGAGGCAGCCAAAGAAAGTGGCCGACTCCCGAGGGACTGGCGACACGCTGAAATTGTGGTCTTCTGCAAACCAGGGAGGCCCCCTGAACTACCCGAGTCCTATAGACCAACATCACTATTGAATACCGAAGCGAAGATATTGGCGAAAGCGCTGGCCAATCGCCTCCTCCCATACATTACCGATCTTGTCCACCCGGACCACGCCGGGTTTTTGCCCCACAGAGCAACAAGACGCAATATTAGACGCGCGCAGGTGGTGGTGGAGGCGGCCCGAGCAGCGGGGATCCCTGCTGCACTTTTGCTGGCCGACATAGATAGGGCCTTCGACTCAGTCAGTTGGGTCTACCTCCGCGCACTTCTATCCCGCCTGAATCTCGGACCCCACTTTCTATCATACCTGCCGTTATTATACACAGATCTGACAGCGTTGGTGAGAGTGGCTGGGGCAGTGTCTGATTCCTTCTCCATAGGTCGGGGCACCAGGCAAGGATGCCCTCTATCGCCATATCTATTTGCCCTGGCTATGGAACCATTGGCGGCGTGGGTGCGAGTGGACGCTCAGATGCGAGGCATTGAGTGGCAGGAGGGACCCTTCGATAGAATCGCACTCTATGCGGATGACGTCCTATTCTTCCTCACAGATCTGAATAGATCTGGGCCGAGGGTCCTTGACATCATGCGGATATTTGGTGAGGTGTCGGGCCTCCGCTTGAACTTACGTAAGTCTGTGCTGTGGGTGCTGGGAGAGCGCCGTGGCCTGGGGTCCTGGGCGGCGGCATTGCAGGAGGCGACGGGAGGCCTTAAATATCTAGGTGTATTCCTGACAGACTTGCGTGGAGTCTCCTGGACGCGCAATGTTGTGCCCGTATGGGAGCGTATCCGATCGGACATGAGTACATGTTCCCGCATGCCCCTGAATGTATATGGCCGTTCAGCCATATTTAAGATGGTAGCCCTCCCGCATCTACTATACCAACTACAAAATCACCCATATTTTATGTCACCGCAGTGGTTCAAGCAAGTAAATTCGACACTCAGTCAATTTCTTTGGGCCGGGGGAGTGGCGAGAGTAGCACTCCGCACATGTTTCCTCTCCACGTATTGTGGCGGCCTGGCAACGTCGGACATTCTGTCCTATTATCAAGCTTCTCACCTATTGATACTGAATGAGTGGTGGTATGGGGACCGGGGTGATCCGACCCATGCCCTGGAGAGGTACCTGATGGACCCTGACACGCTACATACTATACTTTACTCGGCTAGTAAGAGAAAGAGGCTCCCAGTGGTCACTCAAATAGTGTTTCATATATGGCGGGGAGCATGGGGTGGTGGAACAGGCTGACGAGGGAAACCCCATTGTGGCAGAATGGGCCACTGTCGGCATTGACGTCCCTACAAGGGTTCCATGGCTGGGACGCGATAGGCATATCAGCCTTAAGTCACGTTGTCAGAGGCACGACCCTCAAGTCGTTCCAGGAGCTACATGAGGAATATGATATGCCCCAGACCCAGTTCTTTAGATATTTGCAGTTCCGACATGCTATTGCACCCACCCTGAAAGAACTGGACTCATTGCCCGAGTTTAGCCCACTAGAGGCTAAGGTATTTATGGGAGAGTTGGAAAACAAAAAGATACTATCTACTATCTACCAAGCACTAGTTACACATTGTTCATCTTCCCTAGACGTTCTGCGGACTAAATGGGAGAGTGATGTGGGTGCATTTGAGGAGGAAGACTGGAGAGAAGCGCTTGAGGCCCCAAGAGGAGCGGCCATTGCGATACGCCTACGATTCATTCAGTTCAAATATCTACATAGAGCATATTATACAAGGGAACGATTGTGGAGGGCAGGCATGATTGCGTCCCCGGATTGTTTGAGATGTGGCAAAGAGGTGGGCACGTTCATACATACAGTATGGTCGTGTGACGGGCTACGGAGGTTTTGGTCGGGGTGTGGGACTGCCTGTCTGAGGTGTTGGGCTGGGAGCTCCCCCGCTCGCCACAGTTGGGTCTTCTCCATATTCTGGAACAAGTGGGGGGTAATATCTATAAACAACATCTGCTGCTGTTGGGCCTCACGGTGGCCAAGAGAGATGTGGCCCGAGCCTGGAAGGACCCCAGGGCCCCCCTGGTGGGAGTGTGGAAAAGGGGACTAGACTTCTACATGGGACTGGAGCGCCCGATCTTTGAAGCCAGGGGCCGCCCTCGGTAGCAGTATAAGATTTGGAAGAGATGGGCAGATTATAGAGGACTGTGGCTGGATCCGCCAGCATATGATGAACCTGAAGAAAGTAATTTAGACACTGATCCCGGGTGATGAGGAATACACACTGAATGTTTCCTGATATGATTCTTGTTTATAGACTACCTAGAAGCTGTGCAGGGGGTGGGAGGGGGGTTCTGAGTAGGAGGGTAGGAGGGAGAGGGGAGGGGGGACGTAGAAAAACTATTTCATCTTAAACTGTTGTTTGAATTGCCTAAATGTGATTATTACTCTAATGCTCACAGTTCCTCCGGTCCCCGGGGCGCTGTGCTTGTCATGCAATTTTTCAACAACACAATAAAATCTTGTTCTGAAAAAAAAAAACAGATGCTTAAGCAGCATAAAAAAACAATGAAATTCAGCAATTATAGTTCAATGAACTAACTATAACTTGCGCCCTGCTTAGTTCTGGACAGCTTAATTGTTGAACATCGGGACACAGAAGACCCCGGTAAGTGAAAGGCTTAATTTATCAAACTACCGTTCTATAGATACAGTTTTATCTTGACAGGCCTAGATGTGGGTCCTTAAAATTGTAACTAAATGAAAACACACAGAATTTTCAATTTATTAAATGTCACCACTTGTTGGTATCCCCCGCTTACTGTTCTTTGTTTGCTTATCTTGGATTGCTTGGTATTAGCTTATTTGCCTTTCTTTAATGTGTGATTATAAACAATTGTGATAAGGGTTAATGAGATTTTCATTGTAGCATTTGGGCATGATTTCCTTTAACCCCCCCCGGTCCTCCACATACGGGCCTTTAAGGAATCTAAACTAGCACCATCTGATTATGATATTGTCCTGATATATCCGCCCAAGGATTTTATATGAGGTGCCCCTCCTTTAAATCTTTAAATATTCAAATCCATGTGCAGCTCACCTGGGTGATTTCTTCTAGCTCGTATTGCATTTTATTGAGCGCTTTGCATTCATTGCACTAGTATCTAATTAGACCGATGAGTTTGTGTATTATCATACTGAAAAAGGTTTCTATTCCCACAGATCACATTTTAGGAACCAAATTGCTTGACCCTTATTAAGGGGTGATCTCTTAATTGTTATATTTATATGGATAATATCACGGAATACGCAACATGTTTGTCAGAGGTGAGAAGTCATGTTCATCTCGCCGCACTGTTTCTTTTTTTCGTTTCTTTTTCTTCTTTTTCTTTTTCTTTTTCCTTTCCCCTCTATTCTCTTTTTCTTTCTTCTTTTTTCTTCTTCCTTCTTTCTTCCTTTTTCTGCTTCTTTCTTTTTTCTTAGTTCTTTTATTCTTTTTATGGAATTCGTACTATTACCTACACAAAAGTAGTGTCGAAAAGTATATGTTTGAATTGATCTATTGATGATGTCTATATAGATCAGACATGGTGCACATGCCATGTAAACAATATTGTACACATTTTGTAAATATGTTATATATATTTTTCTATATAAATGTTGTGTAGGCTGTCTTGAGATTTTATTGTATGTTTATGTATTATTACGATGAGTTTATGTGCGTTGTCTCGTAGTTGATTTTCTTTATTCTGTAGTTACTTTGGAGCACAACATGTACATATGTAAATTTTGGGTATTGTGTTTTTTGTCTTGTATGTTTTGTTGTGTGAATTTTTATACTGTGTCTTATGTCATTGTTTCAACCCTGAGGAAGTTCTTTTGGTCGAAGGAATGAAACGCGTTGGCTGATGGCCACTTTTACTTTTGATACTAATAAAGCTGATTGATGGACTCAAGCATATGACTCCATCTTCCTTTCTGGTGCACCTTCCATTTTCTACAAAAACAGTAAACAAAGGACACTCCAGCATAAATGTACAACCGTATTGGCAGGTGACAGCGTGTGGCATGGGGCCTGTGCTCACATTGGGTAAAGTGTTGTGCTGTCACATCAGACTCTAAAGACAAAGGCAACATCAAATAATACATTTAAAAAACATTGGCACAGACAGGAACTAGCTCGTGTGCGAATGTGCTTCTTGTGAAAGAGCAAAATGCAGTCATTCTAAGTGAAGTTATCCAGTGCCAGAAGTGGGCTGACCTCCTGATCCATTCAGTATGCTGTAATGGGCAGAAGCAAAATGTGAATGGCACACCAACAGACCAATGGATGAAGGAAGTATGCTGAAAGCCCCTTGAAATAAGTATGTCATACATATATGTTTTTTTAAAATCAAAAGACCTTGGCCAACGTCAGACCTAAAAAGGCAAAGTTTGCTCTAGAAAGGCAGGATTGTGAACTCTGTGCAAGCGTTAAAAGCAAATCTACACTTTACAGTTATCATCTATGCTGTCAGTTCAATTATTGCAATATGAAGGTCAGCAGTGGATAATAAAGAGCATGAAGTGGTGCAAGGGGACCGTGATATGTCAAGATTATGGAAGTCCATAACCTAGGGTGAGAAAGGATGTTCGATACCAAATAAATGTTGCTACTTTTAACAGAAATGTGGGTATTTAATTTTTTCAGACAACACAAATGTGATTTGTGGAAATGCTTGAATTAATCTAATCTATTGTTTATTAGGCTGGAGACATTACATTGTTTATCAGCTGTCTATGTCATTACTGATGAGACCAACAATATGCAAATCAGTCTTGGCATTGCCCTAAAATAGATTTTTACAGTTCAAACTCCAAGATCACAATCACAGACGAAGCAGACCTGGCACATCGCCCTAGGAACCATCTCTTCGTACTCAGCACTGATGCATTGCCGCAGTGGCGTGGAGAAAATTGATGCATCTCGTCCACTTCTTGGCTCGACGCATCGCTTTGGCTGCACCTGGCATCTTCATTGATGACGACACATCCCAGATCAAGGTACTTTGGTTCAGCAGGCCCAAGTGGCTCCTTCCATCCAGCCCACGCTCCATTGCATCTGGCCTGAACTTTAAACTTTGCCCAGTTTAGCATTACCAGAAATTCCATTTAGCGCTTATTGCTTCTAAGCGCTATTTTGCATTCATTCTTTAAAAATTCATATCTCGACTTTTACTTATCAGATTTTTGTCATTTTGGTCTTGTTTTATTCATGAAATCATCATCTATTTTTCTCTGGTGTGGAGTTTTTTGTGGTGTTTTCACTGTGTTACTGTTTGAAGTGCTGCACACATACTTTACACATTGCCTCTTAAGTTAGGCCTGACTGCTCTGTGCCAACCTACCAGATGGTGAGCAAAGGATAATTTAGGGTGGTTGTGACTTACGCTGATTAGGTTTGTGGTTTCTGCTTGGGCAGGGTGCATACTTCTGCCAGCCAGAAACCCAATTTCTAACAGACGTGTTCTAAGATGAAGAGCAAATTGAATCACCATGGTAGTACCTTTTTAGGACCTGTCTCTGTCTGAGAATACTCCTGTCATTTAGGACAACTCACTTACACAACACAAAAATGATGTAAGGGGTTCCTTCATTTAATGTAAGCCTCTCTAATTATTTTGGACATATGCCCTTTGATGATTTTTAGCTTATCTGTACCTTTACAGAGAGGGATCAATCATATGCAAATCAGCCTTGGCCACCTCTCGAAATGGACAGTCAAGCACAAACTGCAAGACCACACATGTACAAGCAAACTCAGATCCATTTTGCCCTTCTTGAGCCGCATCAGAAAGGTTATGTTATGTTATGTTAAATTAAATTTATTAAGCGCACGTACGCCCGTAGGCTTCATGGCGCTGTGGAAGACTGGCAAAACATAACATGTAACAGAAAGAAACGGAGTTAACTAAGGGTAAGCTTGCTTAAAGAGCCAGGTTTTTAAAGCCTGTCTAAAGGCTAACAGGTCTTCATGAAGCCTTAACGTCAGTGGCAGGGAGTTCCACAGGGAGGAGGCCAAGAAGTGGAAAGATCCGCCTCCCTGGCGTTGTTTCCTAATCCGAGGCACCACTAACAAGTTCTTTTGACCTGAGCGGAGAGCACGAGAGGGGGTGTAACTGACAAGCAGGCTGCTAATGAATCCAGGGCCCTTACCTTGTAGAGCCCTGAAGATAATGCATCCCGCTTTAAATGCTGCTCTCTGCGCTACTGGCAGCCAGTGGAGACTGGCCAGTCCCGGCCTGATGGACTGCCACTTGGGAATCTTACAAATCAACCTGGCCGCTTGGTTCTGAACCAGTTGAAGTCTCTTGAGCTGCCTCGCTGGAAGACCCAAATACAAGCTATTGGAATAGTCCAGGCGGGACAGCACAAGAGCAATAATTACCTGAATCAGAGCAGGGTGGGTTAATAGGTGGGCGATCTTCTTGATCTTACGGAGTTGGAAAAAACTTGCAGATACCACAGTTCCTACCTGACTTTTAAGCAAAAGATCTTCGTTAAGAGTGATTCCTAGGCTTTTTACTGTTTGGGACTTAGCTGGAGGGTTTCCCATTTCTGGAGGCCAGAAATGTGGCCCCCAGTACAGTTCACTCTTCCCAGGCAAAATCAATTCAGTTTTGCCTGGGTTGAGTTTCAGGTGATTTAGGCCCATCCATCTTTGAATGTGGACCATGACCTCCCGAAATTCGGTGGCCGCGCCAGGGGAGTCCAAACAGAAGATCAGTTGCAGATCATCTGCGTAGTTGAAGATTAAGGCTCTAAACTTTTTTAGTGAAAATAACAGGGGTCGTAAGTACAAATTAAATAACAGTGGGGACAAGGACGAGCCCTGAGGGACTCCGCATTCGTTTTTGATTTTGGGGGCTGTGAAGGTTCCTAATCTCACTGCCTGGGTACGTTCCGAGATAAATGACTTCAGCCATCTCAGTGCCGAGCCTCTCAGGCCCGCCTGTTCGACACGGTCGACCAAGATGGTATGGTCGACCGTGTCGAATGCGGCCGACAGGTCAAGAAGTACCAGTGCTTGGTGAATGTCCTTGTCTGCATTGCATCTTAGTACATTCTGGACCGCCAGTGTCACCATCTCAGTAGAATGCCCCGGTCGAAACCCTGCTTGATTGGGCTCTAGGTATCCAGTGGTTTCAACGAAGCTAGAAAGACAGCTAGCAACGTGTGCCTCCAGAATTTTTGAAAGGAATGGCAACAAGGATATCGGGCGATAGTTTGATGGATCGTGGGGATCAAGACCGGGTTTTTTAATCAAGGGAATCAGTAGAGCATGTTTAAACCCTGCAGGTACCTTTCCCTGATCGAGTGAGTCATTAAGCAGAGGAAGGATCCCATGAGGGATAGAGTGCCCTATCTCTGTGAAAATGTGGGGTGGGCAAATGTCGTCGGGTGAGCCAGACTTGACCCGTGCCAGGAGAGTGGAAAAAGTTTTAGGGTCTATAGCAGGAAGGGCATCTAATGTAGTAGGGTTATTAAAAATATCATCCAAAGGAGAAGATTTAGGAGAACTAGCAATGTTGCGTTTTATAGTTACAATTTTCTCTCTGAAGTATTCATTCAGAGAGTTACACAACTTCTGGGTGGGGGCTATTGAGGGAGCTGTCCTGTCATCGTCACAGAGCTCATTGACTATGTTAAAAACATCTTTAGTTTTGTTGGAAGAGGTTAAAAATTTTTGGGAAAAGTAGTTGGTTTTATGTTGGAGCAAGATTTTTTGGAACTCCTTTCTTGCGGCACAGTACACTTTCCTGGCTTGAGGGGAGTAACTTTGTCTTCCTTTTGTCGAACCCCCAGTTTAAGCTCTTTCAGTTCTTGGGAAAACCATTTGTGGGCTTCATTCCCTCTAATACTAGGGACCAGTACCAGGGGGGCTGAGAGGTCAGCTGCGTGGCGTAGCCAATTAGACAGCGCTCTCTCGCCAGTGTCCAGGTCATCGTGCGGTGATGGTACGGTTTTACTTAAAACATCAATGAATCCCAGAAGGTCCATAGATTTCCATTTGCGGAATTCTTTGCTCTTGCACGGTCTGGACTTGACATTTCCTCGTATTTCTAATGTGAAGTAAATAATAAAATGATCCGACCATATACATGGACTGATAACAGGGTTGGGTAGTGATAAGTTATACGTCCAGATCTGGTCAAGGCTGTGGCCTTTCTGGTGGGTAGGTAAATGAATGTGCTGGTTTAAATTAAGATCTGTAAGCAGGTCTTTTAGTTCGGCAGCTTGAGTATCTGTGTCTGTGCTGTCGAACCAATAGTTTAGGTCCCCAATAAGGATGATTTTAGAGTAGCCGACTACGTATGAAGCCAGCTGCTCCGCCAGAAGAGATGGATACTTGGCCATGTATTGGGGAGGCCGGTATATCAGTACCAGGATAAGGGACCCACTCTCAGTGTCAAGATTAATCACCAGGTTCTCGGTGTCCGGAAGGATCAGAGAAGGTAGTTCCCTAACATGAAGGGATTTCAAGATTATAGCTGCTACACCGCCTCCCGCCTTCCCGGATGTACGGTTAGCTGTCAGAATGTAATATTCTGCGGGAAGTGCTACAAGTATATCGGGGAGGGAGTGAGGGGTTAGCCAAGTTTCAGCCAGTAAGAGGATGTCAGGTTTTGCCTCCTTCAGGAAAAGAAAAATGTCTATCTGGTTTTTAACCAGGGACCGAGTGTTGAGGTAATAACAGCGCAAGCTGTGCATTACAGAGGGTACAGTTTGAAGCTCAGGGGTAGATGGTAGGAGAGGCTGAGCGTGAGGCGCAGGGTTGAGGAGGGGAGAAAGTCCTAGACGTTGAATGCAAGTCAATGTGCGTGGAGCTAATGAGTGCTTGCAGGGACCATGGGGAGTGTGAGGACGTAGGTTTAAAAGTTCCTGAGACGAGTACTTTAAAAAATGACTAGGGGGGGTAGCCCCTGGCCCCGGCCGGCCGCGGACGGGCGCAGACGGGCTTAACTCAGGCGCAACTCCGGCGCGCCTCCGTCGCGCCCGCTGCGCTCGTCCGCTGCGCTGACACATATTGGCCCGTTTAAGTAGGGGCGGTACTCGGGGGGGGTGTGGCGAAGATGACCGTGGCCTCGCCTCACCCGAGCAGCCCAGTCCAAGATGGCGCCCCCAGCCGCTGCGAGCCCGCCGCTGCGATCAGCACTGAGCTGTGCCGGTGCACTCAGGAGGAGTGAGGAGGTAAGCGTCCAGGATTCCGGGGGAAATGAAATGAGCAAAGAGTTCATGCACCATGAACCCCTTTGGGACAGCAAGCTTTGGTCCCACCACTACATTATACACCAGATTCTTAGGATGTGTTTACAAGATTTCGCATTTTAGGGCAATATACACCGCATAGCCAATTATGCCTCCTGACCAGCACAGCTGAAAATTCTCTGTATGACTAATTTGCTGTCGATCTTTGTAAATACTTGCTTTTTTTTATAAGGTATAATGTCATTTTTCTATTGCACTTTCCATTATCTGAGACACGTATCACTTTGTTTGTAGATGCCGAGAAGATACATTTGTGTCTTGCAATGGCTGAGTAATATAATACAATAAATACAAAGAAACACAATCAATCAGGGAATTGTGAAGCGTGCTCCTCTCCAGTGGGGTCTCAAGGTGCTGGGGGTGGGGGTGTGCAGCTCTGGGTCAGCAGAAGAGCAAGTTCTTGAGGCTCTTCCTGAAGGTGTGCAGAGTGTGGGAGCATCTGATGTTGATCGGGAGCTCATTCCAGGCCTTGTAGGAGAAGGCTCTTCCACCCGTCTGGTTCCGTGGATGCACGGGGTTTCTGTGAGTGCGAGGTCGGTGGATCGGAGGTTTCTCCTGGGTACGTGGAATGAGATTGTTTCTTTGAGGTATTTGGGTCCGGTGTTGTGGAGGGATTTGTAGGCGTGGGTGAGTAGCTTGAAAGTTACTTTCTTATGGACAGGGAGTCGAAGGAGGTCTTGCAGGTGTTGGGTGATGTGTTCATGTCGTGGGATGCCAAGGACGAGTCTCGCCGCAGTGTTCTGGATGGTATGGAGTTTGCGTAACAGGAATTTGTTGATTCCAGTGAGCGTTTCTGTATTCCAGTCTGCTTGTTATGAGTGCGTGGGTGACGGTCTTTCTGGATTCTGGGAGGGGGAGGATCAATTTGAAGGTCTTGCGAAGGATGCGGAGGGTGTTGAAGCAGACGGCGTTGATTTGGCGGGTCATGGTGAGGGAACGATCCGTGGGTGTGGGGTGTTTCCGAGGGTGGTGGGCAACCTGGTGTTTTCCCAAGCTGAGGGGGTGGATCAGAGGACGAGGACTTCTGTCTTCTCCGAGTTGAGCTTCAGACAGCTGCTGCTCATTCAGGATGCATCGTCTTTCATTCCTTCCTGGAAGCTGGCTTTGGTAGGGGCATTGGGTTCCGTCAAGAGGGACTGGATGAGCTGGGTGTTGTCGGCGTAGAATACTATGCTGAGTCCATGCTGTCTGACAATGGTGACGAGGGGGGCCATGTAGATGTTGAAGAGCGTGGGAATGATCGAGAATCCTTAGGGTACTCCGCAGTTGATCTCTGTGGGTTCGGAGAGGACGGGCAGGAGTCTGATCCTTTAGGTTCTGCCCGCGAGGAAGGAGCAAAGCCAGTCGAGAGCAGTTTCCTGTATGCCGGCATCATGGCGTTTGGCTGTTAGAGTGCGGTGTCAGATGGTGTTGAAGGCTGCGGAGAGGTCTAGTAGGATGATGCCCTGTGGTTGCCTTAGGCGAGGAGCATGCGGATGTTGTCTGTGGCCACGAGGAGGGCAGTCTCGGTGCTGTGGTTGCTGCGGAATCCGGATTGGGAAGGGTCGAGGATGGCGTTCTCCTCGATGAAGTTTGTCAGCTGACGTTGATGATCTTCTCTATGACTTTAGCCATGAAGGGAAGGAGAGAGATGGGTCAGTAGTCTTTCAGGTTTCTAGAGGAGGGACTTGACTTCTGTGCATTTCCAGTCATCTGGGAATGTGCCGGTTTCGAAGTTGACATTGATGGTGTGTCATAGCTCGGGCGCTATGGCGGCAGCCGCTCTGTGGAAGATGTGCGGCCGGCAGGGGTCCGTGGGGGCACCTGAGTGAGTGCTCTTCATGGTTGTGGCAGTATCTTCTGTGGTGAACGGGGTCCAGGCGGTGATAGTAGGCTGGTTGTTGTCGCTGGAGGAAGGGGTGGTTTCTGGAGTCTATTCACTAAAGTTGTCGTAGACGGCCTTTATTTTCAGATGGAAGTAGGAGCCAAGCTTGTTGCAGAGGTCCTGGATGAGTGTGACGTCTGTGGCTTTGCTGGGGGGGTCAGTGAATTCCTGGAAGATGCTGAAGAGTTTTTTTGAGTTGCTGGAGTTGGTGAGGATTTTGCTCCGGATGAAGGTCCTTTTGGTGGATCTGATGAGTTGTTGGTATTCTGTCATGGCGTTCTTGTAGGTGGTCTGGTCTTCAGTGGTTTAGCTGTTCCTCCATTGCTTCTCAAGATGTCTGCAGGTGCGTCTGGATTCTTGGAGGTCAGTGGTGAACCAGGTGGCCTTCATAGCACGCTGTCTGTCAGGGTTGCGGAGGGGAACAAGCTTGTCTGCGCAGTTCGTGATCCATCAGTGTAGTTCTTTGGCTGCAGAGTTGGCGTTGTCGAGGCGGGAAGGGGATCGTGGTTGATGGGTGGAGTTGAGGTGCTCCTCTGTGACCTTGATCCAGTTCCTTTGCGGTGTGTGTGGTGTGTGTTTGTGCACGGTGGCATAGCTGAAAGAGAAGTGAACACAGTGGTGGTCTGTCCAGGGGGGTTGGGTGGTGTGGCTGAAGTGGATGTTGTTCCCTCCTGCAAAGATGGGGTTGAGGGTGTGTCCTGCCTTGTGGGTGGGGACGGTGATGAGCTGTTTAATTCCCTGGTTGCCGGAATTGTCGAGGAGAGTTGCGGAGTTGGGGTCGCGGAGGTTGTTGAGGTGGAAGTTGAGGTCTCCAATGAGTATGCAGTCCATGGAGGCGATGGCGTGGGGCTCGATGAGGTTGGCGATGGTAGTGGTGAACGAGGTTCGAGGGGGCTGTAGGTGAGGGTGGCGCATAGGGTAATTCTGGGGCATGTCTGGATCTGGAAATGGAGGCGTTTGGTGGTTGAAGGGGGGTCGCTCGTGCTGGAGGTGGAGAGTCGGAGGGAGTTCTTGTGTGCGATTGCGAGTCCTCCTCCTGGGTGATCGGGGCGGTCCTTCCTCTGGATCTTGCATCATTGGGGGTGGAAGACGTGTTAGTCCAGGTTTCCGTGAAGAAGGCAACATCTGGAAAAAGGGGGTCGCAACGGTCCCAGATCTCTACAGCATGTCTGTGGAGACAGCACATGTTGAGGAGGATGCACCTCAGGGCTTCGAGCTGCTGGCTTCCGGCATGAGTGCGGCGGCCGTGGGGTTGGGAAGAAGGTGGTGAAGGATTGTTGGCAATGTCAGCAGGAGAACTGGCTGGGGGTGGTGTTCGACGTAGACAGCTGACAGTTTTTATTCCTTCCGGGGTTGAGTGCATTGAGGGCAGCTTGAGTCGTAGTGGTGGGTGGCATTGGTTGCCGTCAGGTTGTGGACGGGCACAGATGGCCTTGCCTTTGGTGCGCCTGCAGCACGCCAGCGGCGTGCCCGCACAGCGGCTGCCATTAAATAAGGAAGGGGGAGGGAAGCGCAGCTGGGAGGTGGGAGCAGGAACAGGCAGGGGGGAGGGTCTGCGGAGGAAGCAGCTACAGGAAAGGGCGGCAAAAGGGCACGGAGGACAACAACAACAGTACAGGTACAATTAAGGAATTAATAGGCACAATAAAAAAAGACAGACAAAAGATTGAAAACGGGCTCAAACACAGAGACAGACAACAACAGACCCGCAGAAAAGCAAGGCTCTCCCACTGGACTGAAGGGATGAGGTGCAGGCAGGAGCCTGCGGGTGGAGGAGGGCCTCGAACACCTGCCAGCTCAGGGAGGTGTAGGGGTCAGCGGCACAACAGCAGAACTGCTGGGGTGGAGGGCAGGGTCTCTGGCCAGGAGGTCAGAGGTTTTGCTCAGACACCCAAGCAGCGGCCGCTATTAAATAGGGAAGGGGGGAGGGAAGCGCAGCTGGGAGGTGGGAGCGGGAACCGGTGGTGTGGATTGGCCATGGGGGCAGCAGCTTCAGGAAAGGGCAGCAAAATGGGCACCGAGGACAACAACAACAGCACAGGTATAATCAAGTAACAATTAGAAGGCACAGTAAAAAAAAGACAGACAAAAGACAGAAAGCCGGCACAAACACAGAGACAGACAACAGTGGACCAGCAGAAGAGCAAGGTTTTCCCACTGGACCACCAGGGATGAGGCGCAGGCAGGTGCCTGCGGGTATAGGTGGGTCTCGAACACCTACTAGCTCAGGGAGTTGTAGGTGTCAGTGGTACAAAGGTGGAGCTGCTGGGGTGGAGGGCAGGGTCTCTGACCAGGAGGTCAGAGGTCTTGTTCAGACACACCAGCAGCGGCCACCTTTAAATAGGGAAGGGGGAGGGAAGCACAGCTGGGAGCAGGAAGCGGGAACCGGCGGGGGGAGGGGCTGTGGGGTCAGCAGTGGCGGGAAAGGGCGGCAAAATGGGCACAGAGGACAATAACAACAGCACAGGTATAATCAAGGAATTAAAAACAGGCAAGACAAATCAAAAATACAGAAGTAACAATTACAATTGATGATTGGTTGTAAGTCAACCTTATAGACCAGCTATCCTAGTAGCATGGACAAGAGCAGTCTTTAGGCTAAACTCTTGAGGGCGTGTTAATCCAGCTGTTTCACCATCACATATACCCCTTGAACACCAAGTGAAAGAACACCACACAAGTTGTTATAAAAATAAAGTACATTTATTAATAACAAGTCTACCCTGAACTCTTTATGAGTCAGGGAGCTAAGCACAATACAAAACTCTTAAGAAAATACTACAAGTTGCACAATTTACACAAATGCCCGAGGGGCACGAAAAACCATATACTCTAAAAGTGGAATGCGAAATACTAGCAGGTGAGTAACACGATCCAGAGGCTTCAGGACCGCTAGGACTACCTTACTGAACCCTAAGGTTAGGAGCAGGAGGCCTAGGGAACTCGGGTGCAGAGTGTGAACTCTTACGCGGGATGCGGGACAAAGTCTATGGATGCTAGCAATTCTAAAGTTACTGTTTCCGGACGAATCCGACTAGGTAGACTAAAAACAAAAAAGGATCTGGACACTTGGATAGTGAACCTGCGTTGGAGCACCGAAATGCTCGGGTTACCTAGCCCAGGGGCTGCGGCTGCATAGGGTTCAAATGATGTCGGGAATCCTCGTTGTAGTCTGTGGAGCCTGAAAGAAGATGTTGCTGGCATGCGACCAGTGAAGATGTTCGGTGTGATCCAAGGCTGGATCGGTGATGGAGACGACCTGAAAGCAGAGGGGACTCAGTTCTTAATCACTAGCCAGTGATTGTGTGGGCACCAGGATGGCACCGGATGAGGTCACCGTGATCAGGTGAGTGGGCAACGCTGGACTCTGCAGCCACACGGGCCAGGAGGCGTTGTCGGCGACCAGGCTGGAGGTGCGGGCTGTCCATAGAGGATGTCTGCTGTCGGTGATGCTGGATCCAAGATTGGAGCAACAATCCTTGGCAAAGGCAAACCCACACGGTGGAGTCAAGATGGCGTCTGGAGTGGACCAGGAGGGTCCGGGGTGCTCCTCTTTTGGAAGGGAGAAAGGGCCAGTCTGGAGCAACCAGACCAGTGGTGAAAACGTCATGGTACGTCGTCAGGAGGGCCACTGGCCAATGGGAAAGTGACCGGACAACGTGGCAAGCAGCAAAGGAGCAGAAGGGCCCCACGCAGATCTCGTGGATGCTGGGGGGCTGGACTTCGGTGCTGGAGCTGCTCTGGGTTGGGGCTTCTCAAACCCCAGTGCACTCACTCGAGGATCCCTCAGCGGTCGTGCTGGTTAAGCGTCGTGCAGGTTTTGAAGATGGCCGGTCCCTCAGGTCTCGTCACACCCACGAATCTCAGCTGGGCGGATGATGCAGGTAGAGGTCAGAGATGGCAGGGAATCCAGGTCTCGTCGAGCTGGTCAGTCTTGATCCGGAGGATGGACGTGCAGCAAACCGCAAATGCTTAGGTGGTGCCTGCGGGTGCAGGGTTGCTACTCCTTAGCCACAAGGGAGTCTTCAGAGAATGTCAAGAGTTCCTTTCGTGGAAAGTAGTTCAAGATTCAAGATTATCTAATTTGGGAAGGGGGCCCGCTCCTACATTTATCCTAAGAAAAGGGGCTGGCACGCAACAAGGTCCTGCTCATGGGTGGGACCAGGAGGGGGGTGGTTACACCCCTCTCCTTTGTCCGGTCTCTCCCCAGCTCAGGGGCTGGGGTGCCCCTGGAACTGGTTTGAGCCGGCATATGCACAGTGAGCACCGGGGTGCCACTTGCAGTCACCTTCCTCTCAGCCCTGCCTACCTGGGATACACAAAATCCTGTCTGGGATGGTGCTAGCACCGCCCCTGACAGGAAACCCTTTGTTCAAGCCCTCCTCGCTGGAAGGACTACCAGCAACAGGAGGTCAGACTTGTGTCTGTGGTGGCAGCATCCATTTTGTGATGCTGAGGCTCGAGTTAACTTTAACCGAGGTTCACAGTTACATACATGTCGTGTCCCTCTAGAAGGGTGGAATGCTAACCCCGTCGCCAGAATTGGTGAGGGGTTAGTATTCCAATTGGTATGACACATTATTCGACATGTTTTGATAATGCGATACCAAAGTTGGCAAATAACCGCGAGGATTATAATGCATTTAAGAGTATATGGTACGCGTTATCATGGAACAGCTATTAGGACTTGGTTCTGCAAGCTGCAAACAGGCTCAGCTCATGCCAGAGCACCATCTCACATCATTCCAAGCACTCTGCCTTCAGGATTGATAAGGCCTGCCATAGGAGTGACTGATAGGAATATATGTGTCCATTTTAGGGTTAGATATAGGACTACTATATCTAAAGCAAAGGGTGATTACACCACCTTGCCCCAGCTGTCGTGCAGCCAGTTGTGTCAGATTTGGATGGCCGGCCAGGGGTGGCATAATACATGCTGCAGCCCCTAGTAGGCCCTAGGTACACCTATGCCCTGGATACCTAAGGTATGCTGTACAGGGACTGATAAGGTGGCCCAGTACCAATTGGTAAATGCACCTAAGGTACATGTGTGTCAATTTAGAGAGAGAACAGCTAGACTGTGGGTCTGATTAGCAGGCCCACAGCCAGGGAAAGTCGTAAACCAGTGAAGCAAAAAGCAAAAATCGGGGGTGACCATAGGATTGCAGACCCCACTCTCCTACATAACCCCCCCCGAAACTTAGGGACATTAAACTAACCTTGACCAGGTGAGTCTTCTTGTTCTAAGTGGAAGTACCGGGAGAGACCATCTGCATTACCATGGTCAGTCCCTGGGCGGTGCTCCACTGTAAAGTCCATCCCCTGTAGGGAAATGGACCACCTAAGAAGTTTGGGGTTTTCACCCTTCATTTGATTTAGCCATAAGAGGGGCTTATGGTCGGTCTGAATCTTGAAGTGAGTGCCAAACAAGTATGGCCTCAACTTCTTCAGGGCCCAAACCACAGCAAAGGCCTCCCTCTCTATAGCTGACCAACGTTTCTCTCTAGGAGTCAGCCTTCTACTTATAAAAGCAATGGGCTGGTCATGACCATCAATATTCAGTTGAGAAAGAACAGCTCCCACACCCAACTCAGAAGCATCTGTTTGGACAATGAATGGCTTGGAGTAGTAAGGACTCTTGAGAATAGGTGCAGTGCACATGGCCTGCTTTAGGTCATCGAATGCCTTCTGACAGCTAACTGTCCACTGAACTTTCTTTGGCATTTTCTTACTTGTCAGGTCATTAACCCCTTCCAAGCTGATGACGAGCTGGGCTCGTCATGGTGTAGCCTCCTCGTACACTGATGACGAGCCCAGCTCGTCATAAAACAATGAAGAATAGCAAATCCCAGCACAGGAGGGGAATTGCCTTAGCAGCCATGGGGTTAAGTGGAGTCACAATGGTTCCATAATTTCCGACAAATTTCCTATAGTAACCAGGCAGGCCCAAGAAAGCTCTGACCTGTGTCTGGGTGGTTGGAGGAGCCCAGTCATTTATGGCCTGTATCTTGCTCTCCAAAGGTTGAACTTGGCCTCCACCTACAAGGTGGCCCAAGTATACAACTTGACTCTGCCCTATCTGGCACTTGGTAGCCTTGATAGTGAGGCCTGCCTTTTGCAGGGCCTCCAAAACTTTCCTCAGGTGGATCAGGTGATCCTCCCAGGTGGAGCTAAAGACAGCAATATCATCTAGATATGCTGCACAGAAGTCATCCAGAGAGGACTTGGTTCACCAACCTTTGAAAAGTGGCAGGTGCATTTTTCAAACCAAAGGGCATCACCACAAACTGGTAATGACCTCCTGGGGTAGAAAATGCTGTCTTGGCCTTGGCATCCTCAGCTAACCTGATTTGCCAATAACCAGCTGTCAGGTCAAATGTACTCAAAAACTTGGCAGAAGCCAATCTGTCAATGAGTTCATCTGCTCTTGGTATTGGATGGGCATCTGTCTTAGTGACAGCATTGAGACCCCTGTAGTCTACACAAAACCTCATCTCTCTCTTACCATCTTGGGTGTGAGGTTTAGGCACTAGAACTACAGGACTAGCCCAAGGGCTCTCTGAGGGTTCAATGACTCCCAATTCCAACATTTTCTGTACTTCTTGTTTGATACAGTCCCTGACGTGGTCAGGTTGCCTGTAGATTTTACTCTTTATAGGCAGACTGTCACCAGTGTCCACCTCATGGGTGCACCAGTTTGTCTGACTGGGTGTCAGAGAGAACATTTGTCTAAAGGATTGAAGAACCTGTTTACAATCCTCTTGTTGATGCTCAGAGAGGCTGTCAGAAAAGACTACACCATCTACTGACCCATCATCAGGGTTCTGAGTGAGCAGGTCTGGGAGAGGGTCACTCTCTTCCTCCTGTCCCTCATCTGTAGCCATGAGCAAGCCCATGTCTTCCCTGTTGACAAATGCGTTGAGCCTGTTCAGATGAAGTACTCTGTGAGGGTTCCTGGGAGTTCCAAGGTCCACCAGGTAGGTGACCTCTCCCTTTTGCTCAATGATGGCATGGGGTCCAGACCACTTGTCTTGGAGAGCTGCTGGGGCCACTGGCTCCAATACCCACACCTTCTGTCCTGGGTGATACACAGTCAGGACAGCCTTTTGGTCATGCCAAGCTTTTTGGAGTTCTTGGCTGGCCTCCAGGTTTTTAGATGCCTTCTCCATGTACTCTGCCATCCTGGAGCGGGGACCAAGTACATAGTCCACTATGTCCTGTTTAGGCTTTTTGAGAGGTAACTCCCATCCTTCCTTCACAAGACACAGGGGTCCTCTTACAGGATGCCCAAAGAGAAGTTCAAAAGGGCTGTAACCAACTCCCTTCTGTTGGACCTCTCTGTAAGCAAACAGAAGGCAGGGTAAAAGGATGTCCCATCTTCGCCTAAGCTTTTCAGGTAACCCTTTTATCATCCCTTTGAGGGTCTTGTTGAACCTTTCAACAAGCCCATTGCATTGTGAATGATAGGGGGTGGTGAACTTGTAGTTGACACCACACTCCTTCCACTTAGCTGTCAAGTATCCTGACATGAAGTTTGCATCTCTGTCAGAGACAACCTCCTTAGGAAACCCCACTCTGGAGAAAACTCCAAGTAGGGCCCTGGCCACCACAGGAGCTGTAGTGGTCCTAAGGGGAATAGCTTCTGGATACCTGGTGGCATGATCCACTACCACCAGTATACATCTGTGCCCAGATGCTGTTGGGGGGTCCATTGGTCCAACAATGTCAATCCCCACTCTTTCAAAGGGTACCCCCACCACAGGTAGTGGTATAAGGGGGGCCTTTGTAGTGCCACCTGATTTGCCACTGGCTTGACAGGTGACACATGAGCGACAAAACTCTTTAGTGTCTTCAGACATATGAGGCCAGTGAAAGTGTGGGGCAAGTCTGTCCCAAGTCTTGTTCTGGCCTAAGTGACCTGCAAGGGGAATTTCATGGGCCAAGGTGAGAAGGAAACCTCTCAGAGACAAGGGGATGACCAGCCTCCTGGTAGCACCAGGCTTGGGGTCTCTTGCTTCAGAGTAAAGGAGTCCATCATCCCAATACACTTTATGGGCACCTGTGGCATTCCCTGCAGCCTCAGCAGCAGCCTGCTGTCTGAGGGTTTCAAGAGATGAACAGTCTAATTGTGCCTGTCTCAAGTCTGCCCTGGAAGGTCCCCCTGTCCCAAGAAACTCAACCTGTTCAGGCTCAAGTTCTTCTAGGGCAGTTCCTTCTGGGGTCTTTGGGTCAGTCTCCTGTGAGAGCTGATCCTCACCTTGAGGCAAGGGGGAAGGCACTGCCTTAACCCTACGGTTCTTACTCTTGGTTAGTGTCTGGTCCATTGTTCCAGGATCCAGCACTAATTCAGCTGGGCATTTCTTGGCCTGTGACCTAGTCACAGCAAGGACATGTGCTGACAAACCTAACATCTCCACATGAGTCCTATACTCCACATCTGACCATAGAGAGGATTCCAAATCATTGCCCAAAAGACAGTCCACTGGGAGGTCTGAACTAACAACAACCCTTTTGAGGCCATTTACCCCTCCCCAGGAGAAATTAACAAAGTGCCATACTATGGGTGGTAGTGACATTGCTAGCGTTGGTCACTAGGTATTCTGAACCTAGTATTACCTGATCAGGGTCCACAAAGTTTGGTGTCACCATAGTGACACTGGCACAAGTGTCCCTGTAGGCCTGAGCCAATTTTCCATTGATTAAAGGTGTCTGTCTGTACTTGCCCAGGGTACTGGGACTTATTGTAGGAGTCAAATCCATGTCCCCAGTACAAACAAGAACAGCCTGGGTAGGCACTCTGACTAGGTCAGAGCCTGCCTCAGATACCAATGTCAACCCCACTATAGCCTTAGGGGGAACACTACCACTACTAACTGAACTAGGGGTTGCAGGTGCCTTAGGGGCAGTAGTGGTAGGAGCTGGGCCTTTCTTGGTGCACTCACTAAACCAGTGAGTATTACTTTTACAGTACTGGCACCATGGTTTCTTCTGACCATTATTCTTCTTCTTTTGGGAATTCTAGGACCCACCCTCCTTAGATTGTTGGGGCCCTGTTCAAGACTTCTGGTCATTTTGCTTACTCTCATTACCCTTCTGGTCTGCTTTCTTCTGGCCACCACCCTGGTTCTGGTTCTGCTGCTTGACCCTTGTCCTGACCCATCTGTCTGCCTTCCTTCCCAATTCTTGGGGAGAGGTCAGATCTGAGTCAATAAGGTGCTGATGCAACAGCTGATTTTGACAATTACTTAAGATTTGTTCTCTCATAATTAGGTTATACAATCCTGTATAATCAGTAACTTTACTTCCCAGTAACCAGCCTTCAAAAGCCTTAGTGGCACAATCAACAAAGTGAGCCCAATCCTGAGACTGAATTTTCTGGGTGTCTCTGAACAGCAACCTGTACTGCTCAGTTGTTAAGCCAAACCCATCAATCAGTGTATTCTTCAGGACTTGGTCATTGTTAGCATCCTCAGCTCTAGTAGTGAGGAGCCTATCTCTACCTTTGCCTTCAACGGAGAGCCACAGAATAGCTGCCCACTGACTCTGGGGGATGCACTGGACAGTGCAGGCCCTCTCCAAAGCAGTCATCCATTTGTGGATGTCATCCCCTTGTTTAAAGGGGGGCACTATTTTACTCAGGTGTCTAGTATCAAAACTCCTGTCCTTATCTCTAGGGATAATGCTGCCACCAGTGGGGTCTGCCCCACTCAATTTCTGCTCTCCGGCAAAGGCAAGTCTTTCTTTGGCAAGGGCAAGTTCTTCCCTCTCAATCCTCAGATTGACTTCCCTCATTTTAGCTTCATGCTCTCTTCTCTGAGGGGATGTCATCCCTCTGTGAGAAGATGCCTGAGAGACATGGGTATGGATAGATCTGTTAGAGCCTCTGGAGCGAGACCTAACTCGTCTATCCCCAATGGTAAGCCTACCTGAGAGTGGGCCTGGGGGTCCCCCAGTTCCATTCTCATGCATGCTTAAGTTGGTCCTGGTGAGCCTACTGACTACTACTGGACCTTTTTCTGCCTCATCCCCTGACAACTCCTGTTCCTCTTCCTCCTCTTCACTTTCTGTTCCATTGAGGTTGAGGTCAGGGTCCCCAAGGGTTCCCTCTAAGGGGGCATGCTCCCATCTGGATTAGCAGGGCCTGGGTTAGAAGCCCTCCTGGCATCATAAGTCTCTAAGAGACCTATCAGAAAAGGAGTGGTAGGGTTAGAACCCTGTTTTTGTTTCCTGGAGGTACACAATTGTCTCATCTCCTGGAAGCTAAGAGCTGCATATCTGGAAGTGACCTGTGGAAGGTCATTAACCACATGGGGGCCCTCTGTGTTCCCTCCTGTGGTAGACATGCTTTTCTAGTGAGGTGTAAGTGGTGCACTTACCTACACTATGGGTTTACCTACTGATCCCTTGCTAAGAGTTGTAGTCAGGGTGTGCTAGGCCCTGTTACACTATAACAGCTGGTTCAGTAGAACTCAGAGTATTCTAAGCTAAGTTATATGTACCTTGGTACTTATGTGATCTTTCAAATGATATTCTTAGGATACGTGTGTGATAAAACAACAGCAAGCTCAAATCCCAACCGCTGCACACCAATGTGAGAAGTTGGCCTGATATATAGTGCTCACTATTCTAGTGATCACTGTGTATCATTCCAAATGACCCTTATTGATGATTGGTTGTAAGTCAACCTTATAGACCAGCTATCCTAGTAGCATGGACAAGAGCAGTCTTTAGGCTAAACTCTAGAGGGCGTGTTAAGCCAGCTGTTTTACCATCACATATACCCCTTGAACACCAAGTGAAAGGACACCACACAAGTTGTTATAAAAATAAAGTATATTTATTAATAACAAGTCTACCCTGAACTCTTTATGAGTCACGGAGCTAAGCACAATACAAAACTCTTAAGAAAATACTACAAGTTGCACAATTTACACAAATGCCCGAGGGGCACGAAAAACCATATACTCTAAAAGTGGAATGCGAAATACTAGCAGGTGAGTAACACGATCCAGAGGCTTCAGGACCGCTAGGACTACCTTACTGAACCCTAAGGTTAGGACCAGGAGGCCTAGGGAACTCGGGTGCAGAGTGTGAACTCTTACGCGGGATGCGGGACAAAGTCTATGGATGCTAGCAATTCTAAAGTTACTGTTTCCGGACGAATCCGACTAGGTAAACTAAAAACGAAAAAGGATCTGGACACCTGGATAGTGAACCTGCGTTGGAGCACCGAAATGCTCGGGTTACCTAGCCCAGGGGCTGCGGCTGCATAGGGTTCAAATGGCGTCAGGAATCCTCGTTGTAGTCTATGGAGCCTGAAAGAAGATGTTGCTGGCAGGCGACCAGTGAAGATGTTCGGTGTGATCCAAGGCTGGATCGGTGATGGAGACGACCTGAAAGCAGAGGGGACTCAGTTCCTAATCACTAGCCAGTGATTGTGTGGGCACCAGGATGGCACCGGATGAGGTCACCGCGATCAGGTGAGTGGGCGACGCTGGACTCTGCAGCCACACGGGCCAGGAGGCGTTGTCGGCGACCAGGCTGGAGGTGCAAGCTGTCCCACGAGGATGTCTGCTGTCGGTGATGCTGGATCAAAGATTGGAGCAACAAACCTTGGCAAAGGCAAGCCCGCACGGTGGAGTCAAGATGGCATCTGGAGTGGACCAGGAGGGTCCGGGGTGCTCCTCTTTTGGAAGGGAGCAAGGGCCAGTCTGGAGCAACCAGGCCAGCAGTGAAAACGTTGTGGTACGTCGTCAGGAGGGCCACTGGCCAACGGGCAAGTGGCCGGACAACGTGGCAAGCAGCAAAGGAGCAGAAGGGCCCCACGCAGATCTCGTGGATGCTGGGGGGCTGGACTTCGGTGCTGGAGCTGCTCTGGGTTGGGGCTTCTCAAACCCCAGTGCACTCACTCGAGGATCCCTCGGCGGTCGTGCTATTTAAGCGTCGTGCAGGTTTTGAAGATGGCCGGTCCCTCAGGTCTCGTCACACCCACGAATCTCAGCTGGGCTGATGATGCAGGTAGAGATCAGAGATGGCAGGGAATCCGGGTCTCGTCGAGCTGGTCAGTCTTGATCCGGAGGATGGACGTGCAGCAAACCGCAAATGCTTAGGTGGTGCCTGCGGGTGCAGGGTGGCTACTCCTTAGCCACAAGGGAGAGTCTTCAGAGAATGTAAAGAGTTCCTTTCGTGGAAAGTAGTTCAAGATTCAAGATTATCTAATTTGGGAAGGGGGCCCGCTCCTACCTTTATCCTAAGAAAAGGGGCTGGCACGCGACTAGGTCCTGCCAATGGGTGGGACCAGGAGGGGGGTGGTTACACCCCTCTCCTTTGTCCGGTCTCTCCCCAGCTCAGGGGCTGGGGTGCCCCTGGAACTGGTTTGAGCCGCCATATGCACAGTGAGCACTGGGGTGCCACTTGCAGTCACCTTCCTCTTAGCCCTGCCTACCTGGGATACACAAAATCCTGTCTGGGATGGTGCTAGCACCGCCCCTGACAGGAAACCCTTTGTCCAAGCCCTCCTCGCTGGAAGGACTCCCAGCAGCAGGAGGTCAGACTTGTGTCTGTGGTGGCAGCATCCATTTTGTGATGCTGAGGCTCGAGTTAACTTTAACCGGGGTTCACAGTTACATACATGTCGTGTCCCTCTAGAAGGGTGGAATGCTAACCCCGTCGCCAGAATTGGTGAGGGGTTAGTATTCCAATTCGTATGACACCTTACTCGACATGTTTTGATAATGCGATACCAAAGTTGACAAATAACCGCGAGGATTATAATGCACTTAAAAGTATATGTAGGCTGTCCGGTTTTAGGTTTAAACATATAATAACTGATAAAACCCCACTGAAAGAGAAATAGCCCTCACCAGTGAAAACATATCAACACTGAAAAAACACCTGCACAACCACAAACTAAATGCCATTCAAAGAAAGGAAAAAGAGAGTGAAAGAGTCATATTTTTCTTTCTGAAGGGGCCAATACAATGCAACTTTGTTATACAAGCTAGCAGTAAGAAAGACTGGGCTAACTTTATTCTGCTTGAGTTTTGTTGTTTAGGGATGCCACTAAAATACTGTTTCTTCTTCCTTTTGCTTTTTTCAGTTTTGTGGTCTTTCTTCTAAAGATGCAGGGTTTAGAAGCATGTTTTAGGTCTTGTTTAATTATTTTATAAATTGTAGAGATTCAGGAAATATCAAACTCATATTTGATATTTTGGCTGCATTTGATTCTTTTACTCGTAGGTAAGGGGCTATGAATGCTATTTTATCCATGTGGCAACCGTTTATAGAATTTCTGCAGAGTGATGATGCCAAAGGCAAGAAATTGGAGGATCATTGGTCTCATATTGATAGTGATGTGAAAACAAGTACACTCTACTGCATTCTTAGATTTTTATAGGAAAACATAACTGCTGTAGTGGCCATAATAAAAAACTAGAGTCTGAAAACACCCTTGTCTACTAAGTGTTCAGCATAATTGGAGTAGATGTGCGGACCTCTTATTTACATCTTACCCTTGTATGCCTTGTGGCCCCAAATCAGTAGCAGGTAGTCCCGCGCGTCAATGCCCAGTATTACAGTCTTCTGCCAGGCGTTACCTTGACGGTAAGGCCTTTTCACTCAAGGCGGGATTAGTTTATTGCCGCTCTTTGGTGAAACACTCCTTAGATATTGCCCAGACTCTCACAGATAACAATTGGGACCTCCTCTTTCTAACGGAAACTTGGTTGGGAGACGAAACCAACCCAGCTCTGTGTCTGGCTATCCCCCCGGTTATAACATCCTGTGTGCCAATCGGCAAAGTAACAACCAGGGAGGAGGTGTGGCTATAATTTATAGATCGCAATGGACCATATCGTCCTTCCCATATGGTCAAATTGAATCCATTGAAGCGCTGCCTTTTCGCATACAATTCTCTCCCAACATCACTTGTTCGGGTTTACTAGTTTATCGACCCCCAAAGTCTGGTGCATCCTGTCTACCTTCTTTCCTAGACTTTGTGCTCCAGGCTAGTTACCGTTACGCTAATTTCACCTTGCTCGGGGATTTTAATCTCCATGTGGAGGATACGTCCGATTCTACCAGCAATAATTTCATATCCACCTTGTCTGATGGCGGGCTACAGCAGCTGATCACCTTTCCTACCCATAAGGCTAGACACACATAAGATCTTATCTGTTCTAACCTTGTGGAAATCTCTATCAGTAAGCCCAGCCCGGTGATCTGGTCAGATCACTTTCTTATCCCTTTTACCATGTTCTTGTCTCATCAGACCAGACAAAGGACACTGGCCAAGGAGGTTGGCAGAAATTGGAGTAAGATCTCTCCAGATAACTTAGCTGATCACCTCCCTTCTGCTGCCCCTGTAGATGCTTTAGACCTGGACTCACGTCTGACCAACTTTAACAATTGGATCTCTACAGCCATTGATTCCATCGCTCCCCTTCGGCCCATTAAAACCCATTGTTCTGCTCCCTCCTCACCCTGGTATTCCGATGAACTTCGTAAGTGTAAATCTGCTTGTAAACTCTTGGAGCGATGTTGGAGACACTCTTACTCCATAGATAGTAAATCTAAATACAAAGCAGCCCTTAAGGAGTATTGGAAAAAGATTATAAATCACAAAAAGTGCTACCTGGCGGAGAAAATCAATAAAGCACATGGCTCCACTAGGGAGATCTTTAAAACAGTAAGAACCTTTACTGACCCTCTGGCTCTTAATCACCAATTCCCGGTGTCACAGTCTCTCTGTACTCGACTCTCCAACTACTTTGAGGAAAAAATTGCATCCATATATGACTCTTTCCCTAGCAGTGTCAGTCTAGGAACAGGCGAAAAATCATCTGCTCATCCTGCCTCCGCTTCAGTCTTCTCAAAATTTGAGGATATTACATTAGATCGCTCTCTCGCAGAGCTTCTTAAATGTAAGTCAGGTTCACCGACCGACCCTTGGCCGACCAAACAATATAAAGTGCTGGCCCCTCTCCTTAAACCTACTCTAATGGCATTTGGAATGACTCCCTCAGGACTGGTGTTTACCCGGATTCATGGAAACATGCTCAATTAGTTCCTATTCTCAAAAAGGCCAACGCCGACCCAGACATCCCGGCCAACTATAGGCCTATCTCTCTGCTTCCCGCCCCAGCCAATATTTTAGAAAAACTGGTACATCAGCAAGTAGCAGGCTTTATAGAAACCTATGGATTATTTCACGACTATAAACATGGATTCAGACCGGGATATTGTACCGAGTTGGCCTTGATAGGCATGGCTGACTCTGTACGATGGACGCTGGACAGGGGCTCAAGAGCGGTGTTGGTGCTGCAGGATCTTTCCGCAGCATTCAACACCATCTCTCACCTTGTCCTGTTGGACCGTCTTCGGTCAAAGGGCATTCAGCGTAGGGCTTTGGACTGGTTGTCTTCTTTTCTGTCGAATCGAACACAATCAGTGTTTACACCATCTTTCACATCCACTAGCCGCCCGCTCAAGTGGGACGTCCCTCAAGGATCCTCATTTAGCCCTCTCCTATTTAATGTTTATTTTTCCCCATTGGCCGAGTTAATTTCCCAGACTGGAATAAAGGTCACTTCATATGCTGATGACATCCAGCTTTTATTTTCCTATGATGATCCGATCCATACCACCTTTGACCCATTGAAAGACTGCCTCCGTAATATCGCCTGCTGGAGGGATAATAACTTCCTCAGACTGAATGCAGGAAAAACTGAGGTTCTATTCTTCCATCAATCTTCTCCCTTGGAATCGAACCTCTGGTGGCCAGTAGACCTGAGTGTGGCCCCCTCACCTAAGGAATCAGTCAGAAACCTTGGGGTCAGATGGGACTCCAATCTTTCCTTTCACAATCAAGTTCAGGCTGTCTCTGCCGCCTGCTTTGTTAAAATCAGGATGATAAAAAATTCATCAACTACCTCCCCAGCAATACCAGGAAAACCATTGTCCAGCCATTAATAACATCCCATTTAGACTATGCTAACGGCCTTTACCTTGGACTTGCCTCTGGTTTATGTCACAGGTTACAGATAGTCTAAAATGCTGCAGTCCGGCTGGTCTGTGGTATATCCCTCCGAGAGCACATATCGCCAAATCGGCGGAGATTGCACTGGCTGCCAGTCCTCAAAAGGGCAGAGTTTAAAGCACTAACCCTAGCTCATCGAGCAATGAAGGGAAAGGGATCTGCTCATCTCTTATCCTGTCTCCGTCCTTACAGTAATGCCGACATCTTCGATCTAATTCAAAATGTCTGCTGTTCACCCCCAGATTTAAAATAGTTCGTTCTGGGGGAAAAACCTTTCAGGTGTGTGCCTCCTCGCAGTGGAATAAACTTCCCATTTCCATCAGCATGATCCAGGATGAATTATCATTCCGCAAAGCTTTGAAAACATTTCTCTTCTGTTAAACATCCTTGGCCAAGATCTAGTACCTGAGCATGAGCGCCGGGACACCCCGTTGGGGTAGCTGTGCGCTATACAAAATACACAAATAAAATAATCATAACATCTCCTTGAGAGGAGGCTGGGCGACACCTTTAGTGACTTTAGCACTGCAACATGTTCCATGTTAGAGTGATTGCCAATTAGTAACAAAGCAATGTTGAGGAGCAATTCATGAACATTTATTTTACAATGTATGAGAAATGGCTTGCAATGATGCACAGAAATGTCCCTTCACCACCAAAGTCAATTAAACCTCAATGTGGTCCTCTGTACAAGTTCTAAATCCCTTCCATAAAGGTGCATTTCCTCTGTAGTTTTAAAAGTACTGCTTCATTTATGACTGCTTCAATAACTCTGAGGGCATAAGCGCCCAGCTCAACTCAATTGTTGCAGAACCTGCCCTGTGAATCGTAATATTCAAGTGCACCATTATTGGCATGGAAAGCTATGTCAGTGGCCAGAGTTAACAAATTGTGTACTGGCTGTTTTGGAGTTGCCCGTCTCAATTGCCAATGTTGAGAGGGTCTTTTCACAGAAGTTTACATGGGAAGGAAAGAGCGAGCACACATGACCAAAGACTCCCTGAAGAAGTATTGTATGGTGTACTACAATAGGTTTAATTTGCAAAAATCTATTTGGACCTCATATACACTATATGTACACTCTCTATATACCATGCGCTATCAGTGCAGAAAGCAAGCAATAATAAAAGCAAAACGTTCCATATACACTGGAAAAACACTGTTTCTGTTGTTTTTAATGGCGTGAAAATGTGTAACCACTGATAACCACTGTTTTTTTAAGGTATTGAAATCACTTGAAAACACTGAAAAAACCCCACCAGAATTTACCAAAAATAGAAACTGAAAACAGGGAAGCCTAAGTATATGGTACGCGTTATCATGGAACAGCTATTAGGACTTGGTTCCGCAAGCTGCAAACGGGCTCAGCTCATGCCAGAGCACCATCTCACATCATTCCAAGCACTCTGCCTTCAGGATTGATAAGGCCTGCCATAGGAGTGACTGATAGGAATATATGTCTCCATTTTAGGGTTAGATATAGGACTACTATATCTAAAGCAAAGGGTGATTACACCACCTTGCCCCATTGTCGTGCAGCCAGTTGTGTCAGATTTGGATGGCCGGCCAGGGGTGGCATAATACATGCTGCAGCCCCTGATAGGCCCTAGGTACACCTATGCCCTGGATACCTAAGGTATGCTGTACAGGGACTGATAAGGTGGCCCAGTACCAATTGGTAAATGCACCTAAGGTACATGTGTGTCAATTTAGAGAGAGAACAGCTAGGCTGTGGGTCTGATTAGCAGGCCCACAGCCAGGGAAAGCCGTAAACCAGTGAAGCAAAAAGCAAAAATCGGGGGTGACCATAGGATTGCAGACCCCACTCTCCTACACAAGGCACAATAAAAAAAAGAAAGACAAAAGACAGAAAACGGCACAAACACAGAGACAGACAACAGCGGACCAGCAGAAGATCAAGGCTCTCCCACTGGATCACAGGCATAAGGCGCAGGCAGGAGCCTGCGTGTGGAGGAGAGCCTCGAACACCTACCAGCTCAGGGAGGTGTAGGGGTCAGCGGCACAACAGCAGAGCTTCTGGGGTGGAGGGCAGGGCCTCTGACCAGGAGGTCTGAGGTCCAGCATTTGTTCTCTCGGCCTGTCAATGGCAGTGACCAATGGGGTAAACTAAAAGAGCAACACATTTGCTAAAATGTGTATAAAAACCAACAAATTGGTTTCTTATAATTTCTGCTGGGAATCATATAACATTGTTGCTTCACTTTATGCCTCACTACAAGTGTTTTTTTTAATGAGGAGGAAATGGGATTCACCCAGTTGCGACTGCCTTCAAACGGCAGTGGTGAAGCGGAGGAAGGGATAAACAAAAATGTAAATGAAACTTACCATCTCCGCTGCCCACCGCCGCTGCACTCCTCTCCTCTGTCCTCTTCAGATTTGCTGGAAGCACAAGAAGCACCTAGGCTTCTGGACTCTGGCAGTGCCTGGGAGGCTAGGCAGGTTCACCACTGGGGTGTGTAACACAGCCCTGTGGAGAACATGCTAAGTGCGCATGAGAGCCGGCCAAGCGTCATGAGCACTCTAGTCTAGCCTCAGGCCGCGTAGAAAAATAAAATGATCATAACGTCCTGTTATTATCATTTTTTTTCTTTTATGCACTGCTGAAATAGCAGTGGGGAGACGCTCCTCCACCTTAGCGGAAGAGCTGCCACTGGACTCGCCATCCCCATTGGAATTGTGGACAGCTTCTTGGTTTGACTGACAGCAAATACAGCTAAAATGTAGTGGTTCATGGGAGGAATAAGGAACTACCAGGGTAATTAGGTGAGTAATTACTGATTCATGGATAATTATTATTTTCTAAGCGAATACTCTGGGTCCAACAAGTAATCCCACAGACCTTCTTCCCAACAAGAGTTATCAATTTCCCTGGTATCGGTAAGCCTGTGCCAGCAGGAACGACAAGGCACGCATAAAGAGTCTGCATGTCTCAAAAAGGGTATCAACAAGAGGTGGAGCACGCGTTGCTTTCTGGCCACAAAGATGTCAATGGGAGATGTGAGAAAGCTGTACATTTGGTATTCTATATCCAGGGTCACTAGATTGATGCTACAGGTGTGGAAAATTAATACGGCTTGGTAAACATTATCTGCGCCATCTTGCCTTCTCTCCCGATGCCACACTTTTTGTCGTGCACACCCGCCATTTTAGGTACCTTGGTCAGAACCACCCTCTGCACGCCACTGACCCCCAGCACGGCTCTTCACCCTTACAAGCACCCCCCACGCACTGGTCACCCCCCCGCTCTCTCATGCATGGGCCATAAACCCTCCCCATCTGCGCAGCTCTGCCTCGGAATCCTATCCTGTTCCCAGCGCGACACCTCCCTTCATTCCTTTCATGGTCCCAGGTCCTTTGATACAACCCCCCCCCCTTTTTTCCTGTGTGCCCGTTTGTCTTCCTCGTTCCCAGGCCACCACCTGGCCCTGCGGATACTGTTTATTGCCCCCCCGTACAGTAGGAAGCTTCCCCCCATTAAAGGACCCTCGAATTGATCAAAGCCCCCACCCTATGAGATCCGATCAACCCCACACATTCCGTGAATCGGCGGAATGTCCAGCTGCGTGATAATCATCACCTGTTGTGACCGGGGTGGGGACTTCAACTGTAAATGTGTGTGGGAACGGGCCTGAAGGGGAGATTCCGAGGATGTCCTTTCATACTCCAAAGCATTGCAAGAATGTGTTACATGCAATAAAGATCATAAACTTGTGTATAAGAGGCCAGGCCTCAGAGATGCGGTTAGAGCACCTCGTGACGATACTTGCTGTCCGAACTGATGTGTTTCTCCTCCGGAGAAAATAAAACTTCTGTTTCCTGCCTTCCAGTCTCCAGCGCCTGCCTCTTTGTTTGGTAAACTTGAGTGGGTATAGAGGCGGCTAACGCCGGGCAACTTCGGAAAAGGTCTTCTGCCAGTACCTTTTTCAACAATTGTCGTCCCAAACGTGGGGCCCATCAGCGACACGTGGATCCAGTGGGAGAGGTCCTGACGACAGAGTGAACGACTGCAACGATCGGGAGAGCTCCTGCCCAATAGACCCTCGTCTGGCAGCCGATCATCCGAACTTCACTGGTTCCGAACAGACCTCTCTCGAGTGATCTACGGTCCTGACTTGGAACCATCAGGAGTGCCGCGAGGAATACGAAGAAAAGAGGACGATCGGGCGCTGGATTTGGAAGACAAGAAACTGACCATGCGGTCCGGGTAAGGTCGTGTAAACACGACGAATTGCGAAATGATTGTTTGATTGTTTGGAAAATACTAGTATTACTCTTTGTTGATTTGTTTGGAGATTCGCTGTCTGCAAACGGAGAAACAACCGGCTCCCTCTCTTTGCAAGCAGTGAAGGATAGGTAACGCAGCCGTCGTGCCTATCTTTCTCCCCCACTGATTGATTGTTTGAACCCGAACTACGGTTCGTGGATGGTTTTCGGGAGATTCCCCTCTCCCACACTGATTAATTGATTGAACCCGAACTACTGTTCGCGGACTGTTTTCTGGAGATTCTCTGCCTGCAAACAGGAAAGAACAGATTCCCTCTTTGCAGATAGTGAAAGGGTAGGTGACGCAGACCTTTGCGGGCCTACTTATTCTCCCCACTGATTGTTTGATTGACCGAACATTGACTGTTTGATATTGGCTCATGAGGTATTCACTGCCTGCAAACAACGTAGAATAGAAATATTCTGTCTAGTCTTTGCACGCAGTGATAGGATAGGCAGTGCTGACTTTTGTCCCCATTGTGATCCGTCATGTCTATCTTCTCCTCACTGATTGGTAGCTGGTTCAACCCGGACCGTTTATTAGAGGTGGACCATCTAGCTCCGCTGGAAGGCACCCCTAATAAAGACATGTTCACAAAGTATGGATTAGTTACCATAGCTTATAGTAAGCTATGGCACAAGTATACCAAAGAAAATCAAGAGAAACAGTGGCCACTGATAGGATCCTTCGACCTTGATAAAATAGAAACGTTAGAAATAGCCCTTTGTAGTAGTAAGACAACGCCTATTATGCTCGACAGTCTCGGTATGTGGCGCAAAGAAGCAATGCAACGAAAAGAAAGAGACGAAGTCAGAGTAGGTAAAGAAACGCGACAGACAACCTTCCAAGCATCTGATAAGCCAAAGGAAGGGATAGCGGCGACACGGTTCCAAGGAGTAAACACAGGAAGGGAACGGTGTAAAGGGATGTACCAACAGGACAACCCCAAGACACGACGACCCGAACCTAATCCCCCGACATTACGCGTGGGACGAACAGACTTAGGACAAAATCAATGTGCTTTTTGTAAATATTCCGGGCACTGGAAAGCCCAATGCCCGACTTTACTGAACACGGGTAAGAGCAGAGGGCCGACAGAAATAACAGGCCGGCAGAAAGGGAAAAGGCGTGAGACAAAAATGAATCAGACTGACACGGACAGGCCAGATAGAACCACCACGTTTGATTACGCCCGATGGCACAGATTTCGCCAGACAGATTTCAGCGACATGTTTGAGTTCTCATAGGTCGAACAACGCTAAGACGGGAAACCCAGGCAAGCTCTAGGTCACCCGGTGACGAACCCCGTACTACTGCTACTGTTCCCGAACACAAAAGCCACCCATTCGGATAACATACAAGAACAACACACAGAGTAATTTCGGACAGACTAGTATACATTCCATTAATAAACTCAAACTTCGAGTGCAATGGGACTGATTACTCTCTGTTGCCTCCCCCACTCTGTGGACAAAAGCAATTACCGGCCTGCATAGACAACCCCCCCGTTCAGGAAAACTGTTCTTGTGGGCACCCCCCATTACCCAGGCATGCCTGTCCCGCCTCCTACCACGCCCAATGAACAAAAGAAAAAAAAAAAAAAATACCTACCCCCACTCCGGAAATTCCCGAAATGCAGCAGGTCACCGGTCACGCCCATCCGGAAGGTGAAACACACAGCACGTGTGGGGCGGGGTCCTGCTGACAGCCGTCGATCGAAGAGGTCGCCGGTGGGATGTCCAGGGGGCACCGCGGGCCCGGCATGAAATGGCCTTCCCCATCCTCTTCTTCCTGGGGCGGCGTCCCCGGGCCACGAGTGGGGAGGGGGCGAATGCAGATGACCCCCTCCCTCGTATCTCCTGGTCCGGCCATCACAAATACCTCCGCTGAAAAATTGGTGCAGGGTGGGCTGGGAGAGGGAGGTGGCGCGAACGAGCCTCCCTCGCCTCCCCAGGTGGAGGTTTCCCAGCCCCGGCCCGGCGCCGACATCCTCCAGCCGGGCGACGGACATACTTGCGCAGCACAGGACATAAAATGGCCAGCAACCCTACTTGCGCAGCACAAGACATATGATGGCCATCATGTATACCCACGCAAAGGGACGGCGTGGGGTGCACTGGGAGAGGGAGGCGGCGCGAACGAGCCTCCCTCGCCTCCCCAGGTGGAGGCGCCACAGCTACACCTCAGCGCCCCGAGCCGAATGTCCTGCTCCTACGGCACGGTGTTCCATTTTTCGCCCCAGGAAGTCTCATCCACTCTTGCAGACACGACGAAGGGCGACTGCTGCGGAGTCTCAAAATGGCGTCTGGGCCCCCTGGAAGTCGAGTCTAGGCCGCTAGAATAACTTTGACCAGTAACGTAACTTGGACGCTTGCCCACCTGGGCACGAGCCCCCACCTCCGACAACATCCCCACAGCTTTGAAGATTCTACAAGAGTCCCAGGAGCCCTCGACCCCTACAGGCTTCCGGTGGGGAACAACTGCCTTGATCACTCGAACAAGTTCTGGCTGTACCTCAACGTGACCCGGTAGGGGAAATTTTGCCTCCCTCCCCCTTTTTGATTGACGGTCCACATTGCCTGCCCCTTCTGTTAGCACAAGTTTTGAACTGCCGAAAAGGACTCTGGTCCAACCGCCGGTTGTTGGAAACATTTTGTCCCTGATGCTACTTCCGGACTAACCCGGCCCCGCCCAAAATGGCGCCGGTGGCAATAGGAACTAACGAACGCCTCGTGGTGTTTTCTAGCTAATAAGACTTGATGTTCTGAGATATGTATATGATCCTTTGTACACTTGACGAAAAAGGTGGAGGGTTCACTTGGCGAACATGTAAAAGGATCCCGTTAAAATGTTGGTTTCAATGTACGATTTATTATGATATTATTGTAACTGATACATAACGTCGCTTACGACACACGCGCACGGTATGCATCTAGGAAATTTGATTGCAACTAGTCTAACTATGCTTCCAATTATGAAACGAATGGCCCCTGATCCCTCAACTATTGATAGACGTTTTTAGTTTCCTGCAAATAACAAAACGAACCCTTTTTTAAAAATGTTTTTTAAATGCTGCAAAATAGCCCCCTACTGTACGTGCTTCAACCAACGCCGTGTCCGGCCAAATACGATTGCACTCTCATATTCACATGCTGATCGAATCGTGTAAATAAAGGTTTTTCAAACTATGAACAGGTATCGCATACTTTTGTAAATGTGGGATCAGCGGGAGGGTTTTTTTCTGTGCGATCTGTTTTGTTCTCTTTTTTAGGTTATTAAAAAAAATGGTTGCTCAGCCCCGGATTAATGATCGAATCTAAGGCACGATACGTTGCCTCCAAATGCGCGACTGACCCAGGAACGAACGCATGAAGAAGGACCTCGACTTCTGAGAACGGGTAAAGTGAAGAGGGGTAAATGATAAAATGTTATAAAGGTATGATACTCAAAGGTACTAGGGAACAGGGTTGGCCGAAGAGCCGATAGGCCTTAGGACATCACAGCATTGGGAATGATTTAAGGATCCCGATAGCTAGATACATCTACAAACTAGATACCTCGCACTAAGCGCCTCTGATTTTTTTTTTTTAACGTTTCCCTACACACGACCTATAATGCCACACTCGGACCGTCTCCCTCATGAACAACCTATCGCTTGCCATCCTTACCACACTGCCCGCCCCCTGGCTTCGGAAACGAAGACCTCAGGGATTATATCCCGAGGAGGTAAGACGAGTAGGTGGTAAGTAAAGGACTTTCGTGCCCGTACATGTGATATGCTCGAATGTTGTCCCCCTCCCTTCCCCTCTTTTCCTCCCTCTACAGGTTACATTGGAATCCCGACTGAGGTATAGTGAAGATCTGAAGCCACGCCATGTCTGATACATGAAGCGGACTCACGCTGCAAGGTGGCACCTAAAGACGCCCACAAACTACTCTTGTAACGAAAGAGCCAATAGTTGTATGATATGATGAGACGCGATCACCCCTAACCCGTGTTGCGTGAATGAGCACATGTCACGTATGTCTGAAACTATGAGAAAATGTTTTCTGTGCGACTAAAACATTGACTTAGCTAGGCAGAGGACCGAGAGTGCGAGAAGTGCGACACAATGGTGCTTCTTACTCAATGCATGTCCCTCTGTACCCTGCCTAATGCTCGTCCGTCCCAAACTGCATGCTTTCTAAATTCTAACACAGATCTGTAATGTCTCATGTTGTGTAATGCGCTGAATGGCCTATCTATGGGCCCGATTCACAGAATGAACTTACTACTTTTGGCATTCACAGAATGCACTTACTACTTTTGGTATTCACAGAATGAACTTACTCATTTCGGTATTCACAGAAGTTAGGACTACTAACTTTAGGACTCCTAAATGCCTTCTGTGAATACCGAAAGTCTTAAAATTAGGATTTTTCTCAATTTAGTAGTAGTAAAGTTAGGACTCCTAACTTTAGGATGCCTAAATGCCTTCTGTGAATACCGAAAGTCTTAAAATTATGATTTTTCTCTATTTAGTAGTAGTAAAGTTAGGACTACTAACTTTACTACTACTAAATTGAGAAAAATCCTAATTTTAAGACTTTCGGTATTCACAGAAGGCATTTAGGCATCCTAAAGTTAGTAGTCCTAACTTTACTACTACTAAATTGAGAAAAATCGTAATTTTAAGACTTTCGGTATTCACAGAAGGCATTTAGGCGTCCTAAAGTTAGTAGTCCTAACTTTACTACTACTAAATTGAGAAAAATCCTAATTTTAAGACTTTCGGTATTCACAGAAGGCATTTAGGAGTCCTAAAGTTAGTAGTCCTAACTTCTGTGAATACCGAAATGAGTAAGTTCATTCTGTGAATACCAAAAGTAGTAAGTTCATTCTGTGAATGCCAAAAGTAGTAAGATCATTCTGTGAATCGGGCCCTTAGTACACGGCCACTCTCCATGTTGCACGTGTACTGTTTAGCCTATTGTTGCACATCTCTCTATCTCTCTCTCTCTCTCTCTCTCTCTCTCTCTCTCTCTCTCTCTCTCTCTCTCTCTCTCTTCCACACTCCCACTCTTCCTAACGACTGGCACCTAATTGGCGAACCCCCATCCCTGGTGCACCACCCAATTGGCTCCAAATACCGCAAGTATTTGAACAAATTTGTCCTAAATAAAATCACATTGATACCATGTTACTACCTCTCCTTTCTGCTAAATATCCATGTAACCTAAATTGGCCAAAAAGGAAAGGACAGGTAAGACGACTGAGGTTCCCTAATCTGACCCGTAATCAGGGAACTACATGTCAGTGGCTTCTATGATAAAATGCCTCAGGTAACGCGACCTTCCCCGTCCCGAATTGTCTCAATGTCCAAACAGTAAAAGTGATCGAAACATCCCCGTCTTCCCAGAACGCCCCCAGTTTTGTATCAGCTGCCCCGGACGAGAGTTTGAAAAATGTGGCTCACCCCTGGTTGTAAGAGATGGGTCGACTTACGGCTGACCCAGGCCAGCCGTTGTTCCTAGAAATGATTTGTTGATGAATAAGCTACAAAATTTAGAATTTGAGAAATATCCCTGAACGCTTACCAACTGAACTGTAGCCTTCTGTTAGATAACGCCCTTGCGACTCAAAACAAGACGATAGTCCCTCACCCCAGTTTGCTATGTTCCTAGTTGTTTTTCATAAGACCCCGGTCACCCCAAGGATGAGTCGAATAGTTATCGCAAGCCCCCCCCGTCTTTATGAAGTAGCCAGGTTGTAAGAGACTATGTAGAAATTAGAATGATGTTTGCGAAGTTAAGATTAAATTGAAATGAAGAAATTGTTGCAGTAAACCCTGTTGAGAGTAAAATGTTTAGCTGAAAGATAGGATGCATTGATATAATGGAAAATTGTTTAGCCTATGTTCATTCCTCAGAAAGATACCTATCAGACCATGGTGATAGCACGTTGCACTTTTTTGTAAAAATGCAAAGCCCTGAAGAACGGTATACCTTTGTAAGACTCATACTAGAAAAGTGAGTCTCTGCCAGAAGAACTGACGTGACTGCAATAAACAAATGCAATGATTAGGTATCAGACCTCGTACCACGACAATGAATGTAAAACCAACAAACGCCAAAGAAATAGGTACAAAGGAAAGTTGTAGGGAATCCAGTAAACCTATCATCAATTATCTATACGTTGGTTGTAATCCCCAATGTAACGAATGTTTCCCCAGTTGCTTGGAGTTGGGAGAGAAATAGACTTATGTGATTACCTTCCTATGCCAATTCTCTAAAGACTGTCTTTCCAAACTCATTTAAGGATACCACTGTCGGAGGAGAGAGAGACCGGATGTGGGAGCACGCGGCCTGACTGCAGATCGTGGATCATCTGCGACATTGGCCAAGGCGGGACCGCAACAGTAAGGAGTCGCAGGACGAGGCACTGTTTCCAACAAAATGAAAGGAAAGGGCTGACCTGATGCCCCTACTCGATTATCAACGTGTGCCGGAAAGTCCCCACCCTCTGAGCCCGGTCATGGGCCCGCCTACCTGAAATTTTCCGTCCCCCTGGTCTGTTCCCGATCTGGCCCTGCTCCATCCCCTCTTCCTCCGACCTACCATAAGGACCGCTCACACACCCCCTTCTTCCACCTGAACTCTTTGACAATCGACTCGAAAAGGAAAAACTGCAATCAGATAGAATAGGGTTTTGTTGCGAACTAAAATGAAACTTGGGTGCCCTGTCTAAGGTACCCATGAAAGAATAGTTAGGACACAGGGCGAAAAAGGACCTTTTTTTGACCGGAAAAACGAAGAAAAGGTCATGCCCTGCATCGCAGGACCTGGAATAGAGCTGAACGCATAGCTCCACCGCCGGTGCTCAACAGTGCCAACAGAAGACGACAAAGAATGCTGAGAACTCACTAATAATGGTCCACGACAATAAGACACTGGAAAAAGCAACACCCCTCCTCTTCGAACAATGACACCCCTGATTATCGTTTTTACTACGTCTCCTTTCTCTCCCAGCCACCATTGTATTGATTACGCTCCAACCGAGTACGAAATGAACTTGCATATGTAATAACCTATCAGTTCATATTCCGAATGACTATAAGCATCTATGAAATGTACCCAACGCTCTCACTACAGAATCCTTTTTGTCCGATATTGCATTACTATGACTTTCCTGCAACGAGCTCAACGATGGGCCCGCCTCCTAAGATGAAAGATTTTAAATGTAATGTTTATGCACAGCTCCTTCACCTGGGTTCCTACTTCTTTACTTATGACTGCCACAGTAGACATGGTAGGAAATAGGCCAGCAAGATGTCTTAGGAATGTTAAAGGGAGGACTGTGGAAAATTAATACGGCTTGGTAAACATTATCTGCGCCATCTTGCCTTCTCTCCCGATGCCACACTTTTTGTCGTGCACACCCGCCATTTTAGGTACCTTGGTCAGAACCACCCTCTGCACGCCACTGACCCCCAGCACGGCTCTTCGCCCTCACAAGCACCCCCCACGCACTGGTCACCCCCCGCTCTCTCATGCATGGGCCATAAACCCTCCCCATCTGCGCAGCTCTGCCTCGGAATCCTATCCTGTTCCCAGCGCGACACCTCCCTTCATTCCTTTCATGGTCCCAGGTCCTTTGATACAACCCCCCCCCCCCTTTTTTCCTGTGTGCCCGTTTGTCTTCCTCGTTCCCAGGCCACCACCTGGCCCTGCGGATACTGTTTATTGCCCCCCCCCGTACAGTAGGAATCTTCCCCCCATTAAAGGACCCTCGAATTGATCAAAGCCCCCACCCTATGAGATCCGATCAACCCCACACATTCCGTGAATCGGCGGAATGTCCAGCTGCGTGATAATCATCACCTGTTGTGACCGGGGTGGGGACTTCAACTGTAAATGTGTGTGGGAACGGGCCTGAAGGGGAGATTCCGAGGATGTCCTTTCATACTTCAAAGCATTGCAAGAATGTGTTACATGCAATAAAGATCATAAACTTGTGTATAAGAGGCCAGGCCTCAGAGATGCGGTTAGAGCACCTCGTGACGATACTTGCTGTCCGAACTGATGTGTTTCTCCTCCGGAGAAAATAAAACTTCTGTTTCCTGCCTTCCAGTCTCCAGCGCCTGCCTCTTTGTTTGGTAAACTTGAGTGGGTATAGAGGCGGCTAACGCCGGGCAACTTCGGAAAAGGTCTTCTGCCAGTACCTTTTTCAACACAGGGGAGGACCAAATTATGAAGCAGAGTGGATTAAATTATATGGCAAGAAAAGCCAAATTATGTGGCGTAATGTGGCACGTTTTGTGATGGTATTACTTAACTATTTAGTCACTTTTTTTACACGTGATAACACTGTCTGTACAAAGGTTTCACTCTATTAGAACCAATCTAACACTCAAATACAGCTATAAGCAACAGATTGGCGACCAGTCAACTTTTGCTAAGGGCCTTCCCCTGCGCAGCATGCAAACACAACAGGTGATGGACCGAATGTGGATCAATGTCACACACTCACCCCAGTCCAAAGATCTGGGCCCAAATCCATCGTTTTTTTTGCACTCCACACCACCCTGGGTTAGACAATGGCGATATGCAAATCAGCTCTGACCCTGTGCCCCATGGGAACAGTCCAGTCCGAACTACAAAAGCCATGTCCTTCCCAGAACGGAATCAAGTATCCGAGGACCGGACCGGTTTCGAGGTAACACCTCTCATCAGCCTGGCTAGCTTGACTCCAGTGGTGTGGAGTGCCTGGGACCCACGACTGGGCATCCCCAGCGCACTTAGGGCGGAATATGCAAACACAACAGGTGATGGACCGAATGTGGATCAATGTCACACACTCATCCCAGTCCAAAGATCAGGGCCCAAATCCATCGTTTCTTTGCACTCCACACCACCCTGGGTTAGACAATGGCGATATGCAAATCAGCTCTGACCCTGTGCCCCATGGGAACAGTCCAGTCCGAACTACAAAAGCCATGTCCTTCCCAGAACGGAATCAAGCATCCGAGGACCGGACCGGTTTCGAGGTAACACCTCTCATCAGCCCGGCTAGCTTGACTCCAGTGGTGTGGAGTGCCTGGGACCCACGTCTGGGCATCCCCAGCGCACTTAGGGCGGAATATGCAAACACAACAGGTGATTGACCGAATGTGGATCAATGTCACACACTCACCCCAGTCCAAAGATCTGGGCCCAAATCCATCGTTTTTTTGCACTCCACACCACCCTGGGTTAGACAATGGCGATATGCAAATCAGCTCTGACCCTGTGCCCCATGGGAACAGTCCAGTCCGAACTACAAAAGCCATGTCCTTCCCAGAACGGAATCAAGCATCCGAGGACCGGACCGGTTTCGAGGTAACACCTCTCATCAGCCCGGCTAGCTTGACTCCAGTGGTGTGGAGTGCCTGGGACCCACGTCTGGGCATCCCCAGCGCACTTAGGGCGGAATATGCAAACACAACAGGTGATGGACCGAATGTGGATCAATGTCAATGTTTTTTTTTTTTTTTCTTCCCCTGCGCAGCAACATATATTGCTACTTTTTTAGTAGTTTATGATCTCTTTGTGCTAGAAACATTTTTTGTGTTAAAATCTGCAGAGTATGCAGCAGATAGTGGATTATGCAGTAAATGCACAATTATGCGGAATGTGCAGAGGCCGTAAAATAGCATAATTCCAGTGACTCTGTCTATATCATTACTGATGAACTCGGAGGGGACAAAAATGCAAACATTTTATTAGCCAGATGTGCATAGGTGATTACCTGCATTTTTATGTGAAATTATGAACAATATTATCGCATTTAACTATAAGATGCTGCCTGAGTCAGAGTTTTAACCGCGTGTTCCCCTTATCGGGCAACGCTTCTTTTTAGCTGCCTTTTTGAATCCCAGAGGTGCAGGAGAGCCGAATTGCAACTCGACATATGGCGCCATACCTCAACAGTGCCAAAAAAAGCAAAACGAAAGGAACATCGCATTTCTCCGTGTTCTTCTGTTTTCACAAGCGTGAAAACCTCCCCCAAATCACTCATCCTAGTTTGCTGTCGGTTACAAGCGATACATATTCTATTAAGTTATTTTACTTATGTACAACAGAATGTGCTTGTTGCTGGGGGGCACAGCAAAAATACCCCACGACAGCAGCTCCTGGCATTCTCAACAGTGCCAACTGCCTTTATCCCAGGAACCCTTTCCCCGTTCTTGATCTGAATGTAGCAAAAAAACGTAGCATCATTTCAAACAAGGCACGAAGGGAGACCTGCAACCACCTGGAAGTAAAATCCCCCTCCTGCTGCTCCTAATACGCTGATTGCATCCAGCAAGCAGTGTTTCTTTTTCAAATTCTAATTCCAAAGTAGGGAGGTTTCCAGCGCAGTTAGGGGAATACTGTATAGCGCGCCAATCATAGAAAACAAAAAATATTTTCTTTACAAAGTGACTTAATTGTCACAATGCACAGCTGGCATCACCATATTACTCGCAACCTTTCAAGAAAATAGAAAAATGCTAATATTTTGAAGAGGAGAAAGGTACGATCAGACTGTAAGAAGCCCATTTCTTATCAGTAATATCTATTCCCTTCTTACTGAGCGTACATTTATCTGACAATGAGCTCAGATGCCCTATGCTAAAATGATATATACTCCGACAGCACAGCCATTTTGGAAATACCAGTTTACCAGTTGTAAATGTATTTCCGTTGGACTGTATTTGCACACATGGAATATATATATTTTGTAATTAAATGTTCAGTGTCGGCTCCTCCACTAAGGCGGAGGAGCATCGCCCCACTGCTGCAAAGCAGTGAAAGAAAGAACAAATACAAAGCTGCCCAGCTTTGTGGGTGGGCGTGGCTGCTCTGCTCATAGAGCAGGGGAGGAGTGGTTTACTGACTCCAAGTAGGCAATGTCTCTTTGGCTGACCCTCTTGGGCCGTCCAGAACAGTCATGCTCACTTTGCATGTTCTCTGTGCAGGCTGCATTATATACTGTGTGGAGAACATGCCCAGGTCCCCATTACCTGGCTGAGCGCCGATCCACTGTGCTCAGACCAATCACAACGCTGCATTGCCATTGTGGTTGGCTTAGGGAAGGAAGGCTAGCTGCTTCCTGTTCCGGCCCTGGAGAGGAGAGACTGAGACGACATGCAGGAGAGCGGCGAGAAGGTAGTTTTTTTTGCTTTTTTTTTACATCACCACATCCGCCCGGCTCACCAGTCCCAATCCATGCCGGCCGCTACTATAAATGTTATTATGGAAAAAAGGTTAATACAACAATGCAATGACAGAACAACTACACTGCATCTTCCTGAGTATGACAGAGTTCCCTCCTTCCTCGCCCCAAAAACCGCTGCAACGTAATCATGCTTATTCCAATGCATAAATCACCTGTAGCAGTGTTGATAATCCCTTACCTCTCCTCCCCGCTATTGTGGACATGCACATTCTCACCTCCTACAGCCCCGCCATCCTCATCTTGTCTCATGCGTCACACATTCAGGTGCAGCTCCTCTCCAGTCTCCACACATCCTAGTCACACATGGAATATTTGAACATTATTTTACTATACATGTCCAGAAGGAAAAAACAAAACCCACGGCATAAAAAGAAATTATAATTAAGATAAATAGACACTATTAACCAACAATGACCAGTCCCAAGACTCAACCAGAATCAACTGGAAGTTTCTCTGTAACAGATCAGCAGATATGCGAATTGAAAGATTTCAGGAAAGAACATTTGTAAATGGTCAAATGGAGTTTCTACCATGACCGTACATATACTTACCTCCAGTAGCGGCCACAAGCAGGGGAAAATGGTGAGGCAGAGTGGAGGAAAAAAATAAAAACAAACTAAAACTTACCTGCAGTCTCACGCCTCTACAGCTCCGATGCTCACACAGGCTCCAATCCAGATGCTACTCTCATGATGGTGTTAACCAGCATGAGAGAAGCGCATGGATTCGGTGGAGATGGCGGTTTCCACGCTTCAGCAGGGACTGGGAGCCTGTGCTCCTGAGCCTGCCAATATCTCCAAGCATTACCCTGTGCACATGTCGGCTTGGCCGGCTGTGGATGGTCGGCCAAACATGCATGCCCGCTGGCAGTGCCCTGATCTCACCATTCCTCCTGCTGCTTATGGCCCCGTCCTCAAGACTCGGCTGAGGGAGTAAACTAAAATAGTAAAAAAGCAGTTTTATAACTGCTTTATTATAGTTTTATTTTACATACGTCTGCTGGTTCCAGCAGTGGGGCGATACTCCGCTGCCATAATGGAGGAGCCGCCCAAGCTTACCTCATCTTTCCTTTCCTTATTGTCAAAAAAGGATCATGAGACAGAAAGATTAGATTGATGAAGAGAAGGACCGTGAGTCATGTGATTGTTGACTGTTGACAAGTTATCAGATGGTTACCCACTTGTTAATTTTTTGCTTCCATATACTTATTTACTGAGTGTATACCGAGCGCCACCAATTTTGACCATGAGTAAAGAAACAGATACAATCAAGACCTGAATGTCCTGCCTTCGCTTTATTCAGGCATATGCTGGGACATATTACTGCTTCAAAGAAGACTAAAGAACCACAGACCCAGTTCAGGATCATCATCCCTCCAGATGAACCCAATGATTCAGCACAAAAGTGTCTGGAAACCCCAAGTTGGTGCTTGCGAAAGGACCATTGAGAGAGTATCCTCAAACTCTGGCAGGATGGTGCCACCTCTGGGAAAATTCCAGCTCTACTAAAGAATAAAGAACCCTCGCCTTGGTTGCTGATGGTAATAAAATAGCATTTTTGATCCATTACCTGAGGATTGCTGAGGAATGTTTAAGTCCCTTTTGGACCAGTTCCTTAAGACACAAATATTTGACCTACAACACTCTGCAGTTCTGGATAAATGGGAACATCTATGGGAATGTTGTCGCTATCACTCAGAAAAGGGGATTTATGCACATATGAAACAGACAAGATTCGAGGAATAAAATCTAGACCTTGGCTCATCAGCAATCTAGTTGCGGAAAAACCAGCTAAGGTGCTATACACATTAAAGCCGCCACCACCAAGGGACTAGCCTATTTTTATAGCCTTTAAAAACTATGTTTGCATACAAAAGACTCAAAACATAAACATGTAGATGCTCCAAGGGGAAATCTTGCAAAACAACCACAGCCAGAGAAAATTACTAGGATGGAAATAATGGGCCCCTGGTACTATGGATGAATTAAAAACTAACCGAAAGGTTCCCCGTTCGCAGAGGTGTAAGACAGGGTTGTGTGCTCGCACCCACCCTGTTTTGTATCTTTGTGAACGGGGTTGTTGCCCACCTAAACAGGATCGCCAATTCTGACGCCCCAAAGTTGACTGGCAACAGGGTGCCTGCAATTATGTTTGCAGACGACACCCTGTTGCTGTCTAAATCCCCGATGGGGATCCAACGCATCTTGGATGGCTTCCTAGGCTTCTGCTCTGACCGGGGACTGGAGGTTAATCCCCAAAAAACAAAATTCATGATTTTAAATCCCAACTCCCGAAATAGAGCCCCCCCTAAGCTTGGCACGGTTCAATTAGAACGAGTGCATAATATTGAATACCTGGGGATTACTATAAACGAACACTTAACTTGGACGTCGCACCAGGCCAAAGTGACCATCAAACTGGCACAGTTGGCGGGTGGCACTTTGCGCCTGGCAAATAAATCAAGTTATCGACCACTTACCCCAATTATTCACATATACAAAACACAAGCCAGGGCAGGGGTTACATATGGGGGTGAGTTGTGGGGTTACACTCCGCATTCTAAGCTACAGTCCACTGAGAATAAATTTTTGAGACAGGTAGCTGCCCTCCCCCAGAGTACCCCATTATTACCACTCAGATTAGACCTAGGAATCAAACCCATTTCAGAAGAGTTGGGACTAAAACCCCTGAAATTTTGGAGGCGTTTGTGGTGCAGCCCAGACCTGGTTACTTATAGAGAGGAACTACAGGAATTTCTGGAACTGCGGAACATAAAGAGGATTCCTTGGCTGACTTATGTCAAGGGAAATCTCGAGGAAATGGGTTTCCAGGAACTATGGACCGATCCTTCTAACACATGTACCAAGATTCCAAAAAAGGTACTCGCGAGTGCCTACTATGCCATGATGCTCACTAGAGCCTCTAATGACACTCGAGAGGGGTCCCTGACAAGCTTATTCCTGAAAATGAAAGACACCTATTCCTTCGAAAAAACATTGGATGAGATTGCCCCTGCACTAACAAGGAAACTGTTTTTACAATGGCGCTATGGATGCCTTCCTCTAGCTTCGTTCACAGCGTCCTGGATATCATGCTCCACTGTACCATCTTGCCCAATGTGTGCACACCCGAAGGAGGATGACATGCATGCGGTCTTCTTCTGCAAGGGTTACGAGCGGAGCAGGAAATATTGGTTAGTTCCGATGCTCAGGAACTTGGGATTTAGATCTTACCAAACCGCTTATAGAGTCTTAAAATCAGACCTCTCTCCTCCCGTAGTCTTTGCACTTTCAAAATTTTTAACTTCGCTGTGGTTCATCCGAAGTCGAATGATGAAAAGACTGGTATAATGGACACCATCAGCGGTTCTTTCCCCTGTTTTACTCAATATCTTAACTAATTTTCTTAAATTTGGATCACATTGTGTTTAATAACTTTTAATTGTATATATTGTTCTGTATCTTTTATGATCTGTGATCGAAATAAAGATTTTTGAAATGAAATGAAAAAAACTGATCTAGATATGTCCCTTATTCTTCACATCCTTGGTCCAAAAAAGCCTGAAAATCTGGTACATTAACCTCTAAAGTGGAAACTGCCAGATTCAAATTCAATCCAATCTAAAGAAATTGGGGGAATATATTTTAATGCACACTTCAAAGGTGAAATTCTCTTATCAATACATCACGTCTGAAAGCTTCATCAGTGTTAATATAGGAATGCAATGCCGAGGCCGTTCATGTCTAATAGAAACAGCTAAAGTTCTAGAGAAATATTTCTTCTGAAGGTCTCATTCATCTTCTAAGGAGACAGGTGCACATTTCTACTAGAGAAATCAGCAAGGGTCAGCGAGAATTATGGGAAAAGAGATTGGGGGATGATCATGGATTTCGTTCTGATACTTCTCCATCCAAAGAGTGTTGTGAGTAGCTATGGCCACCCAAAGCCCTCTCACTGACATTCACTAAAAGTCTGGAAGGAAGGTGAAAAGTATGGGATAGCAAAACTATAAGGCTCAATGCTCTGGCAGTGAATACATGAGGTAGATGATAAGCCTGACACCGCCAACACCTGGACACTGCATTTCTTTATGCCCTAACGGTCCTAGGGGACCGCAACGCTCACCACCGGATCCCTGTTGCTCCCGCTGCCTTGCCACCACCAGCGCGGGTCTAAGGACTCCAAGTCCCGGCATCCGTCCTGTGGCGCCTGTCGACCACGCCATCAGCAAGCGCCAGGAGGCGCTTGATAAGTGGAGTGGGGCTTCTGCTTCACGGACACCGCCAACGCCTGGACACTGCCATTTCTTTATGCCCTAACGGTCCTAGGGGACCGCAACGCTCACCACCGACTCCCTGTTGCTCCCGCTGCCTTGCCACCACCAGCGCGGGTCTAAGGACTTCAAGTCCTGGCATCCCTCCTTTGGAGCCTGTCAACCACGCCATCAGCAAGCGCCAGGAGGCGCTTGATAAGCAGAGTGGGGCTTCTGCTTCACGGACACTGCCAATGCCTGGACACTGCCATTTCTTTATGCCCCAATGGTCCTAGGGGACCGCAAGGCTCACCGCCGGTTCCCTGTTGCTCCTGCTGCCTTGCCACCACCAGCGCGGGTCTAAGAACTCCAAGTCCCGGCATCTCTCCTTTGGCGCCTGTCAACCCGCCATTAGCAAGCGCCAGGAGGCGCTTGATAAGTGGAGTAGGGCGCCAGCAGCACGGGACGTGCGCGGGCGCTCCTGTGCAAAGCCCGGGCCAAGGGCGGGCCCGTCTGAGCCTGTCCGAGACTGGTTGAGACTGGACTGGGCCACCCACTTGACAAGTTGTGTAAAGTGAGTCTCTATGTGAATGTTTGAGCACTGCTAAACTGCTGATGTTTATTATAGCCTGTTGAGGGGTTTAGTAAGAGTTAAGATCTTGGCCATTAGTGTTCGAAGTATTCCAGGGACCGTGTTTGTCCTATTATTCAAGATCAATTACATCCCTTGCCCTTTTACTGTTCTGAGCAATCCTAGCTTCCACACACCCTCCGCCTGCAAGACCCAATACCCGATATAAAGCTTCTGTGCGCACACGCATTTCGAAACCAATACCTATCGATAAAATGTTACGGCAGGTAATAGGGGCTGTCTCTAATGAGATAGAACGCACAGAACGCCGGCTTTCCTTGACGCCAATAATTCCATGCTCTCGTATGGTTTTGGAAACAGGAGCTTCTGACTTGTCCCAGATAGTAAATCTGTTGAATACTCCTGATCTAACGCCAGCTTTGGAAAAGGCAACTCCTGTAATTTCTCACAAATTTGATATGGGGGGACAGTTTGGAAAGGAGGTCAAAAGAAACTAAAAGCCCACAAGGGGGGGAATCAAGTGTACTCGTCCTTGAGATCAGCGCCAAAGGCTCAGACTGGTGGAAGTAGCCCACTAGCATTGTAGCCCCCGTTATGGGCCTCAAATATGGCAAGAGAATTTAAAACGCATATGGAAACCTATATCCATAGTGAGATAGAGATAGAAGCCCTTAAGAAACACATAGAGAAGCTCACATTGTTGGTTGATCTATGGGGGAGCAAAATGCACACTCTTTCTAATACTTTGGTCAATTTCAAAACTGTAGACCAAGCGCCCACCCACCACAGTAACAGAGTGACCATATCTGCCCTATTGCCCTAACGGATTCTAATGCTGTAATGGGGCCTCTCAGCCTAGCTAACCAATCTGTAGACCCGGGTGGGTTACAACCTGGGGCTCCAAAGGAGAGGGTTGATGGCCACGACCCATTGAAAATGTCAACAACCTGGGGCCCGCAAGCGGAACGTAATCTCCCTAGTATTAGTAGCGGAGATTATGGGAACAATGGTCAACCTAATTGAGTTACATTTAAACCCAATTTGCAATGTATAGATCTACCCTCGGCCTCAACCCCCTATACTTTTATCTTAACTGGAGTTCCTGAGCTGGAAACAGATAGAGGGGAGACATATCCTGAATTAAAAAAGAAAGTCATTTTTTGGTTAAACAAACATAGACCATTGCCCTCCTCAATCCAGAGCGAAATTCTCTTTACTAGGCGGGTTAGTTAGCTGGGTCAGAGGAAGAAAGATATCCGGGGGGACTGTGTTTTGATCAATTTCAGGGACATCAGGGCGGTCCAATATATCCTAAACTGGGACCAAGTAAGAGAGACCAGCGGCATACGGACGCTTCCTATCGGTTATTTCTATCCTTCTACTCCCCTGATTGAAAGAATGGGAGGAGTATATAATTTTTTTTAAAAGAGAGCCCAGATTGGCCACTTGCCAAACATGGGCCGGGGTCCTGAAATAATCCTGCCCTTTAATATTCCAGTTAGCAATAGATTTAGCAGCTTAGACCTAGTCGATTGAATGGATCCCTCAGTAGAGCCTGCCGAAGGTATAGCCATTCAGCCACCAGTGCTACCAAATTGTGATAGATTTGAGTCTGGGTTCGCCCTATCAGAGAAATACTTGAGGCTATAGTAGCCCCGGGTGGACTGGGAGCCCCACTGCAAACATTAGGGGACCCTTCGGGAAACACACAAGATCGGGAGTGGATACTTTGCCGAACACTTCATCAGGAGGTGGAAACCCTCAATCATCTGACTGAAAAAACAAAAGACTTACACAACACAAAGGTTCTATCATGGAACATAGAAGGTCTTTCTTCCAAGCTGGACTATCCCGACTGGGGAACCTATATTGATATGCATGAGCTATGTCTCTTCCAAGAGACGTGGGGCATATTACCAAGCAATAGCGATAATTATCACTATTGCTTGGTTAGCGATAAAAATTTATCGCCGAGCTTCGACGATTTTTATCGCAGATAAACCTTGCTATTAGCAAAGTTTATCTCTGAAATGATAAAAATCGGCCGAAATGCATGAATATCGCTGTAAAGTCAGCGATATTCATGCATTACCGAGCGAATGCTCTTAGCCATGTTATCCACCTTCCATTGGATAACATGGCTTAGAACTGCTCAGGGCAGGTGTTAGCTTTTGGAGATATTCATGCTTAGCGCGAATATCTCAAAAAGTTGGTAATAGGAGATAGCGATGTTTGCGACTGTTTCTAGTCGCTAACATCTTGGCACGCCCACTTTGCATGTCATTAGTGATACATTTCTCTGACATGCAAAGCGGGCCCCAAGATGCTCGCTATCTCCTACTAGCTGTCGCTAACTGGTGTTAGCGACAGCTAGGTAATAAGGAGATAATTTTATCTCCGCTTACTTGGCTTTTAAAGCCAAAAAAGCGGAGATAAATCCCATGATAATATGCCCCATGGTCTGCTGTTCCACTATATAGGCTAGGATATGTAGCTTACTCAACCCCAGCCCTGCAAGTTCTTAGGGGGAGACCCTCAGGGGGCCTATGTATTTGGGTTGATACCCATCTGGGGTGCACAATTAAAGTCCTTAATACTGGATCCTTGGATATATTGTGTATTCTCCTCTCATTTGACGACCAATTTAAAATGGCTGTCATAAATGTATACTCCCGTCCAGTGAAGTTGGGGCAAACCTTACAGACCCTAGACTCTCTGGCCGCTTTTCTACTTACTCTATCTGAGTCTGTTCACCTATTTGTAGGGGGGGACTTTAATTGTCACTTCAAACCTCTCAATGGTATAAATTCCAACATTACAAGCAACGAGGACTCTGTCTGGTCAATACCTGATTGTAATATCTATCCAACAAGGGGGTGGTCCCCCCTTGTTCTTCAGATGACCTCACTTACTCTTACTTCTTTGCTTAGGGCCTGTAATGGTCGATTCCCTTCAGATAGCCCGGTAAACCCAGCTTTTAATAAAATAGGACAGGCCTCCAAAATTGATACCATTTTGGTTGATGTTGAGACTTGGTCCAAAAAAGGATTTCACTGTCCACCCACAATGCGAAAGTGACCATAATCCATTAATACTTGAGATGTCTGATCCCCAATTCATGAATGACCAGGGTCTGCTAATATAACCCCGCCCCCAAATGTATTTGTAACTGAAGGTGGCAGAAGAGTTCGCTGGGGTACATTAGCTGAATCAGATGAAAAAATGGCCTCTTTGTACACAGAGATTATCCCTTTTTAGAGTTTGCCTTCTGGGCGATTGAAAATTACCAAGGCCATAAATCTATGCTGTGGATAAATAATAACCACCGGGATATGTTCTTAAAGCTGGCAGACTTTTTTATAAACATGAAAATAACAACAAGCCCGACCCCAAACATCCATGGTTCAACAAGTCTTGCAGGGAAGCTAAAAGCGCACTGGTACATGGAGTTAAGAATAATGATGTCCTAGGTACCAGAACAGCCAGGTCTCACTATAAATATATCATGACTGAAGCCAAAGCAGCCTGGAAGAATGAAAAATGGGAAGCGATCAAGAAAGCTTTGGACACTAGAGATATGAGAGGCTTTTGGAACCTAGTGAAGACCGGCCACTCCGAAAGCAACTCGGCTATTATTCCAAATCTAGTGGAAGAAACTTGGAGATCGCATTTTAAAATCTTATATATTATGTCCCTAGTTGATACTGTAGCACATGGGATAGTAGATGTTTTTCAAATCCCCTTAAATATGGATCCACCACTCTGTACACTGCCAATAGTCACTCTGGCACTAGGCAAGTTACTTCCTAATAAGGCACCGGGTCTGGACAGAATTTCTGGTGACCTGTTCAGAACTGAACAGGCTGTCTGGGCACCGTATCTGCAGACCTTATTCAATGCTAATATCCAAGGTATGGAGCTCCCCTGACTTGGGCTGGTGCGGAAATTATTCACATTTTTAAAAAAGGCTCCCCATTAGATCCGGTAAATTATCGGCCTATTAGTCTCACTGATGTCACCCAAAAGATATTTGCTTGTGTTCTTCTGGGGCGATTGCAATCATGGATGGACGAGTCGAATGTCCTAACCCCTCTACAAGCAGGATTTAGGTCTAAAATCTCGACCATAGACCAAATCTTTAGATTGCAATTCATTTACTGGAAAACAGTAACCTTGGAAGGGGGTAGACTTTATCTGACTTTTGTGGACTGTAAGTCCGCTTTTAACATGGTCCATTGCGAGCATTTATTGGGACTCCTCCACGACCTGGGTGTGCCGGTTTACCTCTGCCAGCTCTTAAAGCGTTTACATGAAGGCACTTATGCAAGGGTAAGATTTGGCAAGAAAGGATAACTGACTGCTCCCTTTCCTGTTGAGAAAGGGGTGAGGCAGGGATGCGTGTTAGCTCCAACCTTTTTTTCCCTCTTCCTGAACGGTTTATTGATACTCTTTTAGCTGTGAATGACATAGACTCACCAAGGTTAGCAAATAGGAAAATACCAGCTTTAATGTTTGCTGATGACACACTACTTACTTCTAAATCAGCTATGGGCATGCAGCGTGTTTTGGATGAGTTTAGTGGATTCTGAAGGAAAAGGAATCTGGTAATAAATGTTTGAAAAAAACAAATATATGGTCTTCCACGCCAAAACTACTAATTGCCCACATCCTCAAATGGATGGTAGGCCCCTAGAGCCTACCATCCATTTACATTTACATTTACATTTACATTTACATTTACATTTACATTTACATGGTAGGCCCCTAGAGAGAGTGCCCATCTTCGATTAATTGGGCATTACATTGAATGACAAAATGGACTGGGGGAAACAAATAATGAAGGCCAATTTGAAATTAACGCAGTCAATGGGAGGCATTCTGAAAGTTCACAAAAATTGTTCCCAAAAAGTGATTGGTCCCCCGGCTGAAATTTACAAAATCCAAGCAAGGGAAGCATCCCTATACGGAGCCGAACTCTGGGGTTACTGCCCATCTCATACCTTAATGGTGACTGAGAACACATTCATTAGGCAGTTGTAAAAAAAGTATGCCCTTAACTCCACTTAGGATGGATTTGGGTATTGGCCCCATCTCAGATCTAATTGCCTCTCGTCCTCTCCTTTTCTGGCGCCGTATTTGGAGCACGCCAGAGTCAATCAATTATAGGGAGGAATTGAGGGATGTTATGTGCAAACTGGGGGCTACTAACCCACCATGGCTGTCCTATGTTAGTAGTGTCTGCTTTTCATTGGGGTGTGCTAACTTCTTGTGGTTACATCCGGAGGAGACCTGTTCCAGTACTTCTAAAAATACCCTAGTTCTAGCTTTTAAGGAATTTAAACTTGCCCAATTGATTCGAAGCACAATCTCATGCTCCTTGACATCAAGGTTTCTGGATGCCAAGCAGCAGTATAAACTAGAATTGACCTTGGACAGTATCCAACCATTCATGGCAAAAAAATTGTTTCTACAATTTAGACATGGTACACTTCTGTTAAGTGCATTTACGAAGAAATGGAAGGGCGCAGCCAAATTAGATTGTCCTGGTTCCTCCGCTTCGGAGGAAACAGAACTCCATGTAATGCTTTTTTGTCCTGCTTACCACAGGTCTAGATCGAAGTGGGTTCTCCAATTATGCAGAAATTTGGGGCTCAGAAATTATATTGAGGTCTTCAGGCTACCTAAATATGAAACACTCCCACTATTTGTAGTCGCTACCTCGAAATTCCTCTTTGCAATGTGGTGCACATGTAGAGAAATCCTAAAGGGGAATGAGATGGGCAACAGTTTGATGCTGACCTCTAAATGATATCTCTACTACCCTTGGCTGCTATATAGTTTCATTCAGAGAATTGTGATGACAATAATTGTTATTTATTTTTCTTGTGTAGGTAATGTAATTTTTAATGTTTTTCTTTTTAATTTATTTTTTTAACAAGTAGTGCAATAAAATCTGAAAATGCATTGATACTGGTTTTAATACTCCTATAATCCCTAAGTAAGAGACCTTGGTTTTACTGACAATTTGCACGCCATTATCTTTGGGGACGGGTACATATTTAATGACCGCTAAAGCTGTGGTAAAGATGTAATTTATCTTTGTTTATTAAGGAATGGCTGTTTTGAATATTTACTCCCAAATCGCCCTTTCTGTGTAATATCCTTTCCTATTTTATCGATTGTAAGATGTAGTGTGCTTTTATGGCTGCATAGCCGAAATAAAGTATTTTATGACTGACTGACTGATAAGCCTGAGTGAGGTTGATGGATACAGCAGCCAGAGCTTCAACACCAAACAAGCTGTTTGCCAAGAGGGCATGGGGAAAAGGGTGGAACGGCCAGACTGACAACCTGGCCTCAAAGGCGGGGGCAGCAATTGTCATCAGTGGGCACTGCAGCCAAAAAAAAAGACAATAAGAAGCAACACCTCAACAAAACCACTCTGTGTTCTCCTTGGGAAGGGGCAGATTGCCTTTCTGCCCAAAGGCTAGGGGACTGGATTCCCATATGAGCCTCTCTGGCAAAGGGGAAGGACAGGATCTTTTTTCCCGTGTCTTTGAACATCTGCTGCCAGATGTAAACTGGATGTGCAGTGCGGAATGCTTGGATAACATGGCCTGGATATGGAAGCAGGTGAGCCCCTGACTTCCAGGACTGAATTATCACAATGACTGATATCCGTCTGCAATTCCGAGAAGGGCTTGTACTCCCCAGGCACCCTTCAGTCATCCTTGCAACAGGAAGAAGTAGGATTATGGGCCTAGAAAAGGTCCAGACAGCAGAATAACCTATTTCACTCTCTATCTATCTGGGAAAAATCCTTGGAGTGTGTTCTTAGATACCAGTCTTGAGTTGTATATCCATCCATCCTTGGGGTGGCTTTCAGTGTACTCACCCAGGATCTAAAGAAGGCGGGCCGATAGAACCAACGAGCTCTAAACTCAATAAAGGACACCTTGTCCGCAGGTGGTATATTCTTTAAGATGCCAAGTGATGCCTGGAACGAATACGTGCTTTGCTGCCTGAACAATATTGAAATCTATTGTTTGTTGCAGTGTGGCCTAGCAAACTCTGGCTTTATTCAAATAGAAGGTCTCAATTAGAAGAGATAACTGCCAAGGGTCCTACCCCAGGGAGAAACTGTATCCGATCCTCTGTGTAAGGCAAATGTGATAGACCCAATGCATAGTTGGGTTATGTTCTATGTGACCTGACTTGAAGGAACTCCTTCTATAGTATCTATCATTACCACAGAGCAAATAAAGTGGGCACTATAGGGTACTAAGCTGGGCTCCCCCTTTCAGCGTAAGACTCCTCAATTTTAGGGTTCTCCAAAGTCGGTCCTGGAGGGCCGTATCTATGTCAGATTTTTAAGATAACTACCTTCATGTAAATAGGGATATGCTAAAAATCTGACATGGATCCGGCCCTTCAGGACCTACTTTTGAGACCCCTGCTCAATACTGTTCTCAGAATATCATAAAGGGTATACTACTAAAGATTGTGGCTCATTAAAGTTAAAGGTTGTTTAACCTCAATTTCAGTGATGTTTTTAGGGCTTCAAATGATGTTAAATGACACTACCAGTGCCCTCATGATCTTGGTGAAATTATGCTAATCCAATGCACATCATTAAATGAACCAAATCACGTGAGGCGTACTCTGTTTAGATATGAATTCTGGATGATACTATCTAATAATCATTGGCAGGGCCAGTAGATCTTGGCAGTGACACTCTTGCCTTTGCTAATTCTTTTTGTGTAGGATAGCCACCGTGGATGCACACACATTTGTGCCAGTCATCTTTGAATTGGTTTATAAAAACTGTATGCCCATCCAGTGTGGCCATCTTCGTATGGATGTCTAATATTTGAACAAACCCATTCAAAGATAATCACAATATATGAAAGTGCATCCCTTGTGCCACCTTTGAGTACATTTGTAATATTTGAACAAACCTATTAAAGATGGCCTTGGGGAGGAGTAGGGGTAATAACGAGGGGGGGGATATATATTTTTTTAATGAGCCGGTTGGGGAGGGCAAGGAACGAGCTAGATAAGTGTGAGATGAAGGAAAGCAACAAGGAGGGCAAATGGGGGGCAGGAGAAAAGTGAAGTGTGAAGCAGCAGATGGGGAGAGAGCAAGACACAGGTCCCCAATAGGTTGCTGAAAGTCTATAGAAAAAAAAGTTTCCTGAATTAAGTCAGGCCAACAGCAGCTAAAGCAGTCTGAAGCCGACGTCTAAAATGACTAAAGTAGTCACAGTTACTTTTCCGCTCTGTGTTTATGCTTGCTTTTAAATAACTAATGCCTAACGGTTGCTACTGTTGAGAGCAGGTTTGTCACTGGGAAAAGCCTTACCTAGAAGATTAATTAAGGATTATATACACTCGCTTAATTCATTATTCTAAATAAAGCAATGGGCTTTGAAAATTGAGGAGATATGTCAAAACACACATAAACAATGGCATTGATGGTGGAGGTGTTTCAGAATAGCACCATGTCTCCGGGATAGCTGCAAAGAATAACAATACCAAGGTGTCATCTAGTCTTTGTCCTCATAAAGAGTACAGAAATTGCGGAACACGCTTCCAGCCAACCTTAAAGCCCAGCCGTCTCTTGCTCTCTTTCGAAAAAATCTAAAAACATGGGCCCTTATTTATGAAGGCCTTGCGCCGCCGGTGCGTCACTTTTAACATGGGAAAAAGTGACTCACCGGTGGCGCAAGGCCTTCATAAATAAGGCCCATGGCTTTTCTCAGAGTCCTACCTGTAAGCTGTCTCTCTTGGGATCCCCCGACCATTCAGCTGTTTCCGTCATCTGCGTCTTGATGCCTCCGGGTTAAGTAGCGCCTTACAAATTCACATTCATTCAGAAAATCAACATGTAGAAATGCATTTTTATATTACATTTCAATTAATAGAACATTGCTGTTTTCCACGGCTGTCAGTGTCGCACCGTGATTTCTTCGCCTTCAGGCATAAACGAATACCAGGTTTAATTTATCAAAATGAGTTCACACAGCTATTGGGCACGGGCGACAGACGCCGGAAGTGGCACTGCCTTCAATTAAACACTGCCAGAAAACGCGGCGAATTATGTTGCCAATTTTCCAAAAATCCCACCACGATAAAAAGAAAAAAAAATACTGTTAACTGTGAGGACACATGCGAGGCTTTCTAATTCGTTCTGGCACAAACACTGAATGAACAGCTTATTTGTAAAACAATTAACTGTTATAGAGGGACTGACACTTTGCCATTTATTTTCACTATTTCATGCCTTCCTGGTGGCATTCGGGCTCTCCCAGGGACGCTGTATTTTGCTGCCAAGTCATCTTAGCAACTGGCTGCTAGTGCAGACTTTGGATCATTTTGTTGAAAATGGGATATTAATGTGCCTCTTTTGTTTCAATTCTAAATTCAATTTGAGTGTTAAGCCATAAGAAGTACTCTACCAAAATACAACTTGAATCTTTGAATTTTGTGTAACTCAGGGCACAGTGTAAAAGCAAAGAGGGAAAATTGAGTTGGACAACAAATCTGTACTGAGTAAAAGCACCATCATATAACTTCACACATACATATGCACGAGACAACATCATAATTCCAGGAACGACTCAGGTGCACACTTCTGAACAGATGTAACATCCGAGAGAAAGTGTTGGGAACAAAGGTAGAAGAATGCTCAGGGAGAAGAACCTGGAGAAACTGACAAAGGCAATAGAAACCTTGGACAGAGTCAGCACAGAAAAAGTACCTCAGAGAGAGTGAGTACCGAAAGAAAGACTTCAGAGGGATTTATTATAGATAGAAAGGCCCCCGAAGGAGTCACCACAGAAAGAGAGACCTCATAGTGAAGTGGTCTCTACAGCAAGAAAGTCCTCCAAGTGAGTCCCAAACAGAAAGAGAGACCTTTGGGGAATACATCACAGAAGGTGAGTTCTCCAATGAAGTCCCTCCAGAAAGAGAGAGCCCTAAAAGGGGTCAGGAAAAAAACCGAGACCTCAGAGGTAGTTACTACAGCAAGACAGATCCTCATCGGAGTCACAACATCAAGAGAGTCCTTGGAAGGAATCCCCTCAGAAAGAGACCTTGGAAGGAGTAACACAGAAAGAGACCTCTGAATGAAACACCGCAGCAAGAGAGACCTCAGGAAGGAAGAGGCCTCTAAAGTAAGAGGGCCATCCAAGTGAGTCTTCCACAAAAAAAGACCTCAATTGGAAGGAGTCCCAGTACAAAAAGAGACTTCACAGGGAGTCACCACAGAAAAAGAGACCTTGCAGTGAGTCACCACAGCAAGAGAGACATGATTTATTGGGAAAGGTCTCTCGTGTAAGTACAACAGCCAACAAGCATTTACAATGCAATGGTTTCGCCTTTGGAAAAGTTAGAGTTATTGGCATTGCTCATGACATTTCTTTTTTTTTTTAACTTATAAATAAATGGCATTGTTATTTACATTGCCAACAGCTCTCTCAGCCCACACAGCTCTCAGCCCACACAGCCCACACAGCTCTCTCAGCCCACACAGCCCACACAGCTCTCACAGCCCACACAGCTCTCACAGCCCACACAGCTCTCACAGCCCACACAGCTCTCACAGCCCGCACAGGCCACACAGCCCACACAGCCCACACAGCTCTCACAGCCCTCACAGGCCACACAGGCCTCACAGTCCACACAGCTCTCACAGCCCACACAGCTCTCACAGCCCTCACAGCCCACACAGCTCTCACAGCCCTCACAGCTCTCACAGCCCTCACAGCCCACACAGCTCTCACAGCCCACACAGCTCTCACAGCCCACACAGCTCTCACAGCCATCCGCCCACACAGCTGTCACAGCACAGCAGTTGCTCTCAGTGCAAGTGTGCACTGAAGCAGGTACTGTAGTAGAATTGGCCTATACCATGTACTGCACTGTGACATTTACACAGCACTTCATCCCCGGGCTGTGGAGCGCTCTGGTTTGCACGGAGACCCTAGGTGCAAAGGTTTAAGATGGCGTGGGTTCGAGCGTGACCAGTGCCTGTGATGCTGGGTGACGCGTGTGAGGTCTGGAGATGAGGACTCTGCGCAAGCGCAGATCGCCCCTCTTACGTGGCTGGTTATAATATACTATTTTGCACAAGCGCAGACATGCCCTGCCTCTTACATGGCTGCGCAGCCAAGTTTTAATGTGCTCCAGTTTTTTTTGCTGTTTGCAAAGTCCTCTTATTCCTGCTGGCACGGAGTGGCGCATCTTTGGCGTTTCACCCTGTGCGAGATTTGTTGAAGGAAGGAACAGATAGGAGAGGGGCTGCTCCATGACACTGTGGTTGCCTTGACAGTGGTTGCTCACTTTTTTTTGCTGGGGGAACGAACAGTGAGGCTGACATTGCAGCACGCATACAGAAAGATGGACCGTAGACACTGCAGGCACACAGACAGACAGAGACTGCAGGCACACAGATAGACGGACACTGCACGCACACAGACAGACAGACACTGCAGGCACACACACAGACAGACGGACCACGGACACTGCAGGCAGGCAGACAGCCGATCACCGCAGGCACACAGATAGACGGACATTGCAATCGGACAGATGGACACTGCAGGCGCACAGACAGCGGGACACTACAGGCACACAGACAGACGGACACTACAGGCACACAGACAGACGGACACTACAGGCACACAGACAGACGGACACTACAGGCACACAGACAGATGGACACTACAGGCACACAGACAGGCACCGTATCCTGGCCGGTTGACATTGTAAACCTAGACACAAGGGTTGTTTCTTATTCCTGCTGGCACGGAGTGGCGCATCTTCGGCGTTTCACCCTGTGCGAGATTTGTTGAAGGAAGGAACAGATGGGAGAGGGGCTGCTCCATGACACTGTGGTTGCCTTGACAGTGGTTGCTCACTTTTTTTTGCTGGGGGAACGAACAGACAGGCTGACATTGCAGCACGCACACAGAAAGACGGACCTTAGACACTGCAGGCACACAGATAGACAGAGACTGCAGGCACACAGATAGACGGACACTGGAGGCACACAGACAGACGGACCTCTGACACTGCAGACAGACAGACAGGCTGACACTGCACGCACACAGACAGACGGACACTGCAGGCACACACACAGACAGACAGACGGACCACGGACACTGCAGGCAGGCAGACAGCCGAAAAAATAAAAGTTGCATTACATAACTTCCTTGATTAACTATTTCCGAAAACAACGAGCCTACTATTTTGCAAAATATCTCAACTGATACAGTGAGTGAATGAGTTGATAAAGAACGGACCGAAGACGAAAAGGTGCAAAGTGAGAGGGTCAAAACTAAAAGTGTTGAAAGCGAAAGCTTTCAATTGTTTTTTTTTTTTAAGTGGGTCATTTATTGAAGGAGAAAAAAAAACGAAATACGTGCAATGAACTGTGAAGGGGAAACTTTCCAGAAAATTGTGCAGGGAGTAAAACTAACAATTCAAAATTTGCAAACATTTGTGACAAGAATTTTCAATTCTATTAAGGACTAGGAGGCGAGGATTATGCTTTCTCATTTCTTTAATGAAATGCTCAGCAGCCAATAAAAACAAAAACTACAAATCCCATGAACACTCGGGAATGACCATAGAGGTTACACTATATAAGGTCCAAACACTAGTCCTTCTTCCTCTTTCTTTGGGGAAACAGTTCAACATCGAAAAACAATCCCAGGTAAAGCAACAACAAAAGTTCCAAGCACGCTGCCGAAATCCAAAGGATCCTGTAGCAGAGGATGGAGGAATCCTGGGCCCGGGAACAAGGAGACAGAGGAGATTCTCGAGGAAGATCAACCACATCATTTCTGGTCTGAACCTGCAAAAGATACAGAGCCGTAATATCCAAATAATGGAGAAAAATCAAAGCAAGTCAGGGGGGGAAAAGAACAAGGAAAGATAGATCTGCAACAATATGCAAATATTATACAGTACATGACAATGCATCATAGTCATAATAAGGGTGGGATAATCCTCGCCTCCTAGTCCTTAATAGATTTGAAAATTCTTTTCACGAATGTTTGCAAATTTTGAATTCTATTTCAGGACAGGAGGCTCCGATTATGCTTGTTCAAAGCTCGTCCACCACAACAGAAGCAACACTAACAATTGGTTTATAATAAAACTGTTTGAAAACAGAGTCTGAAGACCAGTCTGCAGCTTTCATAATGTCAAATAGAGTAACACCCATGGAATAAGCTTTTGAGGCCATTGCCCCTCTAGCAGAATGTGCCCCAAACACAGAAACATCAATGCCCGCCTCAGACATGAGCCAGCGCACCCAGCGAGCCAGAGTAGCCGGTGCAACAGGACGGAAAGGCTTCTGCAAGGCGATCAACAACTGTCCTTGCATGTCCGAACGCAAAGAAGCGGTACTCACCTCATAATCCTTCAAACACTGGACAACACAAAGATTGGGATGATCAGGAAAAGAAGGATATGTTATGGAGGAAGTGTTGGATTTAGTCCTCCTAGAAAGAGTGAAAGTAACACCCTCAGGGGTGAAACTGCGACCCGCAAGGTCTAAAGCGCGAATATCCGAAACACGCTTGCAAGAAACCAGACACAGTAACATGGTCAGTTTTGCAGACAACTGTTTACGGGACAACAAAAGATTAGAAGGCCAAGCCTCCAAAAACCTCAGAACAACCGAAACATCCCACAAAGACACATATTTTGGTGTGGGGGGTTTCGCAAGACGAATCCCTTTAAGCAGTTTGGAAAGCAAATGATGTTCACCAACAGGTTTACCATCAATGTGGACATGGCCCGCAGAAATAGCAGAACGAAAACTATTAACGGTCCGATAAGCCAGACCGGAAGTGGCCAAGGAAGTCAAAAAATTAATGATTAGACTGACATCCGCTGAAACGGGATCAACTTCCCGTTGAACACACCAATCACACCAGCGTTTCCAAGCTCCTCGATACCGCTTGTGGGTATTGGGAGACCAGGCGTTACTAATGAATTCGGCAGCGTCGCTAGAAATGCCTGGGATCGACCAACGATCCCCGAGATTCGCCATGCCAGCAACTGGAGAGTGCCGGAAAGAATGAGGGGATGCGGATCTCCGAGAGGATTTTGCAACAGATTCCACGTCAGGGGAAGAAGGAGGGGAGGTGCGCAACACATCTCCAGGAGAACCGGGAACCACGCTTGAGCCTTCCACAAGGGAGCAATCAGAATCAGCTCCGCTCGAAACCGCTTGGTGTAAGCAAGCACTCTGGGAAGCATCATGAACGGGGGAAACGCGTAACAAAGAGTCGATGGCCACTGTTGGAGAAAAGCGTCTGTGGCCAGAGCTAAGGGGTCCGGTCTCCAGCTGTAAAACTGGGGAAGCTGCGCGTTGAGGCGAGAGGCAAAAAGATCCAGGTGACACTGGCCCCACTGCCGAAGAATGGCACGGAAGACTCGAGGATGAAGTCTCCAGTCGCTGAAATCCCGAAGATGTCGGGAGTGCCAATCCGCAACCTGATTGTTGCGGCCCGGAAGATACTCTGCAATAACCGTGATCTTCCGGTGTAGGCAAAAATGCCAAAAACCCTTGGCGATCTCCGCTAATATCTTGGACCGAGTCCCGCCCAGCTTGTTGACATAGCGGACTGCGGACACGTTGTCCATCCGGAGAAGAATGCAACAACTCGTCTGTAGGGGGGAAAAACACCGTATCGCAAAGGAACCCGCCAGGAGTTCCAGACAATTTATGCGGAGAGACAACTCCTGGGGTGACCAACGACCCCCTGTGGAAACAGACCCGCAACGGGCTCCCCAACCCCACTGACTGGCATCCGATTCGATCACCAGTTCCGGAGATGAACCGAACAGGGCTCGACCGTTCCAGGCCTCCATGTGGTCCAGCCACCATTGCATCTCCCCCCGCACTTCCTCCGAAAGAGGAACTTGATCCGAATAGCGGAGGCCTTTCCGGAGATGCTGAATCTTTAGGCGTTGCATCGCCCTGTAATGTAGAGGACCCGGAAAGATTGCCTGAATGGAGGACGCTAGGAGGCCTACCACACGCGCCAACGACCTCAACGACACAGTCTGTTTGAAAATAACAGACGTCAATTCTCTCCTGATGTAACGGAGCTTCTGATTGGGCAAGAGAAGTTGGCAAGTCACCGAATCTATCTGAAAGCCCAGAAAATCGATAGATTGAGTGGGAACCAAAACCGACTTCGGCACATTGACTAGAAAACCCAGAGACTGCAAGAGTGTGATGGACCACTCCAGATGTTGCAGAAGCTTGAGAGGACAATCCGCCATAAAAAGAATGTCGTCCAGATATATGATCAGCCTGACTCCCCTGGAACGAAGATGCTCTACAACTGGCCTCAGCAATTTTGTGAAGCACCATGGTGCCGACGAAAGGCCGAACGGGAGAACCTGATACTCGTACCAACGCCCCAGCCATAGAAACTGGAGAAATCTGCGATGGGGCCTGTAAATCGGGATTGACAAATATGCATCCTTCAGGTCCAGACGGACCATCCAATCTCCCTCCCGAAGGAGATCCCGCAGAAGATGGATGCCCTCCATCTTGAAGTGTCTGTAAACCACCCCGCTGTTGAAGTCTTTCAGGTTGAGAACTAGGCAAGACCCGCCTCCTTTTTTCTCGACCAGAAAGACTGAGCTGACAAAGCCCTTCGGATGGCGTTCGGTAGGAACAATCGCTCCCTTGCTGAGGAGCACCTCGATCTCTTCTGACAGACAAGCCTGAGAGTGACTGGAAAAAAGCATAGGGGGTGGAAGACGGGTGTGATGCATTGGGTGATAGAACTCTATCTTGAAACGCTGAACGGTTTCTAGCACCCAAGCATCGTTGGAGATCATGCGCCTATTGTTCAGGAAAAATTGCACTCTGCCCCCCAACATCACATCGCATGCTTGAATTAAGCTCACCTGTAGCTCCGGAATCTTGATAGTGGCCTTGGTGTCCACCAGATCGCCCTTTGCCGTATTGACCTTTTCCTTTACGGGAAGGATAGAAATTGGCGCGGGTGGAGTAACCAGAGTCGTACTGTCCACCACGCTGCTGCGAGGCTCCCCTCTGGGACTGCTGCTGCGACCCACGGCCGAACGATCGTCCCCGTTGTCGTCCGGCCTTGGTAAAAAACGGACGCATGGCCCGGCGCAAGGACGCCTGTGCTTTATCAATTCCGCTGAAGAAGGACACAAATCTAGTCAGTTCCTTCAAGAAGGGTTGCCCAAATAGAAGGCCCTGCGCCTCCGCACCGGCCTCTGAAGTTGCCAATTCTGCCAATTTAGGATCCAATTTAAGGAGAATGGTCCTACGCCGTTCTGCAGAAATTGCGCAATTAACATTCCCGAACATGCAGACAGCCCTCTGAGCCCACTCGATGAGCTCATCCGGATTGACAGTTGCCGAAGCTTCCTTGGCCTTGAAGCCCAGATCCAGGATCTTGGAAAGGGGGCCCAACATGTCCATCAATTTATCCTGGCAAGACCTCCAGGAACGGTCTAGGCCCTTCTTAGGATCTTTAGAATATTTTTTAAGGTAGGTAACCATCATCGGGTCCACCTCCGGAGTTTCTGCTATGTGATCCGCAAGGTCCGGTCTCGGGCACTCAGAGCGAAGTCTAGCCCGGACAGGCGCTTCAAAGGGTTGGCGAACATGCGCCTCAAGATAAGCGGCCACTGCCGGAGCGGGCAACCACGATGTCGAATTTGGATGGACAATGTCCTCTGGTTCAAAATTTAAAAGGGGGGGACGCTCAGGGGCATCAACAAAATGCTCCTTGCGGAGACGCTTCTTAGGAGGGGAAGAATCCTGACCTGAAGAGGCCTGAGCATGGTCCGACTCCTCCATGTAATGTGACGCAGAAGATTTGGGCTTTTCCGAAGACAAAACCTTCGCCAGTCTCTGAAAGTCCGATTTATGTGGGTTATGAGGTGACTTGGCGGACTTCTGGGAAGGAGGTAACCAGCCCTGTTGAACAGCATATTCATTCAAATGACGTTTCAGGGGATTAATAGCCCTAACAAGCGCCTTATTGACTGAAAGTTGAACCCCTTTATCCAACTCCTCCACCAGGTTGTACTCAAGAGAGTCATCCTCTTCTTCATCATAAAAACAGTCATCATCTGCGTCATAGTAATCAGCCATCGCACCAGAGTGCAGAAATTCAATGCCCACAAGATGACTGAAACAGATATTGAGTATCAAGGATACAAGTAAGGGGGAGTGACAACCCCAAAGCAGGCTAAAGAGAGGTTGGAAGGACCAAACTCTAGGCAAAAAATTCAAACGTGGAGGGAGATAAGCCTGCCAACAAAAATCACTCTAGGCAGAGCCTATGCACACAATAACATCAACCAAAGCACTTTCCTGCGCTCCGGCGTAGACGGGGTCGAAAGTTCAGGGCTGTGGGCGTGAGCGCTGGTGAGAAGCGTTCATTCACTCGACCGGCGTAAGGAGAAACAGCCTGAAGCCGGAAACAAAGCAGCGCGCATGCGCGACGCTGCTGCCGCTGAAACACCGGCTCGAGAGCGCTCGCGCTCTCCCAAGAAGCCGACGACCCCTGCTCCCACTCCACCAACGCAACCGGGCACAAAAGCGGCCAGGCGCAGGGAGGCGAACACACGCTCCCAAGAAGACACGCCGCAAACGGACGCGCAAAATTACCGGCACCGAAGCCGTAGAAAAGTACACAAGCACCGCGCAAGGAAATACAAGCAGCGGAATATAAGGCAAGTGTATACAACAATATGCACAACAGCAATATCAGCAAAAGTAATGCAATAAAGGTAAATAGACTTAACTGGCTGCGGAGCAGCAAAGAAAGAGGAAGAAGGACTAGTGTTTGGACCTTATATAGTGTAACCTCTATGGTCATTCCCGAGTGTTCATGGGATTTGTAGTTTTTGTTTTTATTGGCTGCTGAGCATTTCATTAAAGAAATGAGAAAGCATAATCGGAGCCTCCTGTCCTGACATAGAATTCCACATGTGAGACATAACAGGTGTTTATTGCTACCCAACTCAAAAACGTCAATTTTTCCCAGGGTTCCCTTACAATGAGCTTTAATATCTCCCAGAAGCGTGTTCATTTTCAGGATGTTTGTTTTTTTGCAGCACGAGAGGTTTGCTGACTGCCAGACGTCGGCTGCACGTAGAACCTCTTCACACGCACATATGAAGCGACGATTTAAAGGGGCCCGGGAATGCCTACCACTGCAGCAGATTTTCGCACTTGTGTGTGCAGCCGCTGGTCTTCCTCTGGACAACCCTTGCTCGGCGCAGCCCTCTCACCAATCCCAGCCCCACCGGCCGAGAATGTGAAAGGGCCACTCAAACATGAACACTGAACACTCCAAATTACCAGCCGATAATCCAAGTTGATCGAAATTCGCCGTAGACGGTACCAGGCGCCTATTAGACTTGTAAATGGATTAATCACGCCGACAAGTAAACACCGCAAGTTGATAGGCCTGTCCTTGTGCTCACGCTGGGTGAATAATAATAGATTTGCACCGTGCCAAAGATGGGCTAGAACTGCCCCTGTACAACCAAGTGCTGGGGTGATTTTCTGACAAGCTGATCTTACATCAAATTGACATTTCACAGATATTAGAAAGGTAAAGACATAATTAATAACCCAGCTACGATACCCCGCAAAAAGTGTGACTCTAAATACTGTGGCATATGTATGTTTAGTTCAGCACCATCTACAGTGCACGGAGTGGCCCACCGTACCTCAATTGTCTCTGTCCTTTACCCAACCAAGGGTAAGGATTTTATTTTTTCCATTAGTGCCACTGGCACCGTAGCTATGCAGCGAGCCATCGCGGTGTTATGTAATAACGTCACTCTGCTGATACAAATGTGCATGTAACATAGCACACGTGAGACATAACAGGTGTTTATTGCTACCCAACTCAAAAACGTCAATTTTTCCCAGGGTTCCCTTAATGAGCTTTAATATCTCCCAGAAGCGTGTTCATTTTCAGGATGTTTGTTTTTTTGCAGCACGAGAGGTTTGCTGACTGCCAGACGTCGGCTGCACTTAGAACCTCTTCACACGCACATATGAAGTGACGATTCAAAGGGGCCCGGGAATGCCTACCACTGCAGCAGATTTTCGCACTTGTGCGTGCAGCCGCTGGTCTTCCTCTGGACAACCCTTGCTCGGCGCAGCCCTCTCACCAATCCCAGCCCCACCGGCCGAGACAGGATGTTTGTTTTTTTGCAGCACGAGAGGTTTGCTGACTGCCAGACGTCAGCTGCACGTAGAACCTCTTCACACGCACATATGAAGTGACGATTCAAAGGGGCCCGGGAATGCCTACCACTGCAGCAGATTTTCGCACTTGTGCGTGCAGCCGCTGGTCTTCCTCTGGACAACCCTTGCTCGGCGCAGCCTTCTCACCAATCCCAGCCCCACCGGCCGAGAATGTGAAAGGGCCACTCAAACATGAACACTGAACACTCCAAATTACCAGCCGATTGGTAAACATATGCTTTACGCATTAGCAGCCCCGTCGATAAAGTGCGGTGTGAACTCTGTTGCAATAATCCAAGTCGATCGAAATTCGACGTAGGCGGGACTTCCGGCTTGCTTGCGGCCCGGCCGGACCAGATTCGGGGGCGTTCCCGGCTTTTGGCTGACGTAGCCAAAAGCCAAAAATTCTCGGGAACGCCCCCGAATCTGGTCCGGCCATGACGGACGCCTCTCTGTTCCAATGGCTAGCCTCCATTTATGGAGCTAGCTAATGGAACAGAGGGCGGGATTCCCGAGCAACATACTGTAATCATCAGATTTCTCCTGCGCAAAAGCTGCTTGCGCAGCTTTGCAGTCGAAACCTAAAAAGTGCAGTCTTGAAGAGGGACGTCCACATGACTTACTGCTGTAAGAAAGGTGAACCTAATGACCACTACAGAAAAAGGGACCTCAGAGCAAGAGGCCATAGCCAGAAGGCCACATAGCCTAGCCCAGTTAGAGTTTGCATATGTGGCTGATTGCATTGTAGTGTAGTGGCTGCCTTTACTAACTCTATTTTTTATTTCTTGAGCTCTAAAGCACAAGACTTCACTTTCGTGTACTAGTAATTCCTTTTCTTCCATGTTGTTCTCCTTTGGCTCCCCGCCTCTCTGCTTTTCCTAACATGTATGTCTCTATCACAAAATATTTTTTCTTTGCCCCCTCTAGGCTCAAGCCGTGTGCATTTCAATTACTAGCTTCTTTATTGCGAAGGCAACAGGGATAGTGGCGTGGACGTCATTAAGGGCTCTTCTTGCTATCCCTAGCACTGCTGTTGCGACCCCTGGCCTCAGAGGTGGCAAAGTCAGTGCCAAGAATACAAGAGCAGCTCACTCTTATGGCCAGCTCTTTCTTTTTGCCCCTTTTATGTTACACTAATAGTGAATAGTAGTTTATTATTCACTATTGGTGCAATAAAAATAGAGCACCAGGAGTTGGAACAAGACTTTCACTGGCAGCTGAGGCAAGCAGAAAGCAGAAAAATACTTTAAAATTATGTTGTGTACGTTCTCACAGGTGACAGTTTGGGTTGGATAGACCCCATGTGTATGTACAAGTGTGTGTCTGTATGTGTGTGTAAATGAAAGTGAGTGGATGAGAGACAGTGACAGCTCACAGTGACAGGTAGTGAGTGAATATGGGTGAGATTGAGCATCAATAAGAGAATGAGTGAGTGGGAATGAATGAGTGAGAGTAATAGTGTCTGTGAGGTAGTAAAAGTGGACGAGTGAGAGTGAATAGGAATGAGAATGAGGGTGAATTAGAGTGTTTGAGAGAATGATTGAGATTGGGTAACAGTGAGTTAATAATTCTGAGTGAGAATGAGTGAGTCAAAGTGAGTGAGAATGTGTGAGAATGAGTGACATTACAAGTGAGAAATGAATAGCAAGTGAGAGTAAGAGTGAATGTGAGGGAGTGTGCATGAATGAGGGCAAATGTGAGTCAGAGTGAGAATAAGTGAGAGTGAGGATGAAGGAGTAAAAGTGTGAGTGAGTGATGAAGTATGTGTGAGTCAGAGTAAGAAATAGTGAGTGTGAATGACTGAGGGAGTTTGAGTAAGAGTGAGTATAAATGAGTGCAAATGAATGAGGGTAAGTGAGAAAGTGTAAGAATGTGGTGCTATGCTTGTGGGTCTCCCATAGACTCTGCCATACTGAAGGTCATTCTTGACTTATAGAGACACTCATGGAAAAATATTGGGCTGGCATATAAGAGGTGTTTGACCTGACATCCTTTGCTTGGTATTCCCTCAGACTTTTTGCCTTCACTCCTGGTTTTTGCTGAACTCGTTTATGTTGGCATTAGGACTCTGTGCACTTTACCTCGGCTAACCAGTGGTAAATTGCTTACGCTGTCTCCCTAAAACATGATCAAATTGGCCTACACCTGATTTGGACATTGAATGTATTATACGTTCCTAGTAAATGGTACCACATTACCCAGGGCCAGTTGTGGAAGATTCAGAAAAAGGACTGCCCTGCTGCCTGAAGAAAAAATATTGGATCTGCTTGCCTTGAACCCAGGCTCTCCATACTGACTCTAAGTTTCAGTTGACGGACCTCCTTTTTGAACTACAGCAATACAACAAGCTTCCAGAGACCTCCCTGCAAATGCCCAGATGACAAGCACCAGCTGGACATTCCTGAGCTTTACTGCTTGCCTCTGCTAGAGTGAGTCCTGAGCCCCAAGTGGTGCCCTCGAGATCCTGGGCCCCTAGCTGGCCTTAGAATATACTGCTCCTAAAAGAAAAGGTGAAGAAACAGAGGTTTTGGGCTCCTTGCAACTGTGAAGTGACCTCTTCATACTGAGTATTGGCTGTCTGCAATGATCACCAACGCGAAGCTTCAGTGAGCCCTGCTCTTTGCGCTGACAGGGACCGTCTCCGGAGGCCACTAATTCAAAGTTCTAGTGAAACCTGCTGTTCACAACAACAGCAATAGCCCATGTCAACCGCCAATGTGAATCGAATCTCCAGTGACAACTGACTCTTCACGTCACATCTGCCATCTTCAATGCCTTCCCTGCTCCATTTAGCGACAACTTCCTCTTCTTGGCCCCTGTCAACACGAATGGAATTCTTTACGCAGACTTCAGAATGTAACTCTTCGGTGTGACTAACCTGGTCCCTGCATCCAACCCATGCTTCATCGCAGTCGGCCTGAGCTTGTAACTATCCCCCAGTCTAGCGTGACAAGATAACACAGAGTGGGGCTTTGTACTTTTTGACGCTATTTTCATCCAAACTTTAAAGTCTCATATCTCCAGTACTACTGAGTGGATTTTTAAAGAAAAATGTACTCAATTTTTCTAAATTGGGGTTTTTCTCGTGTTGTGTTTTTCCTAAATTACGGTTAATTGCTTCATAAATACTTCACACATTGCCTTTATGTTAAGCCTGACTGCTTTGTGCCAAGCTACCGGAGGGTTAAGCACAGGCTTATTTGGTGACTTCTGTGAATCCCCCTGACAAAGATTGCGGGTATTGCTTGAGTGGGGCTTCCACCCCTCCTTTGGCTCCCCGCCTCTCTGCTTTTCCTAACATGTATGTCTCTATCACAAATAATTTTTTCTTTGCCTCCTCTAGGACTCACGCCTTGTGCATCTCAATTACTAGCTTCTTTATTGCGAAGGCAACAGGGACAGTGGCGTGGACGTCATTAAGGGCTCTTCTTGCTATCCCTAGCACTGCTGTTGCGACCCCTGGCCTCAGAGGTGGCAAAGTCAGTGCCAAGAATACAAGAGCAGCTCACTTCTATGGCCAGCTCTTTCTTTTTGCCCCTTTTATGTTACACTAATAGTGAATAGTAGTTTATTATTCACTGTTAGTGCATTAACAAATAGAGCACAAGGAGATGGAACAAGACTTTCACTGGCAGCTGAGGAAAGCAGAAAGCAGAAAAATACTTTAAAATTATGTTGTGTACATTCTCACAGGTGACAGTTTGGGTTGGATAGACCCCATGTGTATGTACGAGTGTGTGTCTGTATGTGTGTGTAAATGAAAGTGAGTGGATGAGAGACAGTGACAGCTCACAGTGACAGGTAGTGAGTGAATATGGGTGAGATTGAGCATCAATAAGAGAATGAGTGAGTGGGAATGAATGAGTGAGAGTAATAGTGTCTGTGAGGGAGTAAAAGTGGACGAGTGAGAGTGAATGGGAATGAGAATGAGGGTGTATTAGAGGGTTTGAGAGAATGATTGAGAATGGGTAACAGTGAGTTAATAATTGTGAGTGAGAATGAGTGAGTCAAAGTGAGTGAAAATGTGTGAGAATGAGTGAGATTACAAGTGAGAAATTAATAGCAAGTGAGCGTAAGAGTGAATATGAGAGAGTGTGCATGAATGAGGGTAAATGTGAGTCAGAGTGAGAATAAGTGAGAGTGAGTGAGGATGAAGGAGTAAAAGTATGATTGAGTGATAAAGTATGTGTGAGTTAGAGTAAGAAATAGTGAGTGTGAATGACTGAGGGAGTTTGAGTAAGAGTGAGTATAAATGTGTGCAAATGAATGAGGGTGAGTGAGAAAGTGTAAGAATGTGATGCTATGCTTGTGGGTCTCTCATAGACTCTGCCATACTGAAGGTCATTCTTGACTTATAGAGACACTCATGGAAAAATATTGGTGCTGTCATATAAGAGGTGTTAGACCTGACATCCTTGGCTTGTTATTCCCTCAGACTTTTTGCCTTCACTCCTGGTTTTTGCTGAACTCGTTTATGTTGGCATTAGGACTCTGTGCACTTTACCTTGGCTAATCACTGGTAAATTGCTTACGCCGTCTCCCTAAAACATGGTCAAATTGGCCTACACTTGATTTGCACATTGAATGTATTATACGTTCCTGGTAAATGGTACCACATTACCCAGGGCCAGCTGTGGAAGATTCAGAAGAAGGACTGCCCTGCTGTCTGAAGAAAATAGATTGGACCTGCTTGCCTTGAACCCAGGCTGTGCATAGTAACTCTAAGTTTCAGTTGGTTGACCTCCTTTTTGAACTACAGCAACACAACAAGCTTCCAGAGACCTCCCTGCAAATGCCCAGATGACCAGCACTCGCTGGACCTTCCTGAGCTTTACTGCTTGCCTCTGCTAGAGTGAGTCCTGAGCCCCAAGTGGTGCCCTCGAGGACCTGGGTCGATTGCTGGCCTTAGAATGTACTCCTCCTGAAAGAAAAGGTGAAGATACAGAAGTTTTGGGCTCCTTGCAACTGTGAAGTGACCTCTTCACACTGAGTATTGACTGTCTGCAATGATCACCAACGCGAAGCTCCAGTGGGCCCTGCTCTTTGCGCTGACAGGGACCATCTACGGAAGGCACCAATTCAAAGTTCTAATGAGACCTGCTGTTCATGACAACAGCAACAGCCCACGTGGACCGCAAAGTGAATCTCCAGTGACAACTGACTCTTTCCGCTACATTTGCCCTCTTCGATGCCTGACCTGCTCCATTTAGCGACAATAACCTCTTCTTGGCCCCTGTCAACACAAATGGAATTCTTCACGCAGACTTCAGAATGTAACTCTTCAGTATGACTAACCTGGTCCCTGCATCCAACCCATGCTTCATCGCGGTCGGCCTGGGCTTGTAACTATCCCCCAGTCTAGCGTGACAAGATAACACCGAGTGGGGCTTTGTGCTTTTTGACGCTATTTTTATCCAAACTTTAAAGACTCATATCTCCAGTTCTACTGATTAGGATTTTAAAGAAAAATGTACTACATTTTTCTAAGTTGGGGTTTTTCTTGTGTTGTGTTTCCCCTTAATTACTGTTAATTGCTTCTTAAATACTTCACACATTGCATTTATGTTAAGGCTGACTGCTTTGTGCCAAGCTACCGGAGGGTTAAGCACAGGCTTATTTAGTGACTTCTGTGGCTTAGCCTGACAAGGATTGTGGATACTACTTGAGTGGGGCTTTCACCCCTCTCAACTAATAACCAATTTCAGGAGTCAATTCTTAGCGTGACAGTTACTGTGACACGATACTTGCACTGGAATACTGAAGGTAGTTCTTGGCATAATGAGAACCCATGGGAAAACACTGGTACTGGTACACTGGAGGTAATTCTTGGCATTTGAGGCAACTGTAGAAAAAAGCTGACGTTGACACATGGGAGGTAATTCTTGTCATACAAGAGGAAACCATGGTATATGGAAGGGGGGGGGCAACCAAAACAAAATGCTGACCCTCACTTACTAGAGGTAATTTTTGACATAAGGATCACCCATGGCATATGAATGGCTGTAATGGCAAAATTCTGGCAATGGCATTTAGTAGGTAATTTTTGGCATAAGGGGCACTTGTGGCATTGAAAGGACACCCATGACAAAATGCTGGCCCCTGGCATAATTGAGGTAATGTTTGACACATAAGGGCATTCAGAGCATTTTTGCAAAACAAAAGGGGTCAACTCCTGGGGAATATCAGGTTTCGTTGTCCTGGCACTCCATGAAAAAACATGAATATTTAATTAGTACCCTTTCAGAACATATTGCTTTTTAGTAAAGTTATGTGAAAATTGTGTTTAAAATGCACAATATGCCCTCATTTATTTTCAAATGTTCATGGCGTGGGTGGCAAAACTCCAATATGTCCCCATACAAGAGGGCTGATTTGTTCACTCTTTTTGCTTGTCTGCTACCAAACGACCAGTATTACATCCCATCACTTTCAAAGATCATGTTGGCACTGTAATATGGGTGGTATGAGTTATTCTCTCTATAACACATGTAATGGCATTGTTTTACCATGTCTGCAACTTGTTTCACTTTTGAGCTACTATAAGCTATCAGTAGGGTGTATATTCCTTATCCTATACAAACATACTCACACAGCCAATGCTTCTTTTGTAACATTCCCTTGGTAGCGCACATGCTAAGTAAACCTTTTTCTGAGGTTGAATGACTGCTATGACCCAATCATATCTACGTGCATGAATTGTAAGACATACTTCTTGCTTTGAAGGCCGATTGTTATTTTTTTAGGAATTGTGGTTGAAGACTATGTCAGCTTTTGGACAACATCAAAGCACTGTTAGTAAATTTTCAATTTTGATTTCTCGAAGCACTCTTCCTCTACAGTCAATCAAAGAATCAAAGTTTCAATCTCTGAGGATATTTCAGTTTTTTTCTTTATTATCCATCCATTTACGCAACACGTATTTAGTAGATTCTGGCTACATCAGGCTTATTTGTAGAAATACACCCCAGTTTGTAAAATAGTAGAATGTCACATACACATATGCCTACAGTAGGAGTAGGACTTCTTCACTGTATACAGAGATTTGAGTGTGGATGTAGTATTATATGTGCTCACTTTAAATGTATGCAATAGCGGTTGATTTGAGGTTGTACTGATTAATCTGAGATTGTGTATATACAGTTGATGCTTACACTGTGATACAGCAGGGTTTCACAAAAATGAAACCTGCTCGAATGAATACCCTCATAATATGTACTAACAGTAAGTAGATGTAGTAAAACTAACATACGCCAACATAAACATAAGGGAACTGCTCTGCGCAGGCCTGAACTAACACTTAATTACATAGTATTGTAATAACGTTTGTGCTTTGGAAGAAACGAAGAAGTTGCACAAATAGGCCGCATGTGCATACGTATTTTTATGTTACATCCTGCTTTAAATTAACGCTGCTTTGCACGAAGCCTATGCTAGGTAACATTAATGGGGAATAGTGAATGGTGGGTGGTAAACAGTGAAGGTTTCATTATCATATAATTAATAAATGTTCACTTTCATCTACTTTAGTGTGCTGGATGGAGCCTCCATCTTCTTAACTTGTCCAATGTGGGAGGGGGGAAGCTTCAATGAGTGATTCTGTTCTGACACAAGGCAAGCAAGACACGCTGTGCACTGCAGATGACATGAAAGAGTGAAGGCCAGAGTGTTAGACGACTGCCAACATCTGTACCCAAGTGTGGGACTGGAGATGTACACTGTGAATAATATTAATTCATGAAAGGAGAATATTAAAATGTGTAATTTATGTGGGGAACGTGAGAACAAACCAAGATTTAGACCATGGGAACACATTTTCACAATGAAGTAGTTGAATAAAAGGTGAAATCATGGTGGTATGACAACGCCACCTCCCAAACCTACCAATCCCTGTGGTAGTATGATGGTAGTTTACAACAATTGTGGGATGGACATGTCAATTTTAGAGTATAATTGAGGTGCTTTTAGGGGTGTGGTTTAGAGCTTAGGCTGGCAGGAGAGAAGAAGGGAGATGCATCTTTGTCTGTTGGTTTGCAGAGAGGCCTAGCTGTTCCTGTCCTGTTCCGTTTCCTGTCCTTATACTCTTTGTTCCCCGATTCTCTTTGGGGAACCCTCATCATCTCCTGGGTCCAGGGGGTAGTTTTTCCCTACAGACCGATAGGTTTGTATTTAGTCTATATCGTTCTCAGAATCTGGATATTAAATTATGATGTCTCTGAACCTTTTGTCTCTCCACCTATCCACTCCGTCTATAATATATTTGATATGCATATTTTAGATGAATCTATTGTCTCCCTTAGGTATATAATGTTTGGCATGAGATTCGATGTTTATAATTGTGACTAAATGCAACTGAGCATTGACCATTTATATTTGAGATAAAAAAATCATTATTAATCTTACCGGGAGTCTGTGATTAATTAATTAAATGGTTGGTAAGTTAGTAATTATCATTGCCATCAATTATTCAATTAATTGGTCCATCGGCCAAATGGAAGGAAAGTTATTATCGAGGATTAGTTATTACAAAATGTGCAAATAAAATCTACAAAAGAAAGGAAAACATTTATTGAATGAATAAATTGACCCCAGCGCATCAGAGATACTAAGTGAATGTGTATGGGCCATTGTAATGTGGTTTTGATGAGTATTGATCCCTGATCAATTATTGATATCGGCGTTGGATCATCTGTGAGTTTGTTTCCGAACTGGGTTTTATTTCTTAAAATAAGCCCTGATGAAGTTAGAACTGACGAAACATGTGTTGGCTAGAGTGTATGAATAATAAAGAAGATTGTGAAAAATCCTCAGAGACACTGAAAGTTTGATTCTTTGGATGACTTAAAAAGAAGAGTGCTCGAGGGATCACTGTTGCATTGCTTGGTGTTTTTCTGCATAGTAGTGAGTCATAGCATTAGCCACTACTTCCCTCTAGGAGCACCAAGACACTGCCACTATCAAAAACTGATGTGATTACATTGGCAGTGTGCACACTTTTCCTCCTGACTTGTTAAAAAATGATGCTTTTAGAAAGTTGATGCTGTGCCAAAGGGCAGTTGAATGCTCAACAATGTAAATCTTTGCCTTGCTTCAAGTTCATACTTCCTTGTAGAGGTATGGTATGTACATTGCATTTTTGGATTATGCACTCAGTTCTTTCATCTATCCACCTTCCTTTCCAGCAGACAAATCTGGCCTAACATCCGATCAGCAGAACTTGGGGCAAAGCAGGACAAGATTCTTGGTTGCTAGGTGGGCCCCAGAGCTTTTTACAATCAGTAAAGAAAAGGAACCTTCCAGTTGCAGGGAGAGTGCACCCACTGGTCTACTAACTTACTCTGCTAGTCTAAGAGCCGCAGTGGATACTGTAGAGCTTCCTGAGGGGGTGGAAGAAATGGATGCCACATGCTAGGAGGAGGCCAATGGAGCTATTTCTGACCAGGAAGTAGACCTGGCAGTGGTGTCCCAAGCACAGGAACCTCCATCATCTGAGCCTGCTTCCATCCCCTCCATCACTCCAGAGGCCCCCATAACATCCAGGCCTTGGCTGCATTCCCTGCTCTACTTCTCTTTCTCCAGCAAGTGCCCTCCAGGAACATCATCAGCCTAGATGTCCCTGCCCCCTTATGCATTCAAAATATAAGTATCAGAGGCTGCTGGCAAGCACACCATAAGTGGCATAGTTGATGCTCAGATAGCACCCTCTTGAGATGTGCATGAAATAACTGGCGTCTGAGAGACACTACTTGAGTAACATAACTATTTTCACTCCTGACCTTGTTATTTCAAGCATTATCTCTCGTCTGCATCCACAATGCTCCCCACCTGCTGTTGTCATATTTCCCAGTCCATCCATTCAAATTGTTTCCCCACAACCCCTGGGTATCACTTCTCTCATGGGGGGTCCCACCCAGCCCCAGTTTGCCACCTGTCTGTGTCAGTGGGGGGATCAATTCTATTATGGTGAAATCTGAACCAATGTAATGACAGGAACATTTGACACTCCATCTCAGACTGTTGGTCTGATTTTCAATATAACTTGGACAATTGACTTTGTTATATGCATTTGACTTTGGTTTTATTATTATTATTAATAATCTTTATTTCGACATATGACTGTCATAAAAGAAACACAGTAAAATACAAGTTTAAAGATGTTAAAACATCAATTGCTATGAGGAGTTTAAAAAAGAAATGTAACACACATTATCCAACATCATGTGATGGGCGTATCCCTTACGCTATCCCTTTGATACAACAGGAACTCATTACCCCCTACCAGGTTGCACCACTCAAAATAGTTCATTATTCCAGACATTTCCTCCTGATGTTCCACATTGAAGCCAAACATTTCGTGACCCCGAAAACAATAAATGGCGACAAGTCTGTTTTAATATTCGGTATGATTGGTGGTACTGCCTAATGCCCAGATTTTTGCAGATGGGAATAATCCACTTCTTCCTAGGGGTCATTTAGGAGGGGCAGAAGAAGACCATGTGTAAGTCCGACTCTAGTTCGGCATCGCACACTGGACAGTTTGCAGGGGCGTCATGGTACCATTGTGCTGTTAAACCTCTGAGCGGTAGGAATGACATCGTTAATGGCCCAATTTTAGGGTTAGATTGGTGATCAGACAAATTTTTATGGTAGTATGTTTCCACCAATTCCCGCCGGGTAGCCCACTACATGCTTCTGCAGGGTTCCTCCAAACTTGGGGATACCCCAATCTGTCGAACTCTTGCCTGATATGTTTTAACCATGGGATATTCCAGATATTTGGTAGTTGTAGGAGTTCAGTCAATTCAGTCCTATAACTGGCCAATTCGGGAGACGCCCATAGTCGTCTCCAGAAGGTAAGAGGTTTTAGACCTAGTTCCTCCTTTATTGATCTAAGTCCCAAATCTAATCTAGTGGGGAGAAGGGGCGTGCCGGGTGGTAGAGATAGCAGCTGCCTAATAAACCTATTTTCAGTGGTGATAATGTCTGGGTGGCAGCAATGTCCTCATAACTCGCCCCTGTAGATCACCGCACCCCGTGCTTGCAACTTAAAAATTTCAAGGGGAGGAGATACAGGCTTAAAAGTTGTTTGTTTGGGGCGTGGCTAGCAGCCAAGCATGGCGGCAGCGTGAAGCGGGAGCTCCCCACGGCATAACGGCCTTTGGTAAAATCCGATAACTTAATCCGCCACACCGCCCACCCGAAGTAGCGGTACCAGCTCAGGAACCCAAGCGGCACCACCCGATCCAACTCCGGCGAAAATTGTGGGCTGGGAACTACACCATCCCACGCTGGCGTGATTGGGCCTGCGACTGCAAGGCGGCATCGGCCTTGCGTGACTGCCAGGCCCCGGCGGAAGTGCGACCTGGCCGGCCTGACCTCGGAGGCGACCACCGCCCTCCGACCGGGACGCAGCGGAAGACGCCCCGACACCAAAAGTAACAGCGGGAGCCCCTGAGGAACCGGCGGGGAGTGAACAGGCGGAAACGGCCGCCGAAGGCTGCGGAATACCGCTGAGGAACCACGGTGGTGGCTGAATCGTGCAGGTCTCCGAGCGGAGGGCGGCGCCTCAAGTTTCCATCAGACGCCCTGTCGGAGGTGAGGCCTGGCCGGCGCGAGTGGCACGGGAGGAGTGCTGGCACGCCAGGAGTGAAGAGGCCCTCTGGCCGCGGCAGCGGCGATCAAGACCACATGCGGGGCTGACTTTCGGTGGTACAAGTAAGTGCCCCCGGGATCCCACAAAGCGGGATAGCACATGGGGAAGAGCGCCTGAGGAGCCTATAGCGGCGTCGACCAGAAAGGGCGACAGGGGAAGCCCCGGCAGACACAACTCCGGTTGGACCCTGGGCAGGCTCCTAACATTGACACCATAGGAAACCCGCCTGCTGGGCTGGCAGTGACACAGAACCGGCACTGGGCAATCCCGGTCGGCGAGGCGAGAGGAGCAGTGGGGTCATTGCTGCATAAAGATCAGTAGGAAACGGACCACGACGCCGCGCACTAGACGCAGGAGTGCTACATAACGAACCAACATCCCCCCGACACGGACAAGCACCTTACTGACCACAGACAAACCATAGAGGTCATACACGACTAGTGACGGGGCGAAGGCACATAGGCGGATACGCCGTGGCTGGCACCTTGGAGGCCGGATCAGACACTGTGGGCTGGATACCCCTGCCGACGAGCGTCAGGCTCATAAGTGTAGAGGACACTTTGATATCCGAGAAACGGCAGAGCATATACCGAACTACGTTCCTCTGACCCACGAAGAAGGTGCACAACCCCTCGCCACGTGGAGACCGCGGTGCTGACCGGGACGGGGTACAAAAATCCGCAAACCTCGAGTCATGGCAGGCAAAGGGACCAGGAGTAGTTCAACGCAGGCTAGACTAGATAAATTTGCCTATAGCCAGCAGGGACAGTCACAAGTCGATGGGCGAAATTCCACGGGCGCTACTCCAGACACGGAAGGGACCAAGAAGGTGACACTAGAAGACATTATGAAGACCCTCTCGGAAGTGCAAACGACAGTGGGTTCCATCTCTTCCGAGGTTACTCTGCTGCGAGCGGACTTTCAGAAAATGACCGAAAGGGTGTCTCAGGTTGAGGTGGTTACGAAATCGCTTGTTGAGGACACTTCGGAACTGCAAATAACGATGGAACGCATGGAGAAAGTCACCAAGATGCTACAAGAAAAGCTGGACGACCAAGAAGGGCGTTCCCGAAGAAATAACATATGCATCCTTGGTCTTCCAGAAACAGAAGGAAAAGGGGCAATGGACCTGTACGTCGAGGACCTCATAAAAAATAAACTGCAACCTAAAGGCCAATCGCACTTCTTCTCAGTAGAAAGGGCACACAGGGTGCCTGGCGGGACGCCCAAACCAGGAGCAACACCGCGGCCTGTACTGGCTAGACTTTTTAACTTTAGAGACAGGGATGCAATCCTGCAAGCGGCAAGAGTCTCACCACCTGTCAAGCTCCAAAACTCGACTTTAGCCTTCTTTCCGGACTACACAGCTGAAGTGGCCAGATGCCGGAAAACATTTACTGAGGTGAAAAAGGCGCTGCGAGACAGAGGCCTGCCGTACTCGATGCTGTTTCCTGCCAAATTACGGATTGTGGCCGATGGGAAGGCATGGTTTTTTGAAAAGCCAGAAGTGGCACAGGACTGGCTTGATGGATGGAGACAGGTGGGACAACACCAACGTCTACACAGAGATCGACCGAACCATCGCAACGGCAAACACACAGATAAGCCGACCAGCAGTCCAGCACACGAAGATGATACTGCGGGAGTGGAGTCCGACGTGGAACGGGACCCACTTGACTCTGGGCAGCCGGCCCTGGTTTAAAGGTGGACTACTCCTGGGAAAGACCGAGTACGATATGAGGGAACCTGGAACTGGTGAAGCTGAGTAGGGTGGGCAATAGCCGGTGCCTGTAGGGGACTCACCAACCCCACGAGCAAGTAAGATAGTTGGGAATGGGACAAAGCACTCTGCCAAGTTGGGGAAGCGGGCGGGGGAAAGTCCGTGGAGCAGGGGAGCAGGGAGAGGGGTTGGAGGGGGAGTTATAATGTTAATGTTACTGTTAATAGTCATCACTCATGTTCCGTGGTACACGAACACGCCAATACCAAACTATTCCTGTGCACCAACACACGGCGCTGCATCTGCGCTGCGATTGGCGACCGGTCGCCCGAAACACTGCTTACACGAACCAATGGCCCAACAGTTAAGCTCTGCACCCGTTGAGGGCGCCCCTGCGACAACTGAAGTGCCCCCCCTGCGCATGCTTACTTGGAATGTTAATGGCTTAGGGGATAAAATCAAGAGGGGTCTAGTTCTGCAGGCCATTAAGCGCCAGGGACCTGATCTAGTGCTGATCCAAGAGACACACCTCACAGGGACGACATGTAAAGCGCTTGATAGACGTGGGTATGTGATGGCAGTACATGCGAAATTCACAACAGGCTCCAGAGGGACTGGGATACTAATGAAAAAAACATCACCTTTTCTGGTGGAACGCCGCAAGACGGATGATCAGGGTCGTTTCGCCGCGATACATTGCCAATGGGTGGGGAGGCCACTTAATGTGGTCTCCGTGTACATCCCCCCGGCACTCCACTCTACGGCATTGCCTGCACTTGGTAAATTCCTCCTAGACCTCCCAGAGGGTGATACGATCATAGGGGGGGATTTCAATGCAATAATGGACCCCACGTTAGACACCTTCCCCATGAGAGACCGCCCCAGGGGGACTGCAACGCTCCCTGGCTTTCTGGAGGCAATAGGCCTTATGGACGTATGGCGACAGCTGAACCCAACGGCGACCCAATACACGTACTACTCCGCTGCACACAATAGCCTTTCACGAATTGACTATTTTTTGTTTCTGGGGGTTGGGCTAGGGTCAGTGGATAAGATAGACATCCTGCCTAGAGGCGTATCTGACCATTCACCAATATCTCTATTGCTCACTATCAAAGAAAGGAAATGCGCTAGAATATACCCAATATACCCAAACTATTTGAAAATCCCTAAAATCAGGAAGAAACTCAAATTAGCCACCACACACTACTTTAAAGAAAACGCTGGGACGGTGTCCTCGCCCTCGGTCCTGTGGGAAGCATATAAAACGGTCCTCCGAGGTGAAGCAATAGCAGCGATAACGGGGCACAAACAAGACTCCCGGCGTGAACTCACAGAGCTAGAACTGGCACTCCACAGCGCGAACGCTACTCACATGTCAGATCCCACCCCGGAAACGACACACTTACTGCAGCTCCGTCAACAGCAATACCAGGCCCACCTCAAAACAACCGTCAAAGGCTATATCTCAAACACAGCACATAGAATATATGATGTAGGTGATAAGGCTGGGAAAATGCAGGCGTGGTTGGACAGGAGAGGGGGCAGCTCCAGAGGTATACAGAGACTTTACACACATGACGGTCAGCTACAGACACATCCTGAGCAAATAGTGTGCACTCTGACACGTCACTTTCAAGAGATATACACCCCGGAACAGGACGTCACTGCACAGGCGGCGGCGACTTCACTCGACAACATTGCCATCCCCAGGCTCACACAGGAGGCACGGCAGGAACTAGAGACTGACCTAACGGAAGACGAAATTCAATTGGCGATACAGGCACTGCAATCCGGTAAAGCGTTGGGTCCCAATGGGCTACCCGTGGAATGGTATAAAACAATGGCTTCCGTGCTCAGTAAACCACTGTTAGACATGTATACGGAAAGCCTGCAAAGGGCGGAACTACCGCTTGACCAGCGTACAGCCACGATTGTAGCCATACCAAAGCCGAATAAGCCTCCGACTGCATGTACGTCATACCGCCCAATATCCCTGCTTAACGTAGAAGCCAAAATTCTGGCGAAACTCCTGGCCAGCCGTCTGACACAACACCTACACACACTGATACACCCTGATCAGTCAGGCTTTATGCCTCACAGGAGTACAGCACTAAATCTCAGACGGGTCCATGGGGTGATGGCACGTGCGCACCTTCTTTCGGAACAGGCAGTGATCCTCTCACTTGATGCCAAAATGGCATTCGATCTAGTAGAATGGGAATATCTATTTGCGGTGCTTACACGTATGGGCTTTGGACCGAAATACATTGCGTGGGTGCGGCTACTATACATGACACCAGTAGCGCATGTAGTGGTGAATGGCCACATTTCACCGCCGTTCCTGCTGAAACGGGGGACCAGACAGGGGTGCCCGTTGTCACCCCTGCTCTTTGCCTTGGTGCTGGAGCCGCTGGCGATCCTGATTAGAACAACGCCACTGTTTCGGGGTATAACATGGGAAGAAGGCTGGGAAGATAAAATCTCCCTATACGCAGACGATATGCTCATCTACATGGTTGACCCTAACAACGGGATCCCTGCCCTATTACATCTCTGTAACACACATGGGAAATCGTCAGGCTATACCCTGAACTGGTCCAAGTCAGTCATATATGTGCTTAAAGGCCCGGAGCCCTTGTTGCAAGAGGAATGCCCCCTGGCAGTGACGACAACCTCCTTTAAGTACTTGGGCATTATAATCACGAATACTGCCGTAGACTTCTTCGACAAAAATTTAAAGCCACCTATGGACCGCCTGCATACAGACGTTAAACACTGGGTGACCTTGCCCCTGACCCTCCTTGGGCGGGCGGCTCTATATAAAATGATGGCGCATCCCAGATTCCTCTATGTGCTGGAAAATACCCCATATATGGTTGCACTGCAATATTTCAAACGAGTTGCAGCACTGGTCTCCAGCCTACTCTGGTCTAATGGCCCGGCGCGTATAGCATATGATAAATTGATAAAAAGTTGGTATGAGGGAGGAATTGCACTACCCAACATTCAACTATACTACTGGGCAGCCCAACTTAAAATAATTAATCAGTGGATCCACGCCCCGCGAGATGACCCAGCCTACAAGGCGGACTGGTCTCAACTGGGGACGGACTGCATGCTCTCCGTTTTATATAACAAATCGCAAGTTAAAAATCTGCTGGGCCCGACGCAACACACAGCGACCCTGTGGCATGTAGCACAAACACGACTGGGCTGGAAAGGAAACATCACCAAACGCCACTGTGGGACACGAAGTCATTGGGGAACCTCAGATCATGCAAAGGGTTTACACAGTGGGACTGCATAGGAATCTCCACGGTGGGGGACCTATGGGACAAGGGCACAGTGATTGCGTATCCACAACTCCAACAACAATACGGCCTAGGCCCCACCGAGACGTTCAGATACGTGCAGATACGTCACGCACTGCTCCAAGCAATCCCAGCAGACACTGAAATACCAGAGTCCTCACCACTAGAGGATAGACTACTGACAGACTTTATGCAACAAAGTGCGACTTCTCTCACATATAAAAAACTGGTCAACAACCTGGAGGACTCCCTACACTAAAACTTAAAGAGAAATGGGTGGGAGAGATAGGAGAGGTAGATGAATCGGAGTGGAACGAAGCGCTTGCCTCCCTGAGAGAAGTAGGCATTTCGGCAAAGTTCAGATTAGTGCAACTCAAAATTCTGCACCGCATTTACTACACTAGAACACTACTTCACAGGATATAAAGGGCACCGCACCCCTTCTGCCTTAGGGGATGCGGGGAGGAGGGGACACTATTTCACACAATATGGGAATGTCCACAGATACAAGAATTCTGGAATTAAATTATGCGCACTGTCTCCCAAGCCCTTAAGATCTCCATTCTATCTGAACCCCGCAAATGCCTGTTGAACATCTGGGACCCCAATGATCTGGATAGATATGGACTGATATGGGCCACACTAGCCATGACAGTGGCTAAACGAGACTTTGCACAGAAGTGGGGTGCTCCGGAGCTGCCTACAGCGAATAGATGGAATAAAAATATGGACATGCTGATGGTGACGGAAAGGGCGGTGTATGTGCTCAGGGCTTGCCCCCGTAAGTGGAACAAGGTCTGGGCAGCATGGAATACTTATAGGGGGGACATCTGTGAACCCTTGCCAGAAAACGAGGACCTAGACTCCGAAGGGGAGGATGAGTAGGGGGGTGGACGATTGGTTGCTAGGTTATTATATAAAACAAAATGTCGCTTTAATGCAGCTTTATTGTGTCACAAATTGTAGACATGTGGGGTGGCTGGTGGTTTGATATGGGCGTGAGAAGCATACTGGAAAGTGATGACACCTGTTAGGTTTTTCTGTCTTTTTTACTTTTATTACCTTCTTCGCAAATTAGTATATATGTTCTGAAGGTTAGAGTGGTGTAACGTGTACAATGAGAGATAGCTACACTATGCTCCAACCATTGCATTAAGGACAACTGGTAGTAACCATACCCGTCACTGTTGGGACTGAACTTAGCGTATATTAGAATAAACATTGAATATACTGATCTACCGATACGTAATTGCATAGAAAACAAGATTGAAACTTGATTGACTATTGTGTATGTAACTTCTGCCTTCATGTCAATAAAGATTAAAAAAAAAGTAGTTTGTTTAAGGAGTTTAAACATCCCGCCTATTTTTGGGGAAAGCTTTAGTTGAGATTTGGTCTGGTGGTGTACCCAGGTCAAATCCTCGTTCAGAGTTAGGCCCAGGTATTCCAAATGTTGAAACTCTCTCCAAGCGGACACCTTCTATGATAGGGTTGGGGCGAGACGTTCTCGGTGGGTTAAAGATCATATACTTTGTTTTGGATTTATTTATTTCCAGGCCCCTGTCATGGCAGAAGGCAACAAAGGCATCCAGGACTCTCTGGATACCCATTGGTGTCTTTGCGAGCAGCAAGGTATCATCTGCGAACATAATCGCAGAGATACCTGCTCCCGCCAACCTAGGAGCGTCTATATTGGGGACCCTGTTCAGGTAGTCAATCACCCCGTTTACAAAGAGGCAAAACAGGGTTGGTGCTAAGACACAACCCTGCCTTACCCCTCTGCCAACAGGGAAGCTTGCCGACAGGGTCCCTTGCCTCCCACATCTAACCCTTGCTAAGTTCTGTGAGTGGAGGCGAATTAGAATGTTTAAAAGGGGCAGGGGTATACCTAAATCCCTTAGTACGCTCCAAAGTTTCCCCCGTGGGACCAAGTCGAAGGCCACACGGAGGTCAACAAAAACATATGCAGCGAGCATTTTGGTTATTTGTTAGGAATGTTAAGGTTGGGCATAATATGAATTTAATATTTTAATAGCCTTTCTCCCTCGTACCTTGGTTAATTGCCCACTCTTACCAACATGTCTTTATGTTTTTTCACCTCCATTCTTAATCAAATAACTCATCTACAAAAATACATTATTTTAGCTCATTTCTCTCTATTTCAACAACTGTCTCAACAAATGTAAAATGTCATAATTACATTTTGCTTTCTCAAATCTTATATCAAAAGCATATTTTAGTTTAGTAGCTGCCTTTTCTAAGTGGGTGTGCATGCACTTGTATGCAACTGTATGACAAAGTGAAATTGCAAGATATGTGGATGGTTTTAAAATGTATTTTCATACATATAACATACAGGAGCATTTTATATAACATCACACATTGAAGCACACACCAGTGAAAGTTAGGTGCCATGGACTTTTATTTGCATAGGTGCTCACAGGTAATAGTATTTAAATAAAAGGTGTGTGAATGCTGGAGTGAGATTTAGTTTGAGAAGTATTGCATCTATATGGAGATGATGTCTACGTCTCTGGATAAGCAGGACTGGCTGAATTGGAGCTTGTGATTAATAGTGAGGTTTTGTTTGAGGCTGTGGAGGATGAGGTGTGGGTGGTGGTGGTAGGTTTGTGGGTTGTGCAGGTGGACCTGACAGAGTGTTGTGTGTCAATTGAATCATTGTGCAGGTCTTGGATCTCTGCATTGACATTACCACTTGGTTGTTATTGCCTTTAAAATCTGCATGGTTATGGCGGGTTGAATTGCACGCGCCTCTTTTAAGATGTCACTTTACCATGTCGTGGTAACATTTATTAAAGATCTCAATGGTTCGGTATCTGCTTGCTTACCATTTGAAGGATTTCTTTACTGCAGTCCAGAATCTCACACAGGGTCACGTCCATGTCACAATATTACCGTGCATAGATGACTGTTGTTGGAAACTCTGATTCTCCCAGTAGACAGGATTTGGCTGTGAGCATCTCCTTTCCTTTCACTCATTGCCATCCGACAGTGTCAGTAGGCGGTTTTGTCTACTCCACTCCCTTCTTCTTTCCTCTTCTTCTGCACTGGTGGCTACCAATATAGCTGCTTGGAGAAGTATAAGATTTTTCCTAGGGAAAAAGAAAAATTATCTAAGCCAAACAAGAACCTTTTTTCCTCAAATTGTTCACCAGACTAATTTCACAACTCATCTCTATTAACAAGTCACATTTTATTTAACTGTATACTGAAACATATGAAGATAATGGTTGATCCATACCTGGATTTAGCTGCATGACAAAATGTCAACCACAAAACTATAGCGGTAGAAAAATATCATGGCTAAAACATTGACCACAAAAATATCTACTTTATTCATATAACATGAAGTAAAAAAATATTGACTACGAGAATACTGTGGTTCGAAAAAATTGTCAGGGACAAATATATATATGTTTGTTTATATATAATATATATATCAATATCTATATCTATCTATCTATCTATATAACATATTTAATTAAACATTTAAATTAATATATTACACACAAAAAATAAATGTTATATAAAAAAACATATATTAGTAATTTAGATTACATAATAAAAAACAATATTATTATTTCATTATTTCTTTAAGTGTAAATATACCTGAAATACCTTAAAAATGTCCGGTATAAAATGGCACCTACTAACTTAACTCCAATTCATAAATCATTAAACAAAAATATGCAAATGAAAAAAAAACTATTCTTAAATTTACTATTCTAACTCCAGTCCGACAAACATTGGTGAGGTGAAGGGTTAGATTTCGTATTCTGTCTTTAAATGAACAAATATTGGGGGTGGTGTTGAGGGGGGATTTACTTATCTAATTCCAATCCAACAAACACTGCGGAAAATACATACATTGGAGGTTTAAAATACACTACACCCAAATAATATGAATTAATATCATAGTGCTTTCATACATTTAAATAAAAGCTTTGAAAATCCAAAATATCTGACAGAAATAATAAAATATTTTTTTTAATTAATAAGTACACCAGAATAGCACAAAATGTTATACATTTTTTTAAAAATGCAAATGCAAAATAAACAGTATCTCACTTGGACCCCATAAAAACCACAAACTTGAAAGGAACCTAATAACATTTAATATGATAAAAAGTATTTTACTTGTTATTTAGTTATAATTTAAATAGTTCAAAAAATGCAGCCTAGGCACTTCACCGATTTACCCCACATCCAATCAATACATACAAAAATAAATATTTATATAATGATACAACATGTAAAAGAAATAACGCCACCAAACATTACTAGTTTAACATATTAAACTATTAACAAATAATTTTGACTTTAAAAGTAAGAACATCCACCCAAATGCCAAGGCATCCCACAATCTATAAAAATATACATAATTATTATATAAAAACATATTTTTCTGAATTAAAAACGATGAAACACACAAAATTATTTCCAAATAAAACAATTTCATAATAAATTAATCTCAATTTTTTAATATTTTATTTGAACACTATCCACCCAATCCCCCAATAAACTTGATAGCTTGAGATGGCAACTTATTAAAGAATTATATATTTTATTCAACATATGAACACATAAATAACAACTAAAACACTTAAAATATTAATAAGTCAACATTACTGAATATTTTAATCAAAACCGGTTGCAAAAAACATATTCTAATTTACCTGATTACGTAAAATGTAAATTTAATTAACAAGTTAAAGCTCTAATAAACAAGTTAACAAATAAAGGTAAGGAGACCTAACAGTGGAGCCTTCCCAAGGACATCACCTAACATAGAATAACCCCAGAAATAATTAGTACCCCTACTGAGTTTGCAGGGGTTTGTGTGCACATTGAATAGTACCCACTGTCACAATACTGGTTCCCTAGGGAACTAGATCAAAACAAGACAGCAATGGTGCACCACAGCATTAAGCATACAGTGAGTCAATATAGAGTATAATTCCAAAAAGTCAGAGATAGAGGTTCCTCGATTTTATTTCTTTATTTCAATAGAAAGGTAGAACACCATACAGTCGGCGCGTTTCGTCCCCACAGGGGACTTCTTCAGGGCGCTGATAAAAGCAGGCTTCAAATGAAGATGAAGATACGGTGATCTGAAAATACGACACCGTCGTGACCCAATAGGCTTGTCTCATCAAATCAGATCACCGTATCTTCATCTTCATTTGAAGCCTACTTTTTGTCAGCGCCCTGAAGAAGCCCCCTGTTGGGACGAAACGCGTCGGCTGTACGGTGTTCTACCGTTCTATTGAAATAAAGAAATCAAATCGAGGAACCTCTATCTCTGACTTATTGCAATTATACTCTATATTGACTCACTGTATGCTTAATGCTGTGGTGCCCTGTGCTGTTTTGTTTTGAAGTTAACAAATAATTAACAAATGAACAACTAAGGATGTTAATATCAATATATATATTATTTGTAAACTTCACCCAGTCCCCCAATAAACCCAACAAACCAAGGAACCCTGAGTAGTTCTCATGTTTTAGGTGAAGAGCAGCTCCTTTATATTGAGCACTCAACAACACCCCTGACACTCTACATCTGCTGATCTCAGTCTATCAGAATTTCTAATCATATGATAAGCCCAGGCTACCCATACAGAGCCAAAAAATTACAAAGGCAATGTGCTTTGTATTCGGAAGTTACCACCCTAGCCTACCTAGAATAAGCAGAAGCAGCTTCTGCTACAAGGTTCACTAATATTAGAGATTTTCAGAGAAGCCTTGCTTTGCCCAGAAACAAGGGATCAAAAGTACAAGTCCAAACAATACCCTTGAATTGCTATGATATTATATAAAAAAATATTACAAATACATTTCACGATAACATAATTACATTTAAACAATAAAATACAATAAAACAACATAATAAAATATGATATTCTAGTAAACTATTTCAAGGCAACTCACCTGCAATTGCCACGAAGACTTACTTGGTGGATTGACCCCCTCACATCATTTGCAGAACCAGTGTTCTTGAAGATGGTGGTGGCAATGTCACCTCTGGCCAGAGAGCTGCACAGAAGAGTTAGATTAAAAAAGTTAAGTTATATGATAATGGAATAGAAGGAAAACGTGATAGCTGACACGAATTGTCAAATGCAGATAGATATACATAAGACATTTAAAATATTCCATTTACATTGAAACAAAGGTGTTGAGACGGAAAAGCCCCCTTCATGGTGATGGATGTTCAGCTCTGCCCTGAGTGCCACAGCTGCAACGATTTCTGGATCCCTAGCATTGATTTTTAGTCATGGGCAAACATTTATCATGCATGTGCACGATGACCTGATCCTCTCCCATTGTAACGCAATATGTTTAGGCTGGCGGAGGAGCACCAAGCACTTCTGTGATGAAGGTAGGGGGCTACTGCCCTTACCTCATGTTAAGTGACACGAGTGGCAGCATGCTAATTTTTGTGAACAGTAGAATCAGTAATGTGAACAGGGCTTTTTACTCGTGTCCCTGGAGTGGGACCTGCTGACCCACCTGTGTTAAGTTCAGTGGCTGTTTACTTAACTCACCCTTATCCTGCATGGAGTGCACGTAGCACTGTACAGTGTGTGATACTTGTGTATGTGTGTGTGTGTGCTGGGTTGGGAGAGGCTGGCGAGGTGAGGACTTCAACCCCCAGACGGGAGATGTGCATTGCTCGCATTCCTGAGGCTAGCGTGGGACACACACTGAAGGGAGTGGATCAGAGTATACTCTTTCCACATCAAAGGGCTTTTGATTTCAGGAAGAGTTACTGGTCATTGGGGCCAGGGTTCTTGTAAGGCAGATGGTGGGACTGATAAGGTTGGCACAACCGGGCAAGGGTTAGGGGTATATTTAAGAGCCCATTTGCATCTCTCTTGCACCACGAAACGTAGCGCAGGAGCGATGCAAATTATTAAAAATTAGATTTATGAAGCCCTGAGTAGTTTCATAAATCTTGAGTAATGCAACGCAGCACAATAAATTGCTGTGTTTCAAATTGCTGTGTTTCATTACTCTGCATCATGGAGGCATTTCCATGGGTGTTGTGTGGGTGTTCCCATGCAACATCCATAGATTTTGACACATTCCCAGATTGACCAAAAGTGGTAGACCCGGGAATGCGCCAAAAACCTATGCCTCCCCGGGTGAGGCATAAAGAGGAGAAATATGTTTATTTTCGCCTTGTTTTTTCTTCTTTCTATATGTGCCGCATTCTGCAACAAACATAGAAAGAGGTAAAAGACTCAGGGGATTGTCTATGTGCAGGAAGGTTTCCCTTCCATGGTGCAAGGGTGCCTGCATTGGCACTAGGCAGCCAAATGGGCACCTGCACTAGGAAAAAGCCAGGAATGCAGTGTATAACATAAATATGGGACATTCCTGCCCTTTCCCTGTGATGGTGACTTGCTGTGCCTCACTGTGTGACTTGGCCATAAATATAGCCCTTATTTCTTAGAACCATTATGGGGCATATTTCAGTGGAGGCTAAACGCTAGGTGTGATCCTTGGTAACTTCCCTGGCCTGGGTTGTGGGTCACTCAGAATTGGAGCCGCTCCTACTGTGGCAGACATTCAGAGGAGGCAGCACTTCAAATGAGCTGATGCCTGAGCACAAATCTAAAGGCAGACATTAAATCACATATATGTCAGGGTTTGTCCTATAAAGGTAGGAGCATGTGACCCATGCTTTGTTGAACAGTTCTGTCTCCGTGAGGACAGGGAAGATCATCAAGACTTCTTGCTAAAGAAACCAGGACTGGGTAAAAAGGCCTTCCAGTCTGCCATCTAGGTGAGAGGCCATCTTACAGGATCCAAGAACACTTGCCCTGCGCCTGGAGTACTAGCCTTCTGTTTGTTGGCCAGGACCAGTGTGTCCTGAGAGGAGGAGGAGAAAGCCTGGAGGGAGTGAGGGACAGCAGGGATCCTGGTGAGTAAATACCTGTGAGCAGGTTGTCAGACGCTTGGTCCAGTCGAAACCAGCTTTGCAAGAGAGCCGCCCCCTCTCTTGCTGAAGTCAGCAACCCCAGTTGGGGCTGCCTGGACGTTTCGGGCCATTGCTAGGTAGCACTGATCTCGTTGGGTTTGTCGCCTGTGACAGTCATGTGGCAGGTGGAGAGCCACTGGGACGGTTGGGACTGTTGGGGCCATCACCTGTGTAAATGAGACAGTGGGTCATCACCTAAGCAACTGAGACTTTGAGCTGTTGCCCATATCTGTGACACCTGAATGTCAGGAGAGTGCCACTAAGACAGTTGACGATGTTGCTGTGTTGGAGGCCTCCTTAGAGCCAACGGAGGGGCTCTGGAATGAGTTCAGAAGATGCCTGCAGTGATGCTACTGCTTCCCCTACTTATCAGCAGGAACAAGGAAGAAGAAAGAGCCCCTGCAGCCGGAATCCATCTCCATCTGTCACAGCCCCAGCATGCTGGTCCACCTGACCGCAGGAAGGGCCCGATGCAAGCTGCCAGGGACAGAGAAGCACCCTGGCTCCTGGTCTCCTCCGAAAGCTGTGGCTGGGGTAAGGTGGGACAGGGCTCTAGGTTTCCATGAGACTTGTTGGAGCTTGGCTGTTTAACCACATTAGGACCTGTAAAACGTTCAAGGTCAAAGCCAGACTTTGGTGTGCATCGCTAGAGTGGGCAGCACCTGGGATCACCTCCTAGAATCCACCAGGGACGCAGAATATATTGTGGAGAAGGAGAGGAGAGTGAGAGGACACGGGGGGCATAATACCTTGACAAGCGGTAGAGCGCTAGCCTTGAGAGATTATTGAGGGGATTATTTAGTGTTCTGAGTTTAAAGTGTAATAAATACTGATTTTTACACTAAAGATCAGTATTGGGCTGGACAGTCGTCTTATTGGGGTAACTAGGGATATTTTGAGTTATGAGCCCTCTCACATCTTGTACCTCCCTCCCTCTGAACAGTCTTGGGCTGCTAAACCCCAAGTATCACAGAGAGACAAGTGCTGAAGCAACAGTACTTGGCCCAGTTACTCAGGACCCACAGTAGGTGGGGCCCGGGACATCAGGAGTAAAAGGCCGCGACCCTCACGGTTTGCCCTAGAAACTCGTGCTTGCCACATAGCCCTCTGAAGGAGGTTCTGACAAAAGGTCAAAGAAGAGACATTGATAAGAAGTGAGGAACAATTGCAAGAAAGTATAAAGGATGACATGCAGTAGTGGATGTAATATGATGACAAATGAACCTGAACGACAGATGGCAGAGAGACAAATTTCTGCTTCCGGCTGTCTACTGAAGCCACCTGTGCTGTTGATTGCAGCATGAACACCAGGGGCTGCTGTCTAACTGTGGCTGACAAGAGTCGAATACTAAAGTTTAAAGTTTCATACGTCTTTATTTTGATTTTTACAACATTAAAGACATCATATAAAATACATAATTCATAAATTTCAGTTCCTAACCTAATTAATTTAGCAATGTAATATTAAAATGTTTTTGCATAATATCCTCTATTCCGTCACGGATCCAACAAATTTAGATAAAATCCGGTTCATGAATAGTTTAACAATTAAAAAAGATTTCATATTATCATCTAAAAACATCTTAAACCAATAAAACTAGATTAAATATATTCACAAAGACGTTTCAGAGATACTTTCGAGAATAACATTTTTAAAAACTTCATCATTTTACTAAACAAGTGGGTGCCTTGTGTAGTATGCCCCTTTAAGAGTTGCTGTAGTCCTTAAGATTGTTATGGTTCTATCTGTGTTCTATGTTCTATATGTGGGAGTTAGGCAGTGTTTGCCTGTCTCCTGCATACTGTGGATGTTCAAGCTGTTTCTCTGGATTAAAGCCTACTCTCCATCTTACAACTGTCTCCTGGAATTACTACACAATTTTGGCGACGCTGTGGGATATCCTGTAGAACTTCTACAATTTTTTTTTTAAGAAAAAATGTCGTGTTGATGAAGAGAAATCCTTTGAAACAGCGTTCACGCATACTTCAAGGTATTTTTTTTTTTTTTTTACATTGTGTATATTGATTGCACCTGCGCCTGTACTCCTTTTAAATACAAGTGCTTTGATTGCACCAGCGGCCGAAATTTCTTGGCTTCCTGTATTTTTTTTTTCCTTCTCTCCTGTTTACAAGATTTCTTCAGTTTTGCCTTCGTTTGTGTCAAGCCTATATTGAATTTTTAATGACTTTCGATTTTTAATAACTTTAACACTGTGAAGTTAGTCATTGAAATCTGTTTACCGTCGTGAGTTGCAGGCCTCGAGCTGCGTTCTCATTTGAAGTTGACTCCGTGTTCTGGGCTCGCTCTTCGCCTCGCACGCTCACTTTCCTGCCGTCAGCCTTCCTAATCTCCTGTGGATTGTCATCGCGCATCACGCGCATCAGAGTGTTTGTTTTGTACCATCGTCATCACGCATCATAGCGTGACTCCATTTTGTTTTACCAGGTTTCCATGGTAACGATATTCAACGCCGATGCGCACGGCAACATTTCTCTTACGCTGATGCGCAAATCTCTAAGGAAAGCTTTTGTGCTTGTTCTATTTTAACGCTGATGCGCAAATCTCTAAGGAAAGCTTTTGTTCTTGTTCTATTTTAACGTTGATGCGCAAATCTTCATGACAAGCATTTCTTTCTATTTTTTTTTTAACATTGCAACGCTTACTAGCTGACTTTGAGAACAGCATTACTGACCATATTTACTATTGGATTATCACTGAACATCACCTATTCTACACCAACTAGACCTCGGTGAGTACTTTTCTTATTTTAATTTATTATATTACTATTTCTGCACGGTCATTTATGTAATGTAATGTACTTTACTCATTTTCGAAGTTACATCTAAATCTATTTATCTTATTTATTTCTTTTCTTTTCTCTACACATTATTGAGCATGGCTAACAATATTATCTCCCCTGCACATTTTCTTCCTGTTGCTGGTGATCCTAAAGTCGAATGGGACCTATGGTTTCCCACATTCTTAGCTTTTGCCGATGTTGTAGAAGAAGATGGATGTTCCCCTAAAAGAAAATTAGCTTTATTAAAAAATTGTTTAGGTGGCGCAGGCCTTAAAGAATTAGAAAATGTACCTCCTATTGAAGACGCTGGTGACACTAATGTATTTGATGTTGTAGTTAAGCAACTAGGCGCTAGGTTTGGGAGGAAAATAAATACTGTTATGGAACGTTTTAAGTTTTACTCACGTACACAAAAAGAAGATGAATCAATTGAGAACTATGTGGCTGCTTTGCGAACTTTAGCTGGCTCTTGTGCTTTCGAGACAATTAATTTTGATCAAGTTCTCAGAGACCAAATAATGATGAGAACAAAAAGCAAGAAAATACAAGAGCGCTTATGGATGGGTACAGAAACTACTCTCAAGGCTGTGTTAAATATTGCAAAAGGCATTGAACAGTCTGAACTTTTTGTGAGTGAAATTCGAGGTCAGGAAAATAAAAACAAAGTAGTAATTCCTGAAATTTCAATAGTAAAAGAACCCTCCAATGTTAAAAAATCTTTTGTTCCTTTTAAACCGCAGTTTATCACTAATAAAAAAGAAAGTTTTAAAAGAGATTTTAAACCATTTGAAAGAAGAAATCAGGTGATTTGTTACAGGTGTGGAGGTATCGACCACGTAGGGAGTTACAGAGGTTGTCCCGCCTGGAACAAAGTTTGCATTAAATGTAAACGTTCTGGCCATTTATTTAGTAACAGAAGACGAATCTGATCTCATTGATTCTCTTGGTATTAACAGTTTGTTATGTGTTGGCGATACTAAATGTAAGGGTTTTCCAAAAGACATAATTTTACTTGATGGCAATGCAATTTCCATGCTTATTGATTCCTGTGCATGGTACAGCATAATTGGCATGGACATTTTTAAAAAATTTTGGGGTTCATTGAAATTGTTTTTACCCGATGTACAACCTGGTGGTTATACTGGTCACAAAATTGATTTAATTGGTTTTTTTTGGGCTGATATTTCTTTTAAAGACAGAAATATTAAAGGCAAAGTTTATGTTGCCACTAATGGCGCCTCTATTCTCAGTTGGCCCCATCAACACGAGCTAGGCATTAAGCTCGATCCCAATGCCGCACATCCTGTGTATATCATTTCTAATGAACCTGATGTGTTTACCAGTCTTTTGAAAGAAAAGTTTCCTGCTATTTTCACTGATAAATTAGGCATATTTGAAAATTTCAAACATCGTATCATCCTCAAAAATGGAGCCACTCCTGTTCGACACAGAGTTAGGAATGTGCCACTGGCGTATCGCGACAAATTAAAAGTGATCCTTTCTGACCTTGTCTCTAGGAAAATTATAGAACCTGTTGAATCCTCTCCTTGGGTTTCGCCAGTAGTTTTATCCATCAAGAGTAATGGCGAACTTCGTCTATGTGTGGACCTTCGTAGCTTAAATCAAGAGATTTGTGTTGATAGGCACCCGTTACCTAATATTCATGAATTAATATCAACTTTGGCTGGTGCTTGTATTTTTTCTACGGTAGATTTAGCAAGCGCTTACCATCAGGTCCTTTTACATGAAGACTCAAAGTTTTTGACCACCTTTATAACACCTGAAGGCATGTTCCAATACTGTCGCATGCCCTTTGGTTTAGCCAGTGCCGCATCAGTTTTTCAAAGGCTTATGAAAGAGGTTCTTGAGGGTTGTTCTGGAGCAATTGCCTTCCAGGACGATATTCTAATTTTTGGTAAAGATTTTGAAGATCACGATAAGAATTTAGATGGTGTATTAAAACGTATCCAAGACAAAGGTTTAACCTTGAAGTTTACCAAGTGTAAGTTCAGACAGACCAAGGTGGAATATCTTGGCCATGAAATATCTTCCCAGGGTATCAAATCTAAAGTCAATCACATTCAAAGTATACTCAAGGCTCCCGCACCCTCCAATAAAGAGCAACTTGTTTCCTTTTTAGGGCTTACTGAATTTTACAGCAAGTTTGTGCAAGACTATTCTACTAAAGTACATTCGTTAAGATCTTTATTGAAAAAAGATACAAAGTTTGTATGGAATTCTGAACAACAATGTGCTTTTGATCTTCTAAAGAAGGACATTTTAAACGCTCCATTCCTAAGACCTTTTGAGTTGGGTAAAGAATGTATCGTGTGTGTGGATGCGAGTAATGTGGGCCTTGGTTCAGTACTAATGCAGAAGAACAAGGGTGAGGAATATGTCGTTTCCTATGCTTCAAGGATTCTTCGTGGTGCTGAGTACAACTATTCCACTATTGAAAAAGAGTGATTGGCATGCACTTGGGCTGTTGAACATTTCAGACAGTTTCTGTGGGGAACTAGATTTCGCCTACGTACTGACCACAAGCCCCTTATCAATATGTTAGCTGCAGGTGGTGGTAGGACATTGACTGCTCGTTTAGCACGTCTTGCTGCGAAGTTACAAGAATTTCAATGTGTTGTAGAATATGTTCCCGGACGTCTGAATGTACATGCTGACTGCATGTCTCGCTTACCTCTAGATTCACAAGTTTCTCTTGTTTGTGATGACCGCGATGTTATGTTCTCTATTGGAGACATTAATGGTGAAGGTAACTTTGGTGTATCCGTCTCCATTTCCGAGTCTGAGTGGAGAGATGCTATGTACAAGGATTCTGACTTGTCTAGTATTGTGTCTTATTTGCAACATGGCTGGCCCGAGGAACGCAAACTGTCTGGTGAGGTTTTGTCTTTTTACAAGATTAAGGATGAGATTATGTTTGATCAAGGCTTTGTTACCCGTGGTGATAAAATTGTTCCTCCCTCGGGTCTGAGGAAAAAGATTGTCTCAATGGCCCATGAAGGCCACATGGGCATGTCTTGTACTAAAAGACGTATTCGTGAGTTCTACTGGTGGCCTGGGGTCGACAACATGGTTGATAAATGGGTTATTTCTTGCTCGCCATGTTCCTTGAGTGACAAGACTGTTAAACCGTTAACCACTTTTGTTTCGCCTATTGAGTTTGTTTCTTCTCCTTGGAAAAAACTGGGTGTGGATATTATTGGCCCTCTTGACTTGTCTTCTAGCAAGGATATTTTTATTTTAGTTTTGATTGACTACTTTTCCAAGTGACCTGAGTTGAAAATTGTGGATAAGATTGGATCTTCTCAGGTGGTAGAATTTTTGGACGAAATATTTTGTAGAGAGGGTATCCCTGCTGAAATTGTTTCAGACAATGGTCCACAATTTGTTAGCCGTGAATTTTCTTCTTTTCTTGAAAGATGTGGTGTAGTTCACAAAAGAGTGTCAAATTATAACCCAGAGGCCAATGGCCAAACGGAGCGCTTCAACAGAGTAATCAAGGGTTCCATTCAGCTCGCTGTTAAAAGCAACCTGAATTGGAGAGATGCGCTTCATGCTTCTCTTTTATCTTATTGCGTTTCCCCCAATTCTGTTACGGGTTTGTCTCCATTTGAGATGCTAAGAGGAAGGAAACCTAGTTCCAAGTTACTTCCGTGGTGGATGAAAGATAAAGTACCTTGTGTGCATTCTTTTGATCTTGAGAAGGTCAGGGATAAAGTGTTGGCTTATCAGGATAAGATGAAGGGTAGTTGTCGTGGTTCAGTTTCTCGCAGTCCTAAGGTTAAAGTTGGTGACTTTGTGCGTGCGAAATTTGGTAGAGCTTTTGGGAACAAATGGAACAAATGGTCTGATCCGTGTAAAGTCACAGAGGTTTTTTCTAAGGCAGTAAGAGTCGATGGTGGTAAGATTTGGAATTTCAGAAGGGTTTCTCTGTGTAGAACTGCAGATTCTGGGTTAACTCCTTGTAAGACTTTTGATCTTAAGACACCTTCACAACCAATTTCGACTCCCCTACATTCAGCTTCCAATGTCAATGATGATTTAACTTTTTCTGCTATGCTAGATACCTTTGGGTGTGAGCCTCAAACTGGAGATGTAGACTTGTCTGTTGGGAATGGTGTTGCTCCTGCTAACTCTGCCTGGGTTCTTGATAATGTTTCTGTTTCTTCTGACTCTCCCTGCACTTCTAATGATTCCAATACTAACTCTAGTCTTAGAGTTCCTGAACATGTTGTTGTACCTGTCAATGATTCTCTCAGGAGAAGTGTTCGCGTAAGGACTTCTCCCATCAAATTACGTGATTATATTATTAATTCTTGTTTTTTTTTTTTTTTTCTTTTCAAGGGGGAGGATGTGTAGTATGCCCCTTTAAGAGTTGCTGTAGTCCTTAAGATTGTTATGGTTCTATCTGTGTTCTATGTTCTATATGTGGGAGTTAGGCAGTGTTTGCCTGTCTCCTGCATACTGTGGATGTTCAAGCTGTTTCTCTGGATTAAAGCCTACTCTCCATCTTACAACTGTCTCCTGGAATTACTACACCTTGCTCTTAGAATTCATGCCCACCCCAAAACTTTAGCCACGCATATGGTCACACACTCTTTTTTTGTGGAAAAACATTGTTCCCCGGGTCTGCCCACTGTGAACACAAGCCCATGTTTAGCAGGATGGACTTCACGTCTCGAAACCATGGAAGATTTCCTGACCCTATGATTGATCTCACATCCAAAATTTCATTTGCAAATAGGGCCAGTTCTGGGGTGGACCATATATGTCTCCACAAAGCAACCATCCTGTATCGTGCTAGATCTCTAATAGAGTGACAACCCAAATCTAATAGAAGGGGGAGTGTGGGGGTCGATTGTGGAAGACCAACCAAGCTGCGTAAAAACTTGTTTTGGATTTTTATCAAGGGTGCTAGGTCCACAAAGCTCCATAGATCAGCCCCATAAAGGATAGCGGAACTTATTTTTGCATTATAAATTTTTAATGCTGGCAGAATCCTTTTAGTTTGAGAACACCGTTGCTCCTTTATTAGACACACCGTTAGGCGATCAAATTTTAGACAGAGGGCCTCAATCTGTGCCTTCCATCTTAACCGGTAATCTATAACCACCCCCATATAAGTCATAACACCAACCTGTTCTAATTTGGTGCCATTCATACTAACTTCACTCCGTTGTGGTTTGTTTTTCGTTAAGACCATATATTTCGTTTTAGACACATTGATCTCAAGGTCATTGATGTTACAGAAGTCCACAAATTTATTAATTGCAGTTTGTAACCCCGCTTGAGTTTTTGCCAAGATCAGCGTGTCGTCAGCAAAAATGAGAAGGGGAAACTTTCTCCCACCTAGAACTGGTGCATCTGTTGGGGTATCCCCTAGAAACTGCACAACTTGGTTTATAAATAATAGAAACAGGGTTGGTGCCAGGACACATCCCTGCCTTACACCACGAGTCACGGGGAATGGCTCTGTCACCTGTCCCTGCCTACCCCATCTTACTCTGGCAAAGTTATTCTCGTGCAGTCTTACGGTTAACTCCAAAAGTTCTGTTGGCATTCCCATTTTACTCAGAGCATTCCACTGCTTCTCTCTAGTGACGAGGTCGAACGCGGATTTGAGGTCCACGAATGCTGCATAGATAGTACCCCCACCTAAATGCACAATCTTCCAGTATATCAGAACAAATCTGAATACTTGGTTGACTGTGCTGGTGCTTGTCCTGAAGCCTACTTGCATCGGGGATAGGATACTTTCCTCGTTCATCCATGACTGTATTTTACCCAGAAGCATTCTTGCTATAACTTTTTGTAGGGCGTCTATGAGACTTATGGGGCGATAATTCCCTGGTAGAGACCTGTCTCCTTTTTTGAAAACAGGTAGGATTTCGGCCCCTATCCAAGAGTCTAGTATCCTAGCTCCGTTTGCAATAGCATTAGCTAAAGTCGTTATATATGGTACCCAGTTATGCTGATCATACTTAAAGAGATCGGCTGGAATGCAGTCCATCCCGGGCACTTTACCCGCTTGGACCAAACTTAACGCCTTCTCCGCCTCAATATTTTCAAACACTAAAGGCATACTTGTAGTTTTAGGTATAGATGACCAACCTCTTTCCACTTCTTCCAACACCCTCACCAACCCACAGAACTGGGTTGAATAGTGTTCCACCCAGTCCTCAGCTGAAACATGATTTACTGGTGTTTGCAAGTCCTTGGGCCCGCCCCATTTCACGACCTGTCAGAATTTAATCTGGTTAGAGGACAAGCTGGCCTCATACAGGTCCTGCCAGGGACAGTCGTCCCATGATTGCATTGCATTCTTTTGGGCCCTCTTATAATTTAACTTCTCCGCTTTAATAATTGATGTATCCCTAGTTTTGATAGCACTAATCAAAGAACTATGGGCTTTGCGACAGGTTTTATCGTACCATTTAGTACCAGAAGGAACACCACCCGTTTTCCCAGATTTCCTTGACTTTGGGAAGAAAGTTTTCATTTTATCGAACAGGTGCTCATGTATAGAGCTAATCTGCTCGAGTGAGCCTAAGTCTCCAATCGCTATCTTGGCCTGTTTTACCGAATTTGACACTTCGTTGGATATTTTTTCAAGGATAACTGGATCATCCAGGACCCTACACCAACGAACCCTATGGCAATCATTAGTTAAAGTGGCCTCTGCTGTAATATAATTTGTGGCATTCGAACTAACAGGTCCCCCCTCAACTTTCAGATTTAGTACCAGGGGATTGTGGTCACTCTCTGGCCTCGGTATAATTTCCATATCCTCTAGTAGTGACCAAAACTCTAGTTTGATTAAAAAATAATCAATTCTACTTTTACTAGATCCGTTATCAAATGTAACCTGTCCTGTCCTGTCCGACTTTGCACGTCCATTAGCTGCTCTTAAACCCCACTCCAGGCACAGACCCAGCCACTAAAGAGCTGCCTCAGTGACCTTTTTAATAGGTTTTATAGCCAGATTTGGAACATTCCATAGTTGGTCGACCTCCCCATAACAATCATCTCCCTCACTAGACAAGGTTCAAAAGTGCAGTTTAAATCTCCTGCCACCACAATGCACTTATCCCTCCCAATACACTCCAATAGACGGTCCAGGTCGTCTATGATTGCTGGGCTCCTCCCTCCGGGTAGGCCTCTGGCATAAATATTAATTATAAACAGATCCTGATGATTTTCTCTGCCAAGTTTTAGACCCAGGATATCATTATTTTGGGCTATCAATTCCAATGGCCTGTAACCTAAGGATTGTCTAATCCATATTACCAACCCACCTGATGGTCTTCCCTTTTTTCCCTTGGTTGCAGGTTTATAGAAATTAAGATAACCAATTCGGAAAACAGCATCAATTGCATAACTTTCTTGGAAAATTAAAATGTCGTGCTGATCTATAAAATCCCCCCATTCTGCTCCATCTAATTTCCCCTTCAGCCCCGCGATATTCCATGAGGCTATCTTTATAATGTGTTCCTGTTTCGGAGGATCGTTTGGGTTTAGATTTATATACCCCCTCTCTCTCTCACCAATCAACAGCCCAGTTTCTGATCCGTTTCCTATAAGTCCCACCTCCATTTCAACCTCTTTACTAGTCAATTTTTGGGTGCCACTATCCTCCCTTAATGTATGAAAAGAGTTTAGATCCTCCAAACTACTAACTGTTTTGGTCACTCTGTAGTTATCTGTTGACTCACAGGAGAGTCAATCGACCCCTTCCAGACCACTAAGCGGTGCATACTGATTTGAGAGTTGGGGATAGAACAAAGGATCAGGGGGATGTCTCCCTCTGGGTCCACAATTGTGATAAGACGGTGTTTTAAAGGGAGGGTTACTAGATCTACCTAAATGGGGATAAAAGTAGTGCAGCGATAGCGTTTGGGCATCCCCCACTTTTCCAAATTTCGGTTTTCTACGGATGAAATCCACCACCCAAGGGTCCCTGAAACTAACAATAATGCAGTCCCCCTCTAGATCCTTTTGACAGTGGCCCACCCAGTCTACCCTTCTAACATTTAGGATCTCTGTTTTGGACATGGGTGGAAGTGACCTGTTCTTATTTAGCCAAAAGTTTACTTTATTGTATAGATCCCGATGTGTTTCCACTTTCCCCTCCTCCAGAGGGACCAGAGGGACCACTCCCGTTAAGATGATGGTATATGGTACAGACTCTGGTGGCAGATTAACATATGGTGGTTTGGGATAAACATTTTTCCTAACCAGATTATCTTGTTCTATTAGGCGGGTAGTTTTTGCAGGCCTGCTAGAAGCAGGCTGAGATTTAGATGCTACACCTTCCTTAGGGGGTTTATCTTTACCTGGTTTATCCTCATTCCTGTTTTTTGCCTGTTTTTGCTGTACTTCATGGGATGATAGTGGTGGTGGTAGTGGTGCAGGTTTGGCCAACTGCCCTGACCCGCCAGTATTATTTTTAGATTGTTTCTGGCTTCCAGATTTGGCATCACCTGTAGATGCAGGGAGTTTTGTTAGCTTTTTCATAATCTCCATGTTATCTCTCACTAATGCCTCCATCTGGTCCATTTTATCTAATAACGGCAACAGTAGGGATTTTACCACAAATTCTATCTTACCCAAGAGAACCTCATCAGCATTATTTGTCGGGAGATGGTTAATGGTATTTGTGGGGGAGATGGTCGTGGGTGCTGCTATATTAGTTGTAGGTGTTGTGTTACACTTGCTTTTTGAAGCCTTCGCAATACCCCGCTTCTGAGTTTTCTCTTTCCGTTTCCTTTTACTAGATTTTGATTTTTGAGATTCTTTTAGGGGTGGGTTTTTAATTTCAGGACTGGATACGAGTCCAGATGTTTCATTATCATCAGTAACGATATCAATATTCACTAAGTTATTATATAGGGAGCTACTCGATGATGTATCCAGAGCTATAGCAGCATCATCAGGCTCACGATCTACAAGCACTGATTCCGAAATAGTACCATTGTTATCACTGGGGTCTAATTGGGATAGAAGAACTGGGGATTCTACCTGCCCTATTTTTCCAAGTGAAGACCGTTTACCAGTGACCAGGTCAATAGATAAGCGTTTTTCGGCAAGGGCTATCTCTTTTTCCAAGATACAAGTAGTCCGTTTAAAAAAATGATCGATAGTGCCAGTAAACACTCCATTTGATGTGGTGACCTGTACCAGTCTTTCTTTACCAGATCGTAGAGTCATTTTTGGTAGCCAAATCAGCCCAAGATAAAAACCAGATGGTCGGCCGTTTAGAAAGGGCAGAACGCCAAACCCACACTAAATATAAGGGAATTACAACAACCTCCAATGACATAACAATATAGTAAACCCAAGGTCTCACTTGAAAGAGGATGACCCAACCCAACCTCAGACGACCTCTGACGGCCGCAGACGGCCCCGCCCTTGTCCCGGGCTTTTCCCGGGCAGCTCCCGCACGCGACTCGCGGGGTGAGAGGCGTTCCTCTCCTTTACGCGCCTCCGGGCGCTCTGCTGACGTCACTCGCCACTGCCGCCGGGGTACCTGGGGATTGAAGTCCCAGCCCTCGCGGCGGCGGTGGAACTGGCGGTGTGGTGCGGGACCCGGTAAGACAGCTGGCCGTTCCCCTCCCGGCGTGGATGCTGGCGCTGGTGTACGGGACTCAATTGAACAAGGTCCGTGCTCCTTACGGCTGCAAAGAGTCGAATACTGAGTAATGAGACATCTAAACATCAACATTAGGATAGTATGGGGACATGCTGGAAACACATAAGATCAACAACAAAATCATACTTCCTGCATGTTAGCAACTGGAATTAAAAAGGCATTATAAGGGGCATGGCCTGGAGACACATGGTGCTGGTCGGGTAATCCCAGAGCTCTGGCATCCACTGCCCACAGATCCAATTATCCTGTGGATGAGGGGCATCGGATGCCTGGCAACACCCTGTGGCCACGGTGTCGGAGGCTGCCCCCAAGGGGATCAAGGCAGCTGAGCACCATGCCCGCAAACAGACGCAGGGACAGGACTTCAACCTGCTAAGATGGCAGCGGGTCCCTAGTCCTGACAGCTGGTGTGGTTGACTCCAGTGGCACATTCCTACTCACCATATGCAGCCTAAAGGTAAGATGTAACTTAGGATCGCTGCTGATAGGAAAGGCATGCAGCGGCAGGAAGAGGCAGCGGCAGAATATTGGCCCCGCAGAAGAGAAGGGGGCATAGGCTCATGGTGAGTAAAGGAGTGGAGCGGGTGACTCCATCAATCTGAACCTGCCCCACCAGAAAGCTTATCAATCGTGGAGTCCCATTGGGGCGCCCATACAGAGAAGAGGTGGTAGCATTTGCTGCCCTGAAGAGGGGCCCCTGGCCCACATTGGGTAAGTACAGAAGGAGAAGGGACGAGGTGGTCGTGCCATGTGGGGGTAGCCGGGACGCACTGCTCAAGGCTGGCGTGGGCGCTCCATATTGGCCATTCCATGTGGTGTGGTCAGGGAATGGCTGTAGTCCAGAGAGGCCAGGACAGCTGGATGAGTTCATGTGGGGAGGTAGAGGGCCTACAGCGAGAAGTGAAAGTCATCCTCTGAGAGACAAAGTCTTGAAGAGGCCCAATGGGGGCAGCACTGGCATATTCCTCCCCCACCACATTAGAAAGACATGGCAGAGCTATGAGTGGACCTCGGCCCCACAGGTGGCAGGAGCAGCACACTCCCTATACTTGAACTTCGCTGGGGTGACCACATGACCAGGAACACCTGGACCTGTGCCAGGCGCCGTGTGGTGCAAGATGGGTCGCACTAATGGTGCAAAACGGGAGCGGCACAAAGACGCTCCCTGACAGCTGGGGGTCCTGGGAAGCCTGACACCGGAGGTCAGGGACAGAAATCTTGAAGCGCACATGGTGATGATTCATGTGGCCATCAAGGATATGAAACAGCATTGGAGCACAAGATGGAAACAGTGACCCAGGAGGTGGGTCTGCTCAGGGCAGACCACAAGCAGCTCACAGAGACAGTCGGGATGGTGGAAGCAGCCCTCTAACACAGCTGGCCCCTGCAGTCAAAGGGAGGTCCTCCTCTGGCTTATTTATAGAGGACTGGCTGAGCTCCCTGGTCCTGAAAAGGCAGCCCTCTAAAATGTTCACTGTGGAATGTGCACATCGTGTGCTCAGGGCCATGGTGGTGCGACTGTTGAACTTCTGTTACCCAGACTGCTTCTTACAGGTGTCACACGCCCACGACACCTGGCAGTTGGAGGGCGGAACTGTGAACATCCATCCTGACTGCACCACAAAAGTATAGAACCAAAGGGAACTTCCATCGAGGTCAAGCAGCGACTGCTGCACCTGAATCTAAAATATACACTCCTTTTCCCTGCAAACCTGCAAGTGACAGATGCAGATGGCTCACACTTTTTTATGTCTTCAGCAGCTGCGTGGGGATGGATGGAGGCATAGGGCCACCCAGCATCCAGCATCCGGGAAACTCAAGGGGAACCTCGATGAGGGTTGGAGAAAATAGAGATCGTAATGTGGACAATGGCACATACCTGGATCTACTCCCACCAAAACCCAGGTGGAGTCGGAGAGGACCAGGATAGTAGCTGGAATTCAGAGCCAGTGGTCCGGGTCTACAGGCAACAGATGGGAAGCACTAGACACAAACAAAAATATCACTTACAGGGAGATCTCTGTGACAGGAGATGAGCAGGAGGATGAGAGGCCACCTGGGGTCACCCCCATGACCTCAGACCTAATCATTTGAGGAGGTTAAAGGGACTGTGCGGGGCCATAGCCCAACACACTCCAACACCAAATGCTGATCCTCAAGGACAGGTTGAGACAGCAGTTGTGAATCGGGGTACAGACGCCTCTAACATTCGGGTGGGTAGTTCTACACTCACTGCACGAGGATGTAGGGGGAGGGGTTGGTTGGGGAGGGGCCTAATACTGGCAGTCAGTGGCTACAAAAGTTGGGATGATGGTGTCCAAACCACAAGAATCAATGGACATGGCGCCTGAGATTGGGGTGATGGACCCTCAGACACGCACCAGGGGGAGTTAACCTATGGGTTCTTTTGTGGAATGTCAGTGGCCTAGGCAACATGCTGAAAAGTGGGATAGTCATGAAATTCCTAACATGACCCAGACACATTTAGTGGTAAAGAGATGTGAGTCCTTTAACTGATGCAGATATACAATAGTGGCACACGCTGGGTTCTCGGTGGGCTCCAGGGGTGTTCAGATCTTTGTCCAAAAACATTACCTCCACACATTACATGGACATGGGTGACAGCTGAGGGTTGCCAGGCAGCAGACACCAGCAGCTGGAATGGGATTCCCTTTAACAATAGCTTTCGGGTACTTACCTCTAGGGCTACAGACAGATGGGCTAATGGAACTAGGGGAAGTGAATCTTGACAGCACCAGATGCCCTCACTATCACTTGGGGTGACTTGAACCTGACAGCGCTGGGCAACCTGAATAGGGTGACAAACTTGTGTCTCCAACGCAAGAGTGACGCTCAGCTGGCAACCTTCCTAGCCTCGATAGGTTTGGCAGATTTGTAGAGGATGGAGCATCCAGGGCAGTTGCAGTACTCCTACACAATCAATGCCACGAGGTCAATCTCCCTCCTCAACTACCTTCAGGTATCACAACAACTGGTGGGCTGGTTTAAAGACACCCAATATCTCCCTCGAGGCATCTCAAACGACTCCCCAATAACTACGTTTTGCCAAACACCCATTGGTCATTCAAAGGCAGTCTGGAGTCTCGGCTCATGGGAACTCATAGATTGGGACACCAGGAAATCCATGGCAGACGCCAACAAACACTACTTTGAGGAAAACAAAGGGTCGGTGGAATCAAGGGCGGTGCTATAGGAGGCATATAAAGTATAATCCGGATCCACTTGATAGCTCATACCATGGGGAGGGAGAAGGAGACAGAGGGCCATGAAGTGCAAGGATCTAGATATAAAACTGGTGCACTGGAAGGCATATTTCATAGCATCACCAAACCCAGAGCTGGCGAGTAGAATCGAAAAAACTTAGGTGGACTACAGGGCTCTGGCCCAGCAAGAAACCAGAGGCAGGTCCAGTGTGAACCAAGGGCGATCTTCTAACTTGACGATAAGTTCGGGAAATTGTGGCTCTAGTTGGCAAAGCACAAAGGCAGGCAGAAATGAATACCCAAGATAAGGGAGAGAGACAAGATCATAGAAACACCGGGAGCCATAGTCCGAGAGTTTGCAGAATACCTGCGAGACCTATATCGTTTGCGCCTTTCTGGCGAGGCAAAGGGACTCGAGGACTTCATTCAAGATCTTCCGGCCCCCACTCTGGGGGGAGGGTAGGATGCCTGGAAGGCTCTGGAGGCCAAGATATTGGACTCAGAGATTGCAGAAGCCCTGACACAATTGAAAAGCAGGAAAGCTCTTGGCCCAAATGGGATACTTCTTGAGTTTTTTTAAAGTATCCGTACACATATAGGACCCCCCTGGGGGGAAAACAGGAAGGTGTACGGGCAGGAGACCTGCGGCAAGCATCAATTGTACTTATACACAAGAGGGGTAACCCACTGGAGGACTGCGTATCCTATTGTCCCATTTTACTTCTGAACATGGAGGCGAATGTACTGATGTGGATCCTCATTAGCCATCTACTGCAAATTGTGGATTCCTTGGTGACAGCAGACTAGTTAGGATGTATTCTTTACAGGACAACTAACTACAATCTCAGATGATTGTTCAGCTGTTTGGCCCATTGAGGCATGATTGGGGAACCAGCTAGGGCTTCTGTCTCTCTATGCAGAGAAGGCAGTTGACTCACTGGAATGCCCCTAATTGATGGCCATCCTGGGGGAAATGGGCTACAGCTCGTCTTTCCTGGGTTGGGTCCAAAAGCTTTACACAGACCCCCTGGTCTGGGTAAGGGTGAAAGGCACTTTGTCTACAGAAATACTACTGGGAAGAGGTAGCAGGCAGGGATGCCCCTTTATCTGGGCTTCTGTTTGCAGTAGATATTGAGCCACTTGCAGGGTGGATGTGAAAGGATGCTCTGATCAGAGCCCTGCAACGGGATCCCAACCGGAAGGATGCAGTCTCCCTGTGTACGGATGACGTCCTTCTTTACCTGGTGGACCCATGTGGATCCATAGCACAAATACTGGAGATTTTGGTATCTTTGAGGAGTATGGCGTAATCTGTATACATTGGAACAAGTCTGTAGCATCCCCACTGACAGACTGGTACACCCAAGCACGAAGCCCTCACTGTCCGCCGGGATCCCACTGGTTTTATGTGCCCAAATATCTGTATGTCCTACAATACACCCCTTTCATGGTGCCAGACTGATTCTTCTGAAAGGTAGACACACTCACTAGATTACTGGTCTGAAATGGCAGAGCCCTATGGAACACCCTAACAACACTAACTAGGAAACCATGGAGGGGGTGCATTACCCTACCAAACTTGAAACTATATTACTGGATGGCCCAAAAAGCGGTAGTGAACAACTGACTTTTCTCAGACCAGTGGAAACCCTCCCTGCTGGCAGACAGGAGGGTGCTGGCCCCATAGGAGTACCTTTGCCGACTGTGTAGGGGCACAAGGAAGAGCGAAATCCTCAATATATGGAGGAAGGCAGTTTTGGGCAACAGACTGGAGGGAGAAGATCACCTTGGCTACACCATTTTCGGAGGCAGGAGCCCTGAAAGAACTTAGGACAATTGAGGGATATGGCGGGTGGGACACGCTAGTCATCTGCACGTTGGGGGATGTCTGGAGAGATGGAGGGATAATACCCTTTTCTGAACTGCAGGCTGAATACGTTCTAACTGGGAGTCAGTATCTTTCGTATCTGCAGATTCAGCATAGACGGTGAAAGCATGAAGATCTCTTTGGGGAACTGGTAGAGTAATCTCCCATAAACTATAGAGTCCTTGCTGCCCCCTGCACAAACATGCTCTCTCCTTGGTATACACCAAATTGCTTTCCCACAGCCTCCCTCAGCTAGACTTTCTCAGGCCCAAGTGGGAGCAAGAGTTCGATAGATTAGATGACGCAGCTTGGGCTGAAGCATGCCACTACCCAAGGCAGGTATCAATCAAGGTGGGATTTTGCTTGGTCCAGCTCAACTTACAACACAGAGCCTACTACACGAGGACGACTCTTCACAAAGATATTTGACTTCATTGATTTTGAATAAGATATTTTGCCTTTTGAATCTTGAAAAGTACTTTCACACAAGATTAAATATTGCGTGATTTGCTGATTTGTATTTATGATGTAAAACATGAAAAAGGATTTCTAAAAGAAAATTACAAAGCAATTTGTGTTGTATGTTTTTTCCTTTTATTTAAGTTGTTGGTAATGGCCTTTAGATGAACGTTATACTGGATGAGATAGATACTATACAATGTATTATGTGATGAGACAGATAATTAGTAGTATTTCTCTTGATAAATAACCTTCCTTAAGAAAATACGGTTGGCATCCCCTTTTTCTTAATTAGCTTCACAAAATGGGACACAGGGTTCAAATGTGGCCAGGCAGGTACTCTACTACATGCTATCTGGGGATACCAACTATACAGTGATAGTGGACAAGGGTGGGGACTAGTCTGTCGGAGGTGACGGTGGTAGCGATACTGATCATGCTGCAGTTAGTAGCTCTGAACACTAGAGGGCTGCACATTGCTTTTCTGCAAAGAGGCCCTCGCTGTCATGACGTGTATCATTGTCAGGAGATGGGGGAGCACCTCTGCTCCCACGGAGAGGGAATGGGTCACTAATATGGACTGGTGTATGAGGGCAAAAGAGCAGGTTTGCCGGGCACTGGTCTATTCTTGTAGTTCGAAAAGGTGTGGGGTCCCTGGATAAGCACTTAGGCAGAGGATAGCTCATCACAAGAACCTTGGGGGAGAAGGCGGAGTAGAGAGGAGGATTAACAGAGGGTAGATAGCGAACTGTGCCCAGACAAACCCGACTTGCTGAGGGGTCACTCAAGCGAAAGGAGGCACTCACACTAGGGTAGCTAAATGAGGACCCGGCCGCACAACCAGCAGAAATATAACAGATCTGGAGCATGAAAGTCAGCATTAAGGACCTGATTATGATGGCACTGAGACCACCACGTCAGGCCGTCGGTGGTGATCCCACTGGCATCCAGCCCATTTGATCCGACCTCTGCATTAAGATGCAGGAGGTCAGAGCCAGTCTGTCTTGGGAAAGACCGCCACATTCAACAGGATCAAGGATCCTGTCTGTGCAGCGGCAGGACTCTTATTCTCTACAATGGGGTGGTGCCTGCTCAGTCACTCCTGTAGGGATTACTGCGGGGGGTACCCTATGCACTCACAAACAGTAGATAACACATTGTGTGACAATTATGAAACCAAGTACAAAGAAACAAAGCAACGGAAAATTGTAGGAATCTCCAGTGGGAGAGTAGTCCGATGGAGTACTTTTTTGTGTTAGACAGCCAGCCGACACGTGTTTCATCGCTATTGCGAAACCTCAGGGCTGAAACAACAAATAGGCAACAATGGAGCATCCCATGTGTAGTAGTACAGTCACATAGATGCCACATTACATGGTACTGTCACATATATCATTGCTTCCACTAGCGTAACATAGAAACATTACATTTAGTAATGTAACAGTGCAACCAAATGAAATAGTCACACCCTTACGTCACTTGACACTATTTCACCTTGCACGTAGTGTGAATGTACCGTTCACTATTAGTGGCTCTCGCAATCATGAGGAACATTAATGCATGGTCTACTGTCAAGATTTGTGGACTGTGCCTGTAGGTAGAATCAGAGGTCTTCTTGTTCCTCTTCTCTGGTAGCTTAAGTTCACTTGGTCAATTTTGAAACACCAGCACAATCATGACATTATGCGGTAGACACACATTCGACACAAATGCGTTTGGCTGCACTGTTACATTACTAAATGTAAGGTTTCTATGTTACACTAGTGGAAGCAATGATATATGTGACAGTACCATGTAATGTGGCATCTATGTGACTTTACTACTACACATGGAATGCTCCATTGCTACCTATTTGTTGTTTCAGCCCTGAGGATTCGCAATAGCGATGAAACACGTGTCAGCTGGCTGTCTAACACAATAAAGGACTCCATCGGACTACTCTCCCACTGGAGATTCCTTCAATTTTTTGTCACTTTGTTTCTTTGTACTTTGTTTCATAACTGTCACACAATGTGTTATCTACTGTTTGTGAGTGCTTAGGTTACCCCCGTAGTTTCTTAAGGTTCGTAGTTCTATCTACTAACTGTTGAGTGGTTTTAAGGGTTTTCCACTCACCCAGTTACACCACCTTCACATAGCGCGCCCAATACCAGTGCGTCCACTTTTGGCAGTGCATCCTTTGCATCTCTGACATCAAAAGCCTTCCAAAATTTACCTGTAGGGATTAGGATGTCCTTTTTTGCCTGCCATTTCATGGTGGTTAACCCACCATGAAAAGACAGGCAGAAAGTGACTTTGGGGGCCCCTACCTGGGCACCCCCCCACCATCAGCTATGTTTTCCCACTAAACATCCCTGTACAATGTCTCAGGCCCTGCATAGTGCCTGGCACACAGTGCAGGGATGTTTCAAATGTGTATATTTTGTATTGCGGCGTGTGCTGCAGCCCTCTGCATGCTCCACAATGTAAAATATACACATTGCCACCGCTGTGAAGGCAGTCGCATCGTAATGCGGAGAGCGGGACCGCTGACTTCTAGTCGGGCGGTTCTGCTTCCACAAAGGGTGATGGTCGGGTGAGAGTCCGACCTGCATCGTAATCGGACCGATTGTCTTGACTACCAGCTGAGGGAAGGCACAACCTAGAATATCCAAGGCCCCATACAGACAGACTATGCAAGGTACACCACCAGTCAGTAAGCTGCTTAAGTTGGGGATTGTTTTCAGTTCATTTGGTTGGTTATGGGTTGCGACACACCAAAGTGGTTATCCTGTCAGGAGTGGACTGAGGTGGGAGGGTTGAAAACCACAAGGGAAGGACATACTGACAGTAAACACTGCTGTGTGATATGATGGATTGTGTGGTGTGTTGAAAACATCAATAATAAGTTTTTTAAAAAAGCATTATAGTCCTTACATTGCAATGACATGTCAGAGGATTAGATTGAGTACCACACCAGAGGATCCTCCTCTTTTCTTGAATTCCGCAAGAAACTGAAGACCTGGCTCTTCGAATAGCCCTCCCACCTGCCAAGGCCGAGTTTGACTCACACCTGCTCAGCGCTAGGCTAGACTACTGGTTGATAAGGTCCTTTCCAAATACACATAACAGAACAGTGACAAAGGATAACACATTCAATGTTTGAGAACAACGAGGACAGGGATGGATACATGGGTGTGTGCAGGAGTCGATAACATATCTATGCATGGGTTGATGTTAGAAATCATTCTGATACCCTTGTTGTTATGAGTACACAGAGATGTAGCCTACCAATATTTCCATTATACATTATTAAAACATGAAAAACATGTTGTCCACATTACGTTACATTAAAATGAAAATCCTAAAACATAATGAGACATGTGGTAACGTAACAAACAGAATAGAACATACAGTAGACTTAACAATCTCTACCATCACTTTAAAGTACTGTAACCAGTCCATGCGGATAACACAGGATCTTGAATGCAAGGAAAGAACTGACAAACATTTTAATTGTTTCATTACTTAACATAAGTCACAGTTGTGATATTTGTAAAAAAATAATAATTGACATAACAGATCATCATCTATAATATTTTACATGTAACAAAAACGTAAAAATCAAATGCATATAGCATAATAGCGTACCTGAGTGTATTGTATGAAGGTGTTCGGAAACAAACTTTGTGTGTTGCCAGTCATGGAGGGAACTACTCCTGTCCCAGCTGTAACAACCAAAGCACTTGTAACATGGACTATTAAAGGGAAAGAAAGAGTGTGTAAAGAATTATATAAACTATAGACTGTTTTTAGACTAGTGATTCAAGTGCCCTTCTATGAGGGCTTAATCAAACAGAATTTGTAAAGCACACACTGTCACCCCTTGGGGTATCTGGGATGTGTGTGTTATGTATGTCAATATGTTTAGGGTGGAGAAAAGCACAATGAGCGTTTAAATGAAAAGTAATTGGGATACAAGAGTGCTGATTTCCTACCTACCCTTATGTTGGGGTTCTCAGGATTACAAAGCCTTTCAGCACGTCAGGATGCATGGTGGAGAGGACACTCTCCTTGAGGATGGTGAGAAGGAGGTGGGATCCAGTTCTACCTCCAGGAACTGCATTTGACTCCTGAATCCTGGAGAACTTCTCCTCCCTCTGCCTCCTGTCATCCCGTTATCTCTTCCTAATGTCTTCAATGGTGCATACCTCCTCTCAAACGGATTATCTGAGCCCGTTAATTCCTGCAGCAAGGCTGGCTTCTCTACTCCACTTAGGTTGTATGGCTACAGATCATGGAGTTGCCTGTAGACGTTTGACACAAAATTAGTTGTAACTCTTGCTTCTTCGATGAAGTTCCTCCCACCGTACTTCCTCGTAGAGAGGAAGTCCAAGGGCAAGAGAGTAGAGCCTATGAAGTTGGATGTATTTATCTGCTTCCTGTATGAATGTGTATCAGTTAAGTGTGAGTTACTTCAAGTGTAAACTATTCCCTGGTTCACTTCCATTAGAATATGCCCTTTGGTAAGTAGAGATGTCTGCCCTGGTGGCAGAAATCTCTCTAAACAGGTGGCACATAAACATTTTTTTATATATATATTTTTATTGAGATCCAATATAAAATTACCAATATATCAATTTGAAACTGAACACAAATATTTGTCATGCTCCAATGACCAAAAAATACAACATACATAATCAAAGATACAACACAGTATGGGAAAAAGAATGGTACTAGCTAAAAAGCCTCACGGAATAAAAAACAAAAATTATATAAGAATTAATTCTAACAGCTTCCTGAGATAAACAGTGCGAATTATCTAAAGTGCATGCTGGGCTAAGATGGGCAAAATAGCAATATGGCAATTAGATCGTCTACTCGGACTCTTATTTCTACTCGAAATACCGTTCCCACAACTTTAAAAACGTCTTAATCCCCCCTTTACGTACAGTATATAGCCGTTCACGATTTCTTCCTTGATTCATTTTCTGTCCCTAATCCCGTATTGTTGGAACCTGTTGTGATCGCCATTTTTGGAGCAAGAGGGATCTTGCCGCCGCCATTACAATATTCACTAATTTTGCCCATTTATTAATTAGGCCGAGAGATATGTCCTATCCCAAGACTTTTAGCCAAGTGTTCACTAATAGCCTGATTTGCCATTCGGTCTCCAGATACAGGAATATTTACTTCCAGAACCCCTGAATAAGAGGGCAAGGTGGTACATAAAATTTAGTTTAAAGTTACTACAAGTAACTTTAAAGTCATAAATCCAGTAGTAAGTTACTTGACCCCCCTTATTTGGTGAGGGGATGGAGGGGAAGACTCATATGGCCACAGTTCATCTATTTATAAATGGTGAATTCTATACATGAACAGATTTATATCTAGGTGTAGGTGTAGATATATATGCTAGGAGATCTGCACATGAATACTTACCTTTGGGAATAAGGTTCACAGAGCAGAAAACCTGAGCAACAAAACACAATTTTCTCTTTAATGGTAATGTGTAATGAGTTCCTTGTTTTTTAGTTATTTTCACAACCTATTGGATAAATGCCTACATATAGCTTTTCTTAAGCTGTAATGGTTCATTTCATGCTGCCATGTTTTTATTTCATCCCCTTTGGATTGTATTGCTTTCTATTGCAACTAAGAGTAGTTTAGTGCACAAAAAAGATATATGAACTTTCAAATTCCAAATCTTGATTTGCAAAATCAGGATTAGTGGAACTTCCAATGTGCACTCACACTTGTATAAAACCTGCCAGTGTGGTGGATGATTTTGTTCATTCATATGTCTGTAATCATTGATGGTCAATTGTGACATTACAAGGGCAGTGACACTACAAAATGTGGTGTGACTTTCCAGTGAATGGACCATGTGTGTAACCAAAGAATTGGGAGAGGACCTTTCTCCATGGGAAAAATATTTTACCTTAACAAAAAAAAAACAAGTGAAATGTGAAAATGTTTCTGCAGAATTTACACCATTGATATAAATTAAAGGTAACCAGAGGTTGCAACTGATACTCATGGCTAACCCTTAGGGACCCCCAGCAGTGTCCTCGATAATCCTGTTCTCAAGAGGCATGATGGCAGTGCCAGATTCAGGAAGTGAATGTGGCTCAAAAGGATCTTTCAGATTTCTGCAGTTTCCAGTCATTGCCATTTTTCTATTCCTTAGCAGTTGATAAGGAGGTTCAGGAAAGGCAAAAGGTTGACCCTGCATTTTCTTCAGCGGTTAAAGAATGCACTATGCCAATTCCCTTACCTGTACAAAATTTTTCACTCAAGTAACGATTTGGACCACCCTGACTATGAATACATGTTCCAGGAATTGTGGAAGCACACATGCAAAGTATATGGGCCTGTGAGGAGAAATACCATGCCTTGTGTAAGTAGTTGTAACTTACTCCTGGCTTACTACCAGATTTCTGAGAGTAAGTCACATCTACACATAAAATACATTTTTTGAATCATGCACTTAGGGGCATATTTACAAGTCCCTATTGCCACAGGAGCTTCACTTTTATCTACGTTCCTGTGACGATAGGGGCTTCGCCTTATATACAAGGCAGTGTTAACGTGGCCTAATGCTGCCTTGTAAATAGGGCCCCCTTTCACTCTTAACTTTAACTCTTTGTTTCTCCTTTTCTTAGTGTGCTGCATTGTGCAGCACATATTGAAACAGAAAAATGCCATGAATGATTGTTTATGTGCAGGTAAGTGTCCCTTCCTGCACATAAATAATCATTAAAAAATGTAGTGGTGTGGCAAGGTCAGGTGGTACCCGGCGTGGAAAATTTCTTGTCCCCTTCTCCCCGCATCGAGTTTAGCCATGTTTCGTTGCATTTATTGACTGAACTAAAAAGTTTCAATACGTACATATTTTTGCCATTTATTCACCCCCCCCTCAGTGATGTCAACCGGGGCGACCTGCACCCCCCTTTTTATGCCACTGAAAAAATGTCAATTTGCAACTTCTATATGTGCGGCACAATGCAGTACACATAGACGTTTCAAATCACTATTCTAGATTGTTTATGTGCAGGAAGGGACACCTTTATGCGCATAAACAATAATTCCTTTAACGCAGGCACCCTTGCGCTATTGTGCAAGGGTGCTTGCATTGGCGCTAGGCAGCTTAATTTAGCACCAGCGCTAGGGACAACACAGGGATGTGCTGTATCTTTGTAAATTCGGCTCGTCCCTCTGTTTTCAGCGTGGCGTTAACACTTTGTGCTTAATGCCACACTCCGTCATTCCCTTGTAAATTTGCCCTTTAGGTTTTTTGTCTACGCTTCATAGCCAATGACTTTCCTGCAGTTCTCCTTAAGAAGGACTAAAATGTCTCCAGCAAACTAGAATTCTTTTAAGGCGCATATTAGATATTCTGGCATTTTTAAACGCAATTTTTTCAATAAACTAAAAAAAAAGGAAATATATCGCAGGTTCTGGACTGTGATGGCCAGTGGATCACGCCCAACGAAGAAAAAATATATTGCAGGAATTGTGTTTGACAGTAGTTTACACTGTTTATGTGCCCAGGGTTTGAAAGGACTGGGCCGATTCCACCCTTTTGAGTAATTTTTCTTGCAAGTGAAAATATAAAAATAGATTCTTTATGTGACAGAAATGGAGGTATTGAGGCTTCGTTGACTTTGCCTGCAAATAAGACGCGCGGTGACACTGAGGCTGGAATTAGTTGTAAATAAACATGCAGGGTGCATCGGAGCCTCATTCCAGATGTGTCTGCTTCAAATTCATACCAAGTTCATTGTTGTGCATTGAAAACGCAGTGAAGCATAACTGCATTTAGCTGCTCCACTGCATAATGTTTCCTCTCTGGAAAACAAAACGAATGACAAGAAACTTTAATCAGCTGTGAAGAATGGATTTTTTACCAATGATCCCAAAACACGCTGCTACAGCTTTCTGAAAGGTTTGTGAAATATGTGAGCATAGCTCAAGTGTCAAGGAAGGAGTTAATTTTATGACTTAATCAATGGCAATAGATTGGCCAGCCCAGTAGTGCGAGGGTGATAGGCTTTGGTTGGCTGATTTTTCCAATCCCATTTGCTTTAGGCCATAGTGCTTTATTAACATGTCATGGCATAAAACAGCTGTGCCATCAACATACATGTAGATATACCGGGCTCGAGTCATAAAAGAAGGCACATGTATACAGGTGAAGGTGCAACGTTTGGAAATTCGCAAACATTCCCAGTATTACGTCTGGAAAGCTGTGGCACTCTCAACTTTCCAGGTATTCGGGCATACTACAGACATACCACTGGGAATTCCATTCGACATTTACTATTTCCTCAGTGCGGAAAGGGACATACAGTAATTCTCCAAATTAGTGAAAGGTAATCTGCTGTCCAAATGCGCATTTTTTTATTTTTATATGTGTTCCTCCATGGGGAAAACATTTTACCCTACGGTCAAACCCCTTTCTCTCCACCCCTGCAAAGCCTTGGGGCGTTCAGTCTTTTTCCCCGCTAAGAAAGGCAAGTTCATCCATCTCAGTAATGGAGTACATTTCTGATCATTTCCAGGGTGGAGAAGGGTCGGTTGAGAGTTTGTGAAAGGTGGAGAAGTGTGGCTCAATTGTTAGAGCGGCAGACCCTGATGCAGAGGTCTGGCCCAGGACAAGGGTTCAATTCCTGCCTCAGTGGGTCTTGGGCTCAATTTCCACGGTCCTGATAATTCTCTCCTCGGTGCCTATTCTACTCATGGGTCCCACTCTGCAACTCTGGGCAATAGCTTACTTAATCTCCACAATGGCCCCAACAGCCCTGGGATGCCTGGGTTCACCTTGGGGGTGCCCAGGAGTGGGCATTTCACAGGGAAAAGCCAGGAAGGGTTCCACAGCGATATGGGTACAGTGCCAAGACGCCTCAAGGTATAAATGTGCTATACAAGTACGAATTCATAAATTCATTCAAAGGCAATAAATTGATGAGTTTGTGGTTATTCCCAAACTCTCAATGAAAAACCGCATCATGATCTGCCCAGCGCTTATGTGGGGTATACTAGCACATAACTACTTGTTTAAAGTGGTAAATATTTCTGTAATTTGGGCCCACTGTTTGCCCAACACTCACGTTTGTCCATATTTTTCACAGAGTACAGAAATATCATCGCAGAACCTTTTCTAACAACTGAAGTTGACAGACCGACCACAGCAGTTACAAAAACATTTTCTGTTCAATATTTATCTCTCATTGAAGAGAGTGTATGTAATTTCTAAGGGAGAGATTAATGGGGAGATAGTGTAAAAACATCAGAATCTGTCATTATGGCAGAAAGGCGGAGCCAGCAATTTGATTACTGCAGCCATTTTTCCTATATTTACTTTTTTTGGTCCCTCAACTTGGAAAATAGTGGTAGAAACTTCATTATTTCTGAAGCCTTCTTCAGAAGTAAAAAGGTTACTGTAGGCCTTACTGTGAATTACTTAGAAATGTTCAGGGTTACGAATATATGGCCCTGGTGTTCTGACTGCATTTCCAGATAATTGTTTGTAAGCTGACATCCAGGGCCTCTTTATGATGTCGGTTGGAGTAGCTGCCGACTGACACCGTCACAGAATCGGGACCGACCGACCTCCGGTTGGTGGTCCCGCCCACATGATTATGATGCGACCGCACACTGTGCTGTCACATACACCCATTTCTCTATGGGAGCTTGTCCTACGGCCATAAACCGGATGTAGCACAAGCTCCTATAGAGAAATGGGAGTTTGTGTAAATCCCTGTACCCTCCCACACAATCAATCAATCAATCAGGGAATTTTAAGAGCACTACACACCCGTGAGGGTCTCAAGGTGCTGGGGGAGGGGGGCAGCAGCTCCAGTCAGTCAAGGAGCCATGTCTTGAGGGTCTTCCTGAAGATGTGCAGGGTGGGGGGCGCATCTGAAGTTGACCGGCAGCTCATTCCAGGTCTTGGCTGCGATGTAGGAGAAGGTTTTTCCACCTGTTCTTGTTCTGTGGATGCGCTGGGGTTCGGCAAGGGCACGGTCAGCAAATCGGAGATTCCTCTTGGGTACGTGGAAGGAGATTCTGTTGTTGAGATATTGAGGTCCGGTGTTGTGGAGTCATTTGTAGGCGTGGGTTAGTGTCTTGAAGATTACTCGATTCTCACCAGGGAGCCAGTGGAGGTTACGTAGGTGTTAGCTGATGTGTTTGTGTCGAGGGATGTCGAGGACGAGTCTGGCTGCAGTGTTCTGTATGGTCTGGAGTTTGCAGAGCAGAGACTTGTTGATCCCGGCGTAGAGGGCGTTTCCGCAGACCATTCTGCTGGTTATGAGTGCGTAGATGACGGTCTTCCTTGATTCGGAGGGATCCATTTGAAGGTCTTGCAGAGGATGGGGAGGGTGTTGAAGCAGGTGGAGGCGATGGTGTTGAATTGTCGGGCCATGGAGAGGGCAGAGTTGAGTACGATGCTGAGGTTTCGATGTGGTCCGTGGTGTGGGGGGCTGCCGAGGGCGGTGGGCCAACAGGTGTTGTCCCATGCAGAGGGGGAGGGGACAAGGACCTCTGTCTTCTCCGAGTTGAGCTTCAGGCAGCTCCTGCTCATCCAGGATGCAACGTCTTTTATTCCTTCCTGGAAGGGTTGTATGATTTTACTACGCATTCCGTTGCAACGCATGCCTTTTCCACGCAAGCGTTACCACGAGAATGCCACTGCCACGAATAAGCTTTACAACGAAAATGCCTTTACCACGCATAGTTATACTTCGTTTTTCGTTGTATAACTATGCTTGCTAATGGCATTTTCATTGTAAATGCTTTTTTTCGATCCCTTCCCCCATTCCTTATATATTCCCGAAAATCATTAAAAGTTAGTATAATTTAAAAAAATACTCACTGTTTGTCATAGACGGACTTCTCCTTCAATTTAAATTGGTCTCTCTTCTATTTTTTTTTTGTTATGGAAGTACGTGGACGCACGTACGTTATTACGTCGTTAGGGAGGCTGGCTTATTGCATGAAGGACGAAAGGCACAAATCATTCTCTTTATGGTAAGTAGTGTGATTTCTTTTTTTAAACTCCATCTTTTTGTTGGGGGGGGGACCCCCCCAATCCCCCCCCCGAGCCCCTTTTTTTTTATTCTACCTTTACCACACATTCCTTTACTACGTATTTCGTAGTAATGAAATGCGTGGTAAAGGCTTTACGTGGTAACCACGCATGCGTTGTAAAGCATGCGTGGTTAAGTACAGCGTGGAAACGGCCTCGTTGTAGTGGCTGTTTCCCCCTGGAAGTTGAGTCTGGTGGTGATGGGGTCCTTGGTAAAGGAGAGGATAAGCTGGGTGTCATTGGTGTAGGATACTATGCTGAGTCTGTGCTGTCTGATGATGGTGATGAGGGGGGCCATGTAGATGTTGAAGAGTGTGGGGCTGAGCGATGATTTTTGGGGTACTCTGCAGTTCATTTCTGTGGGTTTGGAGAGGAAGGGTGGTAGTCTTATTCTTTGGGTTCTGCCGGTGAGGAAGGAGCGGAGCCAGTCGAGGGCGGTACCATGTATGCCGGAATCGCGGAGTCTGGTGGTGAGTGTGCGGTGGAAGACGGTGTCGAACTCTGCAAAGAGGTCGAGTAAGATCAGGGCTGCGTGTCCTTGGACAAGGAGGGTGCATTTGTTGTCTGTGGTGGCGAGGAGAGCGGTGCTGTGGTTGCTGCGGAATCCAGATTGGAAGGGGCCGAGGATGGAGTTTTCTTTGATGAATTTTGTTCGTTGGACGTTAACGGTCTTCTCTGTGACTTTGGCCATGACGGGGAAGAGAGAGATAGGCGGGTAGTTCTTGAGGTCTGTGAGATCTGCTGAGGGCTTCGTGAGTAGAGGTCTGACCTTTGCACATATCCAATTATCGGGAAAGATGGCGGTTTCGAAGGTGGCGTTGATGGTGCGTCGCAGTTCTGGAGTGATGGCGGCGGTGGCTCTGTGGAAGATGTGCGGGGGCAGTGGTCTGTGGGGGCTCCTGAGTGGATGCCCTAAATGGTAGATGCAGTGTCTTCAGTGGTGCCTGGGGTCCAGTAGGAGATGGTGGGCTGGCTGGTATTGCAGGAGGAGGGAGTGGTTTTGGAGTCAGTTGTCTGGTCGTTGAAGTTGTCGTAGAGACCCTTGATTTTCAGATGCAAGTAGGAGCCGAGCTTGTTGCAGAGGTCCTGGGAGGGGGTGATGTCTGTGGATTCGCTGGGGGGTTTGTTGAATTTCTGGATGATGCTGAAGAGTTCCTTGGAGTTGCTGGAGTTGGCGAGGATCTTGTTCTGGATGAAGGTCCTTTTGGTGGATCTGATGCGCTGGTCGTATTCCGTCATGGCATTCTTGAAGGTGATGCGATCTTCTGAGGTTTTGCTGTTTCTCCAGTTCTTCTGGAGACATCTGCAGTTGTGTTTGGATTCTTGGAGATCGCCGGTGAACCAGGCGGCCTTCTTGGGGCGCTGTCTGTCGGGGATGCATAGGGGTGTGAGCTCGTCTATCCAGTTGGTGATCCATCCGTGAAGTTCTTTGGCTGTGAAGTTGACATTGGTTGAGGTGGTGGGGAATTTGCGGTTGAGGGTGAAGTTGAGTTGTTCCTCAGTGACTTTGCTCCAGCTTCTTTGTGGAGGGCGTGGTGCATGTTTGGGCAGTGTGGGTTTGTTGACGAGGAAGTGTACGCAGTGGTGGTCTGCCAATGGTGGTTGCATGGTGTGGCTGAAGCGGATGTTGTTCCAACCTGCGAAAATGGGGTCAAGGGTGTGTTCTGCCTTGTGGGTAGGTAGCAGTGATGAGCTGTTTCAGTCCGATGTTGACGAGGTTGTCCAGGAGGGTGGTGGAGTTGGGGTCGCTGGCGTTGTCGAGGTGGAAGTTCAGGTCTCCAATGAGCATGTAGTCCATGGAGGCAATGGCGTAGGGTCGGATGAGGTCGACGATGGTCGTGGTGAACGAAGCTCGAGGTCCCGGGGGTCTGTATACGAGGGTGCCACGCAGTGTGGTTCTAGGGCTGGTCTAGATCTGGAAGTGAAAGTGTTCTGTGGTGCAAGAAGGATCGCTTATGGTGGAGGTAGAGAGTCGGAAGGAGCACTTGCGTGCGATGGCGAGTCTTCCTCCTGCGCGGTTGGGTTGGTCTTTCCTCGGAGGAGGCGTTGCTCCAGGTTTCTGTGAAGAAGGCAATGTCTGGCGGGAGGGTGTTGAGGAGGTCCCAGATCTCCACGGTGTGTTTGTGCAGGGAGCGCATTTTGAGAAGGATAAACGTCAGGGCTTCGGTAATGATGGCGTCCGATGAGGGGGTGGTAACCGTGGGGTGCTGTGGGTGGTGAAGGTCTGGCGGCACCGACGGCAGGAGATCTGGCCGTGGGTGGTGTTCGGCATGGACAGCTGGTAAAGGATAGACAGAGAAGACAATTTACAGGCACAATTTTATGGGCACAAACAATGACAGACAAAGACAAGAAAAATGGGTACAAACACAGAAGGGCCTCAAACACTACCACAACTGGTGAATGGGGTCAGTGGCAGGCAGTAAAACAGCGGAGATGCTGGGGGAGAGAGCAGGTCTCTGACAGGGAAGTCACAGTGCAGGGATTTACAGGGGGCCACCATAGGTTCCCCTTAGGCCCACAAACGTAGGCCGAGGAGGTAGGAGGGCCAGGTTAGGGGCTCCCAAAGTCACTTTCTGACAGTCTTTCCGTGTCAGAAAGGGTGGCACAGAAAGGCTGTTGGACATTGTAATCCTGATGGCAGAAACACCATCCTAATGAGATTACATGCCAGTCTCCGACTGGCCGACTGGTTAGTTGAGCCCGTCGGGACCCAGCCAGAATGACTGGCTAGTTTCAATTCCTACCACCTAGATTGTAATTAGGCGGTCTGAATTGAAACTGACGATGTCAGTCAGAAAGCCTCCGACCACAGGTCGGAAGAGGCTTTCCAACCAACATTGTAATCTGCCCCCCAGTCTTGGAGATGCAGGGTCAAGGCTGATTTGCATATAGCCAGTGTCTGACCTACGGCGGTGTGGAGTGCAAAAAACGATGGATTTAGGCCCAGATCTTTGTACTGGGGTGAATGTAAGACATTATTCTGCATTCTGTCCATCAACTGTGTTTTTTGCAATTTTCACCCGAGTGGGCTGGGTATGCTCAGACGTGAGTCCCAGGCTCTCCACATCACTGAAGTCAAGCTATCCAGGCTGAAGAAGGCTGATAGCCAGAAAACGGTCCTTGAATGCTTGATTCCGGTCTAGGAAAGACATGGCTTTGTAGTTCGGGCTGGAATGTTCCCATGAGGCACAGGGTCAAGGCTGATTTGCATATAGCCAGTGTCTGACCTAGGGTGGTGTGGAGTGCAAAAAAAACGATGGATTTAGGCCCAGATCTTTGTACTGGGGTGAATGTAAGACATTGTTCTGCATTCTGTCCATCAACTGTGTTTTTTGCAATATTCACCCCGAGTGTGCTGCGTTTGCTCAGACGTGAGTCCCAGGCTCTCCACATCACTGGAGTCAAGCTATCCAGGCTGAAGAAGGCTGATAGCCAGAAACCGGTCCTTGAATGCTTGATTCCGGTCTAGGAAAGACATGGCTTGGTAGTTTGGGCTGGACTGTTCCCATGAGGCACAGGGTCAAGGCTGATTGGCATATAGCCAGTGTCTGACCTAGGGTGGTGTGGAGTGCAAAAAAATGATGGATTTAGGCCCAGATGTTTGTACTGGGGTGAATGTAAGACATTGTTCTGCATTCTGTCCATCAACTGTGTTTTTTGCAATTTTCACCCCGAGTGGGCTGGGTAAGCTCAGACGTGAGTCCCAGGCTCTCCACATCACTGGAGTCAAGCTATCCAGGCTGAAGAAGGCTGATAGCCAGAAACCGGTCCTTGGATGCTTGATTCCGGTCTAGGAAAGACATGGCTTGGTAGTTCAGGCTGGACTGTTCCCATGAGGCACAGCGTCAAGGCTGATTTGCATATAGGCAGTGTCTGACTTAGGGTGGTGTGGAGTGCAAAAAAACGATGGATTTAGGCCCAGATCTTTGTACTGGGGTGAATGTAAGACATTGTTCTGCATTCTGTCCATCAACTGTGTTTTTTGCAATTTTCAGCCCGAGTGGGCTGGGTATGCTCAGACGTGAGTCCCAGGCTCTCCACATCACTGGAGTCAAGCTATCCAGGCTGAAGAAGGCTGATAGCCAGAAACCGGTCCTTGAATGCTTGATTCCGGTCTAGGAAAGACATGGCTTGGTAGTTTGGGCTGGACTGTTCCCATGAGGCACAGGGTCAAGGCTGATTGGCATATAGCCAGTGTCTGACCTAGGGTGGTGTGGAGTGCAAAAAAATGATGGATTTAGGCCCAGATGTTTGTACTGGGGTGAATGTAAGACATTGTTCTGCATTCTGTCCATCAACTGTGTTTTTTGCAATTTTCAGCCCGAGTGGGCTGGGTAAGCTCAGACGTGAGTCCCAGGCTCTCCACATCACTGGAGTCAAGCTATCCAGGCTGAAGAAGGCTGATAGCCAGAAACCGGTCCTTGGATGCTTGATTCCGGTCTAGGAAAGACATGGCTTGGTAGTTCAGGCTGGACTGTTCCCATGAGGCACAGCGTCAAGGCTGATTTGCATATAGGCAGTGTCTGACTTAGGGTGGTGTGGAGTGCAAAAAAACGATGGATTTAGGCCCAGATCTTTGTACTGGGGTGAATGTAAGACATTGTTCTGCATTCTGTCCATCAACTGTGTTTTTTGCAATTTTCAGCCCGAGTGGGCTGGGTATGCTCAGACGTGAGTCCCAGGCTCTCCACATCACTGGAGTCAAGCTATCCAGGCTGAAAAAGGCTGATAGCCAGAAACCGGCCCTTGGATGCTTGATTCCGGTCTAGGAAAGACATGGCTTGGTAGTTCGGGCTGGACTGTTCCCATGAGGCACAGGGTCAAGGCTGATTTGCATATAGCCAGTGTCTGACCTAGGGTGGTGTGGAGTGCAAAAAAACGATGGAATTAGGCCCAGATATTTGTACTGGGGTGAATGTAAGACATTGTTCTGCATTCTGTCCATCAACTGTGTTTTTTGCAATTTTCAGCCCGAGTGGGCTGGGTATGCTCAGACGTGAGTCCCAGGCTCTCCACATCACTGGAGTCAAGCTATCCAGGCTGAAAAAGGCTGATAGCCAGAAACCGGCCATTGGATGCTTGATTCCGGTCTAGGAAAGACATGGCTTGGTAGTTCGGGCTGGACTGTTCCCATGAGGCACAGGGTCAAGGCTGATTTGCATATAGCCAGTGTCTGACCTAGGGTGGTGTGGAGTGCAAAAAAACGATGGAATTAGGCCCAGATATTTGTACTGGGGTGAATGTAAGACATTGTTCTGCATTCTGTCCATCAACTGTGTTTTTTGCAATTTTCAGCCCGAGTGGGCTGGGTATGCTCAGACGTGAGTCCCAGGCTCTCCACATCACTGGAGTCAAGCTATCCAGGCTGAAAAAGGCTGATAGCCAGAAACCGGCCATTGGATGCTTGATTCCGGTCTAGGAAAGACATGGCTTGGTAGTTCGGGCTGGACTGTTCCCATGAGGCACATGGTCAAGGCTGATTGGCATATAGCCAGTGTCTGACCTAGGGTGGTGTGGAGTGCAAAAAAATGATGGGTTTAGGCCCAGATATTTGTACTGGGGTGAATGTAAGACATTGTTCTGCATTCTGTCCATCAACTGTGTTTTTTGCAATTTTCACCCCGAGTGGGCTGGGTAAGCTCAGACGTGAGTCCCAGGCTCTCCACATCACTGGAGTCAAGCTATCCAGGCTGAAGAAGGCTGATAGCCAGAAACCGGTCCTTGGATGCTTGATTCCGGTCTAGGAAAGACATGGCTTGGTAGTTCAGGCTGGACTGTTCCCATGAGGCACAGGGTCAAGGCTGATTTGCATATAGCCAGTGTCTGACCTAGGGTGGTGTGGAGTGCAAAAAAACGATGGATTTAGGCCCAGATCTTTGTACTGGGGTGAATGTAAGACATTGTTCTGCATTCTGTCCCTCAACTGTGTTTTTTGCAATTTTCAGCCCGAGTGGGCTGGGTATGCTCAGACGTGAGTCCCAGGCTCTCCACATCACTGGAGTCAAGCTATCCAGGCTGAAAAAGGCTGATAGCCAGAAACCGGCCCTTGGATGCTTGATTCCGGTCTAGGCAAGACATGGCTTGGTAGTTCGGGCTGGACTGTTCCCATGAGGCACAGGGTCAAGGCTGATTTGCATATAGCCAGTGTCTGACCTAGGGTGGTGTGGAGTGCAAAAAAACGATGGATTTAGGCCCGATCTTTGTACTGTGGTGAATGTAAGACATTGTTCTGCATTCTGTCCATCAACTGTGTTTTTTGCAATATTCACCCCGAGTGTGCTGCGTATGCTCAGACGTGAGTCCCAGGCTCTCCACATCACTGGAGTCAAGCTATCCAGGCTGAAGAAGGCTGATAGCCAGAAACCGGTCCTTGAATGCTTGATTCCGGTCTAGGAAAGACATGGCTTGGTAGTTTGGGATGGACTGTTCCCATGAGGCACAGGGTCAAGGCTGATTTGCATATAGCCAGTGTCTGACCTAGGGTGGTGTGGAGTGCAAAAAAATGATGGATTTAGGCCCAGATCTTTGTACTGGGGTGAATGTAAGACATTGTTCTGCATTCTGTCCATCAACTGTGTTTTTCGCAATTTTCACCCGAGTGGGCTGGGTATGCTCAGACGTGAGTCCCAGGCTCTCCACATCACTGGAGTCAAGCTATCCAGGCTGAAAAAGGCTGATAGCCAGAAACCGGCCCTTGGATGCTTGATTCCGGTCTAGGAAAGACATGGCTTGGTAGTTCGGGCTGGACTGTTCCCATGAGGCACAGGGTCAAGGCTGATTTGCATATAGCCAGTTTCTGACCTAGGGTGGTGTGGAGTGCAAAAAAACGATGGATTTAGGCCCGATCTTTGTACTGTGGTGAATGTAAGACATTGTTCTGCATTCTGTCCATCAACTGTGTTTTTTGCAATATTCACCCCGAGTGTGCTGCGTATGCTCAGACGTGAGTCCCAGGCTCTCCACATCACTGGAGTCAAGCTATCCAGGCTGAAGAAGGCTGATAGCCATAAACCGGTCCTTGAATGCTTGATTCCGGTCTAGGAAAGACATGGCTTGGTAGTTTGGGCTGGACTGTTCCCATGAGGCACAGGGTCAAGGCTGATTTGCATATAGCCAGTGTCTGACCTAGGGTGGTGTGGAGTGCAAAAAAACGATGGATTTAGGCCCGATCTTTGTACTGTGGTGAATGCAAGACATTGTTCTGCATTCTGTCCATCAACTGTGTTTTTTGCAATATTCACCCCGAGTGTGCTGCGTATGCTCAGACGTGAGTCCCAGGCTCTCCACATCACTGGAGTCAAGCTATCCAGGCTGAAGAAGGCTGATAGCCAGAAACCGGTCCTTGAATGCTTGATTCCGGTCTAGGAAAGACATGGCTTGGTAGTTTGGGCTGGACTGTTCCCATGAGGCACAGGGTCAAGGCTGATTTGCATATAGCCAGTGTCTGACCTAGGGTGGTGTGGAGTGCAAAAAAATGATGGATTTAGGCCCAGATCTTTGTACTGGGGTGAATGTAAGACATTGTTCTGCATTCTGTCCATCAACTGTGTTTTTCGCAATTTTCACCCGAGTGGGCTGGGTATGCTCAGACGTGAGTCCCAGGCACTCCACATCACTGGAGTCAAGCTATCCAGGCTGAAGAAGGCTGATAGCCAGAAACCAGTCCTTGGATGCTTGACTCCGGTCTAGGAAAGACATGGCTTGGTAGTTCAGGCTGGACTGTTCCCATGAGGCACAAGGTCAAGGCTGATTTGCATATAGCCAGTGTCTGACCTAGGGTGGTGTGGAGTGCAAAAAAACGATGGATTTAGGCCCAGATGTTTGTACTGGGGTGAATGTAAGACATTGTTCTGCATTCTGTCCATCAACTGTGTTTTTTGCAATTTTCAGCCCGAGTGGGCTGGGTATGCTCAGACGTGAGTCCCAGGCTCTCCACATCACTGGAGTCAAGCGATCCAGGCTGAAAAAGGCTGATAGCCAGAAACCGGTCCTTGGATGCTTGATTCCGGTCTAGGAAAGACATGGCTTGGTAGTTCGGGCTGGACTGTTCCCATGAGGCACAGGGTCAAGGCTGATTTGCATATAGCCAGTGTCCGACCTAGGGTGGTGTGGAGTGCAAAAAACCTGATGTATTTAGGCCCTATCTTTGTACTGGGGTGAATGTAAGACATTGTTCTGCATTCTGTCCATCAACTGTGTTTTTTGCAATATTCACCCTGAGTGGGCTGCGTATGCTCAGACGTGAGTCCCAGGCTCTCCACATCACTGGAGTCAAGCTATCCAGGCTGAAGAAGGCTGATAGCCAGAAACCGGTCCTTGAATGCTTGATTCCGGTCTAGGAAAGACATGGCTTGGTAGTTTGGGCTGGACTGTTCCCATGAGGCACAGGGTCAAGGCTGATTTGCATATAGCCAGTGTCTGACCTAGGGTGGTGCGGAGTGCAAAAAAATGATGGATTTAGGCCCAGATCTTTGTACTGGGGTGAATGTAAGACATTGTTCTGCATTCTTCCCATCAACTGTGTTTTTTGCAATATTCACCCCGAGTGGGCTGGGTATGCTCAGACGTGAGTCCCAGGCTCTCCACATCACTGGAGTCAAGCTATCCAGGCTGAAGAAGGCTGATAGCCAGAAAACGGTCCTTGGATGCTTGATTCCGGTCTAGGAAAGACATGGCTTGGTAGTTCGGGCTGGACTGTTCCCATGAGGCACAGGGTCAGGGCTGATTTGCATATAGCCAGTGTCTGACCTAGGGTGGTGTGGAGTGCAAAAAAACGATGGATTTAGGCCCAGATCTTTGTACTGGGGTGAATGTAAGACATTGTTCTGCATTCGGTCCATCAACTGTGTTTTTTGCAATTTTCACCCCGAGTGGGCTGGGTATGCTCAGACGTGAGTCCCAGGCTCTCCACATCACTGGAGTCAAGCTATCCAGGCTGAAGAAGGCTGATAGCCAGAAACCGGTCCTTGGATGCTTGATTCCGGTCTAGGAAAGACATGGCTTGGTAGTTCGGGCTGGACTGTTCCCATGAGGCACAGGGTCAAGGCTGATTTGCATATAGCCAGTGTCTGACCTAGGGTGGTGTGGAGTGCAAAAAAACTATGGATTTAGGCCCAGATGTTTGTACTGGGGTGAATGTAAGACATTGTTCTGCATTCTGTCCATCAACTGTGTTTTTTGCAATTTTCACCACGAGTGGGCTGGGTATGCTCAGACATGAGTCCCAGGCTCTCCACATCACTGGAGTCAAGCTATCCAGGCTGAAGAAGGCTGATAGCTAGAAACCGGTCCTTGGATGCTTGATTCCGGTCTAGGAAAGACATGGCTTGGCAGTTCGGGCTGAACTGTTCCCATGAGGCACAGGGTCAAGGCTGATTTGCATATAGCCAGTGTCTGACTTAGGGTGGTGTGGAGTTCATAAAAACGATGGATTTAGGCCCAGATCTCTGTACTGGGGTGAATGTAAGACATTGTTCTGCATTCTGTCCATCAACTGTGTTTTTTGCAATTTTCACCCGAGTGGGCTGGGTATGCTCAGACGTGAGTCCCAGGCTCTCCACATCACTGGAGTCAAGCTATCCAGGCTGAAGAAGGCTGATAGCCAGAAACCGGTCCTTGGATGCTTGATTCCGGTCTAGGAAAGACATGGCTTGGTAGTTCGGGCTGGACTGTTTCCATGAGGCACAGGGTCAAGGCTGATTTGCATATAGCCAGTGTCTGACCTAGGGTGGTGTGGAGTGCAAAAAAACGATGGATTTAGGCCCAGATCTTTGTACTGGTGGCAATGTAAGACATTGTTCTGCATTCTGTCCATCAACAGTGTTTTTTGGAATTCACAAGGAGGCATTGGCCAAAAATCATATAGAAGCAGTAAGATTTGTGTGCTGTCCGCGTATACATAGAAAATGTAACCAATCTATCTCATCAGTGTCTCTAGTGGGGCTAAATATGCCTTAAATTTAAATGGGGCTCAATGAAGACCCTTGCAGTGCTTCAAACTTCAGGGAACTGAAATCCTACTGACACAGTATCTGTGAAGAAACCTTTGTTAGAATACTGCTCAAACAACAGACTTCACAAAATCATCTTTCAAACTATGAAATTCTTGCTCAGCACTTACCACACTGTCGTGTCTTTGTTCTCACAGCACAACAGGAGTCATCCAATTTATTCAGGTATTTTTATTCATCGTCTGGTTACAGCATGCTATGCCATATCCTGTCCCCTGCCCAGTTCCTGGCTCTCTCCCGTCCCTCACCCCTTGACCGGAAGTGGTGTCCAGTTCATTGCCCTCTCCCACAAGTTGGGGTCCAGGGTCCTAGTGCCCTGTGCCCCGGTCACGACATCTCCCCCTTTGTTGCAGAAAAGACAGAGAAATTGTTGAGAGAGAGAGAGAGAGAGAGAGAGAGAGAGAGATGGTCCCCATCACATTTCTTCAATCAGTTTCTTTGGTCTTTTGCACTCTCTTCTCTGCCGTGTGTCTCCGTTGTCCATCTGTGTGTCCTCATCCCGTCTCATGTCTCTGTCTTCTGTTGCGATCGCCCCTCCATCTTCATCCACGATCTTGAGTTCCCTGAAGTGTGAGCTGTTTCGCGTGATGTGGTAACGTCCTGGTGATGCTGTTATCATGGGCCCTTTCACCTCATTCACCGTCAACGGCTCCTTCGAGAACGGGCTGTCTGATTTCCTCAGCTGCCGCTGCCGCACCACCACTGTATCCCCTTGCTTTAGTTTCGCCAGAGTGGCGTGTCTCCTTGCATCTGCATATGTCTTCATTTTCTCCTTTGCCTCTGACCTTTGGTGGCAATGATGCTTTGCCCTGGCTTTGCTGCTGCTTCCAGCTGCGGTAGCCTGATCCTGCTTGATGCCCAGTACTAACTCGGGGGGACACCGTCCTGTGGAGCTGTGAGGGGTGTTTCGATAGTCCCGTAGTACTTGGCACAGAGACTGCCCTATTGAGATCTGAACCAGTTTTGCTCTTTGGATAGCCTTTTTAATATTCCCCATGAACCTTTCCACCATGCCATTTGCTTGTGGCCACAGGGACGTTATTTTCCGGTGATGGATCCCTAGATAGTCCATACATTTTCTGAATTCTGTCTCCACAGTGCTCTTGGCATCACTATTCTTGTTCCTCTCATTATTATTCCATTTCTGGTCTCAGATAGCTCTTCAAGAATCGTTTTAAATGCTAGCATTTCCTCTTTGATCACTCCGTTTTCCAGGATGCTGTTGTTGTTGACATGCCACCTACTCTGTTGTCGTGTTACCATTTTGACCGCCTGCATTGTGCATCCCTCTCTGTTTCTAGCTCCAGCTCCGCCATCAATATAGTTGCTGGAGTATTTTGTTTTAGTATAAAGTTTAGGTACTACTCCGCTATTGATGTTGCCTCAGGTGTTGGTGGCAAAGGGTGCCGCGACATGTAGTCTGCCGGGTTGTGCTCTTTCCCTGGCTTGTGCACGATCTTGAAGTTGTAGTCTATTCTAGGTGGTATTTTTGCATTGGTATTTCCATAGATCGTTACTAGGGCCTGATGATCCATTATGATGGTGAATGGTTTCCCATAAATGAACATGTGATAGTGCTCACATGCCCATACTACTGCGAGGCTTTCCTTTTCCAGCTGCGAGTATGCCCTCTCAACGTCGGACAGGCTTTTGCTTGCGTATGTCACTATGTGTCTTGGCGACTCTTTGCCTGGCCTGTGCCAAAATTGCTCCTAACCCCACCGGGCTGGCATCCATCGTCAGTTCTGTGCATAGCAGAGGATCAAAGTATGCAAGGTGGTCCGCCGCCATCACTGCCTGTCTGATGGCCTTGAATGCTTTGTTGCAGTCTTCAGTCCACATGAAAGACTGGCCCTGTTTCATCAGTTCTCTCAGCGGTGTGCTTACCGTGGCAAAGTCTTTTATGTATCTCGTGCAGTAACTGGCAAGCCCAAGGAATGACCTCACTTCTGCAATGTCACTCGGAGGTTTTGCTTTTTCTAGCGTTTCCAAATTGCTGCGATCTGGTCGCATCCCTTTTTTGGAGAAGATGTATCCGAAGAACACCAGTTTGTCTCGTCCTATTTTGCACTTGTCTTCATTCAGCGTTAGACCTGCTTGTTCTAGCTGGGTACATACGTCTCGCAATGCTTTGTCATGCTCATCATCCGATCTACCAAATACCAGAATGTCGTCACTGTAGTTGAGGCTGTTTTTTACCGGCCTTATTACTTGCCGTATTGTCTCTTGAAATATTTGGGCCACTGATGAGATGCCAAAACTTAGTCGTTTGTAGCAAAATAGACCTATATGCGTGGATGATGTTGTAATATATCTTGACTGAGGGTCAAGCTCTAACTGATGATATCCTTTACACAGGTCCAGCTTTGAGAATCGGCATGTTCCTGTCAGACAGCTGATCATGTCGTTGAGGTGTGGTCCAGGTTGCCTTTCACGTTCAATTGCTGTGTTCGGTATCCTCATGTCGACACAGATGCAACTTTTGGATGTGTTCTTCTTTGGCACTGCCACTATTGGCGACACCCATGGTGTCGGTCCCTCTGCCGGCTCTATGATGCCCTGACTTAGCAATGCTTGTATTTCCTCCTCCACTTGCGGCTGCAAGTGTACCGGCACTCGCCGGTGATGTTGAGCCACTGGTTTTACTGCTTCATTGATGTGCAGTGTTATTTGTAGTCCTTTTAGCTTCCCTAATCCATGTAGGATTCTGGGATAATCTCGTTGGATGTTCTTCTTCTCTGACATGTAGTATGTCATTGTGAGGAGGCCCATTACCTGCGCTGTGACGTTACTCAGTTGGCATGGTGCTGGAATGTCACACTTTAGTACATGTATGTCTTCCTTGCCTGTTTGGTCTTTGTATATCAGTGTCTCTGTGAATTTTCCCATGTTCATCATTGGTTTTCTTGATCCCCACGTGAATACATCAACTCTTGATGGCACCAGCACTGGCTTTACTTTAATTTTGTCATATTAGGATACACACATGATGTTGCATGTTGCTCCGCTGCCTAGCACGAAGCGTGTTTTGTGTTGTCCCACGTCTATGGTCACGGTCTCAGTCTTTTTTACTTGATGCTTCTCCATTAGGTGGATGCTTTCTCGCCCTGTGTCTTCTTCTGCGGACACAGCAACAGCATCAGACATCAAGTATAGCAGTTGTTGTGTCTTTGTTCTCACAGCACGACAGGACTCATCCAATTTATTCAGGTACCTTTATTCATAGTCTGGTTACAGCATGCTATACCATTGCCTAGTTCCTCTCTCTCTCCCGTTCCCCACCCCTTGACCGGAAGTGGTGTCCGGTTCATTGCCCCCTCCCACCTGTCGGGGTCCAGCGTCCTAGTGCCCTGTGCCCAGGTCACGACACACACATGCATCCGAGAAGACTATTCAAAGTTTTGTGAACTTTAGTCAAAGATTTTAAAAGTTTAGTAAAAGTAGATTTTGAATTTCCTTTGGAAATTTACTTATACAAACTAAAGTGGCACCTCTGCACTATTGTGCCACTATAATATCTGAATGTTATCATGCATATAGGATAAATAGTGGGCAACTATGTATCAAGTTTCTATATTGTGGTGTGCAAAGTTGCAGTGCTTGGCACTTTGCATATTATTGAATCTTCTTTATTTGTAAAGTTCCAAAGGTTTGAAAAAACAACAGGAGCAACAAATAAGCCTAGTGCAGCAGCGGTGTGAACAGGGCCGTCTTAACAGCATTATAGGCCCCTGGGCAAAGCAGTGCACTGGGCCCTGCCTGCACAACCACTCACAGGAATAAAAATGTTTAACTGAAAATTAGTGTTAAATTCTGGTTTGCATGGGGCTCCTATGCTCGTGCACCAGATATTTTCACCAGATTGAAACAGCGATGTACTGTTCCTTCTTCATATGTTGACAGTCTCAGGACTTTTGAGATTTGCGAAGGGTAACTCTGCATGTTGTTGGGCGATAGCTATTGTGTGTCCCTGCGGCCACTCGGCCCTGAGTGAGAGCTTAGTATACTGTTTCCTTCAGCCAGATATACAGTGGGATTACACACAAGCAACATTTATTATTTGCACACTCTTGGTTCTATGATGCCAAAGAGGGGGTACCAGTGACCTTAGGTAGAGTGATTTGTAAATGTCAGCTGAACCCTACAACATGTTATCTGACCTGCATTTTTTATATTACAATTTTTAAAATGGCAAAATGCTCATTGAAACACTAGTACATCCTAATGATCAATGCTGTGTTATACTATAATACCTTCGAACCTTTCTGTTAAATGAAAACTATAATTTGCAAGATTAGTGTTATTTTTAAAGAATTATAGGAAGTAAATAAACCATATGCTTGGCATAATTCCTCCAAATAAGATTTTTTAAACAATTACCTAAAAGCCAAAATAATTATGATTCAAAACTCCAAAACATTGATTTTCATCATTAATGGGTAGTTGTGGTGACATAGCACCCCATAATTCACAGGTCATACACTGCAGAAACAGTGGAATATATCTTTGCCTAGTGGGCCTGGTGCCGCTAATGGCTAGCGCCCAGGCAGTGTGCTCACTCACTACCCTGCATCCAGTATCCATTGGACACCTATGCCCTGTAGGAAATGCTTCTCTTTGCAGTAGAAATTAGGCACTGACAGGATACAATGTAATGGTTCTTTACAAGAGACGCAACATTACAAACATATGTAACTTTCTAGATTTTTCAAAATTAGACAAATGTCTTAGCCTAAAATAGCAGATACTACAAAATCGCTCTTTTCTTTTTTGCTTGCCCTCCCGTGCATCTTCATGGCTACCCTTATCTCTCCATTTCCCCCCCACCATTTCTAGAACTCTGGAGCCGGATCTGGTGCGCATTATTATCAACAGGTTTAAAAAACGTTTACATAGAACAAAGTTCTGTGAACTCGACCCAAAGGTATTGGAGCGCTTCACATGGGAACCAGTTACTTTGCACATAGCACATCATTTTTAAAAAATGTTTGGGGGCACAGGGAAATTCAGGGGCATATTATCAAGGGCCTTATCGCCGCTTTAGCGGGGCAGTCGCTAACATTGCTATCGCCTATTATCAACGCCGGCACAGCGATTAAAAAATTTGCACTAAGCGCGAATATTGTCAAAAACTAATGCCTGCTCAGACCACTTCTTAATCTGTATATCCAATGGGAGTTAGATATTCAGGTTAAGACTCTATTGGCGTTAATGCCTGAATGTCGCTGGATTTCCAGCGATATTCCCGCATTGAGCCGCTATCGCCGGATATTTTATCGCATTTGAAATAAACGTTGCTAATAGCACGTTATCTCTGCGATAAAACCCGGCGATGCGCGGCGATAAAAAAATATCACTAAGCTCATTTAGCGATAAATATCGCTAGTTGTTGATAATATGCCCCTCAGTGATTTGCCCGGAATCACAGGATGTTAAGACGAACCTGGCTCCCAATTTCCAATGTTGGCAAATTGGCCGTTAAGCCACATCCTACCCCCATGGTACCAATCCTTGACGTATTGTTACCATTTCCTGACGTAATCGAACCCCCGAGGAGGTAATTTTGTTCGCTTCCTTCACTCACTCGTCGGTCCAACGGGAGGCGGACAATTTACACTGCACACTTTCAAAGTACACCAGCTAACACACTGGAATTGATCTAATCACTCTCTGCGAAGCCAGACTTAATCATAAGGCTCTGTTTAGCAGGATGGAAAAGCCCATTTATTTCATAGGGATACCAGTCTTTTCCTCCTCCGTTTTCCTCAGAATTGCTCTTGTTCGTGCCATCGTGGCTAGATTCAACGTTTACAAAATGATCCATGCGCCGCCCTATATGCATTAGCGATAGAGAAAGGGTGCCACCTCCTGACAGATCATCAGTACTGCCATTACTAATTGGAGAGGAAATGTGAAAGGAAAAGGGGCTCATTACGCACTCTAGAATACATTATTTAAAAGAAAACCCTTTACCCATAAATTATGCATAATGAGCATAAAAATGCACATGTTAAAGTTGTAAAACGTCACGTTACATTCATAACGTACGAATTCAAAACCCTTGTGCGCTATGGATGAGTAATTTTACACATGGATAGTTTAATTAGTGGCTTGCATTAAGATTGTTGTTTTCTAATAGACCACATTTTATTCCTCCTGCAGATGTCAGCTGACTATTTACAAATAATGTCTACTATAAGGAATTTCTAGCATATATGTTTTTGATAATACTCTGGCATCCGATGGAGAACATTTCAACTTCTTCTTTGAAGTGGTTGCTAATTGAATTAATTGCTTTTTTTGGTGCTCAGTACCATCTATACCCTTCAGTTGGAATGTTTCTTAACCACCACACTATCTTTATTAACAGATGGACACAGACAAATCCAGTGTCCCGGGTAAGGCCGTCTTTAAAGGCCCTGACCTGACCTTTTTATAAAGGATGAAGAGTGCCTGTCAGGCTAAGCAAACATCGCCCATACTCTTCATGTTTGGGTCAGGCAGGCAGACACTGTAGAAGCTTTAAATGCACAATCGACTGGCTGACTGGGCCTAACTTTTTTGGGTTGAATATTTCACAGCCATGAGGGCTTGACCTCCTTAGCCCGGCAAAGTGCTGTGAGGTCCTCTCCTTCATGACGAGTGGACAAGTCACCAATTGACTCGGATCTGGATGCTTCAGTTTTAAGCCCTTCACTGTCCATCAGTGGCGCCTCATCACAGAGTAGGGTTAGGTCAGCAAGTCCTACTGATTCCTTTCTACTTTGTGACAAGTAAGTGAAGGTACTCCTCTCATTCGCTGATTCATGACACGGTCAGACAATGAGAGGAGGTGGCGGGTGTTCCAGCGATCCCTACCCCGAAGTCTCCAGAAACCATAACAGCTTCCCTCTCGCCACCTATGTCACCGCCGAAGGCCAGCATGTTATTTTTGATTGTTGGATGCATGTGTGTATGAATGAATGAATATCCACATTTGAGTGCATGAATTGTGAATGGGTGTGTGCGTGTATGTATTTGTGAATGGTGAGTGTATGTGTGTGAATGAATGGGCGTGAGTGAGTGTGCATCATCTCCTCGGAGTAGCCGAGCGCTATATAAGACACCCATAACATTAACATTAACATCATGTGGATGGGTGTGAGCATGTGTGTGCCCACATATGTGGACCCCTACTGCTCAAGCACATTAGAGCTGCCATAGCAGTGTCTACAAGTCCCATATCCCACAATTCGATCCTGTAGCCTATGGTTATTTGCCAGTTGGAATGCCCACCAAAGATGAACAGATGTCCATGGAACCATTTTTACATCAAACCATTGTCTACCTTCTGTTTAGAAAGGAAGGGGATTATTTACAATTCCCTTGTGCTGCTGGTGCGTCACTTTTAATATGGGAAAAAGTGATGAACGAAAGGCATGTAAATAAGCCCCAAATATTTTTGTGACTAATGTTACACATGGGCAGGTATTCAGTAATAAATCCCATGGCTTAAGTTTTACAAAGAAACATCTGTGGCTCTTAAAGAATTTGCTGCCTATCCGGTTCAATATATTCCTATCGACATAGTCCTGCTTTTTTCAAGTTTTGTATTTGGTTTTTCAAAACTATTGCTAATTGTGTACTACCTTGTGACAAATGAGTAGAAATACACATAAATAAATGTTTAATTAACTAATTAAATACAGGATTTGTTTTAGTTTTATATAACTTATAATAATAGAATTTAAGACAAAATACACACATCAGGCGCCGTCAGTAATGTTGACCATCTTCATCATAGGCCATACTGAAATGGCACTTAAATATTAGGAGTTGTTATAGCCTAATTCATGTCATTTTGTTGTCTTTTGAAGGAAGAAACACTGAATCGAAGGTGCTTGGTTTTAAACCTTTGCCTTGCATTTAGACGCAGGGCCCTGGTAATAGCTTCCAATTGTGCACACTCTTCCATGACCGTCCAGCACTACAGCTGCAGCTGCTTTAAGTATTAATATTTTACCCATTAAATCTCAATATTCATGACACCAGATCACCTAACTTTTTTTTTCATTAGGAGAAGGGGTCACAAATCTTAACTGCTTTCTCAGATGTCTGATGTGCTAGCATGTGTAGCTGGGCTTAGATCCAGACATAGCTATAATGCAATATATCATCAATATATTAAGGGGCTTATTTATGAGAGGGTTGTGTCACGTTTGCATGCAGTGTGGTTGATGAATGACACAAACCTCTAAGTCAGATTTTTAAAGAAATGCAAAGCCACTTGCATAACTCCGAGTAGCTTCAAAATTCTGGAGTAACGAGATGCAGAGCAAATTGATGTGTTGTGTTACTCTGCCCTGGGAAGGCGTTCCATGGGTGTTCCCATGCATATTCCATGGATTTTGACACATCCCTAGATTTAAAAAAAACTGGAGATGTGCCAGAATCTTACTCTTTCCCAGGGGAGGCATAACGAGCTGAAAAATTTCTATTTCTCCTTGATTCTTCCTCTTTTATGTGTGCTGCATTGTGCAGCACACATAAAAAGAGAAATATGCTTCCCATATTGTTATTGTGCAGGAAAGTGCCTCGTCCTGCACAAAAACAATCCTGAATGCAATAGGCGCACCCTTGAACCATGGTTAAAGAGTGCCTGTGTTGGCGCTAGGCAGCCAAAAGGGCACTATTGCAGGGGAAAGGGCAAGAATGTGCGATATTGCCTTAAATACAGTGCATTCCTGCCATTTCCCTGTCCCGCAGCTCAGCAAGGTGAGTTTCTGAACTGCATTGCGTGTCGTTCTAATAAATAGGCCCCGAAGTGCCTCCATCCTTTATGTATCCATTAATTTCTGTGGTGCAATGGGCTGCAGAAGCTATTTCAGAGAACTTCACATAATACAGATGTAGGAAAGTAGGATCTGCTTCTATGGTTACCCCTACTTTTTGCCTGATGCTAAGCTGTTACTGACTAGTCTGACTGAGATCCTGCTAATCAGTACCCCAGTCTCTCTGCTTTCTCCCTAAATTGTTATGTTCAGTACTTAGGTACGGATCACTGACATAATATAGAATGCAAAAATATCGACCTACCAAAATATCGAGGTAAAAATATAGAATGCCAAAATATCGACCTCCTATCTCCAAACAGGTAAGTACAAAAATATCGAATTAAAAATATCGATGTAAAAAATATAGTTAGTCAAAATATCGATTTTTTTAATGCTTTCAATTAATTAAAATTAATGAAATAATAAATGTAATGAACTTAAACATACTTAAATAAGCTTAAAATTAATAAATAATTAATGTAAGTTAAAAAAATACCATACAAATTGATTTGTTATTACATATATATATATAAACGTAATATCAATAAAAAATTACAATATTTTTACTGTAGGATAGTGGAAAGGGTAAAATTTACTATTAGCACTCCAGTGAGTGCAACAGTAGGGAAAGCGTTGGAAAGCGTAAGGGTAAAAATTACTATTCCCACTCCAGAGAGTGCAACAGTAGGGAAAGCGTTGGATAGCGTAGGGGTAAAAAATACTATTCCAACTCCAGAGAGTGCAACAGTAGGGAAAGCGCTGGATACAAATTACTATTCCCACTCCAGAGAGTGCAACAGTAGGGAAAGCGCTGGATAGCGTAGGGGTAAAAATTACTATTCCCACTCCGGAGAGTGCATCAGTAGGGAAAGCGTTGGATAGCGTAGTGGTAAAAAATACTATTCCCACTCCAGAGAGTGCAACAGTAGGGAAAGCGTTGGATAGTGTAGGGGTAAAAATTACTATTCCCACTCCAGAGAGTGCAACAGTAGGGAAAGCGTTGGATAGCGTAGAGGTAAAAATTACTTTCCCACTCCAGAGAGTGCAACAGTAAGGAAAGCATTGGATAGCGTAGGGGTAAAAATTACTATTCCAACTACAGACAGTGCAACAGTAGGGAAAGCGTTGGATAGCGTAGGGGTAAAAATTACTATTCCTACTCCAGAGAGTGCAACAGTAGGGAAAGCGCTGGATAGCGTACGGGTAAAAATTACTATTCCCACTCCAGAGAGTGCAACAGTATGGAAAGCGTTGGATAGCGTAGAGGTAAAAATTACTATTCCCACTCCAGAGAGTGCAACAGTAGGGAAAGCGTTGGATAGCGTAGGGGTAAAAATTACTATTCCAACTCCAGAGAGTGCAACAGTAGGGAAAGCGCTGGATAGCGTAGGGGTAAAAATTACTATTCCCGCTCCACAGAGTGCAACAGTAGGGAAAGCGTTGGATAGCGTAGGGGTACAAATTACTATTCCCACTGAAGAGAGTGCAACAGTAGGGAAAGCTTTGGATAGCGTAGGGGTAAAAATTACTATTCCCACTCAAGAGAGAGCATCAGTAGGGAAAGCGTTGGATAGCGTAGGGGTAAAAATTACTATTCCCAATCCAGAGAGTGCAACAGTAGGGAAAGCATTGGATAGCGTAGGGATAAAAATTACTATTCCCACTACAGAGAGTGCAAGAGTAGGGAAAGCGTTGGATAGCGTAGGGGTAAAAATTACTATTCCCACTCCAGAGAGTGCAACAGTAGGGAAAGCATTGGATAGCATAGGGATAAAAATTACTATTCCCACTCCAGAGAGTTCAACAGTAGGGAAAGCGTTGGATAGCGTGGTGGTAAAAATTACTATTCCCACTCCAGAGAGAGCAACAGTAGGGAAAGCGTTGGATAGCGTAGGGGTAAAAATTACTATTCCCACTCCAGAGAGTGCAACAGTAGGGAAAGCATTGGATAGCGTAGGGATAAAAATGACTATTCCCACTCAAGTGAGTGCAACAGTAGGGAAAGCATTGGATAGCAGGAGGGTAAAAATTACTATTCCCACTCCAGTGAGTGCAACAGTAGGGAAAGTACATACTTCATAAATAAATAAAATAAATAATAATACCAATTACAAATTAATTAAAATGCTTAAGAATTTTATATAATATATTAATTAATCAATTAAAAATCCAAATAAAAATTAATAAAAATAATTACCTACTAATACAAATTATTTACCAATTAACAATATATTAATTAACAATTAGAAAATAATTGAAAATCTGATAAAATAAAAATATTTTTAAAATAGAATTACTTACAATTAAATTACTCCCCACCCTATTCCACTATAAACCCACAACCCACAACATAAATTAAATTAATACAATTAAAATAATTATCAATGAAAAAATTAATTAAAATTAATTACCCATCATATTTTAATTAATTACCAATTAATAATGGATTAAGTATTATTTCACAATAATACAAATAAATAAATTAACATATTCAATTAATTATAATTAAATTACTTCCCACCCTATTCCCCTATAAACCCACAACCCGCTTCAGAAAATAAATTACTAAAATTAACATAATTATCAATTAATCAATTAATAAAAAATAATTATCAATTATATTTGAAATAATTACCAGTTTGTAATTAATTAACAATTAATTCAAAATAAATACCAATAAATAAATTAACATATTTAAATAATTATAATTAAATTACTTCCCACCCTATTCCCCTATAAAACCACAACCAGCTACAGAAAATAAATTACTAAAATTAACATAATGATCAATTATTCAATTAATTAAAAATAATCACCAATTATATTTTAATTAATTACCAATTAATAATTAATTAACAATTATTTCAAAATAAATACCAATAAATAAATTAACATATTTATTTAATTATAATTAAATTACTTCCCACCCTATTCCCCTATAAACGCATAGCCCGCTACAGAATTATATTACGCAAAAATTAAATACCATGGAGGAGCTTCGCGGGCAACCAAGATGGCCGCGTAAGCTCGGAGCTCCGTGGACCGTCCGACCCACTGCAAATATCCTGCTCGAAATCCTGATCCACGTTGGTGGAACCTTATTGCTGGTGGTCTGCTGAGGCGGAGACTGCCCTCGGCTTCCAAATCGGTGGTTCCTGTGCAGAGTTACGTCGAGCTGAACTCCGCGCCGGGACGGTGCCATTGTCCCTCCGGACTTCGCCACTTCGCACGATTGAAATGCGTAGTGGCCGCCTGCTGTCCTCACTGGCGGAGTGATAGTGTTTCCAGCTTGTGCCTTCTACACCCTGGTTTTGTCTCCTCAGCTCTGCCTGCCCGTCGGCTGTGGACCCGGACTTGAGGGGTGCCTTGCCTTTGTTCTCTCGAACCCATCATGGCGGGCAGAGGTGACTCGGACAGGACATCGAACAAAGGTGGCCGGGGCAAGTCACAAACGCAACAGAATCGCATTGAGCGCTATGTGCACCTAAAGTTACCGCCTACATCGGGGGCCGTGTCTAAGGGGCCCCCATCGACGAGCTCGCCGGATGGATCGGACCCTACCCTCGGCGACATCATGGGCGCCATCACGAGTTTCCGGGCCGATATGCAACAACAGCACGAAACTCTAAACCACAAGGTCGACTCAATGGCCGTTGACATTACTCTTATAAGGGCCGACTTGGGCAAGACCAATGAGCGTGTGAAGGCGCTGGATATTAAGACCTCCAGCCTAACCTCCGATGTATCCGAGCTGCAGACCGAGGTCCGCAACCTGCGGATGACCACGGACCTATTCTCGAGGCCACTGGAGGACTTTGAGGGGCGAGCCAGGCGGCAGAACGTCCGCATAGTCGGCGTACCGGAGGGATCCGAAGATGCTGCAACGGACTTGTTCGTGGAGGACTTGATTAAAACCCATTTGGCACCCTCTGGACTAGGTAACTTTTTCTCGGTGGAACGTGCCCACCGGGTACCGGGTGGCCCGCCAAAGACAGGGGTGGCGCCACGGCCGATTGTGGCGCGTCTCCTCAACTTTAGAGATCGGGACGTGGTCCTGCAAGCTTCTAGATCGCATGGGCCACTCCACCACCAGAATGCGGAGGTGCACTTCTATCCGGACTTCACTAGGTCGGTACAGCGCCAACGCCAGAGCTACGCGGGAGTGAAGAGGCGCCTCAGGGAAATGGGTTACAAATACTCAATGATGTTCCCCGCTAAACTCCGTGTTGAACATAAGGGACGTGCCCTTTTCTTTGACTTTCCTGAAAACGTCAGTGAATGGCTGGACACAGTCTCGCCTCGTCGGGATGAACAGGAAGATAGAGATGGAGGTGCCTCTGGTGGAGCGGAACAGTGAGACTAAGCGGGGGGCTGGTGGCACCCCTGCCTTGAATGACTGCCGAAGCTGGTACTCGTAACTCAACCTGACTCTCCTTTACTTACATGGTGGGTGGCGGGACGTGTTCATGGAGATTCCCTACTCCTCTGGGTCTTTCGTAGATTAGTTAATGGGGCGACAGGCACACTGCTGGTTGGGAGGGCTTTTTAGTCTGATGCAGGGGTGCAGGGTGGGGGGTATGTTGGGAAGAGTTATCTTGTTTGCTGGTTTTTTCTTTCTTTTCTCTGTCTGGCAATGGGTCACTTATGCTCCTCAACTGTATTTGAGATCGGTGTCTTCTGGGACTGGGTGGGGCGGGCTGCGGGGTGATGGGGGGTAGGAAGTTAAGAATTCTCAGTTGGAATGTCAACGGGTTGGGCGACCGGGTCAAAACAGGGGTGGTAATACAACTGATCAAACGTCACATGCCTGATATTGTCCTCCTTCAAGAGACACATTTGGTGGGTAATACGTGTAAAGCTTTGAATCGCAAAGGCTACAAAATGGTGGCTCACTCGGGGTTCTCTTCCGGATTCCGGGGGGCGGGTATCCTTATGCGCGCATCCCTTCCCCTAGAGCTAGATGTCACCATGATTGACGACAGGGGGCGTTACGCTGCCGTAGCGGGTAGATGGGAAGGGCGTTCCCTTTCGTTGTTTTCTGTATACGTCCCCCCGGGGTTGCAATCTAGTACCTTTCAGGACCTTGGTGGTGCCATTTTGTCTATGCCGGCTGGCCTGTTAATAGTGGGGGGTGACTTTAACTCGGTTTGCTCTGGTTCGCTTGATCGCCAACCGTCTCGGGACCTCCGCAGCTCACAGATGTGGCTTCCCTCCTTCCTTGAGTCCATGGGCCTGGTGGACGGCTGGCGTCTTCTCCATCCTACGCTCCGTCAATTTTCCTTTCTCTCGGGTGCACATGGGAGTCTCTCCCGCATTGACTATGTCCTTACACTGGCATCGCACGCATCGGCCGTTTCCGAAGCTCGCTTTTTAGCACGGGGAGTCTCTGACCACTCTCCGTTGTGGGTCTCCTTTGATTTTGGCGTGGCCTTGTCGGAGCGACCGGCGACGGTCAATCCGTGGTACTTCCGCAACATCAAGACCCGCTCCCTCCTGGCCAAAGCCATTGACCTTTATTTTGCCGAAAACGTGGGCTCGGTTGGTTCGGCCGTTCCGTTGTGGGAGGCCTTTAAAACAGTGCTCCGGGGCGAGGCCCAGGCGCTCATTGCTGAGGCCCGTCGGACTAGGGATGCCGACTTGCTGAGTCTTGAGGAAGAGGTCTTGAGTCTCGAGTCCCAGCTGGGGCCCGAGCCAGACCCCTCGGTTTTGCATATCCTCTCATTGAAGCAGGCGGAATACCACGATCTTGCCACGAATGCCGCACTCACTCTGGCTAAAGAACAGCAGGGCCGTGTCTATGACGTAGGCGACAAGGCCGGGAAGTTGCTGGCTTGGTTGGACAGGAGGGAGATGGCCAGCCGAGTGGTGCCTGAACTCTTGGGGGACAACGGTGTGGTCCTTACGGACCCGAGTGCCATTGTCGAATCCTTCGCTGGTTACTTTCGGGGGGGTCTATGAGTCCGCTTTGGACTTCTCTGAGGCGGACTCGTCGGCTTTTCTCTCGGGTATTGAACTTCCCTGCCTTTCCGAGGACGGGAGCGCGGATTTAGACAGAGAGATCACCGCTGACGAGATTGCCTTGGCGATCCGTTCATTACGCACCGGTAAGGCCTCGGGACCTAACGGCATCCCGGTTGAACTATATAAAATTCGCCCGGACGCGGTGTCCCCGCATCTGCGGAAAATGTTCTTGGAATCCTTTGAGAGGGGCCGTCTCCCCCTGGATCAAAGGTTGGCCACTATTGTGGTCATCTACAAGGAGGGTAAACCACGAGACGTCTGCCGATCGTACCGTCCTATCTCTCTCCTGAATGTGGAACCCAAGGTCCTCGCCAAGTTGCTCGCCAACCGACTGATTGGTGTCATTGGCGACCTCGTACACCCCGACCAGTCGGGCTTCATCCCCCACCGTAATACCGCCCTCAACTTACGCCGCCTTCACGGTGTTATGGCTAGAGCCCACACCCTCGAAGAGCCAGCTCTCCTTGCGTCCCTTGACGCCACGATGGCTTTCGATTCTCTCGAGTGGCCATACCTCTGGGCAGTGCTGTCCAAACTCGGTTTTCGGCCGGTCTTTGTGAGCTGGGTGAAGCTGCTATACGCTGAACCGATGGCCAACGTCACGGTCAACGGTCGCCTGTCGACGTCATTCCCCCTACATCGGGGTACCAGACAGGGTTGTCCCCTATCGCCCCTTCTGTTCGCCTTGGCCCTTGAACCGCTCGCAGCCCTACTGCGCATGCATCCTGATTTACACGGTATTACCTGGGCCCCTGGTTTTGAAGACAGGGTATCCTTGTACGCTGATGACATCTTGCTTTATTTGACTTCCCCCTGTAAGTCCCTCATTGTGGCCTGTGACGTACTCAGACTCTTCGGACGCTACTCTGGCCTGATTATAAACTGGGCCAAGTCGTCCTTGTACGTCCTTAAAGGAGATACTCCACGACTCTCCAGAGGCTGTAACATTCAGATTGCCGTTCGTGGCTTCAAGTACCTGGGCATTTACATCTCCGGTAATCCCAAGCTGCGGTACAACCTCAACTTACTCCCTCCTCTCCAGCGTCTACAGCGCGATGTGGATAGCTGGCGTAAGCTTCCGCTCTCCCTCCTTGGCCGTGCTGCGCTGTTCAAGATGATGTCCCTGCCCAGGTTCTTGTACGCCTTGCAGAACGCCCAAGATCCGGTTTCGGCGCGCTACTTCCGAGACCTTGAAGGTCTCCTGCGAACCCTTCTCTGGGACGGTCGACCTCGTGTTGCCATCCATAAGCTCACGCTTCCATGGTACGACGGTGGCATCGCCCTTCTGGATGTGCGCCGCTACTACTGGTCCTCTCAACTTGCTGCCCTCAACCACGGGTTCTACGGTCCTGTGGATAGTCCCGGCTACGCCATGGATAGATGGCTTTTGGGTGACGGCAACTATTATCGGGCCCTGTACTCGAAGTCCTTCGACCGACGGCTGACGGGTCCTACAAGGACGGTGATCCACATTTGGCGGGCGGTCACCAAGGCGCAAGGTTGGCAAGGCAGACTAACCAGATTCACCCCCCTCTTTGATTCGGACATCCTGGGTAGACTGTGGCACACCAAGGGGTTTGATAAATGGGACCTCATCGGTATCAGCAGAGTTGAGGACATGCTTTCCAGGGGCACTATTAAGACCTTCCCCAGCTGCAAACCGAATACCAACTGGGTGCGACGGAGTTTTTCCGTTACGCCCAGCTGAGACATGCGCTGCTCTCGGCCACACCGCCGGACGGCGACATTCCTGAAAGCTCCCCTCTGGAGGATAGGATATTGGATGGGCACATGCCGGACAGCGCGATTTCCCTGTCATATAAGAAATTGATAAACGTGCGCACAGATCTCCTCATTGGCTTGCGGGACCAATGGGTGGCGGATGGCCTGGAACTTGACGATGAGGATTGGCAGAGCGCAGTTTCCTCCCCTAAGGAGGTTGCAATCTCCTCTCGTCTCCGCCTCGTGCAGTTCAAGATCTTGCACCGGGTGTACGTGACGGGCCCCCGACTGATGCGCATGGGGTATTCGCCTGACGGACTCTGCCGCAGAGGCTGCGGGGCCCTCGCCACTTTCCTACACATCCTTTGGGAATGCCCCGTAATAGCCTCCTACTGGAGGAGGGTGCACCGAATCATGGAAGAAGTTACTGACGTGATCGCTCACGCGGAAGCTCGTAGGTGCCTCCTAAATGTATGGGAGCCTTCTGATCACAGCGCAGCGCAGACTAGGTGGGTGACCCTGGGGAACATGGTGGCCAAAAGGGACATTGCTCAGAAGTGGGGTGCGTCCACGGCCCCCCTGGTGGTACAATGGAAAGCCAATATGGACTGCTGTATGTTCCGGGAGAAGACGGTCTATGTGGCAAGAGGGAGACCTCGAACCTGGAATAAAGTGTGGGGGGCCTGGAATGCATATAGGGGAGACGTGTGCTTGCCACCTGAACCAGTCTCTCTTGACGAACATGTGTCACCCTGACCTGTAACGCCAACTGAGCTTTGATGTACTGCATTCTCCTGTTGTCCTCCCCCCCCCTCCTTCCCATTCTGACATCCTCTCCTTGATGATCGCTTCCCTGCCTTTCCTCCCCTACCCGTCCCTGACGCCCTGACTCATATTGACTCTATTGCCATCTTTTCGCGCCCTCGGGCGCTCCTTTGTTGAGTTCTTCATCTTAATATAAAATTAACCTTCGATGATTATGTTTGAATCTTTTTGCACTACTGCTCTCCTATTATCCATGCTGCCTTGCCTCCGGGATGTCAGGCTGAATAGCTGTGTGCTCTGTTCTGAATAAAGGTTTTCAAAAATTAAAAAATAAAAATAAAAAATTAAATACCATAAAAATAATTAATTAATATGAATAATAAAATAAATATACACTTTTCATACATATACTAACACACTTTAAAAATTGATATCAACTTACTTACCTCAAATTCGATATTTTTGTAGTCTATATTCTGTCCATTCTATATTTTTGTAGTCTATATTGTGTCCATTCGATATTATGTCCATTCTATATTTTTTAATTCGATATTAATGCTATCCTATTCGATATGTTTGTAGTCTATATTCTGTCCAGTCGATATTCTGTCCATTCTATATTTTTTAATGATATTTTGACTGTATACCCTTAGGTACATCCCAGATTGGATAGTGGGGTACCTTTAGACGTCCCTAATATATGGCACTAAGGTACCCAGGGCATAGGTACCCCAGAGGTCCCCCATGGGCTGAAGCAAGCATTATGCTACCCATGGGAAACCATTCAAAATGGAATTACAGGCCTGCCATTGCAGCCTGTGTAAGCTGGTGCTAGCACCACTTACTAAAGATATAGTTTTCCTACATCTCGGGTCACTGAACTTAAAACCTATAAGTCACCCCTATAACAGGCCTTTACAATCCTGAAGGTAGGGTGCTTGGTCTAAGTGAGAGGGTGCCCCTGCGTGAGCAGGACACCACAGAGCCTACGGAGTCCATTCTCACTGCTTGTCAGTGAAGCAGCCATATACTATATAGAGTGGCATCACATAATTACGTGATGACGATCTTGTAACTGGCTGCAACGAATCCTATCATGTTTGGTATCAAACATGTTTTCATCATAACCCCACACCGTGAATGGTGTGGGAGGTATGATTCCACGCACTGGAAGAGCCCTCCGTTAGGCTCTCCATGTCCCAGGTGCCAGACTTATAGACCCGTCCAGCACAAAATGGTTGCTCTGACTAGAGACACGATTCGGCCCTTCTGCTGCTGAGAAAAGCTTGAGAAGGGGAAGGCAGAACAATAGGCATCCTGTTACAGGGAGGTGTGACCACCTCCCAGACAGGGTATAGTGTATTGGGGCAGGGTGGGTTCGCTTGCCAGTGTCACTCAGTCAGCATGCATGTGGGGCACATTTGGTGTCCTCATACATAGTCAAGTTCAAAGCAGTCCTGGGAGCCGCTGGCTCCCACTCTGGCACAAAACTGGACCAAGGACATGGGAGTAACCTCCCCTCTGTCCAGACTAGTGGTGGGCGGACATCTCCTTTCTGCACACCGAATGTGTGGAGATTTGCCCCTTCCGCCTTTCGCAATGAAGGCGGAGAAATGAGGCAAATCTCGGCACACTCGGTGCGTAACGGAAATTGGCTGCCTGCCTCCCGCCCGCAATATTAAATGACATTAAAAAGCCTAAAATAAGATTTAAATAAAACTTACCTTATCACTGGGTCATCCTTGTCCATCTAGCCTTCTTCTTGGAACTGCGCATGCGCGGGAGCCAAGGATGACCACACGATAAGGTAAGTTTTATTTAAATCTTATTTTAGACTTTTTTATGTTATTTAATATTGCGGGCGGGAGGTGGGCAGGAGGCAGGCGGGAGGCGGGTGGAAGGCGGGCGTCGGGCGGTCGTCGCATAACAGAAATATGCGGAGAGGCACGGAGATTAGTTCAATTTCCGTGCCTCTCCGCGTAAGTCCCTTACGCGACTTCCGCCCACCCCTACTCCAGACCCTACCCTGGAAGGGTCCCCTGAATCATCCCAACCCTTTCCCTAGGGTACCTAGCGGCTTACCTGGGTGTAGGTCCATAGATTCATCATGGGATAAGATTCGGATCAGACACCACTTCTTCTTCTACCATCTGGGCACTCTGGGCTTCGCTGGACTTTGTTTGGGCTCAACTTCATCTCCCTTATAGTCTACTGCATCGTCTGTGCCTGTCCACCTACAGGAATCTTCCAAGGCCTGTGGGCATCAAAGACACCTGAAGGAATTGCCCTTGGAGTGAAGGAGGCACTTCCCTGCATTCGCAGGCACCACAACTAAGTCGACCGGTCTGCTGATCCTAAGCTTCTCCGGACTTGTGATGGTTCTGCAACACAAGTGGTGGTTTCCATAGCTCTTGAGGCCTGCCCTGCCCTCTCACCAAGTTTGAGATCAGTATCCCTCGTGCAGGCTGCAATAACTGAACCGCTGTGCACATTGTCCCCTTGCTTTTGCAAAGGCTTGTTGGCTACCTTCCAAAAAGATCTTCAGGCTCCAAGTAGCACCAACCTCGAGCATCTCCTGAGGCCATAATCTTTGGCCACACCACATTGTGTGCATCATGGTCTGCTTCTTTTGGTGAGCTGCTTGAGGTCTTCACCCAACTCTAGTGCCTCCGGCCTGTGGGTCCAATTGAGGGTCATCTTTTCTTCTGTTGAGCTCCCCTGATTGTTTGGGGCCTGCCCTGACTCCCCTACTTTTGTTGAGTTCCCTGGACCTTGCTGGTCCCGATATTGCACCTTCTTTGACTTCTGCATGGGTTGCATTTGCGAAGGCTTGTTGTTGCTCCCGCTGGACACCGACCCCTCTGCAATCAACATTCGACATGGGACAGCTTGTGTATGGTTCCTGGACTTCCTCAGCATCGCCTGGTCCTCACAGCTGCAGAGTCAAAGTCCTTGTCAACTCCCTTGCAACACTCGACATCGGAGGGCATTCGTCTTCCAAGTCTTCAGGTCACTCCTGAGTGACATAGACTCTGTCCCCTCTGCTTGCAGGTACTTCGCGTCTAGAATCCACCTTTGGATTCCACTGACACTTTCTCCTCTTCCAGCAGCCGCACTTTCCTGAAGTCCTCTATTGGAAACGATAACGGTTTCCAATACCACTTCACACCTATGCACCCGGCTTCCCTAGTGTAGGTAATGTGAGTACTAGGGTATCCACGGGTGGGGTTGCTCTCCAACCTTCTGTCTTCCACATGGTTTCTTCAGGGTTCAATGGGAAGTGTCCTTAATCTCTAAATGACCAACCGCGAGTTACAAGTAGACTTGTACGGAGCATACAGTTTTGTACTCCCACTGCACATGCACTCCATGGGGTTCCTAGTTACTCACCTCAGTGGTTCCTTGGGTCCCCAGCACTTCTACGTCCTCTCGACATTGTCTTGACTCCAGTCATGGTTCTTATACCACTTTCTTAGTATATTGTTTGAGTCCCCCTTGGGGCCCACTGTGTATTTTGTGCTGTTTACTGTGATTTCTTTGCCAAGTATTGTGTGCATTGTGCATATCTCCTGGTAGGAGATATTTGTATGTGTTAGAGAGTATTGTATAATAAATACATATTTTTATAAATACCTTGTGTGGTTATATTTCACTTCATCTATACTATAAGATTGCATTCTGGTAAAACAAGCTGCTTTACACTCCTTCTGGACTAAGCCTTAAGGCTGCTCTCCACAGCCACCACTTAGAGAGCTTTCTAAGGTTGTCTAAGACCTCTTAAATCACCATATGGGTTGTTTAGACTGGTGCAAGGTGCCCATTTACTCCTGTCTGGTGGCAGCATTTTTAAATCTCCCTCCAAACGGGAGCAAACACATTAGTCTGCTTCCAGATGGCTGGAGAATTAAAAATGCTCCTATCGGCTGGGAGCAGACTTGTGATCTGCTTCCCTGCCTGGATCATAGAACACATATTGCTCCGGCCCGGAAAGAGCATGCAAAGATAGCTGCTCCCTCCATGTGGTAACAAGTCAGCTCCAGCACCATGATGGGATTCGGCTAGGGCCGGAGGGGCCTTGGGCTCCCCTGTGGTCCTCAGCATATGGTATGTGAGTGCCCTGGGTGGGCACCTACCTCTGGCCCTGGGGGATGTGGTCCCTGGGGCCTGCAAAGTGCCAGGACGGGTGCTGCACTCCCTTTTCAAATAGATATGGCCCTGGGGATGGAGTCCCTGCGGGCCAAGAATGTCTGGGGAGGGGGGCTGCACACCCCTTCCCTGTTTAATTGTATTTGGCCCTGGGTGATAGGGTTCCTGGGTCTTTAAAGGCTTATGGAGGGGGGCCACATGGGCCCCCTCTCTTTTTTATTGGAGCTGGCCCCAGGGAATGTGGTCCCTTGGGCCAATTAACGCTCGACAATGGAGTTGCCTGACCCTCCCCTTAATATGTGAGTTTTGGCCCCAAGGGATGGGGTCCCCTGGGTCCGAAGGCCAACTCTGCGCTGCATCTGTCAAAGACTGTGTGCCCTGTGGGGCTGGCAGCCTGCTGGGAGTTTGGCCACTGTGGCCATTCTCATGCCATGCATGACCAAAGGGTGTACGCAGTATGGGGTTGGCTGTGGTGATGAGTGGTGTGGGGGGTTTGCTTTACATATGGTAATGAAATATTGCTTTACGCTAAACAAAACCTAGAAATTCATTGAAAAAAGGGTTAAAGTAGTGTTTTATTTAGGTGTGATGCTTTTTTTAAAAAAAAGCTTATATATTTACTGAAATAAACAAAGGTTAAAGTCATGTTATAGTTAGGTGAATATCTCAGTGATAACATTTACGTTTTGAACTCAAAAAATCATAGAAATTCACCAGGTATAGTTAGCAGAGCTATCTATGACTTGCACCCCCGCCATGCACTGCTTATGACCTCACATATTACATCACAAAATGGCATGTTCTATGACATCATTTATAACATTACAGATGACATCTTAAATTACATCTTTAATGACATCACTTATGACATCATCCATGCTTCTTTTGCACAAATTGCTCCATAAACAAGTATGTTCTTAGAGCTGTGAAAGTAAGTACAAAATAGATCATAATAATATGAAACATCATTAATGCCATTATATACACAACCCCCTTAGGTGAACCAAGCTTCTGTTATGTGCAGCACTGACTCTAAACCATACACTTCATGAGGAGGTGAGTTTATGTTTACTATCAACCACAGATACAAAGGTAACCTCTACTGCACACGTTCAATCTGTATGCAACTGTTCAGAGAAAACAAAGTTCCTCCAGATACTCAACTTTTCTTACATAACTAATGCCGTACTATGGACCGCCTTTATCTGTATCAAACCCCTCACAGTCACCGAACCAACAGGGAGAAATGAAGTTGATATAAGAGAAAAAGTGGGTTCTGTTAACAGTGGAGAGGGTTTACTTTGCACTGCACTGTTTGTAAACAGTGAAACTCTCATAAGAAATACATCAAAGAGCATAAAAAGTATCTACTAAGAACAGTGTACACTCAAAACCTGCCCAAAGAGACACTATTCACTTATAATAACCAAGGTCTGAAGGTGCCCCCTTGCATGTTTGCACCCCCAGTTCCTCCACAGGAAGAAATGCACAACATGGTGCATTTCTCCTTGTGCAGGAACGTCCTGCGGTGCTCCCATGGCGCTGGATTTCCATGGCTCTCCTTCGTGCCTTAGAAAGGCACTGCCAGGGGACTGCTGCCGCAGGACTCCCCCCACAGGATTTATTCGTAATCCAACAGGTGATCTGACTACAGGTTTAGCGGTATCGCAGTGGAGCACTGGTGTGGTGGCTCTCTGCGAGACCATCAAACTCGTAATCAGGCCCTTAGTGTGTCGTATGTAGACACTTTGCCCTATTGGAAACTTTTTGTGCAGAACGACAAAACGTGTGCGTAACATACTGCACACAAGTTGTCACCTGCACACAGAGTTACTCTTCAATACAAAGATTTGTAACATCTTTAATAGCTCTAAAAACCTATGATACATTAGGAACACATATGCTTTGTAAACACTTACATCCACCAGCTGGACACAGGCTGTATAAAATTAGGTAGAGAAGTAATATGGAAGTTACCAGCCACTACGTAAATTATAAAAAGAAACTAACATACTCATTGGATGAGGTAATCAGTGATGTCATCCATGATGTCATTTGAGATGTCTTCAGTGATGTAATAAATTATGTCATAGAACATATCATGAGTGATGTAATATTTGAGGTCATAAGTAAATGCATGACAGGATCACAAGCTATAGTTAGCTCTGCTAACTATTACTGGTGAATTCCAGTAATTGTTTGAGTTCAAAACGTTAATGTTGTGGCTGAGATATTTAGCTAACTATAAAGCCACTTTAACCTGTGTTTTTTTTTATTGAATTATTAAGGTTTTTTACAACAAAAACAGATAATTTATTATCACACCTAACTGTAGCATTACTTTAACCTTTGATTTTTCCAGTGAATATATATGCATAAATTCTACTCCTAAGCACACGTTTTTAAATTATGACAAGGTTTCCCTATTATTAGCAAACATACAATAATGTGATGACAAATATACAGAATTTCTTTTTTGATTTTCTTGTCACGCTTTATTCAGGTGTTTCCAGCAACAGCCAACGCGTTTCGTCGACATAGGGTGTGATCCTGCGACTTACTCAAGGCTATTATGTCCAAGTATATGATTTGTAAATGTGGTGATACTTCCGACCCACAAAGGGGTTCTATGGGTTATTATGGTCGTTCATAAACGCAATTCCTTTGATTTTTCAATCCAAGTTATCCACCTTATATTTCGTCTGTCTTGCTTCCGGAGCAGAGTACTGCAACTAATCCAATTCAATAAAAACCATGATTTGTGAATTGGATTTGTTGCAGTGCTCTGCTCCGGAAGCAAGACAGCCTTTCAAAGGTGTCTCAGACCTAGCACTGCAGTATCTATGTGCAGTTTGTACTGCTATGTCGGCCAGGCAAGTGTCCCATGTGCCAGGCCCTAACCTTCTCTTTGCTTACATGTAAGGCACCACTCAGGTAGGCCCAAGGTACCCCCATGCATGTGAAATGTGAAAAATTCAGAATTGAAAACTGCAATCCAAAATTTGTCAGGGGTTGCTCTATTTAGAGAAACCAGATTGCACAAGAGGTGTAATTATTAATTACACCAAGGTCTCGGAAGGGGGGTGGTGGCAAATATGGCACACCGCCGACGTTGCCAGGCACCCAGTCGGTACCTGATCCTACTCTTGTGAACCGGACCCCATCTGAATAGAGCAATGCCTGACATTTTTTGGAATGCATTTTTCAATTTTGAATTTTTCACATTTCACGTCCTCTGATTTGGAATGGGCCTTAGCGCGCTAATACCGCTGAGGTACAGATTGTTGGTCTCGATAAATGCCTGGCAAATAACACCACTTAGGCAGAAACATGTCAACCCCACATAAAGGGATATAGCTGACCGATCTATCCAGCTGTTTTATCCCACACCCTGTTTTTAACGTGTCAGATTGGCCATCTAATAAATTGTTTATTTGGACACAATCGATACACTTTTAACCACCACATTCACATTCACTTGTCACACAATTCAAGACCTGCTCCGCAGTAATTCTGGTGTTGAAGCACACCAGGGAAGCCTTCGGCCTCTCCCGGTGGGGCCCGATGATGAAGCATGTCACCAACCAGGTTGGGGAGTGAGGGCTTTCTAAAGAATCTAATTAGATTCTTCATGCTTGCTCTTCTTGTAAGAAGGCACACTCAATTGAATTTAGAAAAGATCCACCTTCCGATTAAAATAAAAAGTTTGATTTTTTTTATATTTGATTGTGAATTCAATACAATATTTGATAATTTATGTATTTGTTTGATGAATGCTTGTTTCTGTATTTTTGTGCATTGTTTTGCAGTTCAAATAATTAAAATAGCTAAGAAGGGTTTCCCCAGGCTTTCAATAATGACTCAATGGCGGTCCCTGGATTCCAATATTGATTCAGTGGGTGTCTACAAATTCCAGTAATGATTAAGTGGGGGTCCACTGAAGTCAAAAGGTTAAGAACTACTGGTTAATATACCCTTGAAACTTGCCCTTTGGTTCCTAGGAGATTACTGGAATCTCTATGTTGCCAATTGTACTAACCCACATTTGAAAAAATAAATTGTAAAGTTTTCATTGTTTCTCAATCAACGTTATTCTTCAATCAATCAAATGTTATGTCAGCATTCAACTCTGCTTTTTTGATAGAAGCTCAGGCAGATTTATACTTTCATTTAATTAAATACCAGTTACATCTATATGAAAAACAATGTTGGTTTCCCTCAGTGTAGATGGATAGTTTTTAAAAGATCTTAATAACTGTTTTAGGCCAAAGGCATACAGAAGCTAGTGAAACTTCCACCATCAGCTAAAACATTGACCAGATGTATGTTGCAGTAGTTTTTCCTGGGCCCGATTACTATAGTTGTATAACCTGCTGCGGTTCTCAGTATCTAACTACACCCATAGAGGCTTTGGTCCTCCGATTGACCTTGCTCTCCACATTGAGGGGTAAAGAATCATTGTGTTGGCTACCCAATAAGCACCAATAATTGAGCACCAACAATTGGCAACCAACTCGCAAATCAGAGATTAAATTCAAATACATCACCCTCTTGACCTTGCAGAAGATATATAAAATAGCAACAGGGAGTCAAAATCTTGTGAAGAAGTTTAACCAGGCCAAGATCATAGAAACCAAATGTTCTGCTGTAGCTATACAGAACAATAATAAAATAATTTGATGCTCTAAGAATAATCTGTGACTGTCTCCGTTATGCATTAGAACCCTGAATAATGGTAAACATTGTTTACAACAATGTTGATACATCGCATGCCATTACAACGCTGTCATTAAAACGACTACGTTATTACATCGCATACCATTACAATGCAAGTCGTTACAACAACTGTAGGGGCAGAAGGTTTTGGATTATAAATCCAACACCTTCCCTACTTTTGCACAGACTGGAGTTGGAATAGTAAATTATACTATTACACAATCCAGCACCCCCCTACAGCAAGTCGTTGTAATGACTTGCGTTGTAATTGTATGCGGCGTAACAACGCGGTCGTTGTAATGCGTTGTAATGCATGCGTTGTAACTTGGCCTAGTTTCAAATATTGTATGCACAGTCTCTGCGGAAATAACATTAGTGATAAGTCTAAAAATGACTCGGACGATTGGGATTGAATTAGTTATTATATTAAACAATTTTAGCATCAAGGCAATAATCATCTTTAGGAAATTCAGTCATGAATCTCAATAAGCTGTTACCGATGTAGTATAAAACTACACGTTTAGCAGAATACAGACAAAGATAGCTTCGACAGGGAACCTTGGTTTCTATGATTCAGCTAAAGAGTCCATGGAAAATCTGTTAGGCAAGGGGGTTCCTGCCACAGGCAAGGGCAGAGGACAGTTCACAAACGTTCTCTCAGTATAGGCATAAGATTGAGACAAAAAGGCAGGGCAAAGAAGAAGCAAGGGCCGGCAAACCAAGAGTGCCAGCAACTCCACCAGCATTAGCTCAAAGTCAACAGAGTTAAGGAAACCTTCTGCCTAAAGAAAGGGATCTGTCCCCAAGAAGGAACAAGACCAGTCTCTCTGCAAGGAAGGAGACAATCTGCACCCAAGGAAAGGCAATCAGCAGCAGCAGCCCCCTCCCTCCAGGTTGTCTTGAGTAATACAGTTCGACGAGTCAGGAGATTACATCAATTGTCAGACTGTCGTCCTTCGAGCCACATATGACCATTGTCCGCTCACAAGGTGCAGATGTAGATTTTTTGGCATATTTTCCAAAGGCATGTCATGGAAATCGATTATCCATTATGGGCACACAGGTAAATTTACAAAGAGCAATTCATAAATATTACTTTCAGTGTGCTGAGGTTAATGGGTTGAATTCACCCGGTAATGCCCATTTAGGTGATCAGAACATATTATTTCCCGTCAGTAATATCATCAGGAAGTACAAGAAAGTTACATGAGTGAGAAGTGAACCAAAATGTCTTCTCACCAGTCCATGGAAAAGTGTAAGCCTAATAAAAAAGGCCCCTTAATGTATTTTAAAGACAGTGCTTCTTAATTAATAAATAAATAGACTCAAGCATAGCGTAATTCAATTAAGCATTTGTGTCAAATAGTCAGATGTCATAAAGTTAAATTTATCTATATCAAAGCATATAGAATTTGGACTGGTTTTTCCAATACCTATGGTTCATTACAATAGAAGCAATGTAGGATAACGCACATTCATCATAATAGCCTATACAATTAGAAGTGAGACTCGTGTATATGCAAAGTTTGATTGCTCGTTATATTAATTGCACATTAATTCGTCTCATAGCAGAAAATACATTTAATATGTTTTTATTTCAACCATGGTTTAAATCTCTTATGAAAATTAATTGTTAGATATGTTATACACACAGTACATGAATTCTTTCTACTTCTACAACTCTTTTTAAGTTTTAAAAGAGATTTTATTTGATGTAAATTTAAACATAGTACAGCAAATAAAAATACAGTATATAGTTATCATATAATACAAGTAATTCATATGGGGTGGGAAAAGGAGAAATGAAATGAGGGAGAGAGAGGGGGAGGAGGGGATATCAAATTATATAACTGGTATTATAATTAAAACACAACAATTATGTTACAATAATTACTACTGTATTAACTTAGTATTTGACCATATGATGAAACAGAGTAGACAAAAGATAACAACTATCAAACTCAAGGGGGTTTGGAAATTTCTTCATTGCAAGGTTTATGCAAGGGTAAAGTTTGAGCAGACACATTTAGGAAATTAGTAATAGGTGACCACAATATGTCTCGTTTAACAGCAAGTGTGATTGGGTGAATATAAGCCCTATCTAATCTATGGTTGTAGCAAATTCCATACCACCAAGCTTGAACTGAAACATTTGAAGCAGTTTCCCATGACTTGGGAATTTGCTGAAATGCTACAGCTGTAAGTAAATCGATGATGCAGATATTAGTATTGTGGTAGGTCTATACCTCTGAGATGCTACCTAGAAAAATATGTGAAAAAGAAAAAGGAATATGGGTATGGAAAATATTTTTATTTTTTTGCTGCATTCTGATCCAGAAATTATGACTAGATGGGCAAGTAAATAGCATATGTTTAAGATCTACCGAAGGAGCAGGGCAAGGCCAACAGGTAGAGGAGATAGTGGGATCTATATAATGTAATTTAGCCGGTGTGGGTAGAAGTCTATTATATGTATAAAATAACATTTGAGTGGTGTTTTCTGCTCTAGAAGACTTCCTTATTTTAGTCTGGATTTTGTTCCATTTTAAAATAGGAAACGATTCACCCAAATCAGATTCCCAGTTACATTCTACGTTAGATTTATCACAAGTGATAGGGACATCCCTTAATTTCTTATAAATTTGAGATGCGGAAGAGGAGGTTTGTAAAGATGAAAATGTGATAGGAAAGGAAGTCGTAAGAGTAGGAGAGGGCATAAAAGCATCATAAGCTTGAGCGGCTGTAATCTACGATATATATTTGGAATAGTAAGGAAGAGGTAGAGAAAAACAAGATTGAATTACGGAAAAGGGGATACAGGCGCCATCATGAAAAAGTTGATGAGTCCATTTAAGTCCAAAATCTAACCAATCTTTCCAAAAAAAGAGTTCTGTTTTTAAGTTTAATATGTTTATTATATCAAACTGGGGATTGTGGAAATGAAGTACGTTCATCTAAGCCATCTAATAAGAGAGGTTGAAAGATTTTACAGCATTTTTAAGAATGGGGAGGGACAATATTGCTGGAGCATGGGATAAAGAAACGTATTCTTCAAAGGTAAAGGGATGAAAAAAGGGGTTTTCAATGTCTACCCATAAAGGTTGAAAATTAGATTCATTCATATTCTCAGAAAGTAAAAAAGAAGAATGTTTATTAAAAAATTAGGTATTGTAAGAAGAGAAATCAGGAAAATTAACTCCACCCATGTGTTTAGGTTTAAGTTTGGGAAAATACATCCTAGCTGTTTTGTTCCGCCATAAAAATGTTGTGAGAATACTGTAGATATTTTTATAAAAGGATTTGGTAATATTGATTGGAAAATTAGACAAGAAAAATACCATTATTGGAACTAGCATCATTTTTATAGAGTCTTGTGTACCCCACCAAGATAAAACCAGTGTGTTGTGTAAGTAGTTAAAATTAATTGTAAATTTTTCAAATTTAACGCAACAGTATCTTTAATAGAAGGGGTGTACCATAAACCTAGCTATTTGATCTTAGGTGGGCTCGAATGAAAATAAGCCAAGAAATCAGTGTGAAAGCAATGTTTGTTTAAAGGGAGGATTTCACATTTATCAACATTGAGTTTGTACCCTGAGACTGAAGCAAAATCTGATACTTCTGATAAGAAAGTCGGTATGGAGGTTTGCAGGTTGGAAATAAATAAAAGATTGTTGTCCGCATATGCAGAGAGTTTTAAATGTTTATCACCATATGGGAAAATTGTGATAGCATTATTCAAACAAATTTTTGTTAAAAAGGGTTCCAATCACATAATAAACAAAAGTGGAGAAAGCGGACAGCCTTGTCCAACTCCTCTGTGAAGAGGAAAAGAGGAAGATACAATGCCATTGGCTAGAATAAAGGACCTGGGAAAATAATAAAGTAAAGAGACATAAGCAAGAAACTTGGGGCCAAAACCAAACCAAACAAGTGTTGAAAAAATAAATTGCCAATTAACCCTATCAAACGCTTTTTCAGCATCTTGCGCAACAGCTGCCAATGATTGATTATGAGATTGAGATTTGCTAAGGACATTAAAAAAGAGGCAAGTTTTGTCAGATAGATGACGGCCCTTAATGAAACCACATTGCTCTTTTCCAATTAATTTTGGTAGAATATTATCTAAACGAAGTGCGAGAATGTTCGCAAATATCTTATAATCTAAATTAATTAAAGAAATGGGTCTATAGTTCTTACACAATGTGTGAATTTGTTTTCTTCAGGGAGAAGACAGATCAAAGCTTTCGGATGCTATAAAGAATAAAAATAACTGGTGTAATTTGGGGAGAAGAAAATTAGAAAAATGTTTGTAAAATTCTATTGTAAAGCCATCAGGCCCAGGTGCTTTCCCTTTTTTAAGAAATTGAATGGCTTTAAGGATATCTTTGATTTGTATATCATCTTCCAAGGAAGAGAAATCGACATTATGAGAAGAGGGTGGAGGAATAGAGGATGAATATTGTGAAATAGCAGTCGGTTGAGAAGGGGATTCAGGGGTATAAAGTTTTGGGTGAATCATAATAGAATATCTTCATTTTTATGGACTATAGTCTTAGATGAGGTTAAGATAGATTCAATTTTAGTGTGCTCTTTTCTAATCTTGAGATAATTGGCAAGAAGATTACCAGACTTATTTTGCACGCTATAGTACTTGGCACTAGATTGAAGTAGGTATAAATTCACAGATTCGGTGGAGAGTTTATTAAAAGAGAGTTTGGCTTTGATAAGTTCATTCAAATCAGATTGATTTTTTGTTATATAGTAGGAATGTTCCAATTTTTTTATTTGTGTATCAAGTAATTGTATTGATTGAGAGGATGCTCATCATTTATGAGCTACAAAAGAAATAATGAAGTCTCTAGAGGCAGCTTTAAAATTTCCCAAATAAGTTGAGGAGATATTTGAGGGGATTCATTTTCTTTAAAAAATATGGTTGCTAAATCAAGAAAGGTGGCTGTAAATTTAGAGTCTAATAGCAGAGGATTATTGAATTTCCATCTCTTATTTCCCTTGATGGGGGGGGGGATCAAATCCAAACTTAAAGAAACCGGGGCATGATCAGAAAAAAAATAGAGCCTATATCTGATTGGGAAATGTGTTGTGTTAGGGTTTTGGAGATGAAAATATAATCTATCTTGGATTGAGATGAGTGTACTGGTGAGTAATAAGAGTATTCTTGTAGAGTAGGGTGACATAGTCACCAGGAATCAACAAGAGACCTTTGGGATACAGTAGAAGTAAATTGAGTGTGTGTGGAAGAAGGTGAGAATCTAGAATTGGACCGTCTATCTATAAGAGGATCCATAACCATGTTACAATCACCACCAAAGAATAAATATTCATCAGTATAAATCATCAAAGTGGAAAGGATTTGAGATCAGAACAGCTTATCTTGGTTAGTGGCAGCGTATACATTAACAATGCTTAAAGGAATCTTGTTAATCAATAAAGACACTGAAACCCATCTACCTTCAGAGTCATTATCTTGCCGTATAAACTGAACATCTAAACGTTTATAGCAAAGAATAGCTACACCATTATGTTTCCCTGAACCTGGGGATGCAAAAACATGGCCTATCCAGTGGCGGCGTAGTTTGGTTATTTCAGTATCTGTTACATGAATTTCTTGCAATAAAGCAACATCACCTTTTAAACCTGCAATGTGTGATAAAACACAATGACGTTTGATGGGAGAACCCAAACCTTTAACGTTCCAAGATATGATTTTTAACAACATCTAAATATATAAATTAAATTGTAAACTTTGATATAAACAGTTATAAGTATGCAAATATAATGATATATCACATGTCAGATTATCAATTAGAAGGAATTTTGTAGAGAAACGATAAGTATAGAAAAGAAGATTATAAAGTTGGAAGAAAAGTTAAGATGAGATAAAAAATTAGTTGATTTAAAGAGATAGAAGAGAGACCGGCAAATGGAATAAGACGGGAAGGTAGGGAGAGAAAGATAAAGGAGAAGATGAAGTAAATAGACAAGGAGATAAAGGAAATATGAGTTAAATAGATACAGAACAAAAAGAGATGAAAAAATAATAAAAGAACATACCATCAAAAATACACAGAAACAGGGGGGTGGTGGAACCACATAAGGAAAACAGTACGATCAAGCAGGAAAAATCCAAGACGAAAATGGAAAAGGGAGACATAATCCAGGCAAAAAAGTGGGATCACATAACCGAGGACCACATTGAGCTACACTTAATAAAAGAAAAAAGAAGTGATTACAGGAAATGCAATAAATACCAGTAACATATATCAAGAGACATAAAATACAAACTCATAACAGAACAACAAAAATAGCCTCAAAACAACAATGCACAAGGAACTTCCATGTTTTCTTCTTTGTAGGTGTCCAAGAAATGTTGTAAATGAGCTTGCTCTTCATAGGTAGTGGTTTTGTTGTTAAAAGTTACCTTCATAAGACAAGGATGAAACAACCCATATTGAGCATTCAGATTACGGAGAGCTGGTCTCATGTCTAGGAACTTTTTCAGTCGATCTGCAGTTGTTTTGGCATAGTCCTGAGCAAAAAAGAGATTACCACCTTGCCAGGAGATTTTCCCTTTACCTCTGGTAGCATGCAGGACTTTAAGTAAGTCTGTATATTCTAAAAAATATAGAATGTCGCCTCTTGGTTTAGTGTTGGAGGATGCCAATTTTGGGATTTGACCCAAGCAGTGAGCTCTTTGGATGTTCAATTTTGGAGAATCAGGAAGATCTAGAAGAGTTGGGAGAAAATTTTGAAAAAAGGAGAGAGGATCTGAGCCTTTAAGTCCTTCCACAAGACCATAAATGTGTAAATTATTACGCCTATTGCGATTTTCCAAATTTTCCACCTGTTGCTTTAGGTGTGAAATCTCCAACTGCAGAGGAGGAATCTGATTGGTAAAAGCTTGGACAGAGTCAACATGTTGTGTCATCTGTAAAGTTTGTTGCTCCATTTAGGACCATTTATCTTCAAGTTTTTGGAGACAGATATTTGTTTCCTCCATCTAGGGTTTGAGAGCGCAAATTTCTTGAAGAAGTAATTCCATAGATAATGACGCTGTAGAGTTAGTCGGTTACGGTGGGTGCTTCTTGACACGTTTAGATGAAACAGCTGTTGAATAGAGGGAATTTTAGATGGTTGTTTGGAATTGTTACGAGGCCTAATAGGTGTTGCATTACCTGTATGAGAAAGACTAGGTTCGATATCTTCCATGTTTTTTGTAAGAAACTGAAAGGGTTATAATCAGCCACTGAATTACTGTCCATAAGATTAGCACAGTTGCGTGAAGAGTGCGCCTTTGCCATAACACACTGATATCAGCAGCTCCTCTGGGAAATCAGTGACGTGAGTAGAGTAATTCACCTTTGTGGCAAAAGGTCAGAAGGAAAAGAAAAAGGGGGAAGAAAAATAGTGCTGCCCTCTAATTTTCTTCAAAAGCGTGCACTAAAGTAAAAATGAGGAAGAATTACTTCATTGAAAAATAATTTTTATAAACATTTCCCAAAAAATCAGCAAAGGAATTATAAATAATGTAGGTAGCATGAGGGGTAAACTGAGGTACGAAAAATGTGAGGAGAAAGGTTCTTCCGGCACCTCAGAGATAAACAAAATGGCATCTGCGTGAATGCGAGCGAGTCCGAAAATGTGGTGAGAAATGATGAAAGCGCTCACCCTGGACGTTGAAATGGGGCACTAACTGTAGCAATGGGCTTCATACAGTCCTGCCAGAGGTTGTGAGGTCTGGAGAAGGGAAAAACACGCCTGGAGGAGACTCAACTCCTCACGTCGTTCCAGAGCTGCTCGCCAGAGCGGCCATTTCCCTTGGCTCCAAAGCCACGCCCCCTACTTCTACAACTCTAAGTGCTCTTTTACAGTACTTGTACTATGTTTTCTTAAACGTATTATCACTCCCTTAACATGTGCAAGCTGCACATTTAATTTCATGTGTGTTTTCATTGTCATATTTAGTTTTTGTGTTGTGTAAAGATTAACCAGCTTTTAAGCCGGAACTTGTGCATCCCTCGAATGTTGGGATCTAGATCTTTGCTTAAAAGGCTTCTTGCTGCAATATCATAGAAGCAATTGAATTAATGTTTTTAATCTCACCACTCTAGCAATACAAATCATATACTATGACTAGGAAACAACATTTCCTGAAAGTCTTCAGGCAGCTTTCTTGAACCTACTGGTCTTGTTCATAGATAATCTGGTTCAACTGGACCAGCCTGACTCCTGCAGACGCGGTCGCTCCTCCCTGGCTCCCTGGCTACTGGTATCGTAGCGCTACACTCCCCACTGCATTTGTGCCTGCTTGCTCGCATTTGCTGACTTAATTATTTGTACCACTGCATTCGTGCCTGCTTGCTCGCATTTGCTGACTCAATTATTTGTGCCTGTGTTTGAGCTCGCATTTTCCGCTGTTGCTCATCAAGCCTGTATTTGAGAGTGTCGCATCGCCGATCACATTGCCCGCATTGCTGCCCACTGCTGCCTAGTTTTTTTGTGCCTGCCTGCTCGCATTACGTTGGGTGGTGATTTGTGCCTAGGTCGTGCCCCAATCGCGTCCTATCTGCCCTTTGTTGTTGTTTGCTGCCATTTTGTTGACTCCAGCCCGCCCCCCCCGCTCCCGCCTCCCAGCTGCCCCTCCCTCGCTCCGCCCACCTCCACTACCCATTTATGACAGATGCATTTACGCGCAGCGTCCACGCGCAGCTGTCACGCCGAAGGTGCGCCAAAGGTAAGCCCGTCTACGCCCGTCCGCGCCTGGATGGCGCCCAGCGCCAGACCCCCTGTCCCCCGCAAACCGCACTCCTCCCGCATAACGTATGACGCCGCCACCCTCTTAGCCCTTAACCCCGGACGCACACCACAATGCTACGATGCTGCCCCAGGACGTACCCAAGGCCCCTTCGCCTGCCACTCATGCAAGTTCGCCTGCATCAAGACCCACACCAAATCCACGACCTCCAAACACAGCTCCGACTCTCACCACCTGAAATGCATCCTGCTAAACACCCGCTCGATCCACAAACACGCCACAGAACTCTGGGACCTACTCGACACTGCGTCACCGGACATCGCCTTCCTTACAGAAACCTGGATGAACGCATCATCAGCACCCGACATCGCCATAGCCATCCCGGACGCGTACAAGATCATCCGAAAAGACCGTACCAACCAAACAGGAGGCGGCATCGCCATCGTCCATAAGAACACCATCAGAATCACGACCAGCTTCGACGAATACCATGCAACCGCCGAACATCTCCACTTCCAGATCCACACCGACCCCAGGACCACACTTAGAGGCACCCTCATCTACAGACCACCAGGAACCCGTAAACAATTCTGCGAAGACATCACTGACTTCATCAGCCCACATGCCCTCCCCTCCGAGAACTACATTCTACTGGGAGACTTCAACTTCCACCTGGAAAAGAAAAACGACTGCAACACCACCACCCTTCTGGACAACCTGGCCAATCTCGGACTCAAACAACTTGTTGACACCCCCACCCACTTAGCCGGACACACGCTCGACCCTATCTTCACCTCCAGCAAACACATCTCCTTCAATCATACCACAGCTCTCCAGTGGATGGACCACAGCTGTGTTCACTTCAGCTACAAAACTACCACGACTCACACCCCCCACAACCTATTCCTCGAAGAAACTGGAACAAAATCACCACCGACCAACTCATCACATCGCTCAACCAAAACCCTCCAGCCCTCTCATCAGACCCAAACGAAGCTGCCACCACACTCAAACAATGGATCACTCACAGCGCTGACGAATTAGCACCCCTAAGAAACCACCAGATCAAACAAGGTAGCAAAAAGGCCCCCTGGTTCAACGATGACCTTAAGAATTCCAAGAAACTATGCCGTACTCTCAAAAAAACATGGAGAATAAACCCAACCACTGACAACCTGACCACCTTCAAGGCAGCCACCCGCAAACACCACCAATTGATCCGAGCCACCAAGAAATCAGCATTCAAGGATCGACTAAACAACAACGCCCATAACAGCAAGGAACTATTCAACATCGTCAAAGAATTTACCAACCCCACCGCAGCCTCAAACGACATTACTCCCTCCCAAGACCTCTGCGACTCATTATCCTCTTTCTTCTACAACAAAATCGCCGACATACATAACAGCTTTAAGAACATTTCCAAAGAACAGCCCACCCCACCCACTTCCAAAACCAAACCGCTCTCTAACAACCTTAACGCCTGGAACCCAATCACAACTGAAGACACCATCCGCCTAATGAACTCCATCCATTCAGGTTCGCCAACCGACCCCTGTCCCCACCACATCTTCAACAAAGCAGACTCCATCATCGCACCCCATCTCCGTGATGTCATCAACTGCTCCTTCAACTCCGCTACCTTCCCAGAAAGCTGGAAACACGCCGAACTCACTGCCCTCCTGAAGAAGCCCACTGCTGACCCCTCTGAACTTAAGAACTACTGCCCCATTTCCCTCCTCCCTTTCCCAGCCAAAGTCATTGAGAAAGCCGTCAATAGCCAGCTCGCCGCCTTCCTTGAATCCAACAACTCCCTCGACCCCTCACAGTCCGGCTTTCGAGCCAAACACAGCACCGAAACCGCCCTCATTGCAGCAACAGATGACATCCGAACGCTGCTGGACAACGGAGAAACAGTTGCCCTCATCCTACTCGACCTCTCCGCCGCCTTCGACACAGTCTGTCATAGCACCCTCATACAACGCCTCAGCAACGTCGGAATACAAGGAAAAGCCTTGGATTGGATCATCTCGTTCCTCGCCGGGAGAACCCAGAGAGTCCGACTCCCCCCTTTCAAATCAGAGGCCACCGAAGTCATCGGCGGAGTCCCACAAGGATCATCACTCAGTCCCACCCTCTTCAACGTTTACATGAGTCCCCTCGCATCCATCGCGCGACGACACAACCTCAACATCATCTCCTACGCCGACGACACCCAGCTGATCCTTTCCCTCACCAAAGACCCTAACACCGCCAAAACCAATCTTCATGAAGGCATGAAAGGAGTAGCCGAATGGATGAAAAACAGCCGCCTAAAACTTAACTCAGACAAAACGGAAGTTCTCATCCTAGGATCTTCACCCTCTGCCTGGGACGACTCTTGGTGGCCATCGGCCCTGGGCACAGCACCCAAACCCACAGACCACGCACGCAACCTGGGCTTCATCCTAGACTCCTCCCTCTCGATGACCAGACAAGTTAACACCGTCTCATCCTCTTGCTTCAACGTACTCCGTATGCTCAAAAACATCTTCCGTTGGATCCCCACCGAAACAAGAAAGACGGTCACCCACGCACTGGTCACTAGCCGACTGGACTATGGAAACACCCTCTACGCCGGAACCACAGCCAAATTACAGAAAAAACTCCAACGCATCCAAAATGCATCGGCCAGACTCATATTGGACATCCCTCGCCAAGCTCACATTACCGGCTACCTGAAAGACCTCCACTGGCTTCCCGTCAACAAGAGAATAACGTTCCGTCTCCTCACCCACGCTCACAAGGCCCTCTACAAACTAGGACCCGAATGCCTCAACACACGACTGTCCTTCTACACACCCACCCGCCAACTAAGATCCTCCAACCAAGCGCTTGCCGCAGTTCCGCGCATCCACAGATCCACCATGGGAGGAAGATCCTTCTCCTACCTGGTGGCCAAGACCTGGAACTCTCTCCCCACTCACCTCCGCCTCACACAGAACCACATTTCCTTCAGAAAGGAACTTAAAACCTGGCTATTCGATAAATAATGCACCCCCTCCCACAAGCGCCTTGAGACCCTATGGGTGAGTAGTGCGCTATACAAATTTCTGAACTTGAACTAGATAGTGAATTAAGCATGTGAACTGAACTTAAACAAGAAATGTGCCTTTTACCCATTTTAGTACTATTTCTATCATCTTGACAGAAAGTTCTCCGGAAACTTCAAACAGGAATGTACGTGGCAGGACCAGCTCAGCAGAAGGTGCATCTATGTCACAGGGCGAATTGCACAGGAACCATTTTTGCTTTAGATGATCCAGGAAATAACGGAATCATTGAAATACGTTTATGTGGGATGTATGACGTTACAACGCATACTTTTACCACGCATACCATTACAACACGGTATTTACAACGAATACCGTTACAACGCATAGCGCTTAGAGGTGCTGGATAGTGGTAAGTATAATTTTATATTCCAACTCCAGTCCCCGTGGACACTAGGGAAGGTGTTGGATATAAAATTATACTTATTCCCTATCCTAGAGCGCCCCCCAGCGCAATGCGTTGTAATGGTATGCGTGGTAATGCCTGCGTTGTAAGGGTAGTGCGTTGTAAAAACTTCGTTGTAACAGTTGTATACCGTTTATGTGTAATTCACAAAGCCAGTGCATACTCCAAGACTAAGCACAGTCTAACTGTACAACCACTTCATTGTTGCTCATGCTCACTGAGTGCCCAAAAAATCTATTGTTTCCATTGCAAACGTATATATCCTTAAGGAGGCCTATCGAACTAACTTTAGATTGTTGTCTTGACCCTTAGCTTTCAGTGTGCCCATCTACAGTTCAGCACAGCTACAAGCACATCTCTATGCTATTCTTCTGCCACTCAAGTCCGCGACCTTGCTACAACTCCTTTTGGACATGCCCATTTTCCCACTATCTTCTACAAAAGGAAGCCCTTCATTCTCAATATATTAACTTCAACACCCTCGAACCAGTGATGATATTTGGCCATAGACTGTTGTTATAGAATAGATCGCTCTTCCAAGCCTTACCCTCTTCTGCTTCTGTCTATTTATAATTTTGGCAGGAGTCAGAGCCGCCTCTAGGGCGGTGCGATCGGTGGCACCGCACTTGGCGCTGACTTGAGGTGGGGGCGTCATTTTTTGCAAGTATATAATCATTTAAAAAGCACCTGCTGCTGCATTCCTGACCTTTAGCAATTTTAAGGCATCAATTAAAAATGCTAAGATAACTCTGGAGATTAATAGTCTTCCTGGAAATAGATTGAGGTTTGTCTGGTGGATGTTTTGACTCATCCTAAGGTAGCACAGAGGGTTAAAATGCCTGCTGCTAAGAACGTGTACCATGCAGATAACTAAGTACATGTAATGTAAATAGGTCAGTGGGTTACTGCTTCTGTAAGAGAGCTCCTTTTGTTACATTGTCCTTGGTAAGTCAAAATCCTAATATAGAACACTGAGTTAATAAACTGTCATTAAAGAGCTGCTTGTAAACTGCAAGGTGTATGTTAGAGCTATATGTTTTTAGGGCTCGCCCCTTTCCTATTCCGCAGGAATAGGAAAAGAGCCCTAATGAAGCCAAACCATACTTTCTGGCAAGGGGCTCTCCAGCGGATTTTGAGAAGTGCACGCCTCGTGCACGAGCTTGCCGCCTGCCTCCACAGCAAAGCCATCTGTTGCTTTGCGCTCGGCCTCAGGCCGGCATTTCTCCTCCCCTAATTATTCACTGCATGGCCGGCCGGCACATCAAAGGCTGCTGATCCCCGTGCGTCTCGTCACCCTTCCTCCATTGTTTTCACTTCTTTCACGGCCGCTTGGGGCTTTGCTTACTACCTACCAAGTTCTGTTGCTTTTAGAAGCATTAAGTGTTACCTAAATAAATAAATATGTACAGACGGATACAATAAACAATAATTTGTGATACATTAAAAACAACCTGCAATTCTAAAAGCACCTTATAAACGGAAAACACTCTTTTATTATCACTGTATGCTGCCATAGCAAGAATTAGCTGCTGTCTGCTCCAACTGAGAACGTACTTCAACCCACTCGAACAAACGTTATCTGCTAAATTACCGAGTACCGTGCGCCCTGTGAGTTGAACCGCCCCCTGTTTCACTGCTGCCTCGAACACCTCGCAGCAAACCCTGCGTGCTGCTGGAGCCGTGCTCATCTTGTTCTGGTTGCAACAATAAAAGCTTAGCTACAATTCTCTTGTGGCACTATGTAACATGCTACATCACCCTTACTAGACAAGGGGTTCCCGCCTCCTGCTGTCATGCTGGCCCTGTGAAGAACCTCTCTTGCCCCCCTTAAAACTTGCTTCCATTGTGCTTGCATACCTATCAGTCACTGTGGTTATTACTGTTAAGAGCATCTTGCCCCAATTTGAACTTGCTTCTGTTGTGCTTGCATGCCTATCAGTATACAATAAACAATAATTCGTGATACATTAAAAACAACCTGCACTTCTAAAAGCACCTTAGAAACGGAAAACACTTTTTTATTATCACCGTATGCTGCCATAGCAAGAATTAGCTGCTGTCTGTTCCAACTGAGAACGTACTTCAACCCACTTGAACAAACGTTATCTGCTAAATTACTGAGTACCGTGCGCCCTGTGAGTTGAACCGCCCCCTGTTTCACTGCTGCCTCGAACACCTCGCAGCAAACCCTGCGCGCTGCTGGAGCCATGCTCATCGTGTTCTGGTTACAATAATAAAAGCTTAGCTACAATTCTCTTGTGGCACTATGTAACATGCAACATCGCCCTTACTAGACAAGGGGTCCCGCCTCCTATGGGGGCCGTTTTATTGGGGGAGGGGGGAACTTTCAGCTGTTTTTGACTCAACTCCACTCTTACCCCGCGGTGTCGCAAAAATTAACATAGCAGCGTGGCCTTTATGCTCAACTATCCACAAAGAGACTTTCGCAATGAAGACACTTCCAGACGTGGTGCGCCGATTGATCCCTTTGCAAATGGGGGTGCCTGTAAGTAAATCCCCTTCCATGTAATGCCATATTTGATTAAGCTACATTGCACCCCCACCCTCTGTCCGCCTATGCTACCAGCAACCTTCTAGATCCCGACCCGAGGTCAGCTCTATTCTCACACATCCGCCGTATCGGGGGCACCGCCGCCCACACCTATCCCGTCTTGCGATGCATGACTGGATCGCTGGTCCTCGTAACTCCAGGCTGGGTCTCCTGCCTCAACCTAAGGCACTGGTGTATTGACTTCAAGTGCCCCGTAAGTCCTGAAAACTCTTCAGCTTGTCCCCCGTGGTCTTTGTGAATCGCTGCCCTCGCACCTCCGGTCCTTGCGAATCGCACTTGCTCTGCTCCAACTCGCTGCTCACGGTCAGGTTTCAGGTCTTGTCCTCAGGTCAGTTGTTCCTCTTCCCGGCGATTCCTCATTCCTTCTTCTCATTGCAAGGAGGGGGGGGGGGTTGTGGTAACTTAGGGCTTTGTGCCCTTATTTAAACCCTCCCCAGCTGCTTGCCAACTCACCCCCCCCACCCCCGATTGGAGGGGGGCGCCCAGACTTGCACGCAGAAGACAGCATTATACTGGCCTGGGTTCTCATCAAGTATTTTACCAGAAAAGTCCCAGCAATTACTCCGTTTTTCACCCTACTCGTCTCCTCTGTGCACAACCCTCACCCACCCTCAAACACCCTCACTCACCCACACACCCTCACTCACCCTCACACCCTCACCCACCCTCACACATCCCACTCTCACACACCCTCACACCCCCTCACCCTCACCCCCCTCAACCTCACACCCCCTCACCCTCACTCGCCCTCTCAACCTCACTCACCCTCACACACCCTCTCACCCTCACACACCCTCTCACCCTCACACCCCCTCACCCTCACACCCCCTCACCTCACCCTATCACCCTCACACATCCTCACTCACCCTCACCCCCTCACACACCATCACTCGCCATCACACCCTCACACCCACATCCTCACACACCCTCACTCACCCTCACACCCTTACCCCTCTCACAACACTCACACCCTCAATCACCCTCACACCCTCACCCTCAGTCACCCTCACACACCCTCACACCCCCTCACCCTCACACCCCCTCACCCACACATCCCCACACCCTCACACACCGTCACACCCTCATCCTTACACGCCCTCACTCACCCTCACACCCTCACCCTCACAATACTCAAACTCCACCCTACAACTCCACCCTACAACTCAACCCTCCAACTCCACCCTCCAAATATAACATCAAAATACACCCTCCAACTACAACATCCAAATCCACCCTACAAATCCAACCTCCAACTACAACTCCAGCCTCCAAATCCACCCTCCAAATCCACACGCAAGACAACTACAGAACCCAAGTCCACCCTCAAAATCAAACTCCATCCTACAACTCCAACATACAACTCCAACATACAATTCAACCCTCCAACTCCACCCTCCAACTACACTCTCAAACTCCACTCTCAAACTCCACCCTCAAACTCCACCCTCAAACTCCACCCTCAAACTCCACCCTCAAACTCCACCCTCAAACTCAACGCTCCAACTCAACGCTCCAACTCAACGCTCCAACTCAATGCTCCAACTCAACGCTCCAACTCCACATTCCAACTCCACATTCCAACTCCACATTCCAACTTCACATTCCAACTCCACATTCCAACTCCACATTCCAACGCCACCCTCCGCCACCCTCCAACTCCACCCTCCAACTCCACCCTCCAACTCCATCCTCCAACTCCACCTTCAAACTCCACCCTCCAACTCCAACCTCCAACTCCAACCTCCAAATCCACCCCTCATTGCCACTTCACCAATCAATGCCACAACACCACTTAATGCCACAGCACCACTCAATGCCACAGCACCCCACAACACAACAGCACCACTCAACTCCACAGCACTACTCAATGCCACAGCACCACTCAATGCCACAGCACCACTCAAAGCCACAGCACCATTCAATGCCACAGCATCACTCAACACCACAGCACCACTCAACGCAACAGCACCACTCAGCGCCACAGCACCACTCAACGCCACAGCACCACTCAACGCCACAGCACCACTCAATGCCACAGCACCACTCAACGCCACAGCACCACTCAACACCACACCACCACTCAATGCCACAGCTCCACTCAACGCGACAGCAACACTCAACACCACAGCATCACTCAACACCACAGCATCACTCAACGCCACTCAACGCCACAGCAACACTCAATGCCACAGCACCACTCAACGCAACAGTACCACTTAATGCCACAGCATCACTCAGCACCACTGAAGGCCACAGCATCACTCAGCACCACTGAAGGCCACAGCATCACTCAGCACCACTGAAGGCCGCAGCATCACTGAACGCCACAGCATCACTCTTTGCAACCAATCAACAACAACTGGTTCTAATATGTTCTCTCAATGTTTTAAGCTTTATTAGAAATGTTACAAAATAATGTTAATATTTCACTTCTGTTCTTGGATTTTCATCACAGTAAAATACACTGAACATAATCTTCCCATAAGTTATTTACAAAAGTTTAAGCTATTGCCATTATACATTACAATAACTTTTATTTAAGTATTAATTATTAAAACAAATAAAAGCCATTGTTATTTGTAATATTAATACTTCAAAGTCATGTAAATACAACACATATTGCATTAGAATGCTATAGGTGTCACGTTTGCAAAAGTAAAAAATATTGGCATTGTAAATGACAAAGCTAGTAATTTCCCTACTTTCAATACCAACACATAAATAAAATATTTGTCATTTGCAATACCAATACCTCAAACTTTCCTAATGCGAGACCTATTGCATTGCAAATGCTTGTTTAGCCCAGTCTTTCATTATCCTAATCTGGCCAAAAGGGTTTATTTGGGTAGGAAACAATTCTTATTATTAAAGAGAACCCCTAACAATGGTGTTACATTTTACATTTGGAATTTGGGCGTTTCCAGAATAAGGACTCTTAAACTAAATTGCCTACCAGTATCGATTACATGTTACTCCTACACAACACCTTGTAGTTCTGTCTGATTAAACATTTCCTATACACTGATTTACACACCTATGATTGTCTCTGTGCAATGTTTGTGTGATGTAAAGTGCTCTGAAGTCTTTCACTGGTATGAGAGGTGCTATAAAACTAAATGAATCCCAGAGACAGTGGTTTGGGAGACTAGGGGGGCACTTTTAATGGGTGGTGGGGAGGGAATCCGTGGCAGAGGTGGTCATGGGGGGGGGGCGGGGGGGGGGCACCAACAAACATTGGCGCACAGGGCTCCATCAGTGCTAAAGCCGGCCCTGGCAGGAGTCATTTCCAATGCTAACATAAATCTGTCTACCCATGCCTGTGACACAAACCTACTTGTTGATAGTAAATTCTCAACAATCACCTATATGAATGAAAGAAGAGAGCAACCCTTCTAGAAGTATGGCATGCAGGACCTGTTTGTGGCAAAAACATTCCTCTCAGCACTTAACATGGTTGAGGTCAAAGGATCATTTACAGGATAAACCTGAATATGTTATCTACCATCAACCAATGCAGGACAAACTTCCCGAAAATGTGTAGGTTAGATCCTCAGAGAGGAACTTCAACTGGAACCCATTTCTCCAATGGGTGACCCCAAATCTAAAGATCTATCAATCTTATTCTTGCATAGCAGCTTCAAAAGCAAATTCGATGACATGCCTAGCAGTTAAAGATAATGAATTTGTTTAGCTCCATAGATGCTGTTCTTAATTTAATAATGACTTCATGATACGTTATGCTAACACAAAACTATCGCCATTTACAGTCCACTATGTACAACCATCTAACGAGCACTGTAGTTAGCCCACACTTTCCCACTCCTGCTAAATGGATTCTGGCTTTTATCAAGCCAATAATCACTGCAATCTACATGCAGAAAGAACATATACTCCGACATGACCTTTTAATGACAGGCAGCAATAAAAGCTCATCCTATCGATATTTTCATTGCATAAAACTCCTTTATACTTTCAATTTTCCCAGAGTTATTTCTCTTATGTACATGTGAGCAGATTGTATTATTCTCATAGAAACTTCAGCACCCGCAGGTCCCTGCTAATTGAATTCTTTACAAAACATAGCTCCCAGTCCTTCTTCTAAATCTTTTCTGTACCACTTGGTTAACTTCAAGTTTTTGCTAATTACATTCACACGTCTGAGTATGGATCCCATAAAACTCCAAAGCTTTTACAAATATCTCTAACAATGAAATATTAATTATAAAGATGCATTAAGTCAATAAAAGATATAATCATTGTGAATGTGTTCCAAAAATTGTGTTGATGCATAGAAAGTTTCTTTGTCAAACCAATGGGAACGAATCATTGTGGTGTACAAAGTTAAATGTAATGTTCAGTGCATACCTTGAACAGCCCTGAAATTGACAACATTGGTAAAGACATCCAAAGACCCAAATGTAAGTGCCATCAAATCGTGGGTCAGGCCAAGGCGCAAGAGGAAGAGAAGAAAAGGGGTGTCCAGTGGGGAACAAGGCTGTAACAATATGGAAGGCCAGCGCTTCCTCAGTCACTCCAAAAGTGTAAGAAAAAAAATAGTATTTTGCATCACACTGGGCAACACTTATCTTTACATGGGGAAACTGAGCATCACAGCAATGCATTCAATATAAAAAATTTTAATGTCAGATAATAAAAGTTAACAAAGAATATCAATTGAATTCATGAAGCTTTATTCGGCACATGTAAAATGACCATGAAAGCACAAGAATAAAAAAAAACATGATAATTACAAATACATCAATATCTAAAAAGGTTTACAAACAATGTTACAAACATGATTCCTTAAAAACACATGCTTTTCCTAGCATTGACACAGTAATTTAAAAACGTGGCTGTATAAAAACAGATATCGGCCGATTCCAGATTAAAAATTAAAATCATTGCCTGGTTAACTGTACGTACACTATATTTTATGAACATCGATTTCAAGAATTCAGTACGTAGATTTGAGTACAGTTTACAAAACAGTAAAAAGTGCAAAGTGCTCTGAGTAGAAACGCCATCATATATGCATTGCCCCAACAGGTGTTTCTTGAGGGTCGGGAGAGCCACCAAATGAACAAAGAATATCATTTTTGACAATACATCTTGAATTACCCTCGCCATCAAAAATCCCTTACACGTTTTGGCCTTCCCTTAGTATTTTACTTTTAAATACTGGACTTATTTTAAGAAAACAGCTACACAGGCAAAAGTTTCAGGACTTTCCTTTCAAGATTCTCCCTGCAGATCACCATTGATATATCTCGCTCGTTGCAATGTTATTCCCTCTATATATTCATTGTGATAAACTAAAATGCACTACTAAATAACTATTTTTCGTTGCATTTCTTTGAGTAAATGCTATCGATCCAGACTGCAAGGTTTTAACTTGCTCTCAATGGTTAATGATTGACATAATACTTCTGTGAGATGAAGATGCAATCTTTTTACCTTAGCAGTGTAGCATAGTGCAGGGGTGTCTGCGTCAGGGGAGGATAGTTTATGTGTAAGAAGCAGCTGTGGTCCATGCAGGCAACAGCGGCGGGCGGTGGGGCCTGGTCAGGGTGGGATTTAGAGGGACGATGCAGAGGGAAAATGATTTATTTATTTAATTTTCCCTCAACATCGTCCCTTGAAATACCCCCTATTCGGCCCCACGACCGTGGCTGGTAAGAAGGTGTCCCTTCTTGCGCATAAACAATCCTAAAATGCCTTTTTGTCACTTCTATGTGTGCTGCTTCATGCAGCACACATGAAAATCACAAAACAGTATTTATTTTATAGATTGTTTATGTACAGGAAGGAGGACCTTCCTGTACATAAACAATCAAGGGCATTTGCTTTTTCCAAGTGTGCTGCACAAGGGAGCACACTTGGTAAAAAGCAAAAACGAGGAGAAATAATGCATTTCTCCTCGTTTCGCCTAGTTAAGACTAGGTTTCCCCTGGTCTTAATTTTGGCGCTGCCTCCTATGTATGCTCCCCTTGTACATAGGGGGAAACATCAAAAGCAATAGGTGCTGCGGTGGAACACCCACCCCAACACCCACTGCCCACCCCTTTCACGCTAAGCATAGTGTGAAAGGGGCCTTATTTACAAGGTAGTGTTAAGGCTTAAGTGGCTTAACGCTGCCTTGTGAATAAGGCGAAGCTCCTATCGCCACCACAGCGTCGTCAAAAGTGACGTTGTAGTGGCGATAGAGGCTTGTACATATGCCTCTTGGAGTGGAAACGTTTGAAGACCCTTGCTGTAGTACATCCCTTCTTTGGCACCTCCCTTTGGGATTGTTATTGTTTTTCTGTACTCCCCTGGAGTCTAGGTCCGGCCTTAGAAAAGAAATACACGAATGGGTAAAGGCACCCACGTTCCCTGTCAAACATTAACACTCGGTGCATGCCACTGACTCTCCCCAAAAATGTAATTTTAATATAAGAAATAATAATTAAATCTGTACTATATGTAACGTAGACGCGAGTATTTCTGCTTTCATGAACTATCTAAGCATCTGCCACAAAATCAAAGCTTTTGAGCCTAGGTTGCGAGAAAGTACCCTGATTATAGTGCTGTAAAGGAGCATTTATTTCCTATGCCACCTGATTTGTACACTTTTACCATCTACTCAGCATACAATGCTACCTGCATAAGACTAAGTTACTCCTGACCTCACCTGACACTAAAAGGTATGTGACAAAGACAGGGCTGCGATTTAAATCCCCAGCTTGAGTCACCACCAGACACGCCTGCCACTAAGCCGGTTCCTTGACAACGTGAAGATATTGATAATGAATGCTTCTAAGAAACAATAGAGGTTGTTTTACTCCCTCCAGGATCCGGACTACCACTAAATGTTGCTGGTTAGAGTTATTTTACAACAGGGACGAACAGGGCCATTTTTTTATGCCAGAGGTTTCAAAGTTTCTGTCTAGAATTATTCTTTGTGCAAAGGTTTTCCTTGTTACAGTGTCTGTTGCAGTCTTTTCATCAGTCTCTACACAGAGGATAATGATACAATAATAAGTCCTCCTCGCAAAATATGGCGAAAGGCTCTTTGAAACTGTCCAGCTATAAGCCTTTTGCTCAAATTTGTGTTTTAATGACAATGGGGCATGGTCTGCTGCTAGCATCTGTTGTTGCAGGCTTCAATAAAATGAACTACTGCCAGTGTCTGACATCTACCGTTTTAATGGCACTACGATTAAAACCTCGAGGCAGTGTTTTTGAACCTGTGAATTGTCAGCTGGGACTTGTATAACATCTGCATCTCTCATTTCTTTACTATGTGACATCTTTCCCCTTGTGCAATCTCTCTGTACTTGAAGCTCGAGGAGCAAGCCCACATTCCTCGCCCAGTTTGTAATTGTATACCTGGGAAAAAAAACATCTAGAAACTTGCTTCTACAATGTGCTTTCCTCATGTATTCACACATGTAATGGTAAAATTCCCAAAATGTGAAATGTAAAATTTCCACTATTTCCTCAGACACAAAAATTCTAGCCAACATTGTTGTTTTGTATGAAAAGAAGAAAACTTTAGCAACTTTAAAATATATACCTATAGAATCAGAGAAGAGGAAATCTAGGATATCTACCCCAATCAGATCAGTAAAATAACGAAATGTCACGAAGGAAATGCATTTTGTTAGACCTGGCATTTTTGCCATGTTTTTCCCCTGTCTCTTTTGCTTCTGACCTCCTGATATATAGTTGTAGGCTGAATTTCGTTTTTTGCTGGTTTTAGAACTTAGGCCACTTTACCACTGCAGATCAGTGCTAAAGAGCAAGTGCTCACTGTGTATATTGTGATTATGATTGGTCATCCAAGATTGGCATATTTGATTAACTGGTAAGTCCCTAGTAAAGTGTAGTGTGTGTGTGCCCAGAGCCTGTAAATCAATTGCTAATTGTGGTCCTGCCACGCTGATTGTGCCACCCACACAAGTAGCCCGGCAACTGTGTCTCAGACATGCCACTGCAGTGTATGTGTGGGCAGTTTTAAACTGCCATGTCGAACTTGCAAGTGCACCCACCTGCCAGGCCCAAACCTTCCCTATTTAGGTCGAGGACCTAAAGGCTGCGCTTGCGCAGTCTGGGGTCGGAGATTTAATGTCTCTTAGTAGTACTGTTTAACCTGCCTCCCTGCCCCGTCTCTCCTCCATTTGCTGGCTTCCTAAACGGAGGCCAGCCATTGAAGGAGAGATGTGTCACTCCAATTTAACCCCGTCTTTTTCGGATTCGGGGGCGTAAGTTTTGCTGTTCGTTAGACAGTGACGTTGTCTGTCACTCAGAACCACAAAACCATGCCCCCGATTCCGAAAAATTTGGAAGCTTGCGGCCGCCATTTTTTTCTCGTCTGCGGTGAGGATTGATCATTCTTTTAGCCCTTCTTGCTCACACACCCAGCTCAGCAATCCGCAGACACCCGGTTCTGCCGCCCTTAGTTCTGCCCTCTTACTGCCCTGTGCACACCCAGCTCTTCAATGTCTGGTTTTAACCCCTCCCCTGCCTGGGCACTCTCGGCTCTTCACTCTGAGAGTTTGCAGTGCGGCCGCCATTTTTTTCCCAAACTTGTTCGGGATGTCGCCTCCGCCCTGCAGCACGGTGGGTAAGTTGTGGTGAAAGGTCTCCTTAAATGTTGGTATGATGCACTTCCTTCTACTAGGCGATGTTAATGTGGACTGCAACTGTAACTAACTGTAACTGGGGGCATAGTTTACTCTGTGTGTGTATTCTCCTCAAATCGCTGTGGGAATTTCATTTTGCATATTGGTATGTTTGCGTACTGCATTTGAACGTTCTAGTCCTTTAGGCGCTACTATTTGCTCCGCGGTGAGTGTGAGTGGGTGTTGGGGGGCGGGGGTACCCATTAACTTGCTTGCTTGGTCTTGGGTTATCATTGCGGTCTTAGTTCCCATGTTTTCAGCCTAAAATAAGGCTGCTCTTGCATGCGGGTGCGGCAGTGTGCTGTGCCTGTAGCAGCCCGAGGCTGCCAGGCGCTGGGAAGGACCCCGAGAGCGAGGAAGCGGCCCCACAGACCCGCCATACCCGGGGGCTGACTAGCTGGAGCTGGTACAGCTAACAGAGCGAGAGGGCAGCCGTCGGGACGCAAGGGGTTAACGCCGTCACTTGGAAGCAGAGGGCCGAGGCACCGCATCCCCAGCACTGCGGCAATGATCGCCCACCAGAGACATGAGGAGACCTTCATCAATCAAAACTAACCAGGACACCTCTGCTCTCCGGTCCTGCGAGGCGGCCCCGGCGTGACACGCCAGCCTCCCTGGGCCCCCAGACACTCCCCCATACCGGAAAATGAGGCATCCCGTGCACTGACTGCCTCTTCGGGCTCCCAGCGCTCCCACCCACCAGATAATGGAAGGCCCCTGCACTGACAGCCTTCTCGGGCTCCCACCGCCCACACCCACCGGAAAATGGGGGACCCCTTTATGAAAGCATTCTCAGGCTCAGTGCTCCCTCCCCCCCCTCAACGTAAAATGGGGGACCATGTGCATTGACTGACTTTTTAGGTTCACAGGATATCCCCCCTCCCCACCACCAATTTCCCTATAATGGGGGATCTCATGCACTGACAGCCTGCTCAGGCACCCAGCACTCCACACAGCATAATAGGGAACCCCATCTACTTACTGCCCTCTCAGATCAGCAGAGCCCCCTTACCGCACACAGAGGGTCCCTGTACATGGTTAGCTTCTCAGGCACCCTGATGTCCCCCATTCCCGCGCCACAGTTAACGGATGACTCGTGCACCGGCACCCTCCCCAGGCTCAGGGTGCCAGAGCTCCATCTTACCAGATATTAGGGAGCCCCCCAAAAAGCCCTCCCCTCCCCCACCCAGACCCCTGTCCCCCCGGATAATAGGTAATCTATGCACAGTGAGCTCATTCAGGCAAGCAGCCCCCCCCTCTCCCCCACAGACACAGTCCTTCGTGTATTAACGGCTTCCTCGGGCTCCCAGAGAAACCCCCTTTCCGCATACTGCAGACCCCGTTATCTGAGAGATTACTTAGGCACCCAGAGCCGCACCCTCCCCTCATCCCCCACCGCCCCCGTGCCCGGACAGCTTCCCCCGGCTCCCTAACCCCAAAACCGGACACTGGGATATCCTGTACACTGAAAACGGGCAACCCGCGCAGCTTCTGTTTAAGTTAACGCTTTATATGGATGCGGTGGGGGGATAGGTGGATGAGTGAATAGATGGAATAATTAAATGGGTGGATGCGTGTATGGATAGTCTCTTAGGCAGGCGGATTTGATGTACGTTTAAGAAATTCAGCCAACTTTAAAAACTGGGGAAGGCAAAAGCTTGGATTTTCTGTGACGGGTTACTGGGAAGTGGACATGGAAAGAGCAGCAGACACGTGCAGTAATTGCCAGGTGACTCGTTTTTCTTGCCTTCTGCCCCCTGATTGCACTCGTTTTTCTTGCCTTCTGCCCCCCGATTGCACTCGTTTTTCTTGCCTTCGGCCCCCTTCTGCCACCTGATTGCACTCGTTTTTCTTGCCTCTGCTCCCCTGATTGTGCCATTTTTCTTGCCTCTGCAAACCTGTTTGTGACGTTTTTCTTGCCTCTGCTAACCTGTTTGTGCCGTTTTTCTTGCCTCTGCCACCCTGTTTGTGCCGTTTTTCTTGCCTCTGCTACCCTGATTGTGCCATTTTTCTTGCCTCTGCTCCCCTAATTGTGCCATTTTTCTTGCCTCTGCCCCACTAATTGTGCTCTTTTTCATGCCTTCTGCCCCCTGATTGCACTAGTTTTTCTTGTTTTTTCTGTTACTCAGGAGTGCATCTTCTGTGGCCCTCCACTGCCCGAGAGAGCAGAGGGTAGGGGGGCAAGCCCGTGCCTTGGGCATCCATAGCTACCCCGTGTGTGCTGACAGAGATGGGTGGTTGTCCTGCATAGAGGGGTTTTTTGAGAAACGTTGTGTTTACGTGAATTTAAAAGACTTGCCGGGAATAGGACTATTGATTTGGGGGCATGATGAGCATTGAGCAGGCTAGGGTATAATACCTATTCTTAAGCCCTACATTATTCGTCATATCACACAGAATGTTTTAGTAGATGTCTGACAGCCTGCGCGGGCCCACCGGACTTTTGTCATCTGTTTCTTCTGATCCGCAAGCCATGGTGGAGTTGGTAAACGACCTCCTGCAACTGCAGGCCGTGGGTGCGTGGAGGGACCTGACGACCAGCGACCAGCTGCGGGCCGCCACCATGCTGCTCGACACCGTGGAGGAAGGAGCCTTCGTGCTGGCGACAATAGTCCCGGAGAACACCCGACAACCACCGTGAGTACCACTTCCGTCCCCTTTTAGAGTCACACAGCACGACGGAGGGCACAAGCACACTCCTGCCTGGCAAAACTTAAACTGCACTTTTTCTGACGAACTAAAAAGCAGCAGCTTTGTAGTTTTTGTGAAAAATCTATATTGTGTAGGTAGCAATAGCGTTTACTGGTCCCACAAATGAAGCAAAACATTTCTTTTGGGGGTCTAAAGAAAGTTATCAAACCTCTTCCAAGTAGAATTTGTCCCTAAAACACTACAGCTGAATGAGTTAAGTGAAACCCTCAACACATTCTTTAACTCACTTATGCAGTGATCAGCTAACACATACACACTGCATTTATGTTGTCTGTCTGTCTGTGCGTGGCTCTGTCTGTGCGTGGCTCTGTCTGTGCATGTGTGTGTGTGTGGCTCTGTGTGGATAGCTTTTTTTGTAGGTGCCTCTATGTGTGGGTGGCTCTGTCTGTGTGAGGGTGGCTCTGTGTAGGTGGCTCTATGTGAATGACTCTGTGTGGGTGGCTCTGTGTGGACGTCTCTGTATGTGTGTGTGGATGGCTTTGTGTGTGGCTCTGTGTGGATGTAAATGCAATAGGTCATGCATATGCGAGCGATTAAGCTCAATGCCATTTACTTAACGATTAAGCTATTGGCAATGTAAATGACAATACCATTTATGTATGATTACAATAAAAAAAATGTCATGAGCAATGCCAATAGCTCTACCTTTAATAATGCCGAGACCATTGCATTGTAAATGCTTGTTCTACATGTAAGACAACCTTAAGGTAGGCCCAAGGTAGCCCCATGGGCATTGTGCCGTGTATTTAAATAGTAGGACATGTGCTGGTGTGTTTTACATAGCCTGATAGCGAAATACTGCTAACTTCATTTTTCACTATTGCAGGGATTATTTCTCCCATAGGTTATCATTTGCACACTTTTACCTTCATTGGTATGGCAAAAATACGTTACTTTCTTAGTAAAACATATTTAAGCAACTATTTCTGTCCCTCCCTGCCAGCTCACCAACTTAACTCTCTTTAACTTCATTTGGCCCCCTGTAGCGTTCGAAGAGTGGTGTGAAACTATTACCTCACCGATTCACTTATCACCAAATGCAATAAATCTTTCTAGTGTTTAAATTTAAGGCTTTTCATATTTAGCACAGATTTAACAGCTAAAGTGTTAATTGTGAATAACAGGGAAGTTTTTCACCAAGAGGTTCTGAGTGACAATGAGTGAAGCTTGAGTTACCTAGAATATCAGTCAGAATCCTGATGTAAAAAACATCTTCTTTATTCAGTTACCCATGTACAATTTTATGTATGTACGCCCGCACACCTTCTTGCCCTGCTCACTTGGTGGTAGAAGCATACAAAACTAGCTGTCCATCGTCTCAACCAACCCATCCAGCCTTAAGTTTAGTCTCCTCCCAACCATTCAAAAGCTAAAATATGCATGAGCAGTTTTTTTTCTTTAGAAGTTTAGTTTTGTCTTGAGTATCATTGAGCTGGGTAACAATATACATCTGTTATACAGGGCCAAGATAAACTTCTCGGTGAACATGCGCTTTTACGAATACACATATTATATTTATGTTATGTTTCAAAAGAATCTAAGGCTACTGTCACTACTTTAAATCTATTTTGTTATAAAATGTATCATAGAGCATTGAGTCATGTGACTCAGCAGAGTTGTAACTCACAAAGCTTTTGGCAAAACATATTGGTATACTTTATCAACCGTTCACTGGGCCTCATTCAAGGAAAGAAACTGGGCCAGTCAAAGGAAATGAACAGCAGAGGTAATTCTTCTAGAGGGTTGTCCAGCACTGGCAAATGCTCCAATGGAAGATTAACATATCCCTCAGAAAGCTAATGTCAACCAAAGCTAAACAATCCCCACAGTATTTTACAACAAAAAAATGTATCGCTTTTGAACATCGTGAATAAACTACCACTTACCAGAAGAAAAAGCATATTATTTCTAAATGTGCTTTGTTATTGAATTTACATTAATGCCTTCTAATCAGTGTCTCATCAGAAACTGATCTGCATGCATTTAACTTAATCAGTTAATTTAAAGTGTTAAACCAGATGCAATTTATGTTCCACTGTTGCTGTAATCAACTTAATTAATGGAAAACATCATTAAAAACACATACAACAACATTGCATTAACACATATACAATCACATTGTAAAACAATTAGGCAAATTGTGATTGGTCGTCATACTTTGAATCGTCACTGTTTCTTGGAGGCTAAATGGAAACTGGGTAAAACTGTGAACTTGAGTTTGCTCAAGTGTCACAAATACAGAAACACGAGCATAAGAGAATACTGCCAAATGTATATATAGCGAGTCCTTTTTTTTCTTGTGATATTTTGAAATGGGTTTTTCATTCAGGATTTTCTGCAAGTAGGCGACGTGAGTTATGTTCAGCGAAGGGCGCAATGAGTATCAGAACTAGCGAAGTTTAGTGGTTTTATCATGCATTTGAGCAAGAACCGTAACTCAGCTTTTGTCTTTTTTCAATGGCTTTCATAGTTTTTTTTTAATGATGTACGTAATTTCCAACTGCCACTGTGAACGGCCTTGGCCATGCACTGCAGGGGTTTGCCGCAGGACCTGACCTGTGGCAAAGTCCTGTGCCCAACCGCTGCAGGTGGTCTGCCCCTGCTACTCATAGTGGTCGCCGGCCAAATAATTTGGCCTTTTTCCAGGCCCGTTTTGTTTTTCCAGTTATTTTGGATTCATGGATCCTGGTTTGATATCTATACAAATAACAATCCTAGGCAACTGTGGGGTCCTAAAAGATGTTAGGTACAATGGCACAAGAAATGTAGGTACAACACATTAAAACTAATGCAGTGTACAGGAAAAGCTAACAAAAAACAACTTCAATAGTAATATAGTTCATTTATTTTAAAATATACATCATATACAAAAGGAAGTTTTAAAATTCATGAAGATAACACAATTAATCATAAAAGGTTTCCACATTTACATATATATAAGTAATCATACATGGAAAGACATAAATGCACTCATAAAAAACAACCAAGTGGGTAAATGAATTGTCTCTACGCGCGTTTCGGCGTGTCAAACGCCTTCTTCGGGAGAACCACTTGCAGATTCTAAATGTGTGTCCAGTGGAGGGCTATCAGGGACAATATTTTCGGCAAATGTAGAACTATAATTAAATGTACATGAAAATGGCAGGTAGTCAATACTTCGTCTAGGTCTTGATGATGATAACTCAAGTAGAACCTTAATAGGATGAAGATTCTAAATTCATATGATGGGTGTATAGGGCATGGATGGCCACAAAAACCCAATGGAATTAGTGTTGACCTGAAGCGCAAGAGGCGTCTGCAGGGGTTCCGATAAGGCGCTACGCACCCCTTCCGCCGACCAATCCCACCACCCTTTGTTTGTGGCGGCTGCCACTGGTAGGCCGCAGGGCCTGACCTGTAGCAAAGTCTTGTGCCCCACCGGCTGCAGGTGGTCAGGTGCTACTACTACTCATAGTGGTCGACCAAATAACTTGACCTTTCTCTAGGCACAGTTTTGTTTTTCAATTGTTTTGGATTCATGGATCCTGGTTTGATATCACCAATTTAGTGAAAGCTTCATTCTCGGGTACCGCAATTCCACAACAAGCTTCCCTGACCATGCCTTTCCTTCCAATGGCCCATGGTTCTGGAGACATGGCTGCTAGCTCTTGAATGGTGAGGCGTGATATGGGGAAACGTGTCCCGGTTTGTGGTACTTAGGCATGAAGCTTGCCCTCTCAGCGGACCCTATTCAGGCTTCTCAGTACCTTGACACCTACTATGAGGCTTTGGGTCCATGGGACCGAGACAGGTATTGCGGATCAAGGGCACAAGAAAAGGTGTTGAGAAAATGTGAATCCAGCATAAGATCTGCAGAACAACAACTCCTTTTATAATATTTTTTCCATTTAAGCCATTGTGGGAGGGGTTCCTTTAAGGGTCCCCACACTATGGCTTGGTGGTCAGGGTGAGCTCCCCCGCCCTCCTTTTATGGTCTTTCAATTATTTTTTCAGGACACTAGGACAGTGCTGCGCATCATAAAATGGCTGCAAGCGAAAGTTAATTCTTGCAGTCAGCCAATTAAAGTTCTTGGATCCAGGTTTCTAATTTCGGAGCCCTCAGATCCAAAAGAGCAGAGCGGGAAAAAGGCTCCCTCGTTTAATCAGATTACTTTATTTTTTTTTACATTTTAGATACACTGACATTTCAGGATCCAACTGGCAAATATGTAAAAACAAAAGTGACAGCAATTTAAAAGTCTTCTCTTCAATTTTTAAAAACATATGTATCTCAAAAACAGGCTGTAGGTGCAAGCAAAATTTGCTATTGGAGCTAAAATCGGAAAGCTGATCTTTATTAACACCACCTTAACTTTTATTTTCCCATGCACGGACCTGCATGAAAATGTTGCCTGCTAGACCTCAGCAGGCTATGCTAAGCTGCTGCCGAATTTGGTACATCTGTTCATGGGGTCAAAAGTTCTGGGCATACCAAAAAATACCTTTTCAATGGAAAGCGTTAGCTGAAACATAACACGCAGTGCCAAATGCCACTGTTCAACTTATATTTACAAATATATATATATATATATAAATAGTATGAAGAACAGAAAATATTTAATGGTTTCCTATGAAATGTGAGTTTTTATTAACATTCTCCATTTAAGGAAGTGTTGAGATAGCAAGTATGGAACCGGATTCCTTGACAGGCAGAAGAGCAAGTGCCCTTGAGGCACGACAACTTGTGCACGGGCCATAGGGAGAACTTAAGGCAAGGCCATGGCAAATAAAACCCAAGAAGATAAGCAGCAAAGCAAGTAGTAGCTCATAGAAAAAATCTCAGGAAAGGTAAAAAAAAGCCTATTATTTGTAGCCAAAATTCATGCAGAATAACGGAAAGCAGCCCAAGCGTATATCTGCTTCCGGTAAAAGCATATCTTATGTGGGAGAAAAAATCCCTCTCTCTAGAACCTTTTTCATGTCCCTATATTCACTCAAAAGATGATGAGTAAAAAGTCAGGGTTTCTGTTTTTGTATTGACCTTGAACTGAACCTTGTCCTGCCCTAACTAGTACTTCCGAGTCACCAGTTCTTCACCACTGATGCTGTGCAGGTTACGGAGAATCAAATCTTTGAAGTACGAGGACCATTTAAGACCTTTTTAATGCTCACAGAGAACCCAAAATTAAAGGAAAACGTTATTTATTATACAAGAACTGGTATACCCTTTGAGTTATATCTAGCTATATAGTTGTCGCTAAAGAGGTTTGTGAAGGCAGCATGTGAGAATATGCAGCAAAGAAAAGAAATACAAAGTCATATTCAAAACGTATTGGAGTGTCACCATCCTTCTGCCTGCTAATATGTTTTTGGGTAGCTTTTAATAAATGTTAAATTACAATACAAGCCAAGCAGGTGTCAAAGAGTTCATTTTCAGAACATTTTACTGTGAATTGTTTCTATTTCTAGAGAGCACCCAAAAGTACGTAGAGCCTGTTTGGCGGTTTGGCAAGTAACATTTAGCTCTGTTCACATTTTCTGAATGTCACGTGATGTCCATTGCTGTGGAAACAAATGCTCCTCTGACCACGGAGGAGTCAAGTCTGACATACCAAAGCCTCAGGGAGAACTAGCTTGGGGGAATCCTCAGATGAGTGAAACATTCTTTTCTGACAGAGAATACATTGATCAGGGCATTTGCATACAGTTCAAGGGTAATATGCATGTTTTCATTTCAATGTAAACTTAGGTTTAAACTGCACTAATTTATGGGATCTTCCTGTCAATCAGGATTGCTCTTCTTACCTTGTGAGTCATTTTTTTTTTGATTCAGCCCAGGCAAGACGAACCTGATTCTCAAATTTGACATTCCCACAGCTTTGATCCTATGGTGTAAGTGGGATGTTGCTGATTTAAGAATTCTCTGAGGGACATATTGGGAAACCATCTGCAAAGAAAAGGACGACGAAACACATTAAGAACTAAAGTCGAGACCGGACGGGGCATCAGAATTAAAATATCACCTCTCAGATATTAATAGAGGGACCGAAGAGAAGTTACGACCTATATGAAAATTCCACAGAACCCAATTCTTGTTGGAATTATCACCGAATTTAAGAAAAGCGAAAGACAAGCTATTAGCCCTGAAGAAGTCACAGGGTTATTCCTTGTTAAGCGAGGAAACACGTGTTGGTTAGGAACCTAAGAAACCGAGTGGAGGGCGTACAAACACCTTCCACTGAAAAAAATGAAATAAAACTACCATGAAATGAAAAACGAATACCAGTGTGATTTATAAACTGTAACACTTATGTCTGTATTTTCAAACGTGTGCAAGAGAACAACATTTACTGTATCTGTGGCTTTTTGACCACAAGTTTTCAGGGATTTGGTGGTTATCCCTACCTGGTTGCATCGTATTAAATAGGAGCCAGAACTAAATCTTAAGCGACAATACCGTGGTGTGCCATATTCCTATCACTCACCACCACTCTGTGTTACAGTTCATTTGTACCCTGCCCCTTTTAGGGACCAGTTAAATGTATAAGCAATTTGTGGGACATTTGGTAAACCTGGTTTTGCCTAACATTTTGCCTTCACTGCATTGGCTGTTTGTGAGTTTGTAGCAGGGCTTAATTTGAGACTGTGATTACTGGTGCTCAGCACCGGCAATTAATTGGCAACACTGGCTCTTATGAAAGTCTGCCCGAGGTGACGTTTTTCTAATTTAGAGACGAGTACAATAATAGTTGTTTATTAATTCCATATACATTAAAAAGTCTAATACCTGCTGCCTAAACCATTATTATAGCTTTTTAGGGCTTATAATAGTCTGAATTGTCTCACCTGTCAGAGTGTGATGGCTTTCAGCTGTGTGGGCATTGTCGTTGTCAGCTGGCAGGGGCAATGGGTGGTGTAAGGTGCAGTGGCTTTCAGTACAGATAATGCAGAGTTGGGGTTTTCCCAGGTGTGGTATTATTATGAGTTCCACAGATCAAAATGGGTATTTGTAGTATGTTCATGTGTTTTTTGTTGTTGTTTTTTTTCAATTTTATTTTTTGACATTTCAAACAAACAATGCCATTACAATCCAACAAGTCAGTTCGACATGGATCAATAAAGGAGCACATATATGCAGGGTCACTTCAGTACATAATGATTATGACAGTTTACACAGTACCCCTCTTCCACAAACCTCAGGCATGATATTGATTAAACAGTAGAATATACGCACATATTATCAGTATTAAGAAACAGGTAACAATGCTGCACATAACCTCCGCTGAGAGGGCCATTACGACATTGTTTTGTTTGTTGTTTTTAGGTGGGGATTTACTATCTCTGTTATTTAATTAGTCCTATCATAGAACTGCATGACTATGTAGAATGCAAAAGACACACAATTGATGGACGGAATGCAGAACAAATCAAACCATTCACCCCCAGTCAAGAGATCTGGGTTAAATCCATCATTCTTTTGCTCACCATGCCACCCCAGTTTAGACCTGGCCATATGCAAATCAGTCTTGACCCTGTGCCTCATGGGAACAGTCCAGCCCGAACTGCCAAACCAGGTCCTCCCTGGACTGGAAACAAGCATCCTAGGACCGGTTTCGGGGTTTCGCCCCTCTTCAGCCAGGATAGCTTGATTCTAGTGGCACAGTGAGCCCAGGATGCGTTAATAGATAAGAGAGGCACACCTTTTTTATATGATTTGGGGAAGATAATTCAATTATTTAACTGTTTTAACTTAAGCGTGCAACCGAGGTGGCACGTTTGTCCTCACCGTGCCTGCTCAGAAAACCTAACTTAAGTGTGGGACACACTTAACCTCAATGCACTGTTGCTTTTGTGGTTCAAGGAGAACAACACTTTACTTAAACCAAATATATACAAAAATTATAATCAATCTTTTTCTTTTGGAACTGTTCAGATTTACTTCATAAACTTCACAAAATTAACATTCATATGCATTTAACATCAGCATAATTTTGTTGAATCACAAAAATAGCTATACAATTTGAACACAATCGCAGTTGCTTGCATAACATCAATAATGATTGACTCTTCTCTGTGCCCAATGCATTTCGAGCTCTTGGAGCTCTTCATCAGGACCTGTAAACTAAAATTGAAAGCGGAAATTATTTCAACTCTATGGTAACAGGAATATCAAAGCTGCTCAAAGTACTTGGCAGACTGTTGTAAAAAAATAGTGAAATGAAAAAAGGAAAAGAAAGAACCCTATCACCCACCACTTTGTGTATCAAACACCTCTTATACTCACTAGTTTATTGGACAAAAAACATTCAGTGTCCTGCAACAAAAACAGGATCTGTGTAAATCGTTCGAAAATACTTCACTGATAACTATAATGACGACAGTGGGAGCCTCGCCACCATCTTACTTTAGTGCCAGCTACAGATTATTCTATGGGGGAGAACCTTCTTCCAAGTCTTTTCACGCTCACAGAATCTGCTGTTCAAGTTACTGGCAACAAAATAAAAAACCGAACTTACTCCCAAAGATCTAAAAACGCTCAAGGTTGTATAGATCGACAAGTCTCTCAACCCTTACCTCTAAGGAGTAATAACTTCGTTTCTACGACTCGCCCTCGCGATGTTCAGACACTGCACTGAACGACAAACACACATACCGCGATATCGCTCATTTTCAACAGTAGTCAAAAACTGAAAAAGGACTAATCGAGTCTCTTAATAAACTCAGACGCGACGCGGTAATCTATCTGCAACGATTCGTGCTCAAACAAACCGAGGCATCATCTAAATGGTCATTCGTGGGTTACAGGAGGCTCTGTAAAACTAGGTTTTGCGCTGAAAACAAACTCGGGTTGAATTCCGAAGGGATTGTGGGCGCCATTTTGGAGAGGTATATCTACCAAAAACTCCTAATCTGAAATTTGAAAGGGAAACCGAACTAATGAACAAGGTGTAAGGCACAGAAAAAAGAAGTAGGAAAGAAAAATAAAAGTGAGAGTTAAACAGAAATTATTAAAATACTCAATACATCATGGTAACCAAACTGGATCATATATACAAAATACAGGCGGCAACATTTATAGCAGATCCAAAGTGAAAAGATCATAAACAACACATAAGATCTATTTTTTCATTGAGACCCATTGGCTCTTGTGTTTCAAGGATTCTTATCCAATATATTTCTCTCTGGAGGAGGGATCTGGTAAGATCAACCCCCTCGTGAATTTTAACTGTCTCCAGTATGGAAAACCTGAATTGGGATATGTTGTGATTATTATCAAACCAATGTTTAGCTAAGTTGCTTTTGAGGTTTTTGTTCCTGATCGTGCTTTTATGTTCAGAAATTCTGGTTTTTAATTTCCTTTCTGTTTTCCCTGTATATAATTTCCCACAGGGGCATTTTATGTAGTAAATGAGATTTTTAGAGTTGCAATCACCATCATAATGTAAAATAATTTCTCGTCCGGTGCGCGGATGGTGTAACACTTTGCCTTCAATTACATTTGAACAATGTACACAATTCTGGCATTTTTTCATTCCTTTACGGTTTACCTCTGCTTGTCTTATGGGTGTCATCAATAACTCCTTTATATTTTTAGATCTTGTGAAGGCGAAAATAGGCTTGTTGGAAAAAATACCATTAAAGTCGGTTTCGTTTTGCAGTAGTTCCCAATGTCTATTTACAATATTCTTGATTTTCTGTGACGAGGTAGAACATTTGGAGACAAAAACATGTCTTTCAGTCAATTTTTTTGGTTTTTGCTTCAAAAGGTTATCACTACTGCTCGTCTGTATCCTCATCTTTGCTTTATCCAATACATCATCAGGATATCCTCTTTCTTTGTATCTCTGTTGTTGCAAAGTCAAATTTTCTTCTAAATCTTCTTATGTCGAACAAATTCTCTTGATTCTCATGTACTGAGACACAGGCAGATTGTTCTTTAGGTTTAAAGGATGGAAACTGTCAAAAGATAGAGAATTGTTTACATCAGTCTCTTTTCTGAAAACTGTCGTCCTCACTTTTAGATCTTGAATGTTGATCATGACATCTAGAAATGGTAATTGTTTATCACTGATGGTGTGTGTGTGAATTCAATTTGATCTATGTACTGGTTAAGTTTTCCAATTTCTATCTCTAAGCTCTCCTTAGATCCAGCCCATAATACAAAGATATCGTCTATAAATCGGCGATATATGATCGCTTGTTCTTTCCATGAATTGTTACTGAAAACAAAATCTGCCTCAAATTTCGCCATAAAGGCATTAGCGTAAGCGCGAGCTCCCGCAAATCCCATTGAAGTTCCGTTCTGTTGGAGAAAAAACTCGGTGGACCATTGGAAGTAGCTGTGGTACAAGCAAAAGTGTAATAATTCTAGTATAAAAACTTTATCTGCCTTTACTGTTGGTTGTTGTAACAAAGCCCATTCCACGGCTTCCAGACCGGATTGATGAGGGATAGATGTGTACAACGACCAGGACCCACGTCTGGGCATACCTGGCGCACTTAGGGCGAGAAAGCAAGTTCTTTTTGCATTTGTTCTTTTTGACTATGTAGAATGTCTCTTGTTGCCAAGTAACATTAGAATGTGTTACTTTGAAATTAGATTTTGTAATTGCAGCTGTGCCTGGTGGAACCATTACGTGCTGCTGGCTTCACGAGCATGTAGCCACAGGAATAAACCTATGTAACTGTATCCAGCCCCCAGTGTCCTTACTACAGAATACTGGCAATGATCTTGGCTACATGGTGGAACCCTCTGCGTGCAGAACTACATCTGTCACAAGAGAAAATAAATCATCTACTTCAAGTCCTCACTATCTGTTTTGACGATTGCTCTGCGACTACCTACCAAGGTATGAACTGCATGGCTTTAATCAAAATACTTTACGAGTCGATTTACATGAAATGACAAGTGTGTTTTAGAACCGGCAACAGATTCATGTCACATGCTCCTGTTTTCTTTCACATACCGGAGCGAGGCGTGATCTCGAGGTACACCATCTCCTACAAGCTCGTGTATCCATGTCAGACAGTGACATTGACGGAGATTTCTCCTTTTACACGTCACTCGGTGGCTGGTGCGCGTCTTACTTTCTTCTTTTCTACAAGTTTATTCCGGACATTAGACCCCCCACCTAATGCCACTGACCCCAAGTGACCATTTTCATACATTGGAATGGTCCCCCTTGATTTCCACGGCATTGACAGCCTTCTTACAATGATAATACGGTCATCTGTGCTTATCAAACTCCATTTTCGAAGGAAAATCTAAAGGATCGGCATACAATCAATCTTCATCTGGATAATCAGTGAACAAGTTCAAGTATTTTTTTTATCTCGTTAACTGCTTATTTCGGTGATGCGCACACCTGGACTGAGATCTTCATATTCTTCTACCGGTAATACCTTAAGTTGTTTGTCATTCGTCAGCTGCGCGTCCCTCGGTGATATGCACACTGCACAGTTGACTATATTTGATTATAATTATTCCACTGATCTTGTTATTTTACTCATTCATCTGCTGTGTATCACTCGGTGATATGCACACCATGTAATCCTCCCTACATATATATTTTTATTTCAAGATTGTGCCTGTCACCCTGGTATAGGTGGAACATACGTTCCCTAGCAGCAACTGACTTTTAGGTTTTAGAATACTTACTTCCTTTAGCCCTAGTTTGTTATGAGCTCCAATGTACCCCAATATAGGCCTAGGTAGCAGCACAACCTTTTATGTACATTTGTCCTACCTTGCTCTACATAGCAGCTCTGGCGCTGACCTTTTACCTAGTTAGGTGCCGAATAAATGTCATGTGGTTTTCTTCAAAAACTAGCTTCATTTCTTATGTATAAGGATTCTTAGTATCACAGCAGGATTTCCATCTTCTGTGTAATAACTCTGTACAAAAGTCACAGCTACCACCATCCTTGAATGACAGTCCCACAGTACCACAACACATCTAGGTAGAACCCCTGAGGTAACTTTCTGGGTATATAAGTACCACATCTTCACTGGGCAAACCAGAAGAGAAGCTTCCATACTGACACGAGATGCTGAAGTCCCTCCACGCAGACACTCCAGCACGCAGTGGTCTGACATCCCTCGCAGGGTTTCCAACTCGAGACCAGGATGGGGTCCTTCATTCTCTCCCATCAGATAATGGGGTTGGGTCTTTCCTAGCGGGATTCTTGGCTTTACATCTACATACATGCTAGGTACATTTAGTTAGGGTTTGCATTTTAGGAGCACTCATGATTACTGGCATGTATCTATATGCCTGCATACATTCACTGTTTTAGAACCATGGTAGAATTCTACCTTTTATTTACTTGGTGATTGTAATCATATATATCTGTTTCTGTCTAATGGTTATTGTAGCACACCTATTTTATACTAGAATGACGCTGGTTCAATAAATGTTTACTGAAAACATTCCCTCTGTTTATTCTGCATATTTCTCTGAGAACAAGTGAGCAGGAGCGACTGAGCGAAAAGCACTGTATTGTTTCCTTGATCCATGAGGGGTCAGGGTTGTCATGTTCGATAGTTGCCAGAAACCTTTCGCTCCTTTGTAAGGTTGTGGGGCTTATAGTAGCACTGTGAGTTGGCTGGTCTACAGACTAACTTATCCTTTGGGCGTGTCTGGAATCAGTCTGGACACCAATCCCTTAGTTTATGTTGTCTGATCGCGCAGATCCTATATAGATTTATAGGAAATACATGACAAGTTAATCATTCTGATTGGCGTTATCTAACATGTGCACCATACAGGCAGTAAATCCTCCACCTGCCTTTTTGACAAACCCAGGAGAACCACCAGTTATCTGGGAATATAGCACAATGCATTTGAAACATATTTAGAGGTGATAGGAGCTACAAGGTTTAGTGCAGACAGGATATGGCCGGGATGCCCGCCACCCCCTCCCAACACCTATCCCCAAGGATGGGAGAAGTCGGACACTGGTTTGAACTTTTGGAAGGCGGGAGGGAGTCACCCTCCCGGCCGTATTTATTAAAATATTAAACAAAATTTAAAACATTAAATAAAAGTTTCATCATTATGTACAATTTTACATTTATTACATTTCGATGAAGACATGTACTTTGGCTAACCTTAACAGATCTCTAATACAAAGGTTTCCTAGCCGAGTCTAACATCCTGAAAATGCATACATTCTAAATTAAAATTGTACATCCTAGCATTAAGGGCCAATTCTGCATATTTCTCTGAGAACAAGTGAGCAGGAGCGACTGAGCGAAAGGCACTGTATTGTTTCCTTGATCCATGAGGGGTCAAAGTTGTCATGTTCGATAGTTGCCAGAAACTTTTCGCTCCTTTGTAAGGTTGTGGGGCTTATAGTGGCACTGTGCGTTGGCTGGTCTACAGACTAACTTATCCTTTGGGCGTGTCTGGAATCAGTCTGGACACCAATCCCTTAGTTTATGTTGTCTGATCGCGCAGATCCTATATAGATTTATAGGAACTACATGACAAGTTAATCATTCTGATTGGCGTTATCTAACATGTGCACCATACAGGCAGTAAATCCGCCACCTGCCTTTTTGACAAACCCAGGAGAACCACCAGTTATCTGGGAATATAGCACAATGCATTTGAAACATATTTAGAGGTGATAGGAGCTACAAGGTTTAGTGCAGACAGGATATGGCCGGGATGCCCGCCACCCCCTCCCAACACCTATCCCCAAGGATGGGAGAAGTCGGACACTGGTTTGAACTTTTGGAAGGCGGGAGGGAGTCACCCTCCCGGCCGTATTTATTAAAATATGAAACAAAATTTAAAACATTAAATAAAAGTTTCATCATTATGTACAATTTTACATTTATTACATTTTTCGATGAAGACATGTACTTTGGCTAACCTTAACAGATCTCTAATACAAAGGTTTCCTAGCCGAGTCTAACATCCTAAAAATGCATACATTCTAAATTAAAATTGTACATCCTAGCATTAAGGGCCAACGGCAAGGTCTTAACCGGTGTCAGATCCCTACTACCAGAATCTCGCCCTCACGGTGTGAGTGGTGCATGCGCAGAGGACTCTACCCTCATTGCCAACTGTAACTTCCCTTGTCGTGGTGGGGGCCCCCTTTCCACTCGACGCCATCTTAAAGGTCATCCGAGTTCCCGTGTGAGGTATCTGTAGGAAGGACAGCGTGGACTCCCCCCCCCATCCCCACACTCTCTATCCGCCGTCGCTGATATCCGGCCCCCGGGAAATTAGTAGGAGGGGCATCTAGCCGCCTCCCCCCCCTGGGAGGGGCCTATGGCCGTCTCCCCCTAGGCGACCCATCCTTAGTGGGTGCCGCCTCCCCGTGGAAGGGGCCAATGGCCGCCTCCCCCCGGGCGCTCCCATCCATTCTGGGTGGCGCCCCCCTCTAGGGACCTTGAAATTACTGCTCACCGATCATGACCTTACCGCCCGACCAAAAATAAATACGACAGTTGTTTACCTATTAAGGAAAGAAAAATTCTGACATAGCCTCGATGTGTCATCAACTGCTCTCTCCTACAAAGAAAACATTCTCCAAATGCAGAAGTCACATCCTTATCCTAAACATTCCTTTACTTTTTCTAAAAAGGAAAAAAGGCCTATACTCCTATTTCTCAGCAACACTTTATTTACACAAACATTGCCATAAGGGGCTGGTGGGTGGGTCAAAATTGCTGCTTGTTCCGTCGAGGGCTCACGAGCAACGAGTGGGTGCAGCCTTCCGAGCACAGGAACAAGAGGACGCTTCTTCGGATTCCCGCTCTATTTATTCTTCTGCGGGAGGGCGTGTACCCTCCTCCTGTACGCCTACTGGGCGTGGTCTTCTGTGTAGGTGTCAAGGACAACCCCTCTTGGGCGGGAGAAGGCGCGCCCCGGCTACGCCACTTCGGGCATACCAGCCGAGCCACGCCCCCCGCCCAAAATGGTTTACCGGGGGGATCGAGGCACCCAACCATACGTTCGGGGGGACCGAGTGGTCGCCCCTTTCCATATGGCTGGGATGCCCGCCACCCCCTCCCAACACCTATCCCCAAGGATGGGAGAAGTCGGACACTGGTTTGAACTTTTGGAAGGCGGGAGGGAGTCACCCTTCCGGCCGTATTTATTAAAATATGAAACAAAATTTAAAACATTAAATAAAAGTTTCATCATTATGTACAATTTTACTTTTATTACATTTCGATGAAGACATGTACTTTGGCTAACCTTAACAGATCTCTAATACAAAGATTTCCTAGCTGAGTCTAACATCCTGAAAATGCATACATTCTAAACTAAAATTGTACATCCTAGCATTAAGGGCCAACGGCAAGGTCTTAACCGGTATCAGATCCCTACTACCAGAATCTCGCCCTCACGGTGTGAGTGGCGCATGCGCAGAGGACTCTACCCTCATTGCCAACTGTAACTTCCCTTCCCTTGTCGTGGTGGGGGCCCCCTATCCACTCAACGCCATCTTAAAGGTCGTCCGAGTTCCCGTGTGAGGTATCTGTAGGAAGGACAGCGTGGACTCCCCCCCATCCCCACACTCTCTATCCGCCGTCGCGGATATCCGGCCCCCGGGAAATTAGTAGGATGGGCATCTAGCCGCCTCCCCCCCTTGGGAGGGGCCTATGGCCGTCTCCCCCTAGGCGACCCATCCTTAGTGGGTGCCGCCTCCCCGTGGAAGGGGCCAATGGCCGCCTCCCCCCGGGAGCTCCCATCCATTCTGGGTGGCGCCCCCCTCTAGGGACCTTGAAATTACTGCTCACCGATCATGACCTTACCGCCACAGACCGGATAGTTGACCGACTATCCGGTCCCCCCTACTCCTCCTAAAGGTCATGCCTCCTCAAACCCCTTAGCCACGCTATGAAGTCTCCTATGAGTAAGTCATTCCCCTCCCTGGACAGGTGAACCCCATCGTTCAGATACATGTGATCGCCCCGAATACACCCATGAGGAATGCTATGTAACTGCGAAGAGCGGAACAATTTACCAATTTTATTATTAACCCTTTTCACTGAATGGTTCAGTGCTGACACCGAAAGGCCCCCCGCCATACCTTTCTTGGACTCATGTGGGACCAGGCAATCAGCTAACAGCCGACAAAATGTGTTCCAATAACACTCGTCTACCCAGTGTCACCAAGTCGTTGCCCCCCGGGTGTACTATGACTACAGATGGCGGTGACCTTTGCCGCCATAAAAGACCCTCAAAAAATGATCCGAATTGGTCAAAACAGAGCCCGCCCTTCCCATGGAAGGCCACTCTGTACCCGTATTCCCCAGGTGCGTGAGTCGCGTCACCTGCCTTGAATACGTCCCCGGCGAGCCTCACGTATGAGTGGCCCACGACCCATACCACTCTCTCTCCAGTCGGTGATCCTCGACCGCTGGTCTCCTGGTGCTGGGTCGACTGCAAATTCCGCCCCGCGTGACAGGCTCGCGAAACTGTAATTCAAACAAAAGACAAGAAGCGTGAGTGCATGTCAATTGATCTCTACAACATGTGCAATCGCACATACCTTTTGAAGCAATTCGAGGACCAACGTCCCAACTGTTTTACTTCCTCCACACTCTGACCCCTGGCTGCAGCCTCAGTGGCAGCCCCTATCCTAAAGGAATGGGTCCCAAAATCGCACGGGTCCATGCCCGCAGCAGCGATTGTCAGTAAGCATGGGCAAATTTTGCGAATCTCGCGTTCGCGAATTTTGCGGATTTGCGAACTCGCAATTCGCAAAATCCGCGAATTCTCGCTGAATTTTTTTTTTTGTGTGTTCGCGCGGGTTTCTGCCAGTTCGCGAGGGTTTTGTACAATTTCGCAAACGCGAACTTACCTGTCGGGTCGCAAGTTTCGCGAACTTGTTGTTTCTACGTGTCCAGCCTGTTTGGGACACTCTTCTTCATCACTGCCACTCTCTGTCACCACTGCCACTCTCTGACTACTCATGCCACCCTCTGGCCCACCCATGCCACCCTCTGTTTTATCACAGCACCCTCTGGTTGTCCAGTCAGTGTACATTATTGTGGCAAAGCAAGCACACCTTCCCTGCCTCAAGTGACCTGAATTAATTTGGGTCTGATTAATGTGTCACAGAATATTTTTTTAGCTGGCACCTGCTTCCTTAGTGCTTCCTGATTAGTGATCTTTTGCACTTGCTAAGTGCTTTCATTGTTGCAAAATTAGTTACAACACCTGCCCTGCCCCAACTGACAATAATGAATTAGGGGCTGATTAATGGATTTGAACTTCCAGCCTGGCTCCTGCTTGTCTCCCTTAGCTGTAATTCAGGACCTTGGTGGCATATGTGTAACTATTCTGAGGTTCAGAGCAGGGTCACATAATAGTTGCAACTGGCAACTGAACTCTGGAGGGGCCCCTCAGGAAGCACTACAGGAAATGGCTACTAATGATGAGCCTGAACTTTTGAACCTGGTAAGTAGTTTCAGTTTTGCTAAGATCGTATTTCTGCAATTTTGCGCTTATTCGCGGGGCGCGAAGTTGTACTGGGAAGCCGCGAACTCACGCGAACAGTGCGAGCAAGCCATAAAATCCGCTGCTCGCGGATTTGCGGATTTTGCGGGAGATTCGCGAATCTCGCGGATTGCGAATTTACCGAAAATCCGCAAAATCCGCGAGCGAAACGGATTTTCCGCCCATGCTTAATTGTCAGTGCTAGCACCCTCTGGAACTGAAATCTCATCAGTGGAGTGCCATCCTTGTGCATCAGCAAACTCCCCCCCACGTAGCCGCCCTCAGTGCTAAGTATTCCTCTATACACTTTATTGGGCACGTGGGGGACCCTCGCGCGCGCTGCACGATAACACTATTTCCCATAGCTCCCTGGTCAGTCTTGGACCTGGCTATCGAAACCACCATTGAATCACCCCTAATTTGGACGTGATCCCTGCTCAAGCCTCCCTCAACATCTTTCTTGTTCCTTGCGACAAGTTCGCTCACCCGCATAGCCCCATGGAATGCCAATGCGAAAGCTGCTCGGAACAGAACTGCTTCGAAATGGGAGGAGCACGTCTCATCCATCTTTGCTAAAAGCAGAGACAATCTGTCCAAGCCAATCGGGCGCCTCGTATCTTGCTTGCGACCCTCGAGGCGCTGCCAGCCGCGAAGGGCTTTCTTAACCAAAAAGGAACCCGTCGGGTCTTTTATGCCATGCACCTGTGCCATGAATGAAATGGCCGCCCTATGCCTACTGGCCGTTGCCGCTGATCGGCCTTCTCTGTGCAGCGCTACCAGGAACCCCAGGAAGGATTCCTCCTGTCCCCAGCTCTGTCTCCCTGTTGGACCCAAAAATGTGCAGTAGGAACGAAACGCTCCTTCGTATGCCTTCCTCGTCCTGGGGGCTAAGCTTGCTGCCACGAGGTCTTGTAATCCGGGGCACCGATTAGCCATAGTGCTTCGGGGAATGGTGCCGCCACTAGGTCCGCTGTGGGTAGATAGCCCCTGAAAGCCTGCATATGTGAATGAGAGAGTGCATCAGCTGCATGATTCAGTACGCCTGGCACATGTTTCGCCCTGAACTGTACATTCAACCTCATGCAAAGTAGTACAATTTCTTTCAACAATCTCAAGATCCACTTGCAGCGGGCTGCCTGTTGGTTAATGCACTCGACCACAGTCATATTATCAGACCAAAACACCACTGAGCGGTCCCTGAAATTGTCTGGCCATGCCATCAGAGCAACCCAAATGGGGAATAATGCCAAGAACCCAATGTTACCTGTGAGACCGCTGGAGTGCCACCACGCCGGCCATGTTTGCGCAGACCATCGGTTACCAAAGATGGCGCCAAGACCCACGCTCCCAGCTGAGTCAGTCCATAGACCTAGTTCGTCTGAAGACGCTGGTGGCTTGTTCCACACAACTCGACCGTTGAAGTCCGCCAGAAATGCCAACCAAATGCGCATATCCTGGCGAACCTCTGTCGACAGTCTCGTACGGTGGTGCCCCTCCTTGAGACCAACCATAGCTTGTGCAATAGAGCGTGAGAAGGGGCGGGCCATTGGTATCACCCTCAAGGCAAAGTTAAGCTGACCCACTGTTTGCTGTAACTGGTGCAGGGTCACCTTCTCCTTGCCCAGGCATTGCGTCAAGGAAGCCCTAAACTTGGCCACCTTTTCCATCGGTAAACGGAATTCCCTCCACAGAATCAAGCTCAATTCCCAGAAACTCCAGTGAAGTAGATGGTCCAACCGTCTTACCTGGTGCCAATGGGACTCCGAACTCCCCCATGAGGATGCAGAAGTCCCGCAGCGCCTGCGCACATTTCGTATCGCCGGGTGCTCCCAAGAACAGGAAGTCATCCAGATAGTGCATAACATGCTCATGCCCTGTGGCCTCGGTGAATGCCCACTCTAAAAAACAGCTGAACAATTCAAAATAAGCACAAGAAATGGAGCAACCCATAGGCATGCATTTATCCATGTAATAACTCCCTTGAAATGCGAAACCTAGCAAGCGCTGATCCTGTGGGTGTACCGGGAGCAACCGGAACGCTGATTCGATATCTGATTTCGCCATCAGCGCCCCGGGGCCCAGGCGATTTAACATGGCCACGGCATCATCGAACGATGCGTACCACACGGAACAAACTTCTGGGTCAATGGCTTCGTTCACCGAGGAACCCCTTGGAGCAGACAGGTTATGAATAAGTCTAAACTCCCCAGGGTCTTTCTTAGGGACAACCCCTAACGGGGAACATATGAACTCCGCCACCGGCGGGCGATGAAAAGGCCCCGCCACCCGCCCTAAGCTGACTTCTTTCGCAATTTTCTTCTCTGCCACACTTGGGTTGTGCTGTACCGATAGCTGGTTTTTACAAAATGAGACCCCCCGAAAATTCCCCGCCGGGATGTGGAAGCCATGTAAGAATCCCTTCCTCAATACCCCAGCGGATACATGATCCGGGTATTTGTTCAACCAAGGAGTCAGAGCCATGATATCGACGGGTGTAGGCAATCGGTCACAACGTCCTACCTCACTCCTGCTTAGACCCTCCTTTACCTCCCGTCCCGCTGTTTTTAGATCTACAGGTACTCTCCGGGTGTGAGGAATTCCCACAGCCCGCACACGCATGTTTGAACCTACATGTTTCCTGCGGTCTGTTACAGGTGCCTCGATTGAAGCCCCAACAAACCCCACGCTTGCCGCCATTCCCGCCGGTCTTGGGCTGGGAATCCCCACCGGCACCCCCTCGAAAGGGCACCGCGGGCTTTTGGCGGACAAACCCTGACCCGCTCCCGCCTGGCGAGGACGTACCTGCCGCCCCTGGCAAGAGCTGTTTGTGCCATGACACCGAGTCCAGGCAATCCCAAGACAAAGTAGCATCGAATTCTTTCGCTTTCCGGAATTTCATATCATAACCTTTCCATTCATCCCCCTCATACATTGAATAAAAATCCATAATACGATTTTGATAGCAAGTTAACTCAGTCATGAGCTCGGGTCTTCGTTCCCCCATGATTGCAGTAAATATAGAAAAGGCCTTAACCCAGTTCGTTACTGTCTCATCCACCCTGAACTCCGCCATCTTTGCGCGCCAGACGCTCGGGTGCCATAAATCCTTCTGCGTTTTAGCATATTCCATCTCGCGATGGTCAGTCAATAATGAAAACATGTTAACATATTTGTCTACCCATATTAATTCTTTCGTGGCCATAGGGATGTGCTGTGCAACCTTCTCCCGCCTCGAGGGTAATGAACCCTCCCCCGCCATTGGCAATGCGAGCTTACCAGTTTCGGCCGTTGTTCCCGCCGTCTTCTCGCTACCAACTGCAGGTCCTACCGGTGCCACCTGTGGGGAAACAAGAGGAACAATCGCCGTTGCGGCCTCTCTCGACTGCCGCAATTGCTCAATTATTAGTCTTGCCTCCTCGGCCGGGTCTCCCGGGGCCACTGCCCCCCCCTGCTTTTTTCTTGAGCCATGGCAACACCGCTGCCAACTGGATGGCCAATTCGGGAGGCATCTCCTCATCATTAGTGGGAGTAATCACAACCGGGATCGGCAGACCTATATCCGGGTTTGGTACCGGGTTATCTGCCGGCGTGACGGGGGCGACTGGGGGTACCACTGGAACCGGGACCTCCCCCGAAACCGCCCTCTTCTTGACCCGTTTCCCTCTACCCTCGGGGACGACTCCCAGCAAGGCCGGGCCTATTACCTTTTTAGGGTGGCCCGAGTCGCTCAGTGCCACCAGCTGTTTTCTGACCTCCGCCAAACCTCGCTCGATCGATTGGACCTTTCCGAGTTTTCGGTCCATGCAGGCCATCCGGTTCGACAATAGGCGTAATACTTTATCAGTCTCGGAACCCTTTCCCGCCTACTTGCCAGCCATGGTTTCGAGTATTCCGCTCCTAGTCGATCAACAAGGCCCTGGATCCTTCGTACTCCAGATAACTGAAAGAGAAACAACAAGTTTACAAGTTCTCAAAATTGCTGCTTGTTCCGTCGAGGGCTCACGAGCAACGAGTGGGTGCAGCCTTCCGAGCACATGAACAAGAGGACGCTTCTTCGGATTCCCGCTCTATTTATTCTTCTGCGGGAGGGCGTGTACCCTCCTCCTGTACGCCTACTGGGCGTGGTCTTCTGTGTAGGTGTCTAGGACAACCCCTCTTGGGCGGGAGAAGGCGCGCCCCGGCTACGCCACTTCGGGCATACCAGCCGAGCCACACCCCCCGCCCAAAATGGTTTACCGGGGGGATCGAGGCACCCAACCATACGTTCGGGGGGACCGAGTGGTCGCCCCTTTCCAAAACATGCTTACTGCTTTATGCCTTAGGGTTTGAAGGCATATCCATCTTCAAACATTTACCACATTTGCCTCCGGAAGAAAGCAATGGAGGCATGTCAAACTTAAATATAGATTTGATAAACAACCCAGCCTTGTGGTACTAAGGCATACATTTTTTTAAAGGAAGCAAAGCAAAGGAGAGGATGTTGACTCCTACATATCAGCTTTGCGCGGATTAGCGGCTGATTGCAGATTCAAAAAGTTTCTAATCAACTGATAAGAGATCAGCTTGTGTGTCATTGCAAGGATAAGCACATAAGGCAAAAACTGTTAAGCATGGGTGATCCATCATTGAATGAGACTATTAAGGTGGCTAGGAGTATAGGGATTTCTATGGTCTCCTTGAAGTATTTGGATGATAAGGTAATTGAGTGTGTAAAAGTTGTTAGAGCAGGCAAGTTGCATAATAAATCAGGGCGTTCCAGCAGTAATGTTGCTCCCAAACCCATGAAATCAGCAGGAGTAAACACAAATTGTGCGAACATGTGTCTTAGATGTGGTAATTCTCCTAATTTCAAAGGTACCATGTGTCCGACCATCAACGTAACATGCACCTATTGCAAAAGAATGGGTCATTTTGCCAATGTATGTTTGAAAAGGAACGGTTACAAGAAACCTGTAATATGTGCTGTGGAATCTGATGATGATTCTGATGCTGAAGTTATCTCTGCCATTTGGGACTAACATGGGTGTGATGTGGGTGAAGGGGACACCACTTGTGTTCCTATTCAAAGTCTTATTGAAGGGGATCCTTCATCTTGCATAGATCCTATTGTAGATAATAAAGTGAGGGGCAAGGTTCTTAAACTGCTTGTTGACTCTGGCACCAGAATATCCATGATCAGTCAAAAATTGTTTGAGGAGACTTGGGATTGTTCTCTATAGTTATCCTCTCCTGTTTCCTATGAAGGCCGCAAGATAGACCTGCTTGTTTTTTTTGGAGAGGACATAATGTTTAAGGGAAAGAGAATCAAAGGGAAAATGTATGTGGCAGTAAAATGGTTAAACATCCTCGGATGGTTTTGTCAGGGACTATTTGGCATTGTCTTGAAGCCGGGTGCCAGTGAGCAAATGTTAGTTGCGGGCAGGTGCAATGACGTGGGACAAATGGAGAACAACAAATTTATATCTGTGTTTGGTGAGGCACTGGGTAAGCTAACTGGTTTTAAGCATAGGATTATTGTAAAGGAAGGGGCAATTCCCATCAAACATAAACTCAGTGAGTACCCTACAGTCTGAAAGATGATTTGGAAAAGGAGTTGAAGGAACTGTGTGCAAAGGGTATCATTGAGCCTACGGAGTCCTCTTTGTTACTGTCTCCATTGGTTGTTGCCCGCAAAAGGTGTGGACAACTTAGGGTCTGTGTTGTTTTGAGGTCACTCCACAGAGAGATTTGGGTGGACTCACATCCACTGCCTAAGATAAATTATTTGTTTGTGTCCACAAGAGGAGCCAAATTCTTCTCCACACTTGATTTAGCCAGTGCCTACCATCAAGTGGAACTTCATTCTGATTCGTGCCATTTGTTAGCCTTTACATCACCTCAAGGCACTTTTCAATGTAGCTGTATGCCATTCGGTTTATCAGCGGTAGATTCAGTGCATCAGAGGGTTATGAACAATATTTTTAAAGACTTAGATGGCGTCCTAGTGTTTCAGGATTACGTACTCATTTTCACTGAAGATGCTGTTTCTAATGATGGTACTCTTCACAAAGTGTTGGAGTGGTTTTGAAGGCAGAGAAGTGAAAATTGTTTTGCAAGGAGGTAGAATGTGATTTCTCCGGAAGGGGTCAGTCTCAGACCTGGTTTGTTGGAAGCTATTGTCAATGCCCCAACACCCACAGACAAAACTGGTGTGAAATCTCTTTTGGGATTATGTGAATACGACTCTAGATTCATTCCTGATTTTTCCACCATAGAACAGCCCATTAGCAATCTTCTTAAGAAGGGAGTGAAATTTGAGTGGAGCAAAGGTTGTATAACTGCTTTTTATCAAGTTAAGTTTATGTTGGAGCAGTGTAAAGCTCTCAAGCCGTTTGATCCCAGCCACTCTTGTTGTGTCACAGTAGATGGCAGTCAAGTGGGACTGAAAGCTACTTTGACACAAATAGTAGGGAGCTCTGAAAACACTGTTGGGGGCATATTCTCAAGGATCTATCACCGAGTTACCGGCACTTTATCGCAGCCAAATTGGCGATAAATGTATGGACCCATTCACAAGCTGGTGCAAACAGCCAACATCACCAGTTTTCGGGCGCCACAGATGACCCTCGCAACTATTGCTAATGAGATGCAGAGTAGGCGTTCCTGAGCAAAAAGCCACAACAGCACCAAACCTCAACATTCTCAATGACCAGCCTGATCTGCGATAAGAACACAAAACAGGCGATAAGGCACATTAGCAGCAGGAAATTAACACCTGCTCTGACCTGGTGCAAAGTCGGACTACAACCGGCACCAGAAAAGGGAGCCCAGACCACAGCCATTCCTGAAGGGCAACAGATGCCATGGAGCCACTGATCCTGCAGCTGGGAGCACAAACCCAATGCCACCACCCCCAGCCCCCTCCACCCCCAAGCCCCCTCCCGGAACAACACTGAGGGAGCGCAGACAAAGACACCGACCGTCAGAAAACGCACCAACCTCACAGATCCAACACCAGGGAATGTCATTGCCCACTACAGGTTCAAAAGGACAACCATCCCACACATCCTGACCACCATTGCCCACAGGCTGACGGTACCAACACAGCGGACAAACATCATCTAGCTCAGACAAAGCTTTTGGCAGTGCTGCATCTGTTGGCCTCTGGTACCTTCCAAATAACAACGGCCAGAGTCGGAGGAGTCTCACAGCCAGCCCAGTCCAAGTTCCACACAGCTGTCTTGTATGCTATCATCAGCTTGGTCTAATAACAGAAGAGTGTAGGGGATTCCTACACAGAATCCTGTGGGTGCTCCTACGGAGGATGAAGACCTCAGTGTTCAAAGTTTCTTAAGCAACAAGTTCAAAAGACAAAAAATGTTCATCTGGGTATTTTTTAATCCAAAGTTCATATATTATATTCCATATAGACTTGGTTGAAGTTCAACAGACATTCGGTTCGTTATTCACCATCAAAACAACATGTAGTGCCAAAATCCCAATGCATTTCGGGACAGGGGTCCCTTCATCAGGGGAATAACGTAACTCTGTAAGAGAAGCCAAAACACTGTGTAAGGGGGTGGACATTTCTACTAGAACGTAAAAAGAAAACAAAAGATGGCTTGGAAATCTCACCAAATAACGGGTGGTAATAACCATGAATCACTAAAACGAGCTGCAAACCAAATCAAGAATAATCAGGTGATGAAAAATCGTACTTATACTATCTTTGAACCTACATTTTTTAATTGTCAACTGGTGAAAAAACGCATGGTGTACCTTTTGTAACGCGATAATTTCTAACATGGCATTCACAGCACGATCTTGGTATCACGGTTTCTTAATACTCGCGGTCACTTGCTGTTGCGGTGTTACTTTCATTACCTGATTTTTCATCACCTGATTATTCTTGATTTGGTTTGCAGCTCGTTTTAGTGATTCACGGTTATTACCACCCGTTATTTGGTGAGATTTCCAAGCCATCTTTTGTTTTCCTTTTTCTTTTTACGTTCTAGTAGAAATGTCCACCCCCTTACACAGTGTTTTGGCTTCTCTTACAGAGTTACGTTATTCCCCTGATGAAGGGACCCCTGTCCCGAAATGCATTGGGATTTTGGCACTACATGTTGTTTTGATGGTGAATAACGAACCGAATGTCTGTGGAACTTCAACCAAGTCTATATGGAATATAATATATGAACTTTGGATTAAAAATTACCCAGATGAACATTTTTTGTCTTTTGAACTTGTTGCTTAAGAAACTTTGAACACCGAGGTCTTCATCCTCCGTAGGAGCACCCACAGGATTCTGTGTAGGAATCCCCTACACTCTTCTGTTATTAGTCTTCACTTCAAGTCCCACACTAGCCAGAAGGGACAATATCCTGGGGTGCCCAAAAAAGTGTGATCTTTGGCTTTAGGATTACCTGTCTAGAACCCCCTGAAAATCCAGGTGTGCTACGCCTCTACAAGCATTTTGTTTCAAATTTTCTGGCTATCCAGTGTGAGCACCCCAATAAATATGTCTTACGAAGAAATATCAAGCATTACGGTGAATCGCGCCGATACATTTGGATTCGATCTAGATGAAACCAAAAGAATCTACTCACTAGTTAAGGAGGTGAACCCAACTTCCACAAGTACCTTTTCCAACCCAAGCATGTTGAGACAACTATTATATACATCAAAAAGGATCATCAACCAATGACTACACGCAGGAACATTAATTAGATACCACAAAGACCAACGCATACCTAGAGGTCTCCGTATAGCCCTAAAGCCTAATCTATGTAGGAACAACCCGAAGTTCACGGAACGCTGGTACGCTATCTTGAACCGTTGCTCGCTGGACCTCATTCTTCTAATTGTAGAAGAACTTTCAAAAGTTATCAATGATCTTGAAAAAGAAATAGGTCAGATGCAACAAAACTTGGAGAAAAATATGAACAAGGATGAACTAGATAAATCCCTTGAGGACATTAACATTCAGTTGAACAAGTATACTAAAGAAATTAACAACAGAAAAATGAGAAAGTATAAAAGAGACACGATGGACTACAAATTGGGGGAGGTCTATAATAGGGCAGAGGTCTATGCCCAGCGTAGACAACAAAGACCATTTACCAATCCGTCTTCTGATGAAGGCAGTTCCTCGGATGGATCAACAACCCAAAGACGTGGTCAACCACAGGGTAGACCTCAAAGAATGACCCCCCAAGAAACAGGGTGACCGAACATCACTCAAAACATCCCTACAACCTCCGCGGTTACTTTTTTAGAGAAAGGCCCAGCAGTCACCGTAGAACCAGGAGGGGCAGAAGCCGCGGCCGCAGCACCATCAACAACATCTATAGCCCAAGCAACCAGGAGCAAAAAAAACTTAGTGATCAACATCTCACAAACCTCACTGACTACCAACCAGATGAATGTGCTACAGAAAGGGATATCTTTTGTCCCTACCTACCATACCAACGAACTTGAGATGGAAATTTGTTTATTCAAATTTATGCGTAACCTTCGTTTACGCCATTTTTTTACCAACGTCAATCCTCCAACAGGTCCTCCTGTTCAACATGCTTGTAAAGATCTCAGAAGCCAGAGCTCCTTTATGGCTCCAGTAAGCCATAAGATTTTGGATTCTTATGAAACAATAACTCTCAACGCCTTGAAAGAAAGTTTCAAGAAACCACCTTCACAATTCAACAACTTTAAAACCAGAGAGTACAGAGCTCTCAAAGAAATTACGAACAACCAGAAAATCACCTGTTGTAAAGCGGACAAAGGCGGAGCCTTGGTCGTTCTGGACCAGGAGTTCTATCAAACAAGTGTCACTGCACATGTAGGTAACAAAGATCTCTACATGAAACTACTATCAGACCCAACTGAAACTTTCTCAAAGAATCTAAAAAACATTCTAGAAAAAGCCATGGAAATGGGCACCATCACACAAAAAGATTTGAAATACCTGAATGCCCCAGCATTCACATGCTGCCTAAAATTCATAAGTACCTGCAGCAACCACCATTTAGACCGATCGTGTCTACTAGAAATTCCATTCATGAACCAACTAGGAAGTTTGTTGATATGTATCTTCAGCCTATTGTGAGAGGCAGGTCTACCTATATACGTGACTCCACTGATTTCCTTAATCAATTGAAAAAAGTGAGTTTAACACCAAATATTGAGTACACTTTGGTTACGATTGATGTTTGCGCGTTATGTACATCAATACCTCACAACAGGGGCATTGAAGCTATGGAATCCTTCTTACTCCAAAACACCATGAATGATGACTTGAAAGTGCTGTTACTTGAACTCATGCAATTTATGCTGTACCACAGCTACTTCACCTGGAACAACGACTTTTACCTCCAACTAGTGGGCACTTCAATGGGCAATTGTGCAGCCCCCAGCTACGCAAATTTGTTCATGCACCGTCTCGAGATCGACCACATTTTGGAAAACATTCATTGGCAAGACAAAATCACCACATATTGGAGATACATAGATTACATTTTCTTGATTTGGGCAGTACCCCGTGATGAAATTTCACAATTCATTTCGTACATCAATGGAGTTGATGATCATATCCAATTCACCCACAGTGTTAATCCAGTGAGCTTACCATTCTTGGATATTTTAGTCACCCTTGACAATGACCGCCTAAAAACGTCACTGTGCACAAAAACCACTGATCGAAATAACGCTCTCTTATACACCAGTTGTCATCCTACCCCACTGAAAAAACATCTACCTTTCTCTCAATTACTGAGGGCCAAAAGGATATGTTCTGAACCAGATGAATATGAGAGCACTGAAAAGACCATCCTGATGAAATACCGAGACAGACAATACCCTGAAGAGACTTTGCAGGTCGCTAGTGATCGAATTGCTTTGAAAGACAGAAATGATCTTTTGGTCCCAAACACGAGAACAAATAAACCGTTCAGACCTGTATTTGTGTCCAAATACTCCTCTAGAGGTCTTGCGATAAAAAAATATAATTCTCAGTAATTGGCAGATGATACAATTTGAGCCGGATTTTCAAGGAATCTTTAACTGCCCCCCATTGTTCGCTTACCAAAGAGCCAAGAACCTTAAAAACATGTTGGAATTTAACCCCAAGTCATCAGATTGCATTTCTTCTGGAACTAAACCCTGTCACAATTGCAGTCACTGCAACAATAAAATTAGGGGAAATTCCATCAACCATCCACGGTCTGGGAAACAAATCAAATTAAGAACTAATGCCACATGTGATTCTATGAATTTGGTGTATCTATTGAAGTGCCCTTGTGGCCTACCTTATGTCAGCAAGACCGAAAGGAAACTCAAAGTTCGATTAACGGAACATAAGAGTACAATCAGGAACAAGAATCAAAAATCTCCTTTAGCCGCACATTTCATTTCATCACAACACAACATAAGCCAGTTGAGAATCCTTGTTCTAGAGGTTGTCCCTATGAGACCTGGCGTTGATAACCGGAAAAAACTCTTGCAGCGTGAACTATTTTCGATTAAGTTGTTGGAATCATGCCACCCAAAAGGACTCAATGATCGGATTGAATTTAGTTGTTTTCTCTAAAACATGTCTGCTTATTCTTATAACTCGCTTGTTTACCTGTTGATCATGATTCTTCTACTTACCTTTATTTATTTTTTATTATTCTTTCACTTTCATACCTAAACTTTATTGTCCCTATTTTCCATTCTTTATACTTTTTTTTTTTCGTTCCTCACTTACTGTCTAAAGTATTGTTCCTCACTTATTGTCTAAAGTTCTGTTCACCTTTCCTCGAACTACTGTTCCATAATCTAATTCGGCAGTATTTCTTTTATTTTCGTTCCCTTTCTCCCTATCTAAGATGGCTGACTCGCCGATGTACATGATTAATCGTGTATAATGTTTAAACCCATTATTGATTTGACCATTGCCATTATTACACATGTGTTTACTTTGTCTGTATGTACTCATTGTCCGTATGGAGTAGACTGCCACGACCCTTAGGTACACTTTGTTTCATTTGGTACCCGCGCTTGAAGTCCACTTTCTATGTCACTCACTATATGCACGCTTGGTCCGTCTTTTATAAACACACCACCTTCTTACTTACGGAAATCGTCCCGCTAGTTTGTGGTCTTCGAATTTAAGATACTGAAGATTCCGGTAAGTATTGTGTTTGGGAAACTCGTTTGGTCTAATTTCTTTGCGCAAGGCACTTTCTTTGTACTTATACTCTCTTTGAACCTACATTTTTTCATTGTCAACTGGTGAAAAAACGCATGCTGTACCGTTTGTAACGCGATAATTTCTAACATGGCATTCACAGCACGATCTTGGTATTCACGGTTTCTTAATACACACGGTCACTTGCTGTTGCGGTGTAACTTTCATTACCTGATTTTTCATCACCTGATTATTCTTGATTTGGTTTGCAGCTCGTTTTAGTGATTCACGGTTATTACCACCCGTTATTTGGTGAGATTTCCAAGCCATCTTTTGTTTTCCTTTTTCTTTTTACGTTCTAGTAGAAATGTCCACCCCCTTACACAGTGTTTTGGCTTCTCTTACAGAGTTACGTTATTCCCCTGATGAAGGGACCCCTGTCCCGAAATGCATTGGGATTTTGGCACTACATGTTCTTTTGATGGTGAATAACAAACCGAATGTCTGTTGAACTTCAACCAAGTCTATATGGAATATAATATATGAACTTTGGTTTTAAAAATACCCAGATGAACATTTTTTGTCTTTTGAACTTGTTGCTTAAGAAACTTTGAACACTGAGGTCTTCATCCTCCGTAGGAGCACCCACAGGATTCTGTGTAGGAATCCCCTACACTCTTCTGTTATTAGTCTTCACTTCAAGTCCCACACTAGCCAGAAGGGACAATATCCTGGGGTGCCCAAAAAAGTGTGATCTTTGGCTTTAGGATTACCTGTCTTGAACCCGCTGAAAATCCAGGTGCGCTACGCCTCTACAAGCATTTTGTTTCATCAGCTTGGTACCACACTACCTATCCTTCCCCCACACTTCTTAGGAACAGCTGGAGACCAAGCAAGGCGTCTACGTCCTAGCTGGCTTCCCGCACGTGTCAGGGGGCAATTGACTGCACACATGTCCTACTTGTTCCCCCAGGCAACACTGCACACAATATCTTCAACCGAAAGCACACGTATTCCATCAATGTGCAGGCAATAGTGGACCATCGGGGAATCTCCACCAACGTCGACGCCATCCACCCAGGCAGAGTGCATCATTCCTACATCTTCCGACAGTCCATCATCAACCGGGGCCTAAGGAAATGCACTGCTCAATGGGCAAGTACAAAATGAACACACCACACACCTCAACTCCAGAATCATGCAACTCACAACACAGGGAATGCACATGTCACAAACTCACATACAACAAGCCAAACAACATTCCCACCCACCAGCCATGACAGAACAACTTATTGTGGCAACCTGGGCCAGCCATGCACATAAGCCATCAACGGAATGGCACCTCAGCCACACGATAGCAGATTGTGGGAAGAGGTGGGGAACAGGCATGTGCGAAGGAGTCAAGAGAATGTACACAATGCCAAGTGTGGCATGGGTGTGATGGACAGACTGCAGTATGGAGACCACACATATATCCATGTCGACATACACCGCTGGTGTATGGAGTGTAGTGGACAGGGGATGCAACCATGTCACCCCAGCCAGTGGGGAAGATCCCGGAAATGTAGCTTGTTACGTCCCCCCCTGTAAGCATGAGTGGAGTGGCTGGCTCAGCCTACGCCAGGCCAGCTTAGGGGTGTAAATAAAAAGCATGTAGCTCTGGGCATGGTTCTCTTCCGGAATGCCCAATGTCTCTGCCAGGTGGCACCCCTCACCCCGCCACGAGGCCATCGCTGCCGCTGGGAGCAATGTTGTCTGCGATCCTGTGCACCTGCTGCACCCCGGGCCACTGGTCCCCGTACCAGTCCTGCCCGGCCCTCCGCACCCAGGCCTCAATGCACACCTGCCGACACCGGTGTGTGTCGAATAGGGCCCACCATGTGCCGGTGCAAGCTCCAAGCCCTAGTAGAGTGACCCTGGCAGCCTCCTCAGACCATTGCGGCCTCCGTGACTCAGGCATACACAGCAGACTAGTAGGTCACACATTTGAAGCTGAGTCTTGAATACACTATGGCAGAGAACATTCTTCATGGCTGATTTTATGTCACTATACTCCCTCCGATGTGGTGCCACCAAGTCTGTGTATAGCATTCCCACCACACATGTCTGTGGGCCACGCGGACTACTGCCCTCGGGCCATACTGCGCTCGAGTAGGTGACACATTTGGAACTGAGTCTTTACTTTTCAATGGCAGAGTACATATCATTGCACACAAGGAGAGGTGTAAGAGGATGATGCGTTTCAGTCAGTCAGGAGGAAAAAAGGATCATCGTGACGCTCGTCGACGCAGTGTTTTTGGGCTTACCTTGGCCTGAATAACAATCGTTGCTATACCTATCCTATGACTCTACTTCAAATTACCAATACCTTTTAATGAGAAAGGATTACTTTACATATCCTATTCATTATTGGACACTAAATTATTCACCATTTATGAACTTGAAAACTAAAACGTCCTATTCAGCCCTGAAGAAGTCCGGTGACGGACGAAACGCATCGGCTATTTGGCTATCAGCGATTTTATTAAAGAAAATGAAAAACTGAATAAAGGACAGAAAACTGAAGACCCAGAGTCTCTTGTCTATGTACTTGTTGGGGAAACAATCATGATAATGTTACATGTGATTTAACGTATGCTGAGACATCATCTATCTTAAATTGTGTATCTTATTTTGAAGGTGCTGTCCATTTTTCTAAAGTCTAGTAAGTCAAGGAAGTAGGGTTTCCTTACTTTCCTTGTTGGGTCTGTATAGGGATTACATTCCTGGTTCTAGCACCTTCGCTTTGGACCTAGCCAAGGTACTTAAATAGTGATGCAAACTTTTAGCCTTAATCCCTAAAATTTTCTTCTTTGTATCAGATCTCGGAGGTCTAGCTTTTGCTGCATAACGATAAAGGACAGCATGTGCTGTGGGATCTCCCTGCCTCTTAAGGTTTCAGGATCCCTAAATTATTTCGCTATTGCCTGTGTCATTACTTGTAATTGAGCTGCTAGACAGTATAACTCAAAATCAGGTACTGCCAACCCTCCCTCTGCCTTTGGCAGTATCATTGTCGCCCGTGCCACTCTCTTCCTACTTGGGCGCCATAAAAATCCTACAATCAAGGATTTTAATGCTTTAGAAATCGAGCACGGTATCCAAATTGGGAGTGTCCTGAAGTAGTATAACAATCTAGGCAGTGCGATCATTTTCAATAATGCTATCGACCCATCACAGATAGCGGCAGACTGGCCCAAAAGGTCACACTTCCCTTCAATGCTCTTACACATCTTCCTATGTTTCCTTCTAACAAATCGCTGGTACCATGATATATATGTACCCCCAAATATTACAAGCAGGTCGGCTCCCAGCGCACTTCTTTAGATAAGTTAAGTGGCATTTCCCCAGCTTTCATTGGGAACAGACATGTCTTCGACCAGTTCACCCCCAACCCCGAGAGGTTTCCAAACACTGACAGCAGGTCCGCCGCTCCCTCCAGAGCATCACCCGCATCTTCCAAGAACATTCACAGGTCGTCTGCATATAATGATATATATTGCTGGTCCCCCCTGTAGTCCAGGCCTCTATAATATGTTTCCAATCTGGCCTTGGCTGCCAACGGTTCTATAGCTAGGGCGAACAATAATAGGGAAAGTGAACATCCCTGTTTCGTTCCACGGGCCACTCGATATTGGGGCGATATCAGTGCCCCCACCTTTACTCCGGCCACCGCGGAAGTATATAACACCCTATTCCAGGCCACAAATCCCTTTACCTACTCCAAAGCGTCCTAGAGTCTTGTATAAATATAACCACTCCAAGCTATCAAATGACTTTTCTATGTCCACTGATAGCACCATGGGTTGCATCCCATCCGACTGAACTGCTTCCATTAACCTCAGCAGTCTATGCACATTAGTCGCTGTGTTCCTTGTCGGAATAAACCCTGCCTGATCTTCATGAATCAAGTTAGTCATATGTTGCAACAAGCGGGTCGCCAGAATCCTGCTCAATATTTTGTAATCAGTGGTCAGCATTGATAGTGGTCGATAGGAAGCGAGGTCCTTCCCTTCCCTCCCAGGTTTCAATAACGGTATCACTAGTGCCTCTCTCAATGAACCAGCAAGTCTACCTAGGTCTTTTGCCTCCTGATATATCTCTAACAACCGCGGAGCTAGTAGGTCCACATATTGCCAATAGAACTCCACCGGCAGCACATCCACTCCCGGCGTTTTGCCATGTGCCATACGCTTGATGGCAGTTCTAATTTCTTCCAATTTTATGTCCCTACCTAGGCATTGTGCCTGCTCCTCTTCTATTTGCAGGAGGGGCAACCCCTCCAAGAAGGAATCAATGTCATAGTCATCTACCGCCAATGAGCTACTGTACAATGCCTCATAGTACAATGAAAACCGGGTCAGTATCTCACGTTGGGTGAACACCTCCCCGCCATCTCTGTCCTCTAAAGCTAAAATCGACGAGCCCCTCATCACGGGGTTTGCCAGTCAGGCCAATAGAGTCCCCCCTTTGTCTCCCTCTGTGTGCAGTTTCGCGAGGTAGGCTTTGTGATCAAAACAACGTATTCTTTCTATTTATACAGCTACCGCTTCCTTGGCTTAAACTATTTCTGCCTGTCTTTCAGGATGGCCTGGTCTCGCAAGCTCAGCCGTTGTCAATTTACTCTCAGCTCTGTCCACATCCTGCAACAGAACTTTCCTCACTCCTACGTGCTTGCTAATGCAAACCCCCCTAATTACCACCTTAAATGCATCCCACTCCATTGCTCTGGTGGAAGCCGTGCCGGCATTTTAATTGAAATAGTGTGATATTCCGTCTCTCACTTTCCTCTGGAAGACCGGGTCATTCAATGTTTCAGGGCGTAGGTGCCAAGTGGGGACAGCAGAATCTGTAGCCACCCAGTGCATCTTGAACATCAGGGTATTGTGATCAGACAGCGTCCTGGTGAGATATTCAAAATGCACTATGGAAGGTGCTAACTGTGTGGAGCACAGCACCACATCTAGTCGGACATGTAGGTCATGCATCCCAGAGAAATAAGAGTAGTCCCAGCCATGTGGGTGATGTTGGTGCCATATGTCTACCAGACCCCATCTAGTTTGCCATTCCCGCTTCTGACCAACTAATCTAATCACCGGGGAGCCCGCCAAAGGTGGGTGCGACCTGTCCAATGAGACATCTACGATGGAGTTAAAGTCCCCGCCCACCACCACCGCCTGTGAGATAATGTGCCAGCGTGCCAGACAAACCTTTGAAGAAGCGCGCCTGCTCAACATTTGGTGCGTATATGCTACAAAGTGCGTTGTCCCTACCTTGCAACCTTCCCTCCACCGCTACAAATCTACCGTCAGGATCAATAGTCTGTTTCGTCACCTGAAAAGGCACCCCAGCTCTTATCCAAATCAATGCTTCCGTGCAAATGCAGAGTAGGTAGTGCAGAATATCTGTCCCCTCCACCTCCGTTGCAGAGCGAGCCCCTCCGCCTTGGTGAGGTGTGTTTCCTGGAGCAGTGCAATATGTATCCCTCTCCTAATTAAATATGCATGAATCTTGTGGCACCTTGTCATTATGTGAAGTCCCCGCACATTCCAGGTAATACCCCGTATACCAGGTAATGCCCCCATCATTGTGCAGCAATGTCCTCATTGTAGATCGCCCCTCTGTACACTAACTGGTAACCCCCCTAACCCAACTGGTTCTCCAACTACCCCTGATTCCCACCCTCCCAAGAACAGGACCTAGAACCAAATTGCTAGTCCCCATCCAAACCATTGCAACAATCAGCACACAGCTAAGCCCGGCAGCAGGTACTGCCAGCATGCCTTAAAGGCAATGAGGGGTGCTCAGTGCCAACGGGTGCCGCACAGTCTATGAATGTACTCCTTCCTCGAAACCCAAAGGAACTCGACTCACGTCCTCCCCCCTGCCAACCTATTAGTGGACCAATGGGCCCCGGGCAAGCACCCTGACTCATTGTGGTATTAAGCGGGAATGAGGAGAAACCCCCCCCTCCCTAACCCAACAGCAAACACCATGTCTCTCTCATAGCGATCGTGTCCTCCTTGTCCTCCCGCGTCTGCAGCTTCTTCCAGCAACCCATCCGAAGTACCGTCTCTTATTCATCCAGCATCTCGTCTGCTGTTGCCGGCGTGATCGATGGCAACTTTATACTGTCCCCATCTGAAGCTTCAGCTTCTGAGCTATCTTTGTCCTTTTCAGATTCCGAATTTCCTTGGTAGTGTATCATGTTGTCACCCGATAAGGCAGACACTGTCGCCAAAGCTTCCTGCCGTTCCAATTCAGTTTGTGAAAGCGATGGTTTCCGCAGGTCTCGTTTCCTGTGCCGGAGCCACTGTGATTCGCGTGGTGGCAGGTCCTCCGAGTTACCCCGGCACCCTCGGTTCTCGCCGTCCTTCCCAGCTCTGTAGGATTCTAGCCACGTCCATGCTTCTTTCAGGGTTTCATGATAGCAGGTTCTGCCATCCAAGACAATTCTTAGTTTAGCTGGAAAGAGCAAGGAGTATTGTATACCTTCCATTCTCAATTCCTTTTTGACTGCCAGAAAAGAGGTGCGGCGCTGCTGGGTCTCAAAGGTGTAGTCCGGGAACAGGTTGACCTTGCTATTACCCACATGAAAGGGGCCATCAGTGCGTGCCTTTTGAAGGAGCAGGTCTCTTTCTCGAAAATGCAGCAGGCGCGCCACCACTGGCCGAGGTGGCCGCCCCTGTTGTGGGGGTTTTCCGGGCACTCTGTGCGCCCGTTCTAGTGTATAGAAGGATGATAACCCTTCTGGAGCTACCACTGTCTTCAACCAGTCCTCTAGGTAGCGTACCATGTCCCGCCCTTCTGCCTTTTCCGGCAGGTCCACCACGCGGATGTTGTTCCGTCGGTTTCTCCCTTCGGCATCCTCAGCTCGCTTCTCCAGTGCGGTCAGTCTGTCCAGAGCCTTCGTCATCGTTGCTTGCAGTGCTTTGTGTGCAGGTTCTACTTCCCTGATCACCCCTTCCACATGTTTCACTCTATCCACCAATTTAGAGTCGTCTGCCTTGAGGAGGCCAAGGCCTGTTGCAACTTGTGCAATATCCTGCTGCAGCGCAGCTCGGGAGTCCGCAATTGCTGCTAAGTTTTTTTCCAATTGCTGCTGCAGTCCCGTGTCGCGAAGTGCCTCTTGCGCATTCTGTTCACCCTGGCTTGGATGTTCAGTGTCCGAGAGTTGCGCTCCCTCTTTTTCCCCCTTGGTTTCCCCATTTCGAGGTTCTCCAGTGTCCCCCACTTGTCTGCCAGTAGTCCCAGCAGGTCACCGCATCCCAGCCCGAGCGCAGCCTTGCTCGCAGTTCGCTCTGTACCAGGAATTCAAGCACTTCTTCTCAGCCCTTCCCAGTCAACCAGTTAGCTAAGGGCGGGGTCTCAGGGAGTTCCTGTATCTCATCCAGAGTTGCACTGGTTCAGCGGTCTAATGCGCAGGCGTTCCCTCTCGCTCTGTCTGCCCACGGTAGATTGATGTCACTTTTGCATCCAGGGATTGCTTCCGGTGATCCCAAACTCGTTCTTGATCAGGTGTCTAGATGCGTGAAAGCTGCTGTTCATTGCTCAGTTCCGGACTTGTCTCCATAAAGATCATGCTTCAGGGCAGCGTCTGTCTGTTTCCGGTAGTGATGTCGACCTGTGTATTTAGCAGGCACGGCCTTTGGGATGGGCACTGTCCAGCTCACAGCGCTCGGATCAGGAAGGGGGTCCCATTGGCGCCGCTTAACTCCCCGGTGCCTCGTAGGTACGCTGCCCCAGGCACCTTGTCCCCTTCAATTTTCAGGAATTCTGGGCGCAGGTGGAGTTCGTACAGGCTCCTGCCCTATGATTGCGTGCCCGGCTGGGGTCCACCCTCAGCTGCCTATTCGTGCCCTCCACCCTGCCCCAGCTAGCGGGTTGCAACGCCTCCGACGTCCCACCACCGCCTCCGCGGTCCGCGGCCTCAGAGCACGCCACCCCCCACTCACCAGTGCAGAGCTGGGCGCTGCTGCTTCGCTCTCTTCCTGAACGCCACTGCTCGTCGGTGTTGTTATTTCCCAGCTACGTGGCTTGGTCTATGCCAGTCCAAAGTTCTCCGCTCTCTCAGGCACATTCGCCGCCCTTTCCCATTGCAGGTCTTATACTATGACGACCTTTCCAGCTCTGAACTGCTACACTGCATTCCTCGGTGCCGTCGCTCTGGGCGTATTTGTCAACTGATCAACCGCCAGCTCTGAGTACCCGGGAGGGCCAGGCGGCCACCGTGCCAGCCAGCCGACGTCAGCACCGACAAGGATTTTTGCCACTCATGCCGCTCTCGAGACTGCCGCGGATCGGGAGGGCCCCACCGGCGCTATTCCAGTCTCTGTTGTCTTGTAGTGGCAGTGCTCCTCAGCGCTCAGTCACGCGCGGTGCAGGTTAAGTGAGCGCTGGCCCAATCTCTGTGGCCGTCCCCTCGGCCAGGAACCACTCTCCGCTACCCTCGGACGCTCCCCTCCCCGCCCCGCCTCGCAGGCCGCAGCACCTCTGAAGTCCCGGACCTGCCTCCGCGGCCCTCGGTCCCGGAACGCGCCACACCCCACTCACCAGCGCAAATCTGGGTGTCGCCACTCCATTCTCTCTCTGGTTGTCACCGCTCGTCGCTGCTGCCACGCACCAGTTACTCGGCTTGGCCCAGATCAATATACGATTCTACGCTCATTCGCAGTCACCGCCCTCCTCCGCTGCCAGTCGGGACCCAGACAGCCTCCTCCGGTCCGATCGGCTCCACTCGCACTCCTTAATGTCGCTGTTCTGAGGCTCACTCGCCCGGGGGTCCCCTACAGGTCCTGGTCACCCAGGGATGCCAGGCAGTCACCTCCTCAGTTAGTAGATGTTAGCTCCGTCCTCTGTGATCTCCGGCCCTGTGTTGTTTTTCATCACAGCCATTTGGCGGGCGCTCCCCTCGGATAGCTCGGGCCGATATACCACCCGTATTTACTGTATTCCTGTGCTGCCCAGCACCAGATCTGCGCCCCTGCAGGACCACTCCTGTCCCACATCTTGCTGTGACGGCAGCGGGACCGTGGTGGCCTTGAATCAGGATAAGTGTGGGTTTCTTGGACGGAGCTCAGCGCTCACACCGCTGCCCGCATGTGCTTCCAAGCCACGCCCCCCCCTTGGACATGAAGCTTTATCATTACCCACTCAATACGTAATAGGAGTGGACTGGGCCGTCGTACGCAGGTCCAGCGTGGGTGTGTAATGATAATTGCATGCTTCTTGGCATGGTTCAGTACTGGAAATGTGCAAATGCATGTGTCTCTGTAGCAGTGTGGGCCTCCTTTGTGTGGTGTAGGTGGTCCCTGAGGGGAAGTAGACACCCACGCATGTGATCTAGTTCGTCTTCCATGGGTTCGGACCCAACCCGCACCTGTTTGGCCACCTCCGTTTGGCATTCTGACACCTTGCATTGGAATGCCATGTGTGGCTCAGTGAGGTGTTGGGAGCCAGCAGTGATGGCGTGCGCTTCTTGCTGTGTGGTCTGTGCAGGGGCTGGGTTCTCCTCTATGTAGCTTGGCTGCCCTGGTCCTGGTGGTGGGTTGCCTGGGATGTCCATGAGCTGTTGTGGGGCATCGGTGTCGAAGGTGTGGTGGTCCTCTCCAGCATCACTGATGAGATGTCTGGTCTTCTCTGCTGGAGGTGTTGTTTGTCCCTCTGCAATGGGGAGATGCACGTTGATATTGTGTTGACATGTATGTTGGTGCATTGTTCTTCTTTACATGTAGACTGTATGACTATGTACATTGTGACTGTTCGGGAGGTGCTGGATTTTGATGCTGGACAGTGGACATTTGGACTGCATGACATATGTGAGGTTGTATGCGTACATTTCCTTCTCACTGTTTTATACTCTGTTTGATGTGGTTGGCCTGTTTCAGCGCATGAGCGCAGCTAGTTGTGTCCTCTGTTCTGCAGTGTCGGGTCTGCACATTGTACCACATTGTTGTCAATGTGGATGTGCTGTGATTGCTATGTGTGTGCACTGCAGTGTGCCACGGGGATGAGGGACATGATCCAGGGTCAAAAAGGGTGTGCAATGTGCTACACATCGTTGTGCATGTGTGCCATTGCGCCCATCTCCGCCCGGCCCCCCAGTCCTTGGTCGTTACTCACCCTGTTGATGTTGTGTCAGGTCCTCTTGTGTCCGGACTCCCACGTCCTTTCACGGTCCCCACACTGATGACTGTGGCACCCGTTTCCTCCTGCTCCTCTAGTGGCGCAGGACTCCCTCCTCCTGTCGCCGTTGCTGCCTTCCTGTTGGCAGCGGGTTTGCGCTTGGTTTGGCTTGTCACATCATGCCAGAGCCTCGTGGGCTCCTCATTGCCCTCCTCGACACTCCGGCTGCATTCACATTGGTCTAATTGTGTGTCAGTTGATGGTGGTGTTCTGTCACCTCCGTGACGCTGATCTGGTTTTCCTGCGGACTGCAACCCGTCTTCCTCTCACTCTTCTCCTTGGCCTTCCCCGACCCCGTTGTTCCATGCTGGTGGTCTGTGGCTCTTGTGGGGTTCATGTTGGCTTCTGCACACGGTCCGGGTGCATCCATGGTGCTATGCAGTTTCTTTCCTTCTCCCTTTTTTCAGTTGCTTTTATAGTGCATTTTCCCGCATGACGCCTGGTTTTCTCTGTTTTTTGTATTGCGATTGACCTCATTGCACATTTTTTCGCATTCGTGTTTTGCATTTTTTCGGCGTCGCATTGACTTTATTGCAGACTTTTGATGTGTTATCGTGAGCCTATCGCATGGTACTGCCGGCTTGGGATTACCACGTTACCACAGTGTTATGTTCCTGCGATAGACTGCGATGTGAAGAGTTACGTTAAGCTAAATTTGCGGTGGTTATCACACATTCTTGAGAATATGCCCCTGCTGGTTTTGCCTCTAGGGTGTTGAGGGCAGCTGAACTTTAGTACTCTGTCATTGAGAAGGAGCTTTTGGCTTGTTGCTGGGTGACTAAAAAATGTTGTCCATACATTTGGGGAGAACGTTTTCTTTTACAAACTGATCACAACCCCCTCATAAGCATTCTGGGTGGTAATATAAGCAAGTGCTGTACACCCAGGATATTAAGGATCGTCACCAGACTTCTACAGTACCAATTTATTGTAAGGCGCATCTCGGGAGGTAAGAATTGGAGGGCAGATTTTCTTTCCTACTTTCTCATTAAGAACAATGAGCATAATGTAGTCAAAATTTGGTTATCTTGTAGATATAGATTGTGAAGATTGTCTGGTTGCGGCAGTGGAAATACCCAAAGAATGTGTTCCGAAGATGAATGGAAGTCTGCTTTTCAAGGGGGATTCTGTGTTGCAGGAAGTTTGTACTCTTGCAAGAAAAGGTTGGCCCAGAGAAAAGGCATTGTCGCCTCTGTTATAACCTTTTTGTAAAGTGGAAAGATAGATTTCTTTGGAAAATGGATTGCTTTACGGGCAGACAAGCTCATTCCACCACATGTTTTTAGGAGTGCTATCATCAAGGAGGCCCACGATGGACACCACTCTCACCAAACGTCGCATTTGTGATTTCTTTTGGTGGCCAGGAATGGACGCACAGATTGATAAGGTGATTGCTGACTTTTGTGTGTGTGGTACCTCAGAGAAAAGTCTTAAGATAGTTACTACTCCTCTCCTATCAATTGAATGTCCTGATGGCCCATGGGTGAAGCTGGGTATTGATGTCATGGGACCCTGCCATTCTTTGTCAGGAGGTTCCAGGTGCATTTTGATTCTCATGAATTATTCTTCTAAGTGGCCAGAAATCAGGCTGGTGAGAGATCCCCATGCCAAAATCATTTTGAATGCTAAGGGAAGTTTGCATCAGAGAAGGGTTCCCTGAGTATGTGGTCTCTGACAATGGAAAGCAGTTTGTAAACAGTGAGTTCCAAACTTTTCTTGATGTTTCAGGGATTAAGCATTTGAGGAGTTCATAATATCACCCGCAAACCAAAGGTCTTATTGAGAGGATGAACCAAGTGGTGGGTGAATTTGTCGAATGGGCCAAAGCAAGAAACCATGATGTGAACAAGGCTTTAAGTAGTATAATTTGGTTTTATAGGACCACCCCTCACTCTTCCACAAAGGCTTTGCCCTTAGAGCTCATGAGAGGTAGAAAAGCCAACACTAGCTTCAGACCTGGATGGATGCTAAAATGGCTCACATCTGACTCAGATGTTTTGAAAATGATGTTCATTGTGAAAGAGAATATGTCTGGGACTCAAACTAAACAGAAAGAGTGGTTCGATGCCAAGAAGGGAGTTATAATGGCTCCAATTGAGGTTGGAGATGAATGAGCAAGGCCTGTATGTTCCAGATCTGCTCTAGAACCTCTAGTCGATGGTACTTTTTCTCAGCATTAAAGCATAGAGGAGAGAGAAATCATTAACAATTTGAATCAATCCAATTTCAGTTTCCCCAGATCCATAGTAACCACAGACTACTAAGTAAGGTTAGTTGATTTATTACAAAGCCACAAATAACTAAACATACAGACACCTCAAGATGGTGCAGAAATACATTGGAACCAACATAAAGCCAAATCTGCAAAGAGGAGAAAAACAACAAATTGTCCGCCCCTCCTTATTTATTGGAACAAAATTCATTTGATAGAGACCAAACTATCACTCAGTTTTGTTCGGTCCGGTACTTTAATTTGTACCACTTGTTTTTTTATTTTTAGCAAAATTTCAAAAAGTGTTTTAAGCAGAAAAAGGGATACACCTTATCATGTGGCGTTTGTGTGTACATTTCATACATTTATAAACATTACATATAAAATAAGGGAATTATTCACAAGATTAAACAAAAATTTGGAAGAAAACATCCAACAAATATTTAAACTAAACAATCAACATTTACAAAAACAAACATGAATTTCATGGCTTTTCATAAGACAACGTCAAATGCCCAGGAACATTGAGAACTATTTCATTAATCCTAATTGTGTACTCGATATATTATTCTGTTCCTGTTGAAATGCATTTCAACAGGAACAGAATAATATATCGAGTACACGTTCATGTTTGTTTTTGTAAATGTTGATTGTTTAGTTTAAATATTTGTTGGATGTTTTCTTCCAAATTTTTGTTTAATCTTGTGAATAATTCCCTTGTTTTATATGTAATGTTTATAAATGTATGAAATGTACACACAAACACCACATGATAAGGTGTATCCCTTTTTCTGCTTAAAACACTTTTTGAAATTTTGCTAAAAATAAAAAAACAAGTGGTACAAATTAAAGTACCGGACCGAACAAAACTGAGTGATAGTTTGGTCTCTATCAAATTAATTTTGTTCCAATAAATAAGGAGGGGCGGGCAATTTGTTGTTTTTCTCTGATTTCAAAAGGTCCAGCCGGCCCCTGTCCCACTAAGGACCTAACTCCCTTGGGTGCCAAAATCTGCAAAGAAGGCTGAGGCGGTGCAACATAGACAAGACAATTAATTCAAGAATCAGGATACAGAAAATCAGAAAACATGAGTCCAAAGTCCCCTGAATCAAGGGTTGATGAAAATAGAGCATTAATCTGTCCCTACACCAGCACTAGAGTGACACCCCAACTCAAGTAATTCTTCAGGGAAAGGTAATTAAAGGTGTCAGCATGTGGAGTCTTCCTTAGAAGTCTCTTCACATCAATGGGTCAAGTAGCCTGAAGCAGCTGAGACAGAGCTCGTTCTAAGATGGTCTCTCTCCAAAGGCAAAGAAGAAGTGGGGCTTTCTCCCTACTTGCAATGTTCCAACTTACAAGATCCTAACACTTAGGTTCACACGACAAAAGATTATATGAGGATGCGTTCTACACGTGTGATTATAATACACCTCTACAAATGTGAATGGATTTTGCGCTACATCAGAGACATGATCGGAATAAAAACTTCCACACATGTCAAAAACGGGGGAAAGTAATTTTGGGGAGCCTGTCAAGGTTTTGAAATTGGTGGGTAATGCAGTGCAGGTTGAAGGTGGTCATTGGTGGAATCTTGCCAAAGTTGTTAAGGTTCGGGGAGAGTATGATGTTTATGATTGTAATGACAGGGTTTCTGCCCGCACTGACAAGTCTCCCCAGAAGGCGAATCTTAGAAGGAGTGTCAGAGTGATTGTTAAACCTGCTAAAATCAGGTCATAATCTTTTTCTTGTGTTCTGTATTTTTGTTGTTGTGCTGTGTTTTTTTCCGTTCCTTTTGTTTAGGTATTTTTTGGGGGGGAAGAAGGGAAGATGTGTTGTATGTTCTTGTGTTTTGTTTGATTTTAGGTGGGGATTTACCATATTTGTTACTTTGATTAGTCCTACCATAGAACTGCATGGCTATGTAGAAGGTCACTTGTTGCCAAGTGACATTAGAATGTGTTACTTTGAAATTACAGTTTGTAATTGCAGCTGTGCCTGGGGGAGCCATTACGTGCTGCTGCCTACACGACCTTGCAGCCACAGGAATAAACCTATCTAACTGTACCCAGCCTCCAGCGTCCTTTCCACAGTATTACACTGTAAAATCACGTTATCCCCACTCTGAACTTCAAAACAGGGAATATGGAGAATAACAGCTTCATAATTGTGAATAGCTGGATGTTTTTCACCGAGGGGTTCTGAGTGACAATGAGTGAAGCTTGATTTACCTAGAATCCCAGTCAGAACCCGGATGTGAAAAACATTCTCTTTATCCACAGTTACCCATGTACATCAGCCGTTTTTTCTTTTAAGAATTTTAGTTTTGCCTTCAAAAGAATCAAAGGATACTGAAATAAATCTAATTTCCTCTAAAAATAAATCCTCACGGTGTCTTGAGTCGTGTGACTCAGCAGAGTTAGAACTCCTCAAGCTTTTGCCAAAACATACTGATATACTTTATTAACTGTTCACTGGGCCACATTCAAGGAAAGAAACTGGGTCAATTACAGGGATAGTACAGCAGAAGTAATTCTTCTAGAGGATTGTCCAGCACTGGCAAATGCTCCAATGCAAGATTTACATTTCCTCCACAAAGCAAAAGCCAACAAATGCTAAACAAGGCCCACAGTATTTTACAACTAAACCATGTATCAATTTTTAACATTGTGAAAATGACCACCTACCGGAATTAAAAGCATATTATTTCTAAATGTGAGTCTGTTATTGAATTTACGTTAATGCTTTCTAATCAGCGTCTCATCAGAAACTGATCTGCATGCATTTAACTTAAACAGTTAATTCAAAGTGTTAAATCCAGATGCCCATTTCTGTTCCACTGTTGCTGTAATCAACTTAATTAATAGAAAACATCATTAAAAACACATACAACAAAATTGCATTAACACATATACAATCACACTGTAAAACAATTAGGCAAATGGTGATTGGTCGTCATACTTTGAATCGTTTCTTGAAGGTTAAATGGAAACTGCGTAAAACTGTGAACTCGAGGTTCCTCAAGTGTCACTAATACAGAAACATGAACATGAGAGAATACTGCCAAATTACTATATAGTGAGTCTTTTTTTCCTGTGGTATTTCGAAATGAGTGTTTAATTAAGTGTTTTCTGCATGTAGGTGACGTGAGTCATGGTAATCGTGGTCACCACTGAATACCAGAACTAGTGAATGTTAGTGGTTTTGCGCATTTGAGCCAGTAACTCGGCTTTTGTCTTTTTTCAATGGATTTCATAGGGTTTTTTTATGATGTACAAAATTTCCAACTGCCACTGTGCACGGCCTTGGCCATGCACAGCAGGGGTTGGCCGCAGCAGCGGCTCCTCCGCAATGGGGAAGGAGCGTCGTCGCCCCACTGCTTGGCTCAGAGCCAGCAAGTGAAAAATAAAACAATGTTGTAGCATCGCTGTTTTCTCATTGCCGTCTGAGAACCAGCACTGTAGGGAGCGGCGGTGCCGAGAGAAGAGCAGTGCTATGTGCGCATATGTGTTTTGGCCAGCCATCTCAGGCTGACCAAAACACACATGCCCACTTAGGTTTTTCACAGACTCCTTGACCTGAGCGGAGCGTCCTTTCATTCCGCTCAGGCCAATCCCTCTGCTTCTCTCCTATGAGAGCAGCGCTGGGAATGGATGGGAATCTCTCAACGAGGCTGTCGGGAAGAGAAGAGGAAGTGTGACGCGTGAAGCGAAAACCGATGGGGCGATTCAGGTGAGTTCTTTTTTAAAAAAAAGTAATATTTTATTACTAATCCCCCTCAACGCGCGACACTCCCCTTCCACGTAACGCCGACCAATCCCACCACCCTTTGTTTGTGGCGGCTGCCACTGGTAGGCCGCAGGGCCTGACCTGTAGCAAAGTCTTGTGCCCAACCGGCTGCAGGTGGTCAGGCGCTACTACTCATAGTGGTCGGCCAAATAACTTGACCTTTCTCTTGGCACAGTTTTGTTTTTCAATTGTTATGGATTCATGGACCCTGGTTTAATACCACCAATTTAGTGAAAGCTTCATTCTCGGGTACCGCAAATCCACAACTAGCTTCCCTAACCATGCCTTTCCTTCCAATGGCCCATGGTTCTGGAGACATGGCTGCCAGCTCCTTAATGGTGAGGCATGATATGGGGAAACGTGTCCCGGTTTGTGGTACTCAGGCATGAAGCTTTCCCTCTCAGATCCTATTCAGGCTTCTCAGTAACTTGACACCTACTAAGATTACTTGGGTCCATGGGACCGAGACGGCTATTGCAAATCCCGGGCACCTGTATAGGTGTTGGGAAAGTGTGAATCCTGCATAAGATCCGCAGACAACTCCTTTTATATTTTTTCCATTTAAGCCATGGGGGGGGTGGGGGGGGAGGGGGTTCCATTGAGGGTCTCTACACTATGGCCTGGTGGTCAAGGTGAGGTCCCTCGCCCTCTTATATGGTATGCATCCTAAAATGCTGCACGAGAAAGATAATTCTTGCAGTCAGCCAATTAAAGTTCTTGGATCCAGGGTTCCAAATTTGAAACCCTCAGTACCAAAAGAACAGAGGGGAAAAAAGCTCCCTTATTCAATCAGAGTACTTTACTTTTTTATTTTGTATTCTCTGACATTTCACGATTCAACTGGCAAGTATATAAAAAAAGTGTTAACAATTTAAAACCTGCTCTTCAATAAACATGCATATATTAAAAATTATTGTACTGATTTACATCAAACCAATTAAAGCATGCTTTAAGAGTAAAGCTCTACTTTCCTGCCAATTCTGCTGTAAATCTGATCAGTAGTTTTGGCTATAGGGGCAAGCAAGGTTTCTCATTGGAGCTAAAATCAGAAAACTGATCTTTTTTCACACCACCTTAATTTGTTTTCCCCATGCACAGACCTTCATGAAAATCTTGCCTGACAGAGCTCAGCAGGCAATGCTAAACTGCTGCTTAATTTGGTGCATCAGTTCATGGGGTCAAAAGTTCTGGGCATATCAGAAAATGCCTTTTCAATGGAAAGTGTTAGCTGAAACATAACCAAGCAGTGCCAACTGACACTGTTCAACTTATATTTACATAGGCATATTGTAAAGCATAGAAAATATTACGTGGTTTCCTGTCAAAAGTGGGTTTAATTTTGATAATCCGTTTTGAGAAGTGTTGAGGTAGCAGGTATGGAACCGGACAGGCCGAAGAGCAAGAGCCCTCGAGGCAAGAAAACGTGTGCATGGGCCAAAGGGAGCACTTAAGGTAAGGGCCTGACAAACAAAACCCCAAGAGATAAGCAGCAAAGCAAGTAGTAGCTCCAAGAAAAATATCTCAGGAAAAGTCAAAAAGAGCCTATTATTTGAAGCCAAAACTCATGCAGAACAACTAACTTAAGCAACAGTGGCGGCTCCTCCTCTATGGGAGAGAAGTGTTGCCCCACTGGCGTAGCCGCACTGCCTTCTGAGCAGTTAAAAAAGGAAAAACAAAATTATAATAACGCATTGTTATTATAATTTTATTTTTCCATACTTGCTCAGCTCTTGGGGCAGAGCAGGAGGAGAGCAGGACTGGGCTCTGCAGAGCAGAGGGAGGAGTGGTGAGCACTTCAGAGCGAATGACTGTATGGCTAACCGTCTTGGGCCGGCCAAACAATCATGCGCACTTTGCATATTCTCCACTGGCTGTAATACACAGCCTGGGTGGAGAATGTGCACAGCCTCAGAGTCCCCGTCTGAGTGGCGAAACACGGTGATCAGAACAATCTAATAAAAGCACTCATAAACTTGTTAAGTTAAGCTTTATTCACGCCCACCAGAAGACTAGTGGCCACAGCAAGGTAGAAGCTTCAACTGACAAACTACTTGGGTAATAACATTCTGGTAGATGACATGTAACATTCCTAACAAGGAATGGTAGATTTAAAGACACAGTTACAACACATCTCCCTATTTATAATAAATAAATAAAAAGAACAGGAAAACAATTTGCAAGAATTACTTAAGATAATAATCTTGTAAATACAATAGTGACCTCTTAGTTCTGGTACTACGGTTAAAAGAACAAGAAGCAGCACTTCTGTAATTGCACTGAGAATAAACATGTGATGGCAATTTGTTAGAACACTGAGAAGAAACATTTTGTGGTAAACTGTTACAACCTTTTGACTTCACATTACCATCCCCACATTTTGCCAAACGAGACATGCTCCAAACATCACCACCAGCAAGCATGACCACATTATTCATAACTTTTATAATTTATCTTGGCCCAAAAAATTTAGATTCACCTTTTGGTGACCACACCACTTTTTTGACAAAAACTAGTTCACCTACCTTTCACACAATTTTCTTCGCACCCATTTTGATATCAAACCTCTTTTTGTAATTTTCTTGATACTTCCTCACCCTCCAATTTTCTACAACACAACCTTTGTCCTTGACACACAACCATAAAGGATTCAACTTGGATCCAGCTATCCTGCCTTTTAATTTTTTAAAAGGAGAACAACCAGTCACACTGTTAGGTGTGTTCCTGTGCGCCCAAATCTTCTCCCTGAGGATAGGCTTGAGTGGGACCCTCAACTCTAGTGCAGTTTGAGCAGAAGCTCTGATCAACCTATTCATGCTCTCCACTAAACCATTAGCCTGGGGAGCATAAAGAGCAGTTTTGTGATGAGTGATGGATAAATGTTTAAGAAAATTTGACATCTCTTGTGAGGTAAATTGCACACCGTTATCAGATACAAGGATATCAGGAACACCTTCGCAAGTAAAGGCATCCTTGAGAAACTCAATGATGTTTTTAGTAATGACAGAACCCATACAAGAAACAGACAGCCATTTTGAAGTATAGTCCACAAGAACAACAACAAATTTCTTAGATGGAGCTAAATTATCAAAAGGACCAACTATATCTACAGCTAATTTAGACCAAGGACGTTCAGGTATGGTGACAGGAGAAAGAGGAGTGGTCCTCACCTTCCTTGACTTGTCATTCCAGAACAAATGGTACAATCTCTGACGATCTCTTCAACTTGACGGTCAACCCCCAGGCCACCAGTATGACTCTCTAACCCTCATCTTTGTAACACTACGCCCAAGGTGCCCATCATGTGCAAGGTTAATAATTTTCTCCCGCATCATAAATGGAGGTATTAACCTAGCACCTCGAAAAAGTTCACCCTGCACAATATTTAATTCCTCTATGACATTCCAATAACCTTAAGCGCAATCAGGAACATCTTTCAATAAGGGCCACCCATTTACAGTGAAATCTATAACGTGTGCCCTATCTTCATCACTCACAAAACACTTTTTCCATTCAGTCTCATTGAGTGCTGATTCTTTCACCCAAGAAACTTTCTGACATTCAGAATCATCTATAACACATTTATTAAGATGTAATCGTGAAAGAAAGTCAGCTGGAATATTTTTAGACCAGGCAAATATTCCACACAAAAATTGTACTCCCAAAGTCCCTCAAACCACCTCTTAAATCTCGGAGTGGTGCACTCAACATTCCTGCATGAAAAAATTTGTACAAGGGGTTTGTGATCTGACGTAACTAAAAATGGTAAACCCCACGAATAGAATCTAAAATGGTTGATTGCTCAAGAACAGGCTAAAGCCTCACGTTCGATCACTGAATAACGCTCTTCAGCACCCTTCAGTTATCGAGAAGAAAAACCAATGACTTTTTCACTGCCATCAACAATTTGGGAAAGGACAGCCCCAATCCCACGCACACTGGCATCAGTTGTCAAAACAGTTTTTTTGTGTACATCAAAATGTCCTAAAGTTGGCATTTTTGGAATCTCTGACTTTACTTTATTAAAGGCATTAACACATTCATCATTCCAATCGAAAACAGTACCCTTCTTTAAAAGCAATCTAATGGGTTGCATTACATTAGCAAAATTGTAAACAAATTTAGAATAATATTCTGACAAACCCATAAAAGATTTTACTTGATCTTTGTTTGAAGGAGGTGGAGCTTGTAATATAGCCTCAGCCAGATCAATTTTGGAACTGATACCCTCACCAGAAATGGAATGTCCAAGATAAGATACCGAACTAACCCTGAATTTGCATTTCTCATGCTTCAAGGTAAGTCCATGTTCTTCCAATCTAGATAGAACATTAAACAAAACTTCATCATGCTTGACCTTGTCACAACCATGCACAAGAATATTGTCCTGAAAAAATAATACAGATTCTATGCCAGACAAAACAGTTTTCATAACCCTTTGGAAACAAGCAGCTGCACTTGCCAGGCCAAAAGGCATTCTAATGAACCTGTAAGCACCTATAGGGGATACAAACGAAGTCAAGTTTTTTGATTCTTCATGAAGCAAAATTTGATGGTAAGCTGCTGACAAATCCATAACGCTGAACATACTTGCTCCACCTAACCTTGACAAGGACTCGTTAATGTTTGGCAAAGGTTGTCTGTCAACCCAGATAGAGTTGTTCAGACTTCTTAAGTCCACACACATTCTAATCTTAGTTCCTTTATCCTTAGGTGCCAAAACAATGGGTGCAAGCCATTCAGAGGATTCTATTTCTTCAATTACTCCAAGTTTCAATAACCTGTCAATTCCCTCTTGAAGAGGTTTCAATATAAGGTTAGGCACCTTCCTTACTTTATGCACAACAGGCTTCGCATTGTCCTTTAGAATTATTTTATGTTTGAAGCCATTCAGAAGACCTAGTTTATCACTAAAAACTCCCGGAAATTTTTCTACAATGTCCTGAACATCACCCTGTAAGGAGATTAGCATAACCTGCTAACGTGCACTTGGATTCAAAATAATTCCCAGGTCCCTCTGATGGCGCCATCCCAAGAGACTATCCCCACGCTTGGCAACATAAACCTTGCCCACTGTTTCCCTATCCTTGAACACAATGGTCTGTATAGAATAACCAATTAAATGAATCGGTTGGCCTCCATACCCAACAGGATTAATATCAGGTGCCAAAAGTTTTATTTTTTAAAATCCAACATTCGAAAACCAAAACTTGTCACTAATCAACATATAGGGAGACCCTGAATCAGCTAGAACTGGAACAATCTCATCACCAATGTGTATGTTACACTGCGGCATGGTCACAGTATCAGAGTCTACAGACTTTACATCATTTACAAGTTCTAGTGTTTTATCAGTGATGCAATGAATAGCTTGTTGCGAAAATTCTTCGTCATCATCCACCAAATTGACCTTGTTGTTCCTGCACATACGGGCATAGTGACCTTTTTCCCACAGTTCCTGAAATTTGTACTCTTTGCAAAACAGTTTGGAAAATTTGGCCCGTGATTCTGACTTCCACATCTAGGACATCTAAACTTCCCATCCTTATTGAAATTGAAATTAGTTTTCAGTCTATCTGGTTTTGAAAAAAAAATCCTTGTTTAATGTTTGCCTTACTGACAGCAGCAATTTGCACCTCCGACGAAGAGTTCTCTTGGTTTTCAACCCCAATATTGGAAACAGAATCAGACTGGTTTGGACCTTTTCTTATCTCTTTAACCCAATGAGAGGTATGCTCAACACTATCAACAATGGTTATGGCCTCTTTCAAATTAGGATTTTTAGATCATTAGTGCAACGGACAAGCTGGTCACGAATAAAAGAGTCAGTCAACTGCTCAAATTCACATGTTTGTGCTAATGACTTCAGTGCTGCTACAGAATTGCCGACTCTCTCACCTTTCGCTTGAACCCCATGAAAAACTTGTGTCTTTTCATAACTACATTGATACGTGCTCCAAAATGTCTTTGTTATAAAAGAACACTCATCTCATATACGTCGTTAGGTTCTCCAGCGCCCCTACCTATGGGTATGGGATCTAAGATATTCCTTCCCTCAATACCAAGATTGTGTAGTAAAACACCTTGTTTCCTTGCAGCAGAGAACTTCTCTCCGCCGATAGCAATTAAGTATAAATCAAAAAGCGGTTTCCACTTTTTCCATGGCAAAACAGGTTCACCTTGTTCACTTAAAAATTGCGGAGGTTGTCACATCCCACAGGTCATGGACATCCTGAAAATCAAGAGAAACTCAACAAACTAACCTAACAGATCAAAACAATAACCTAAAATAACAATCCAAAACAAATAAGGAAAAATAACAGTCAAAAACAACAAGCTAACATAAAAATGTAGCTTTGCTGGAGATTCCTTTTTATAGATAAATAAATTAATATAATACGTTAAAACAATTAACATATCATCCAAATCTTCTCTTTGTTTAATTTGGATGACTAATATCGCCAACTACTTCCTTGTAAATAAATTCCAGTCACTTCTTTAATGTTGTACATCTTATAGTCTTATTATGGTGACCATAACTCCTTGCTGCATAGATGCCACTAATACTTCAGTCTCAAAATGCAATTATGATGTATATACTTTAAATCAATCTTCTTTCAGAACATAGTATTTCCACAGTGTCTATGCGCCAGCTCCCTTCCTTTGTTTCATTTCCTGGTAATACGTTGTTCGATACGTTGTGTTATGCTGCGTGCTTCACGATTAGAAACGCTTCCGCTGATACTGCCGAGATACTGCAAGACAGGCTGCTCCGAAACGCTTACAAAGGCACTACGGGGATTCTTCACCTCGCGCCTGGATACGCGTGCTGCGAGACACACCGGCTCGAGCTCACCTCGCGCTAAGAGACGCGTGCTGCAAGACACACCGGCTCGAGCTTGAAAACTGCTCTGCCTCCGGCTCGCGCTTAAAAATTCGCTTCAGCTCACAATCCTGCTCGCGCGCGCGGTAAGCGTAACAAATATTTCTCCTTCTTTCTTTTAAAATGAAAAAATAAGGAAAGTAAAGTAAAGCGCACCACAACCTGATGATCCGGATGGCTATTACATAATTCAGGAGTTCTTTTGAGTGACACAGCCTTCACACGCAGTCTCGCTACTTGAGTCCTCTTACCGATCTTTCCAATCAGTATGCAAACTCACGCTGGGTCCTTTCTTCTCTGGTGGGCATCAGTCCTCGTCCCCAGTAATAAAAGCACTCATTAACTTGTTAAGTTAAGCTTTAGTCACGCCCACCAGAAGACTAGTGGCCACAGCAAGGTAGAAGCTTCAACTGACAAACTACTTGGGTAATAACATTCTGGTAGATGACATGTAACATTCCTAACAAGGAATGATAGATTTAAAGACACAGTTACAACACAATCACTACGCTGCTGTCATGGTGTCAGCAGCCTGGTGATTGGCTTAGGGGAACCCTGTGCTTCCTGCTCCCCTTCCGCAATCAGAAGAGACGAGGAGAGGTGACATAGCGACAACTGTAACCAGATAACTGATTTTAAAAAAATATATTCCTTCTCTTCACCACCCATGTCCAGTTAGAGCTGCCACTGTTAAATAGTCAAAGCTTATATTTATTTCAGGTGAAAGCATATCTTATGTGGGAGAAAAGATCTTATTCTCTATAATCACTCCATAGATGATTTGTAGAACGTCACTGCTTCTGTTTTTGTATTGACCTTGAATTGAACCTTGTCCTGCCCTTACTAGTACTTCCGAGTCACCAGTGCTTCACCACCGATGCTGAGCAGGTTACAGAGAATCATGGAAGTCTGAGGACCATCCAAGACCTTTGCAATGCTCCCAGAGAACCTGAATAAAAGGAAAACCTTATTTATTACACCAGAATTAGTATATGCGTTGAGTTATATCTAAGTGTATAGTTGTCGGCAACGAGGGTTGTGAAGTCAGCATGTGAAACTACACAGCAAAGAAAAGCAAAACAAAGAGATAGGTATTCAACACTTTTTTCAGTATCACCTTCCTTCTGCTCGCTAATAGTTTTTTGGGAAACCTTAAATACATTTTAAATCAGAACACAAGACAACCAAGTATCAAAAGTTTAATTTGAATAACATTTGACTGTGAATTGTTCCTAATTCTAGAGAGCACCGAAAGTACCCAGAGCCTGATTGGCTGTTTGGGGAGTAACGATTAGCTCCATCCACATTTTCTGAATGCCAGATAATGGCATTGGCTGTAGAAAAAATGTTCCTCGGACCAGGGAGTAGTCAGGTCTGGCGTAATATAACGTCATAGAGAACCAACTTGGGGGATCCTCAGAAGACTGGAACATATTTTTTTGTGACAGAGAATACATTGATCAGGACATTTGCATCCAGTTCAGGGTAAAATATGCATATTTTCCTTTCAATGTAAACTTAGGATGAAACGACACTAATGTAAGGATCAATCAGGAACTCTCTTCTTACCTTGTGAGCCATTCTCCATTGGATTCGACCCAAGCAAGAAGCACTTGATTCTCAAATCTGGCATCCACGCAGTTTTGGTCTTATGGTGTAAGTGGGATGTTGCTGATTTAAGAAATCTTTATAGGACATATTGGGGGAGCATGTGCAAAAAAAGATGGGACCAAAATTGTTTTCTATGAAACTATGCTCTATGAAACATTATTCATTTGGTGTTGGCAGCCATGAAAGACTGGCTGGAGAAAGATTCTTTATGCAAGCATGGATACAAGTTGTATGAATGTAGGATGGTGCACCAAAAAAAGCGAAGTCCGTAGCGCATGTAATTGAGTAGAAAAAGTTCCTTTATTGTTTAGTAATCTTTAAAAGGCTTCAGCCAACGCGTTTCGTCCCCAAGGGGACTTCGTCAGGGCTGAAAGAACAGAGATAAAAACCTCTTAAGTAACAAATATATACTATATATAATCTATATACAAAATCTGAACACAGTATTCACAGGCAAACAAATACAGCACGTTGATACATATATATGGATCAACCACAAAAACACTGTACATATTAAAAGAAACTGAACAGCCACATAAAACAACATTTATGATTTGCTTCTTGCTGTGTAGACCTGGGAATAGCCCACACAGTGACAACAATGAACAAAAACAAGAATGAATATATTCATACCAAAAACAGTTGAAAAGAAACTCGAGCAGACCAGTACCCCGAGTGAAGCACAGACAGAAAGAGTGGCGTCATGAAAAAGGAGACGAAAAAACAGAAAAATAAGGGAGGAAAAAGGAAAAGCACAGGGAGGGCACAAAAATAAAATTAATAATAATGAAGACTCTCGACCCAAATGCCAAAAAGTAAGCAGCCTAGGTCACGCAGATGGAGAAGTGTGGCTCAATGGTTATAGGGGCAGACCCTGATGCAGAGGTCTAGCCCGGGACCAGGGTTCAATTCCCCGCCTCGGCGGGTCTTGGGCTCAAAAATTCCACAGACCTGATAATTCTTGCCTCTGTGCCTATTCCAATCATGGAGTCCCACTCTGCAACTCTGGGCAATAGCTTGCTTAATCTCCACAATGGTCCCCACAACGCTAAGGATGCCTGGCCTCCACCTTGGGGGTGCCCAGGAGTGGACGCCTCACAGGGAAAGCCAGGATGGGTTCCACAGAGGTATTCGTACAAGCTCCTTGAGACCCTTGCAGGTGAGTAGTGCGCTATACAAATATCAATTTACAATTTTTTTTTTATTTATGGTGTGTAGGTCATGTCCGGTTAGCGTTAAGGAATAACGCAACTAAATCAAGGCAAGATCACACAATAAGAAAAGTCAAGACACTCACCAAGAAAACACAATAATATTACAGATGAACCTAGGATGTGCTAATCCAAAGCTGCGCGAATCCACACTGAGGGTCGATGTGGTTCTAAAAAAATATATATATTTGGCATAAATAAAACGCTTGAGTTGTGTATGTCAATAATTCTATATATAACCTGCCACCCGCACGAAGGCCGAGAGACTAGTTCCGGAGACTCACCTACAGGGATACACAGACTGCTACAAAAAAGCATTGACACTAACAATGCATTGACCAGTAACGAGAAGGATTGCAGTCAGCAAAAATCCAATTAGATGGCCAATAGCACAGTTGAGACTTTGAGAAGAGCCAGATCCGGGATCACATTTCTGGTGTAAACCCACCATCCATGTGCTGTCACTGCAACTCGTTGGTACGGCAGCATCTCACCGGCTTTTGGAGACTGGCATTGTCACCTATGCATTGGCAATCCCCGCGTACTCCTCATGACAGCTACTGCGGCACCTGAGTCGGATCCCAGACAAAACAGTGACAGACCCAGAGGTTCCTTCTGCTGCCCTCACAACTCCTGAGAATGCCACTCTTGCTGGATTTATTGTGCCCTGTTTTTTGGCTGGCACCAAAACATTGCTCCCCAAATAAGTGATTGCGGTCCATGGGCCTGTGCTCAGAAGGTGATGGAGAAACCCTTAAGAGCTGCACCCCTACAGGTGCCTAAGGTCAGCCACCCTTCTACCCCAGCTCAGATCATTCGCTCAATGAATGTTAGCCTGGGCCACAACCCTTGACTGGCCGCAGGGGCTCATCGATGCTCCCCTATCCCTCCCCTTCATGCTTGCAGCTCACTGGAGCAGATGGAGAGAGTGAAGCCGCCATGTTTTTCCCACTGCCTTCCCTCTCCGCTGCCAACCTCCCTCACCCCGCTGCGCCAGACTGTCCCTTGGGGCCATAATCCACTTCCGCCGATGCAGTGCCAATGGATCAGAGACAGAGCGAGTTGGGAGGGTTTCTAGTCCCATACATGTGCTCGGATCTGCAAATTAATTAAAAAAGGAAAACCAGGAAAGGGGAGAGAAAGACGAGTGGGGAAGGATCAAGAGTTGCAAGAGGATGGCAAAGAAGACCAAGAGATGAGACCAAAGTTACTCACTGTTCGCGGAAGTCCTCATCCTCAGACCATCTCCTTCTGCCTGGGACGACTCCTGGCGGCCCCCTGCCCTGGGCAGCGCACCCAAAAAAAACGGACCACGCACACAACCTAGGCTTCATCCTGGACTCCTCCCTCACGATGAGCAAGCAAGTGAACGCAGTCTCATCATCATGCTTCAACACCCTGCGCATGCTCCGAAAGATCTTCCGATGGATCCCCACCGAAACCAGGAAGACGGTCACCCAGGCCCTCGTCACCAGCCGTCTGGACTACGGAAACACCGTCTACGCTGGAACCACAGCCAAACTCCAGAAGAGACTCCAGCGCATTCAGAACGCCTCAGCACGACTCATCCTGGACATTCCTCGCCGCAGCCACATCTCTGCCCACCTGAAAGACCTTCACTGGCTTCCCGTCAACAAGAGGATCACGTTCAGACTCCTCACCCACGCACACAAGGCTCTCCACAACATGGGCCAGAAGTACCTCAACAGCCGACTCACATTCAAAGCACCCACCCGCCAGCTCCGATCCGCCAGCCTTGCCCTCGCATCCGTCCCACGATTTCGGAAATCCACCATCGGAGGAAGATCCTTCTCCTACCTGGCAGCCAAGACATGGAACTCCCTCCCCACTCACCTGCGGCTGACCCAGAACCATCTCTCCTTCAGGAAACAACTCAAGACCTGGCTGTTCGAGCAGTAGCAACCCCCCCCCCCCCCCCTTCAGCGCCTTGAGACCCTCACGGGTGAGTAGCGTGCTATACAAAGTTCTGTAATTGATTGATTGATTGATTCTCCAGCAGCTCTTGACCTCGCCTGGCCCTAGTTACAGAACTTGCCACTGTGTGCATGTGTCACCATCTTGCAGCCGGTGCCTCTATGTTTTTGATCTCACCAATAGTTTATTCCATTATGTTTGACATAAATGTTCTCTCTGCTCATTCTTTGATTCACACGCTGTGCCTTTGTGTGCTCACTTTACCCCAGCACCGATGCACATGCACAAACTTCTGCACAAGTCTGCCTTCCCCATCCCTCACTGTCTCTCTTATACATTATTGTTATGTAGCCGTGACTATTTCAAGCGATCTGATACATTCGGGTCAAGTTCACACTATACAAAACTTGTTAAATAAATAAATAAATACATGCACATCTATATGCTTATATACATTGGATTTTATTTATTCGAATGGTTCTCAGGTCTGCACTACCATTTCATCAAAAAGATTTAATCATGTTTACTACACACCTGCATAATGTGCAGCAATGCCTTTGCTAAGATTTGGATTGCAGGCCATGCCATCAGAAATTTGCACTGACAATGGGCACTTGTGCATGTTAAAGGGAGGATTTCATACTCAATAAGCAGCCATGTCCTGAGCAAGTGCTGTATCTCCATTGTGTAGTGTATGAGGTTATGTCGTGGAAGAATCGGTAGATCCAAGTAATCTGGCACATAATTCAGTAGGTTTGCAGATCATATGGACATTGATGGTGGACTGCTTTTTCTGGTGATGGTTCACTTGCTCCCTGTCTCTTGCAGGGACCAGTTAGATATGTAAGAAATGTGGGGCACATTTGGTAAACCTGGTTTTGCCTGACTTTTTGACTTCACAGCAGTGGCTGTCTGTGAGTTTGTAGCAAGGCATAATTTGAAGCAGTGTTTTCTGGTGCTCAGCGCCGGCACTTAATTGGCAATGCTGCCACTTTTGAAAGTCTGCCACATGGTAACAATGTTTGTCTAATTTAGAGATGAGCACAATAACAGTTGTTTATTAATTCCATAAACGTTAAAATGTCTAATACCTGCCGCCTAAGCCATTCTACTAGCTTTGGGGGTCTTGAATAGTCTGAATTGTCTCACCTGTTTGAGTGTGATGGTTTGTAGTTGTGTTGCCATTGTCAGCTGGCAGGGGCAATGGGTGGTGTAAAGTGAAGTGGAGTCTATTACAGAAACTGCAAAACGTGAGTTTTCCCATGGGTGGTATTATTATAAGTTCCACAAATCAGAATGGTATTTCACTGTAAAATCACGTTATTTCCACTTCAAACTTAAAAACAAGTAATATGGGGGCATATTATCAAGGGGGTTTATCTCCGCTTTTTTGGCTTTAAAAGCCAGGAAAGGGGAGATGAAATTATCTCTCTATTACCTAGCAGTCGCTAACACCAGTTAGCAACAGCTAGTAGGAGATAGCGACCATCTTGGGCCCCACTTTGCATGTCAGAGAAATTTATCACTAATGACATACAAAGTGGGCGTGCCAAGATGTTAGCGACTGGAAACAGTCGCTAACATCGCTATCTCCTATTTCCAACTTTTGGAGATATTCGCGCTAAGCGCGAATATCTCCAAAAGCTAACACCTGCCCTGACCAGTTCTTAGTCCTGTTATCCAATGGGAGGTGGATAGCATGGCTAAGAGCATTAGCTCGGTAATGCATGAATATCGCTGACTTTTCAGCGATATTCATGCATTGCGGCCGATTTTTATCGCATTTGCGATAAACCTTGGTAAAGGTTTATCTGCGATAATAATTGCCGCAGGTCGGCGATAAATTTTTGTCTCTAACCAAGCAATAGCGATTATTATCGCTATTGCTTGGTAATATGCCCCATGGAGAATTACAGATTGATATTTGTGAATAACATGGACGTTTTTTACCGAGGAGTTCTGAGTGGCAATACGTGAAGTTTGGGTTACCTAGAATGCCAGTCGGAATCTTGATGTGAAAAACATTCTCTTTAATCACAGTACCCATATACAATTTTATGTTTTGTACGCCTGCACGCCCTCTTGCACAATGCAGTGGTAGAATCATACATAACTAGCTGTCCATTGACTCAACCTAACCCAAACACCCTTAAGATTATGCTCCACTCACCCATCCAAAAATTAAAATATTCATGAGCTGTTTTTCCTATTAAGAATTGTAGTTTTGCCTTCAAAAGAATCAAAGGTGTGTTAATGAATTTACGTTAATGCCTTGTAATCAGAATGTTTCATCAGCAACTGATCTGCATGCATTTAACTTAATCAGTTAATTTACAGTGTTAAACCAGATGCAAATTTCTGTTCTTCTGTTGCTGTATTCAACCTAATTAATGGAAAACATCATTAAAAACACATACAACAAAATTGCATTAACACATATACAATCACATTGTAAATCAATTAGGCAAATTGCGATTGTTCATCATACTTTGAATCATCACTGTTTCTTGCAGGCTAAATGGAAACTGGGTAAAACTGTGAACTTGAGGTTGCTCAAGTGTCACTAATACAGAAACATGAGCGTAAGAGAATACTGCCAAATTAAAATATAGGGAGTCTTTTTTCATGTGGTGATTTGAAATGGGTGTTTCAATCAATGTTTTCTGCGTGCGGGCGATGTGAGTTTAGGCTTATCAGAGGGGTGTGTTGAGCATTTCATGAACACACAGAGTCAATAAATAAGACAGACACTCAATAAGAAATTCAAAGCTAATTTAGAAAGATAACACAATTTTTTATATAGTATTTAGGCACCAGATCTTCGGGATCAGGAAAGTACTTTCGTTCATTGTCGTTTTTACACAGCAAAACAGTGAAATATCAAAGCTGTTGGATATAAGTTATGAGTCTCGAACACAGTAATGTTATCCCATGGAAGGAAAAGACATGTACTACATAAAGGTATTTGCAAACGGTTCTAGAGGGTACCCTTTAGGACTTAAGTGGTTTGGGGCCAAGTTCGAAAGTACCACCAGCAGTTCGTGTTTACCAGTCCTGGTGTGTCCGGGTGCAGAGGTGCTGGTCATGGTTGTAGCCTCAAGCGCGGTTAGCTGACAAAGTTTAAATGGACTTGTCAAAATAACAGAGTCTGCAAAGGCGGAAATGGGAACAAGTCTGGTGAAACACAAAGGGGGGCTCAGCTCGTGGGGACTCCTAGGCCAAGGAGACACAGACATTAGATGTGTCCTCGGGCTGTGAGGCTGAGGTGCAGCGGCCCTGGCTGGTGGGCTTTAGCGTTGGAGGCTTTCATGGTTCGCGGTATACCTTCAGAGGAGGGAAAAAACACATCAGGGCTACTTTGTGGAGCTTGTCTCTCTTGAAGTCGCTCGATATGCATGTAAATCTTTGTGGTTATGGTGTCCGGCTAGGACAAAAACAAGCCTTGGTGAGCGCAAGTGTCCCGGTAGTCTGGGTAGTGGTGCAGGGGGGCTCCTGCAGAGTCTTGAATCTTGAAACTCACCAGAGAGATGGGGCTGACCTCTTAGAGCCTCAGGGATCTCCTCCCATCATGCTGCTCCATTGTGAGCCCAATGGCCAACAGCACAGTTTATCGGGCTGATGCTTTTGGTGCCTGCAGATGCTAGGGTGTGGCTACTCCACCCTAAGGCAGATACAGCTTGGTTGTTGAAGTTGCTGGATGGTCCTCCACAGCTTTGGGAGGAGTCCAGCTTTTGGACAACGGGCAGTCAGCCATGCTTATCCTGTTGGATTTGTCAGCCGCCTTCGACACCATCTCCCACAGCATTTTAGAACAACGGCTCTGGGAGATGGGTGTTAGAAGTATGGCCCGAGACTGGCTCAGAAGTTATCTAACCAAACGAATCACCATGGTACAGATTGGCACCATGGTTTCTCGCAGTCGGCCAGTAAAGATGGGAGTCCCTCATGGCTCCATCTTGAGCCCTATGCTCTTTAATCTTTATGTGACACTACTGGCCAAGATGATCAGGTCCTATGGTTTTGATGTGGTATCATATGCTGATGACGCCCAGCTATTGATCACCCTAGGCCCGATCCCATCGACACAAAGATCCGCTTCAAGAACTGCATGACCCCATTAAAACTGGATGAGCGCTAACCATCTTCAGGTAAATGGTAGCAAGACAGAGGTCATTTTCTTCGGTAGGGCACACAAATTTTGGTTGAATGACTGGTGGCCCCATAATCTGGGTCCCTGGCCGTCTCCAAAGCCCATGGTGTGGAACCTTGGAGTAATGATTGACAACCAGCTGTCAATGCAAAGCCATGTAAACCATACAATCAGCACTTGCTTTGGAATAATGCTCAGTTTATAAAAGAAAATTCAATGGATTCCAACTGCATCCAGGAATTCACTTGTCCAGGGATTAATCATAAGCCGTATTAATTATGGATGTGTCCAATGATGAACTCTATTCTAGGCTTGAGGTCCTACAGAATACAGCTGCCAGACTGGTACTAAACCTTCCTTCTAGGTCTCCATCAGCACCTAGCCTGAAGACACTTCATTGGCTCCCCATTAGGAAGCAAATCAGTTTCAAGATCCTCTGTTTGATGCGTAAGAACATGTACGGAAGTGTGCCAAGCTATTTTGCAAAAAACCTCAGCTGGTACCAGCCAACTAGGACGCTCAGGTCAAGCATCAAAACTCTTCTTACCCCATGCAGAATTTGTACCTCCAGGAATGGCGGGAGAACCTTTTCTTTCCTCGCACATACTCTCTGGAATAAACTTCCATCTCCCTACTCTCTGTTACAGATCACAATAGATTCCGCAAGGAACTAAAAACTTGGCGATTTGATCATCTATAATGTCCCTTTTTCTGTCCTTCAGTTCCAGTGGAGTCGTACGCAAGCGTCATGAGACCACCGGGTGATATGTGCGCTCAACAAATATTCTTGACTTGACTTGACAAGTCAGGTAGGTGCAATTGTCAAGGTTCCAGCAACAAGGCAGGGTTTAGCACCAAGCAGTGGTAAAGCTCTCAGTTCTCTCAATGACCAGTCTTTTTTGTCCTTTCTTTGGTTGCCAGTAGATAAATCCAAGTTTCTTGTGTCATGGAAAGCCCTAAATACTGGATTTAAAGGCATTAAAGGAAGCATAGGGTAGTAGCCAATGTGCGGGGGCATAATTCTGACCCAGAGTTCCTAGATTGACTCTTTTCAAAATGGAGAATACATTTCTTGGCTGTGCACTTCAGTTGGCCCACCTTGGAGGTGCGCCTGCCCTGAGAGTGTGACACGCCTTCTGACTAGCTAATTTTCTCACCTGCCTTGGTGCCAAATGGACCCGAGAGCAAGGGGTGGCATTCCCCAGGTCTGGGGGATGCTGGGTTCACATATCATAGGCAGCAGAGGCTTTGAAGTCTCTGGCCTTGATATGTTAAATCATTAACCATCCTGCTGGAAGAGGTGTAAACACCTCTTGCTAGAGCAGGCATTTTTTTCTGCCCATCTGTGGTGGCAGGCTGGTAGATATCGGTCAGCCAGCACACTAGAGACTGATCAGGGGGCACCTCTAATGTGCCCTCTGGATGCATATCTTAATAAATGCAATACTGGAATCAGTATGAATTTATTAAGATGAGGTGTTTGATACCAAACATGATTAGTTTCAGGAAAACCATTATGTAGCTGGGGAACTCGCAATGACCAGTGCCCAGTACATATACTTATGATTGTTTCCCTGATCACTTGCAATAGTAATAGGCATCAGAAGAGCATATCTGCTCATGCAGATATGTCCTCACGTGTAACAAAATGCACACTGCCTTAGGCCTTTAAGGCCTGCTGAAGATGTGTTTTACATATAAGACATTTAGTGCACTTTGACATTGCACACAGAGAATGTGCAAGGTTGTGTTTTCAGAAGGGATTGCACCCTTTTACATATGATGCAATGGCAGTCTGCATGTAGTTTTTGTGTTTGCTCCCATGGGTGGTATAATACATAGTCACCCTCTTTAGTACCCATGCCCTGGGTACCATAGGTACCATATACCAGGGACTTACAAGGGTGCTAAAGTCCTTGCCAATTGAATTATAATTGAACATGTCAGTTTAGGGGAAATAACACTGGCACTGGAGCCTGGTTAGCAGGCTTCGGTGCATTGTCAGAGTCGAAAACCAGCATCTAGCAGTTCAAATGGGGGGAAAAAGCAGGGGACATCTGCAAAGAGAAGTCCAGCTTCCTACACTATCTATCTGAAATATTTATTTTTATGCTGGAGTAAGATGTATGCCAGTGGAAGTATGGCAGCTCCAAGTTCATTCACTTACTGTGAATTCACATTATCTATTTCAGCACTTAGGTACTTGTACTTCACTTTTTTTAGAAGCTTTGCATATAGTCTGTAGACAATATACGTTTTGCTATTTACCTTATTTGTCTCACTCATTTTCTTCTTCTTGTTTTTTCTTCCTTCCCTGCAGGATAGCCTCTTTGCCATCCTTTTGACTAGCTGATTTCTATTCTTCCACTGCTCACATTTAGGGAGCTATTTGTTTTTTTTTGTTTGGCACTCCATAAGAATGCATTTGTTTTCCAGCTCTCACCCTTGTTTGCTTCTCTGCCCTCCCCCCCCCCTTCCTCCAGCACCCTTTGTGTCGCTCCTCCTCCTAATTTTCTCTTTATCTGCAAGGCTGTGCTTTAGAGTGATGTGTTCCCCTGCCTGGAGTTGTACACCCAGTATACAGTACAGGTTTCAGGAAATACAAATATAGAGACAGGATGGAGGTGCTGGAATGGGAATGAATTTAAATCAATTTAAATAAAAACAGTTTAGCCTCGCTATCTCACACCAACATAGTTGATCCCCGCTCACGGTGTTTGTTATTACTTCTCTGCAATAGACGTTTGTCGTCGTTTATGAAAAGGTCAGGAGCTATACATCACAAAATCATAATCACAAACTATTTCTAAGTTCAGTCAATAATAAGAGTTTTTATTTGTTTTAAGGGTTTTATTCTCAATAAAAGGGTTAGTAAGTTTTATTTTTCTCTTCTCTTTTATTCAATGAGTTTAAGTATCATTCAAATTACAGAATTGATAATAAAATAATGGTTAGAGCAAATAATAACAAATGTGTGTTCGCAAGAACCCATAAGTATTCAAGATTAAGAGGCAAGAGTGAGGTTAGAGGATGAAGCTCAAAATTCGATCAATCAGTATAAGCTGAACTTCCCAAAAAGAAAGGTTCACAAAAAATCAGTAGAGTCTCAGCAAATATAAGCAAAAATAATCATGCAGTAGCAGTTGTGACTGCAATCAGCGATCAGGTTGGAAAAGGGATGGCAAATCAGCATTCAGCTACCATATAAAGCCATTAGAATTCAGCTTCAAAATGGATATGGCATAATGGTAAGGGCGTATAGGGAAAAGGCATTAACCTACTCTAGGACTACGTAGTAATATAAACAGTTGAAAGAAATATTGCAGTTCTTGTTGCTTCTTCTCCTCCTCTCGCCCATCATCTTTTGATTCTTCTTGAGAACAGTCTTATCCCATCCTTTTTCACATCTTCAAACAATGAACTCGCAAAGAATTATCTTGAAATATGTAAATATTTTAAACAATGTCTACATATGAAGCATTTCTATTTTTAAACCACCTTTCCATGTGTAGGAAAGTGCTTCCTTTGACATGGTTATCTCCACACTTTTCCCCTGTTGTCAGATGTAGTTTCAAAATGAGAGTGCACTGGTACCTGTGAGCTAGGTTCCCAGAGCCAGTTTGCTGCCCCCAAAACTGTACTACAATTGGCAGAACTTCAGTTACCTCTGTAAGTCCCTAGTGAGTGGTACCCCTGGTAACTTGGGCATGGGTACTGAAGAGAGTCCTCTGGGGCAGCAGCACTGGTTGTACCACCCGAGGGACCCCTCACCAAGGCTCTGCTCTCTACATTTGCAGGCTGCGTGTCTTGGTGCAGAGAAATCTGAAGAGTCAACATGGCACACAGCCCTGTTTATTATGCCTCCATACACTGCATGCAATATTGGTAAGTCACCCCTACTGCCGGCCTTTAGTCCTAAGGCAAGGTGCACTATATCCTATGTGTTGGCATATCAGCATGAGCAGATATGCCCCTACAAAGTACAGTACTTTCTGAGGTAATGTAAGTGCACAGGAAAGCCATGAAAAGTGCAATGGCTGGGTACTTGTCAATATGAGTTTCCTAGCTTCATGACAGCTTCACTGATTTATAAGGTACTTGGTACCCAACATTTTGTCTTAATAAATGCTCACTGATGCCAGTGTTGCATTTATTAATAAATGCACACAGGAGACCCTTTAAGAGGGTCCCCTGAAAACCTACCAAGCACTGGTGTGGTTCCTGCCTTGTTTTCACCAGCCTGCCACTACCAGACATGTTTCTGACCTTATGGGGTGAAAGCCAGTGCTCTCAGAGGACAGAAACAAATCCTGCTCTGGGCAGAGGTGCTTCCCACCGCCTTCAGGACAGGGTTGTATTTCTAGGTGGGAAGCTTTAAGGCAATGTCGTCTTTGACATCCAAATCATGAACCTCCAGATAGTGGGGAAGGCCTCGCCCCCTTTCCTGCTCCACATTTGGTGGGAGGAAGGTGGGAAAATTAATTTGACTTGGAGGATGGTCCTCACTCAGCCTCAACCACCTCTAGGGCGGGTCAGGTGATGTGAACCCCTGTCCCGAGATTCCACCATTGTGAAATGGTGAGAAAACCTCCTATAAGGGCTAGGAATGTGCCTCTGCCCAGTGGGAGTGGTCACTAAAGGGTGTAGACACCTGAAAGTTAAGTAACCCATTGGCTACTACCTGTCTTCGTCTTCCCTTGTAGTGCCCCACAATTCAGTATTTAGGTGGCACCCGAGACCTGAACATCAGATTCAATGGACAAGAGAAGATCAGGACAAAGAAGACCCGCTGCTTGAGAACCGAAGCCCTGCTGCAGAAGAAAAAGTTGCCAAACATGACAATTGCTATTGCTGTGTCATCCGGAGCACTGAAAGGACTCCAAGAACCCAGGAGCACCTCCAGGCTTTGAGACATCACAGTGAAGCTCTCTTGGAAAGAAGGTATCACTCCCCTGCCCACCGCAGGCACTGACCCCATGAAGTTCGGTTTGTTTACATGATGCTCCCCGACGACCTTGACGCAGCACTGAAGAGAGAAAAGGTAAAACCGCTCTGGAGGGTCAGATCTGTCTCCCCACCATGGTTGAAGATACCAGGGCGTACTGGAGCCACAATGTACCAATACCTGGTGACCCGGCCCACAAACAGCAAACATCAAGAAGAAGGGTCCACTCAGGACTTCTGAAGCACCAGTAGCAAGCACCCATTGAGGGACGTTGAGACTACAGACACCCACTTCCTGAGTGGCCCTGCTGTCCCAAGATCGCCTGTCCAAGTTTCCTGCCCCTGACTGCGACAAACTCAAGACGCACAATGCCCGGCTGACCAGTTCACTCTGCACCCGGCCCCACCGTTCCCAGCATTGACTAACCAGCCCTGCTTCCGTGGTCCCAGTCCCTTGCAACCTTCTCCCGTGAAGGAGAGCCACCGGACACACCTGTAAGTCCCTCTGTGCAGTGCTTCTTCAAGTGACCCCTCCTTCTTTGCACACCATCTTCCAAGACCTCAGCACCTCTGATCCCGGTCGATCCAGGACGCTCCCGAACTTCTCTTGCTGGAACTTTGGACCTAGTCCCAACATCGACCTAAAACAAGAAGGTGAACTTCGTGAAAACATTGCCTGAACATCTATGTATTTTTCTACTTTTTCCCCAGTATTTCCTATGGTGCGTAATTAGGCACTGAAGTGATATATTTATCAAATTTTCCAAATCGTATCTCTGAAAGTACTTATCTTCAGAACTGTGTTTTTGGTCTTAAAATATATTATAAAGTTATTTTTACAAATTGGTCTTGGATTTATCCTTGTGTGTGTGTGTCTCATTTAGTACCTCTGTGAGTACAACAAATGCTTAACACTACCTTCTGATAAGCTTAACTGCCCATACTATCACAAAAAGAGAATTAGTATTATCTACTTTTACCTCTACCTGCCTTTTAGGTATTTTTCACACTCTCTACATAGTGTACTTCATTTTAGTACACTGTACAGAAAGGCAGTTTCCTACATTGGTAGATAGCATTGGGGTACACAACTGTACATTTGCTGGACCACTTGGACAATAAGCGACCGCACAAGTGAATCCAAAAGTTGTCTCTAGTTAATCTAATTTTTGATTGGCCTATTTTTTCTAAATTTCTAAAATGAACTACTAGTGCCTAGGTTAAGTCCCTGAAACTAAGTCTGTGCTTTAGGTAGGAGAAAAATATTAAGTGACAGTTATGTTTTTTAACTTCCTAAAAAGGTTGCAACTTTAATAAAGTAATACCTGAATCTGATAGCCAGGCTCAGGAGCTTGCCCTGAGCTCTGACATGGACCTAAGCCATGTTAAATTGAGGACACTCTGTAAGGGCTAAGGAATCATAACAGGCAAAAGTCCCAAAAAGGACTTTCTCAGGCCAGTCTGTGTATGAAGATGATGCTGAAGAAGGACATGAGTCAGTCCCCCCCGACACAGCAGAGACCTTCTCAGGTGAGGACCTCATGCTGGAAAATTTGACCAGGAGACTGAACTTGCAGGCTCAGCTCCTGGATCTAGAAAGGCAAAGAAAAGAGATGGTCTTAGGACCTCCTCCTGGTGGCAGCATACAAGTAATTGGCGAGAGTGGAAGTTCCTATGACTCAAAACTCCCCAAAAAGGGATTGTCCCTCACTATCAAGGAGGTGATGACATCCCCAAATGGTTTACTGCAATTGAGAGAGCCTGTATAGGGTGAAAAGTTGATAGACCGGGCTCCTCTCTTGTGGGAACTGTTCTCAGGGACAGACTCCTGACATTACCTGAAAAAGATGCAGAGTCTTATGATCTCATAAAAGGTACCATGATTGGGGGCTTCAGACTAACCACTGAAGAGTATAAAATAAGACTCAGGGAGACTCAAAAGAAACAGACTCAATCCTGGGTGGAATTTGTTGACTTTCCAGTAAAATCACTAGATGGTTGGTTAACAGGTAACAATGAGAATGACTATGAAGGACTTTACAAATTAATTATGAAAGATCATCTTTATATGAATTGTTACAGTGAGAGGTTACATCAGCATCTGGTAGACCTGGTGGAATATTGGGTCAAAACAAGGTTGAACAGAAGTACCACTAGTGGGGGAGACAAAAGAACGAGGCAAGACATCCCCAGTGAGGAAAGGATGTTTTCAGAAAGGTAAAAACAAACATTAGTCTTCCCCAGGCCCCAAAAAATCCTGTTCAGGAGGGTAGGTTCAGAAACTCATCACAGCCCAAGGGAAGGTACAAGGGTTAGAACCAGGATCTCAAAATGGCTTGGTGTTATGACTGTAGAGCACTAGGACACAGAACTGGAGACCTTGGCAGTAAAAACAAACCAAATGCCTCTAGTCCACCTGCAGCAAATGCAGTGGGCAATCTGCAGATGGGATCTAAGGTGAGCACTGACCATGTCAGGGAGCTCACTGAGGCGTGTCTTGTTGGTGATGTGGACTTAGCCACCTTAGCTGGCTGGTCCACTAATATGCATAAATACAGACTGCAACCTATTATTAATGGGGTTATGGTGGAAACCCTGAAATACACTGTTGCCAGCATTACCACTGTGACTGAGTCCTATGAACAGTATCTGCCTGGAAGGATCTATACAGCCACCAATCCTGACAATGTGACATAAACCCATCCCATGGCGATGGTGTCCTTTGGCTGGGGAGGGGCTACTCGAAAACGGAAGTGGCAGTCTCTTCATCAATACTAGTTGAATGTTTGCTTGGCAATGATTTGGACTCCTCAGTTTGGGCTGAGGCAGAACTGAGAATGCATGCAGAAATGCTGGAATAAAACACTGCAGGTGTATAAAAACAAGAGCACAGAGCAGAGCCCAGAGTGAAAAAGAAGTGATGGAGTCCGGAAAAATGGCCCAGCCTTCCAAGAGAAAAGGCAAGCAGACTGGGGAACCGGCTGCAAATCAGGCAACAGACACTTCTCCTCAGCGGAAGAAGGGTGAGCCCCAGAGGGAACTGAGCTTCAGGAGCCGCTGCCTTACCAGGCTGAGGTTTTGGGCCCAGGAGGGTCTCTAGGGAAGAGCTGTGCCAGGGGCTGAGGACCTGCCCCGCTCTTGAAAGCCTGTGAGAGCAAGCTGCTGTCACAGTAAGGTGGTGATATCAGTGGTTCCCAGAGGACCTATTGGGAGGGGGAAATGATTTACACTGAGGAAGAGACCCCACTCCTGGTGTCATACGAAGGGTGATAGTGCCTTAGGTATTTCGAGAATTCCTTCTCAATTTGGACTAAGACATCCCCCTAGCTGGACACCTTGGCCAGTCCAAAACTTGGAGCAGGCTTGTCAGCCACGTCTTCTGGCCAGGGATACACCAGAAGGTGCCACCTGTCAAGCCAGTGACAAGACAGGTGGGCACTCAAAGGCCCCCTTAATTAATAATAAATAATAATTAAACCATTTTTAAAGCGCCTGGCTACACAGAAGACAGTGTGTCCCGCGCTAAATACTGCTAAAATCGCCAGAGGCAGAAGAGGGGGTGGACAAAAAGGGGAAACCAACAAAAGGTTACACAGAGGGAAAAAGGAGCGTCTTGAGTTTTGCACGGAACCTGGTCTCAGAAGGCTCCATACGAAGGTCGAGCGGAAGTTCATTCCAACACCTAGAGGCCAGGTATCTAAATGAGCAACCTCCCATCCTCGCTCTGGTGATTCTAGGTAGTTTGAACAACATTACACCAGAGGATCTCAGGTTTCTCATGGGACGATGCATGGTGAGAAGATTTTTTAAGTAGTCTGGGCCTTTGCCCTGGGCAATTCGATGTTCAAAGCAGAGGGCTTTAAATTTAATTCGCTCCTTAACAGGGAGCCAGTGGAGATTAGCCAGAGCGTTCCTCCCAGATGCTCTGCGAGGGAGATTGAGCACGAGGCGAGCAGCAGCGTTCTGCACGCCCTGCAGTTGGTGGAGGCCTTTTTTGCTCAGTCCTAGAAGTAGAGCATTCCCATAATCAAGATGGGGGGGTCACCAAAGCGTGGACAATAGTCTTTCTGGCATCAATTGGAAGGAGATCTAGAACCTTACGCAGGACTTTCAGAATGCTGAAGCACCTGGCTGTCACTTTACTGACGTGAGATTTGTATGAAAGATCTGAGTCCAGCATTACGCCCAGATTGCGTACCGAGTCCACAGGACGAGGTGGGCTGCCCAGTTCCGTTGGCCACCACAAATGTGACCATGCAGATACTGATTTCCCTACCACCAGCAATTCTGTTTTTGCGCTATTAAGGCTCAGACAGTTGCTGTTCATCCAAGATGCCACTGATGGCAGACAGTTGGAAAAATTAGTGGCATCTCCTCTGTGGTCGGGCGTAAGCTTGAACATCAGTTGGGTGTCGTCAGCATAGCTTACAATGCCCACCCCAAATCCTTCCACTAGGCAAGCCAGGGGTTCCATATAGATATTAAACAAGGTGGGACTCAAACTCAATCCCTGGGGAACCCCATGGCTTGCCTTTCTAAGGGAGGACTTGAAGGGTGGACAATGCATCTGAAAGCTCCTATCGGCCAGAAAAGATTTTATCCAGGCCAGAGTCTGGCCCGCCACTCCCATGTCAGAGAGCCGAGACAGCAGCGTTGTGTGCAGCACGGTGTCAAAAGCTGCACTGAGATCTAATAACACCAAAGCTGCTGTCTCTCCCTCATCCACTATTTGTCTCAGACATTCAGTGGAATAAAGTAAGGCTGACTCTGTAGAGTAGCCAGCTCTAAAACCCGATTGAGTGGGGTGAAGGGGAGAATGCTCCTCCAAGTATCTCATCAGCTGCCTATTGACCACCTTTTCCACAACCTTCGCACAGAAAGGGAGAAGGGAATTCCACTTCCAGTGGTTGGGGCTCCCTTTGAGTGAGTAAGGAGTGACATTGTCCAGCTGTCCCAAGATCGCCTCTCCAAGTTTACTGCTCCTGACCACGGGGACCTCGAGACGCACGACGCCCGGCTGACCAGTTCGCTCTGCACCCAGCCCGACCTTCTCCAGCACTGACCAACCATTCCTGCTCCCATGGTCCTCAAGCCCTTTCAACGCCCTCCTTCTAAGGAGATGTAACAGACCTGTAAGTCCCCCTGTGCAGTGCTTTTTCAAGTGATCCCCTTCATCATTGTGCACCAGCTTCCATCAACTGTGGTTTTTGCATTTGTCGCCCCGTGTGGGATGGGTATGCTCAGACGTGAGTCCCATGCTCTCCACACCACTGAATTCAAGCAAGCCGGGCTGAAGATGGCTGGAATGCCAGAAACCAGTCCTCAGAAGCTTGTTTCCGGTCCAGGGAAAGCATGGCTTGGCAGTTCGGGCTGGACTGTTCCCATGAGGCACAGGGTCAGACTGATTTGCATATGGCCATGTCTGAACTGGGGTGGTGTGGAGTGCAAAAAAAACGATGAATTTAGGCCCAGATCTCTGTACTGGGGTGAATGTATGACATTGTTCTGCATTCTGTCCATCAACTGTGGTTTTTGCATTTGTCGCCCCGAGTGGGATGGGTATGCTCAGATGTGAGTCCCATGCTCTCCACACCACTGGATTCAAGCAAGCCGGGCTGAAGATGGCTGGAATGCCAGAAACCAGCCTCGGAAGCTTGTTTCCGGTCCAGGGAAAGCATGGCTTGGCAGTTCGGGCTGAACTGTTCCCCTGAGGCACAGGGTCAGACTGATTTGCATATGGCCATGTCTGAACTGGGGTGGTGTGGAGTGCAAAAAAAACGATGGATTTAGGCCCAGATCTCTGTACTGGGGTGAATGTATGACATTGTTCTGCATTCTGTCCATCAACTGTGGTTTTTGCATTTGCACCAGCTTCCAAGACCTCATCACCTCTGCTCCTGGCCAATCCAGGACGCTGCTGAACTTCTCCTGCTGGAACTTTGGGCCTTGTTCTGACATTGACCTAAAATGAGAAGGTTAACGTTGTGCAAGAATTGCCTGCATTTTTATGCTTTTTCCCCTTTATTTCCTATGGGGCATAATTTTGCACAGAAGTGATATATTTATTGTATCTCCAAATGTACTTACCTTAGTATTGTGTTCTAGGTCTTAAAAAGTATATTAAAATGCATGTTATTTTTTAAAAAATGGTCTCAGATTTATTGTTGAGTGTGTGTCTTATTTATTGCCTTTGTGTGTACAACAAATGCTTAACACTACCGTCTGATAAGCCTAACTGCTCACCCACACGACCACAAAAAGAGAGTTAAGATTATGTACTTTTACCTCTACCTGCCTTTTGGGGATTTCTCACACTCTCTACATAGAGTACTTCATTATAGTACACTGTACAGAGAGGCGGTTTCCTACACCATGTGTATGACCACATTTTTAACTTTCTAAAGAAACAACGGTATGTTAGGCTAAACAATAGGCTATGTGAAATAGAAACATCAGATGCAAGAAGTATTATTTATCACCACATTTCTTCATTATAAATGGAAAAGAAATATAAAAATCTATCAACATGTTCTATTTATGCATTGTATTTAGTTGTAAAATAATAAGAAATCATTCTTTTCTATAACAAAGCATTGCTAGCAAAATATTTCAAATCGTTATTATTGATCAAGTACATTCTTTAATATGATGTGAACATTTTAAAAAAGAAAACTTCAGGGTAAGGTCAACGTTTAAGCCATAGTGCACGTCTCAGCACATTTGACTTTGTTGCTGGTAAAATGAAGCTGGCTTTAAACATTTTGAGGCCTAGTACTAACAGCTATGGTTACATACAGCATTCTTTTTTTGCACTTTTTAATGTCATGTCAGTTCAATCTGGGGCGGCTCTTCCGCTAAGGTGGAGGAGCATCGGCCCACTGCTCTTTGAGCAGGAAAAATGATTATCATTTTATTTTTTCGCAGGTTCGGGGCTGGGTTAGGGTGGGGCGGGGCAGGGGTGGAGGCACACGGGAGGAGTGATATTCACACTTCAAGTGTACCTGACTGCTTGGCCGTACGCCTTGACCCAGGCAAACAGTCAGGACACTGCCTGGTGGGTAACATGCCCAGGCCCCATGTCCCTAACTGAGCGCAGATCCATGGCGTTCAGACCAATCATAGCGAGTCAATCATGCTCCTGCATTGCAGTGTTGCGATTGGCTATGGGAAACCCGGGTGCTTCCTGGTTCTGGGACTCGCCAGAGAAGTGGAGGAGAGACGCGGCCAGCAGAAGAGGCGTGTGTTTTTTTTAATTCTATGTCAGGACAGGAGGCTCCGATTATGCTTAGTCTCATTTCTTTACTGACACATAGCAGCCAATCACATTACAGTAAAGAAAAAACAGAAACAGGGCAACCATAGAGTACACCCCTAGTATATAAACAGTCTCAGAGGTAACCACTTCCTCTTTCTTTGCTGCTCCGCAGCCAGTTAAGTCTATTTCTCTTTTACTGCTTATAGTGCTGTTGTGACTATTGTTGTTATACTTAATTGTGCACTTGCCTTCTCTTGCGCTGTTTCCAACCTGCGCGCGGCTTGTGCATGCTTTATTTTCTGGTCCGCCTTTCGGTGTGCCGGTATTGTTGAAAGTGACGTCCGTTTCTCGGCGCGTTTGTTGGGAGCGCGTTGCTCGCCTCCCGGTGCCTGGCCGTTTGTGCCGGCCGCTTTTGGTGGAGCGGGAGTAGGGGTCCGCGGCTCGTATTGGGAGCGCGAGCGCTCTCGAGCCGGTGTTGTTTTTCAGTGGCATTTCAGCGTCGCGCATGCGCGCTGCTTTGTTTCCGGCTCGAGGCGTTTTCTTCACACGCCCGCCTGCCGGTTGAGTGAAGGACCGCTGTTTCATCTGCGCTCAGCCCACAGCCCTGAACTTTTGACCCCGCTTGACGCCGGAGCTCAGGAAAGAGCTTCGGTTGTATTTTCTGTGCATAGGCTCTGCCTAGAGTGTTTTGACGGCAGGCTTCTCCCTCCACATTTGAATTGTTTCTTTACTCGAGTTTTACCTCAGTTAAGCCTGCTTTGGGGTCACACTCCCCCATTACTGGTATCTCTGGTACCCCATATATTACTGCAGTCTTGTGGGCATTGACTTTTGCACTTGTTGCAATGGCTGAATATTATGAAGAGGATGAAGACTGCTATTATGATGAGGAAGAAGATACTTCTCTTGAATATGACTTAGTGGAGGAATTGGATAAAGGTGTTCAACATTCCATCAACAAGGCTCTGGTGAGGGCCATTAATCCACTTAAACGCCATCTTAATGAATATGCCATTCAACAAGGCTGGTTGCCTCCTTCGCAAAAATCCGCAAGGTCTCCTGGTAACCCCCACAAATTGGATTTTCAGAGACTGGCGAAGGTTTTATCTTCTGACAGACCCAGGTCTTCTACATCTCTTTGTGCGGAGGAGTCAGACCATGGTCAAGCCTCTTCAGGTCATGACTCTCCTCCTAAGAAACGTCTCCGCAAGGAGCATTTTGTTGACGCCCTTGAGCGTCCCCCCCTTCTCAATTTTGAACCTGAGGACATTGTCCACCCAAATTCCACGTCATGGCTCCCCGCTCCAGCGGTAGCAGCTTACCTGGAGGCGCATGTTCGCCAACCCTTTGAAGCGTCTGTTCGCGCTCGGCTGCGCTCAGAGTGCCCGAGGCCTGACCTGGCAGACCATATTGCTGAAACGCCGGAGGTGGACCCTATGATGGTCACCTATCTTAAAAAATATTCTAAAGACCCCAAGAAAGGCCTGGACCGCTCCTGGCGGTCTTGTCAAGACAAGCTAATGGACATGTTGGGTCCCTTATCCAAGATCCTGGATCTTGGTTTCAAGGCCAAGGAGGCCTCGGCGACAGTTAACCCTGACGAGCTAATCGAATGGGCACAGAGGGCTGTATGTATGTTTGGGAACGTCAATTGTGCCATATCAGCAGAACGTCGACGTTCCATTCTCCTGAAGCTGGATCCAAAGTTGGCGGAGCTGGCCACCTCTGAGGCAGGTCCAGAGGCGCAGGGTCTCCTTTTTGGCCAACCTTTCCTAAAGGAATTGACTAAGTTTGTTTCTGCCTTTAGCGGCATTGATAAGGCACAAGCCTCCTTGCGCCGGGCCATGCGTCCGGTTTTCACCAAGGCCGGACGACAAAGGGGACGGTCGTTCGGCCGCGGTTCTCAACAGCAGTCCCAGAAGGGTGGATCGCAGCATCGTGGTGGCCAATACGACTCTGGCTACTCCACCCGCGCAAACTTTTATCCTTCCAGAAAAGGAAAGGGCCAGTATGGCAAAGGACGTTCCGGTGGTCATCAGGGACAATACCAAGATTCCCACTCTACAGGTGAGCCTGATTCGTGCATGCGATGTGATGTTGGGGGGTCGCATTCAATTTTTCCTGCAGAATTGGCGCATGCTCTCCGGCGATGCTTGGGTGCTACAAACTGTTCAGGGGTTCAGAATAGAATTCTATCACCCGGTGCATCAGACTTGTCCCCCTCCTTGTCTACGTTTTTCTCTTCAGGACCAGGTTTGTCTCTCCGAGGAGATAGATTCTCTTCTACAAAAAGGGGCGGTGATTCCAACCACCCGTCATCCGAAGGGGTTTGCCAGTTCTGTCTTTCTGGTCGAGAAAAAAGGGGGCGGTGCTCGTCTTGTTCTCAACCTGAAAGACTTCAACGGCGGAGTCGTCTATCGCCATTTCAAGATGGAGGGCATCCATCTGTTGAGGGATCTCCTTCGAGAAGGGGATTGGATGGTGTAGGCTGGACCTCAAGGATGCTTATCTTTCGGTCCCGATTTACAAACCTCATCGCCGTTTTCTCCAGTTCCTCTGGCAGGGAGTCTGGTACGAGTATCAGGTTCTCCCGTTCGGTCTGTCGTCAGCTCCATGGTGCTTCACGAAGCTGTTGAGACCAGTTGTGGAACATCTTCGGTCACTGGGTGTCAGGTTGATTATTTATCTGGACGATATTCTCCTTATGGCGGATTGTCCTCTCAAACTTCTTCATCATCTGGAATTATCCATCACTCTTTTACAATCTCTGGGGTTTCTAATCAATGTCCAGAAATCGGTTTTGGTACCAGCCCAGCGTATCGATTTCCTGGGTTTTCAGATCGACTCGGCTACTTGTCAGCTTCTCTTGCCCAACCAAAAGATGCGTTTTATCAAGAGAGAGTTGACATCTGTTATTTCCAGACCGACTGTGTCATTGAGGTCGTTGGCGCGTGTAGTCGGTCTCCTGGCGTCGTCCATTCAGGCGATTTTTCCGGGTCCCCTTCATTACAGGGCGATGCAGCGCCTAAAAATTCTTCATCTCCGGAAAGGGCTCAGATATTCCGATCAGATTCCTCTTACGGAGGAGGTCCGGTGGGAGATGCAGTGGTGGTTGGACCACATGGAAGCCTGGAACGGCCGGGCCCTCTTCGGTGTGTCTCCGGATCTGGTGATAGAATCCGATGCCAGTCGTTGGGGCTGGGGAGCCCGTTGCGGCTCGGTCTCGACCGGGGGTCGTTGGTCCCCTCAGGAATTGAAACTTCATATCAACTGTCTGGAGCTCCTGGCGGGCTCCTTTGCGATCAAATGTTTTTCTCCTCTACAGACCAGTTGTTGTGTCCTTCTCCGGATGGACAATGTCTCGGCAGTCCGCTATGTGAACAAACTGGGCGGGACCAAGTCCAGAATCCTGGCGGAGATCGCCAAAGATTTTTGGCACTTCTGTCTGCAGAACAAGATCACTGTTATTGCGGAGTACCTTCCGGGATGCCACAATCAGATAGCGGACTGGCACTCCAGGCACCTTCGGGATTACAGCGATTGGAGGCTGCATCCCCGGGTCTTCCGTGCTCTCCATCGGCGTTGGGGTCCTTGCCAACTAGATCTCTTTGCCTCACGCCTCAATGCGCAACTACCGCATTTTTACAGTTGGAGGCCGGACCCTCAGGCTCTGGCCACGGATGCCTTTCTCCAGCGGTGGCCATCGACCCTATGTTATGCCTTTCCTCCATTTCTAATGATTCCCAGGGTATTGGCCTACTCCAAACGATTTCAGACGGATCTGATTCTGATTGCCCCTCTCTGGAGGGCTCAAGCGTGGTTTCCGGTCCTTCTAGAAATGTGTTCAGCCCCACCATTTCTCCTTCCCCCATTGTGGAATCTCCTGTTGGACCCTCTCGGAGGTCCTCATCCCCTGATCCTCTCAGGCTCCCTTCCTCTTCTCGCGTGGAGGATCTCGGGGATCGCTGGTCGCTCCCAGGCCTTTCAGGCGACGCTTCCAAGCTCCTTAGTGAAGCCTGGGCTCCCAATACTCACAAACGGTATAAGGGGTCTTGGAAGCGGTGGTGTGATTGGTGTTCACAACAACAAGTTGATCCCGTTTCAGCAGATGTCAGCATGATTGTTAATTTCTTGGCTTCCTTGGCCACCTCTGGTCTGGCTTATTCGACTGTTAACGGTTTCCGGTCTGCTATCTCGGCGGGTCATGCCCACATAGATGGGAAGCCCGCGGGTGAACATCCTTTTGTTTCCAGGTTGCTTAAAGGAGTTCGATTTGCGAAACCTCCCACCCCTAAATATGTTACTTTGTGGGATGTTTCTGTTGTCCTCAGATTTTTGGAGGCCTGGCCTTCCAATGCTTCCTTATCTCGCAAGCAACTTTCCGCAAAACTAACTATGTTGCTGTGTCTGGTTTCTTGTAAGCGCGTGTCGGATGTGCACGCTTTGGATCTGGCGGGTCGCTGCTTCACTCCTGAAGGGGTTTCCTTTCGTCTCTCCAGACGTACCAAATCTAATACACCTTCTATTTCTTATCCTTCTTTCCCTTCTCACCCCAACCTTTGTGTGGTTCAATGTCTGAAGGATTATGAGGTGAGTACTGCTTCTTTGCGCTCAGACATGCAGGGTCAACTGTTGATTGCATTACAAAAGCCTTTTCGACCTGTTTCTCCAGCTACCTTGGCGCGCTGGGTGCGAGGGCTTATGTCTGAAGCTGGAATTGATGTTTCTGTGTTTGGCGCGCACTCTGCACGTGGAGCGATGGCGTCCAAAGCTTATTCCATGGGTGTAACTCTGTTTGATATCATGAAAGCTGCAGATTGGTCATCTGCTTCTGTGTTTAAAACTTTTTACTTTAAGCCTATCGATAGTGTTGCTTCTGTGGTGGTAGATCAGCTTTAAAAAAGCATAATCGGAGCCTCCTGTCCTGACATAGAATTCAAAATTTGCAAACATTCGTGACAAGAATTTTCAATTCTATTAAGGACTAGGAGGCGAGGATTATCCCACCCGTTGTATATGCATGTATCTATTATATTGTTATTATGCATTGCTTCATGGATTTTTTCCTAATGAAATGTAATAAATGCTTTGATATTTTCTTTACCCACCCTTATTTGCTCATGATTACACAGGATGTGTATTACGGCTTTGTGTCTCGTTTCAGGTTCTGATCCCAAGTGAGGTTCCTCCGGCTCAGCCCTTATGGTCGTTCTGCTGCGAGTTTCTGCTCCTCGTTGGCCTACTTCTGTTCCTGTGGCTTTTGGAAGTTCCTCCGCCTCCACGTTCGGATTTTGGTCCTTTCGATTGATGTCTTCCTTGGTTCTGATGTTTACTTGATTCTTCTTACTGGATTTTGGACAAAGAAAGAGGAAGTGGTTACCTCTGAGACTGTTTATATACTAGGGGTGTACTCTATGGTTGCCCTGTTTCTGTTTTTTCTTTACTGTAATGTGATTGGCTGCTATGTGTCAGTAAAGAAATGAGACTAAGCATAATCCTCGCCTCCTAGTCCTTAATAGAATTGAAAATTCTTGTCACGAATGTTTGCAAATTTTGAAATGTTTATGTCCTCTGCCACCTCCCTCCCACACCCTTCCACCTTCATTCCCTGCCAGCCGCTACTGAGTTAAATGTAAATTTTACTTTAACATTGCACATGTCCCTTTGACTATATTTTAATACAAATTCCTCTGAGAGGCAACTCAGTTTGATCCCAGTGTTGGGGCACACCAGTGCAGCATAAAACACCTAACAGGAACATGCAACACACCCTTCTTTAACTCCTACAGGCTGCTATTTCTGGATCTCGATCTACAGGCTCTCCTTCAGAAAGAGGCATAGAAAAGGGATGACTCACAGAATTATGTTACAACTTGCTTTTCCCATGCACAAATATATTAATGTAAAATGTAAGCTCCACAAACTTCCTGTGTTTAACAATTATTTAACACCTATCATCCTTGTCATGGCAACCCGGTTAGCATTTCAATTCCCACAAAACCTCTCACAGGCCTCACTCAGCAGGCTTAGATGTTGATAGACAGCTCAATGAGTCACAACTCCAGCGGACTCCGCGTGCGCCCATCTAGTCCCAGCATCAAATAACAAATATTTAACGTAATAAAATAGTGGTGTTTATAACATTTGCCAGCGTCTAAAAATGTTGCCGATTTGAAGTAGTTGAAAAAACACATAAAGTATAGGTATAAACTTTATAAATAAAATTAAAAAAATGAAAACACTGTGCTTCTTTGCAGTGATGAGAGCGGTGTCCAAGGGTTATCGCCGGTCAGGAGAAGTGTGCTGTAGGCGTCCTCAGAGGGCTGCTCCTCACCAGTGACTAAGAAAAGCAATATATTGTGCAAGCACTTAATTGGCTTTCGTTGTTACTGGCAATATTAAGTATTTGGCACAACTGCATGCTTAACCTCTCGTTAAACCTGTGCTTACTTTATTTCTGAGGTCAGTTGATAATTAACAACAACCGCAAACTTGGCAAGGCTGCAACTTTTTATCATGGTTTGCAGAACGTTCCACACCAATCAGTGCACTGCTAGGATTGTTCTTTCTGGCCAATGGGGTGCCTACAGACATATGACAACAGTAGGCGCGCTAACCTGGGGCTCACTATGACTGAAATCTCTAAATGCGTTTCACTGGCTTTTTAATTGGAGACCTTTAAAATACACACAGAGTTATGCAGTGGGTGCGTCTACTAGCTGAACTATCTCACAGATATTAAAATCAAGATACAGATCCAGGTTATTCTTTTACTGGTTTATTTCCATGTACATTGTTTTCCAATTTCGTTTTTTTCAGTGATAATGCGGCCTCTTTTCTCTTTAATAAAAACGCTGGCCACGGTTCTGGATTTGCAAAAAAACTTCAGCTACTTCCCTTTGGGGTAAATGCCCTCTCTCCTGTAACACTCAACAAAATTAATCCAGGATACTGTTCACAATAGTCAGGTTCTCCGGGTGGCTGCTGTTGCCACCTGGCTGGTATTTTCCCAGCCTGGCCTGTGTTTGTATGTCTATGTCAGTAGACCATTTAGGAAAGCAGTGTTAGCCAACTACTTCTCGTCTACCCAAGACTTTCCTCTGGTCTGTAGGCCATGGCCTTTAGGGCTTAGAGCCTGCCAGGTGCTTACCATTCTCTGGCTTAATTACCTTTCTCATTTGGGTGGTTTTAATTCAATGGTTTGACTTCCTCTTCCTATGTTTGTCTCTTCCTACGAGCACAGCCTATTTATCATTCTTTTGATTGGCTGATATATCCTTCCACTGCTCACAAATACTTTTTTCTCAAGATCAAGATCAAAGATAGCTTTATTCGATTTTTACACAAGAAAATCATAAAAGCACAATTTAATACAACATAAAAGTTAAATTCAGAACACAGATATAAAAAGTAAAAAAAGATGTTTTACAAGAGTGTTTAAAATAATCGAAAGGTAACTATCAGAAATAAATCAGTTCATGGACGCTCTACACCTTACTGCTAATTTCAGAAACCTGGCAGCTGCAGTAATCGTAAGTTCATCCTCAAGCATGTATAGTTTAAGTAAAGCTGGCCTACATTGTCTTAGACCCCATAACTTCAGGAGTGGGAGTAGATGTTTCTTTCTTCCCCAGTCATAAAATTTACAAAACAAGACAACGTGTATGTTGGACTGCTTAGAAACATTGTCACAAGGGCAAGCCGCCAGGTCGGCAGACCAGTCATTTATAGTGGGGAATGTTAACAGACGATATAAGCAGTCCGTCCTCATCCTTGTTATCAGCAATCTCGTATAGGCCGGAAGGGTCGGGGAGAGATAAAGGGGAATGCCTGCGTCATGCAGCAAGAGGTAATGCTGGACAATCGTTGGTTTATTTCCTTCAGGGTAGGAGCGCCTATCCTCAAGCAGGCCTAGACAACGGGCCTTAAGATCCTTTTTCGGGATTGATATACATGAAATAGGATTATCATACAATTCAGCTAGACCCAGTGAAGTTAAGAATTTCTTAATATAAAAAAGCCAGGGTATTTTCCTCGAGTCTGTTAGAGCCATACAGTCCTTAATCACATCTCGATTGAGAGCTGTCTTTTCCGAGGACCATATTTTATGCCATAGCAGAATTGGTGTGGTCTTGATTATGTCTGAAATGTGTACCCGGGCAAGCTCATTATGGCAGACTGTGGTAGAGATGGAACGAGGGACAGCCAACAGATATCTCAAAAATGCGTTCTCACTGGTTTGTATCTCGCGGCAGTCCGCCATGCCCCAGATTCCAGCACCATATATTGCTGTAGAGACGCATTTGGCTGCATAGATGTTCAGCAAAATCCCAACCGGTTTCCCACCTAGTTTTATTGCAAACTTCTTTAGGGCTCCGATTTGTCTAATGAAAGCCAAATTGCGTGTATGAATGGCTGCGTTCCATGTCCCTTTGTTGTTAAAGTGTACACCCAGATAGCTAAAGGTTTTCGTTAGACTTATCTTTGTTGAGTTTAAGAAAGTGTTACATGAAATGTTCTTTTTGTTACTGCAGCACATGGTAAAAGTTTTACTCACGTTGATCTTAAGGCCTCTCGAGCCCATGAATATGGAAAAGGCTGACAGCGCTTTTTGTAAGCCTAGTTGTGTCCTGGACATAATGACAGCGTCGTCCGCGTATAAAAGGATTGGGACTGCATGACCATTTATTTTAGGATAGTCAACGTCCAATTTGGCCAGACAGTCTGCAACACTGTTAATATAAAGATTAAAAAGAAAAGGGGCGAGGATGCAGCCCTGCCTGACCCCCTTTCTTATAGGAAATTTATGTGTACAGGTTCCATCCTTTCCATAACGGACCTTGGCCCCAGCTCCTCGGTACAGTTCCTTTATGAAAGCAAGTATATTTGGATCGACTCCCAGGTCTGTGAGTGTAGACCAAAGTATGCTATGATTAGGACAGTCAAAAGCATTTCTCTCATTTGTAAAGCACTCCGTGAGTGTGCATGTGTTTTCCGGCTTCATACCTCCACCCTCCACAAACACCCAACCCACCCAAGCTCAGTGTTGCTTGGTCACTCTGCTGCTTGCTTGCTTCCTCGTGACCTGCTGTTTCTATGGATAGAATGTGCTCCTTCTCTTCTTCTTCCATCCTCCACCCACCAGGCTATACATTTATTTAATCCCCCACTCCCTGTTTCTCCCCCCACCCACCCACTCCCCTCCACTCCTCTGTTGGTCACTCAAGCCCAGCGACTCTTTACAGATATGTTTTATATACATTATTTCCATTCTTTTGGAAGGCCCAGCAGCTCCCACAGATTGCCTGTTTTCTCTGCTTGTAGAAATGTGCTTTATCTAATTTAAATATGTAGTTTTATTTACAACTCAAAGTGGCATACGCCATCTTTGATTAGTAAATAAAAAATAAATGGCGTCTGTGTCTTTCAGTAGGTGTGTGCATGTGTGTTGATGAACTCTGACATGTCATACACTGCTTACCTTCTTAATGATATGATTGTCAGAGGTGTTATGAAGCATAGGAGCTTATGCATGTGTCACGTCGTCACCAGTTTTTTCTTTTTTTCTTTTTCTTTTTTCTTTTTTTTTTGTGCCAGCGGTGTACAGCATTAGCAAAAATCACTGGCAAAGTCAATACAATAGGCTACAATGGTGAGGCAATTGTAGTTTAATTAAGTGTCTTTTCCTTTCAAGTGCAGCTCCGTTAGCCAGGTCATATTTTTCCTGCACATTTACCAGCTTAAATGTTTGCTTTTTACAACGATTTTGCAACATTTTATCATCCACAAAAGCACAAAAAGTGTACAGTAAAAGGACAGCTCACTGAAAAATACATGACGGTTAATTTGGCCTTTGAAAAGCTGTGGCCAGTTCAAAAAATGCCATTGCCTCTGTCCTCCTTCTCCCCCTCCCTTGAAAACACACAATGCAGCTGTCATCCTCCCCCCACCAGTCATACTGCAACCTTAAGGTGGCCTCCTGTCCACATCTTCTAATACACTGCCCATACCTGGGTCCTTCCCCACTTCATCCCCCCAAACTCGAGATATATCCACAATTAGAAATACATATAAAACTCTAGACCTAAAAAGGCAGGACCATGCTAGGGCCAACTATATCTTGAAGCTGACTTCCTTTTGTAGAAGAAACTATTGAAAATTTGCAAAATCTTCATTGCAAGGGCAAAATATTACTTCTAGTTTAATTAGACTGTGAATGCTTCAAAAGATTTATTTGAAATCTTTCATGAGTTCAAGTGGTACATTACAGGCTTGCTCACAAAATTCTCATGACAAGCTTTCTGTACTCTTTGATTAAAAAATTCAAAGTATTCACAAAGATGCCTGCTTATTGACGGTCATGCTGCATGCTAGACTGACAGTAGAAAAGTAGAAACTGCATTACAGAAATTAAAATCAGGGTCACCACTGGATCTGTGTGTAATTCCTTCACTAATAAAAATAATTTATGATTGCTTACAGATTTCCATTTTCACAGGTTCTTACCTGGCACCTGCAAAGCGAGAGTGGTTTGCCATCTTCCTTAAAAAAATATATAAATAATATTCTAGTCTCAGAAGATACTGCAAATTACTTCCCCGTTACTCTTCTTTCAGCTGTGGGTTAACACCCGGAGCAATTCTTGGACTATCTTGAAAAAATTGTATTCTAGATGACTGGCAGTTTGGGTCTCAGCCGAAATGAGGCACAGAGTCAGCCACATTCCTGGAAACTGAAGAAGTTAGAACGATTCTATGCAAAGGCCATTCAGCCGCAGGGATCCACTTGGATCCCTCTGCAGCCTTTGATACTGTGGGTCATAGTGTTTTGCTTAATAGACTAAAAGAGGCACGCATATGCAACATTGCAATCAAATGCTGTCCCTTTACTGAAGGACTCAAACGGTTAAGTTAGTTTACTTCTCTTCATAAGGTACCTCAGTAATATCAGGAGTACCTCCAGGGTCCTTTCTGTTTCCCATGCTTTTTAATATGTCCATTCAGGCACTGATTAACCAGATTCATTCCCTTGGCTGCAATGCTTTTTCTCATGCAGACGATACTCAGATCATTGTTCAATTAGATCAATATTCAAAATCATCTGCTAATAAATAGACTCTGAAATGTATTTGTCTCTCCACATTCTACCATGTCTCTGCTCCCATTCAATCTAGGAACACCATGTTTGTTTCTTCCTTAACTTCCACTCCCAGCTGCTGCATCAGTGACGTAGCTAGGCCGTCTGCCGCCCCGCAGCCACAGTTAACAGCGGGGGTATGGGGGCGTCAATCCTCATACCCCTCTGTTTTTTATGGACTTCATGATATTTGATCGGTGTTGATGTGTGAGAAAATTGATTTTACTCCTTTCAGAATATGTTTTAGATTTTCCTCAGGTTTTACTGTTTTATTGCTTCAGTTGTTGTTTCTTTAATGTTGCTTAAATATATTTGCATCATCATCCAAGTATCTCACTGTTGAGGCCTTATTGTCAGTTACAGTTGTTATTTCATCAAAATACACTTTTGCTGGATTCAGTGGTTGCATGGGGGAAACGACCAGAAGTCAAAAGAATTTTATTCAGTTAAGGTCCTTGGCGCAAATCTGTTTTATATATTTATGTGGCTGTTAACTGTATTATTTTGTAGTGCTACGTTTAGAAATACATTCTCACTGACTTGATCCACTGACCAGTAAACATACTAGAATATCTAGTTTCTTGATGCAGCACCACTAGAAAAAACGTAACCACATTAATATATTTAAAAGAAATCAGGTGTGCAACCCCAAGAGGTGTTTAATTGACTGATTAAAAGCGATCTAATTTTACATTTAATTAGACCTTTGAATATAATCACCAGCACACACATTTATGGCGAAGGAAAGAAGTCCAGTGATGGTGCCTAAACACTTTTTCCACAATGCAGTCGACAGACCCCTACCCAGGCCTACAGGTACAAAGGCCTGTTCTGCTAAGTCTATGATCAGCCGCCACCACCATCGACAGTCTGCCTAGTGAAGGGGAATTATCACCTCCACTAGGGGAGAGGGTGCACCATCTGTCCAACAGAACCCTGTGCTTTGTTTACCAGGTAGTGACAAAATATGCCACACCCCCCAGTGGACCTATAAATGTCGAGTTTTCTGGGGGGAAAGTTACAGGGCAGGTCGGGAAGATAAACATTGGCATTTGGGTACAACTTTCCTTCTGATCGATTACTTTCGTCCCACCATCTGTGTTTTGGAATTATGGGATATGCTTATCAACACATTTGGAAAACTTTTATAGGTGCATAAACATGGTATCCTGTTAGGACAATGGGCCTTGCTAGTTTGTCCAATCACCGGTCTTTTATAAGATGATTACACCTGCTTAGTACCCTTTTTAGGTCTCGTGCCTGAGTTGCAGAGCTCAGCACTGCTCGCGCAGCGAGAGACCTCATGTAGGGGGTTTGAGAACGGACCTAGGAATCACACACACTCGTGCATGTGCTTTTCCGCTATTGGCCTTTGGATGTGTCTTTTTATCAAAGACAGCATGCAATTGGCCAAAGGTGGTCACATTGCTCCGCCCATGGCCTATTGGTGTCTATTAAGCGCACCACTGCCAGGTTGTTTCAATTATCGTGCCCAAACACAGGCGCGCTAATTAAAACCACATGTCTCACTGGATCCATTTCACAGGGAAGCAACTAAATGAAAGAACGGCTGACGTCTTGTTTAAGTCGAATGTGGTAATTTTGCTGCCATTTTCACCAGCGTGTCTGCCATAAAGAAGGACTAAGCACATTTCTTTATGATTACATGTGTCGTTTAAAAGTGTTTGGTGAGCAACTCTGGGTGTCCATATTTTGCACACAATGTCATGTATATATATATGTATGTTCCCGCATACAAAGTCACATCAAATGCAACAGAAAAATATGAGTCAAGCAAAAAGGTGATTTAGTTGCCTGTCCCTTCCATTTTATTTTACGTACTTGCATTTCTTTTATTTGATCCTTTTCAGCAAACAATGTGCTCGTTTTGTGCCTTTAGGGCGTTATTTTTTAGAACAATTGCTTTTCAGTTGTTATTGTTTACATTCAGATCACTTTTTTCTGTGCAAGAGAAGCTCAGCGAACAAGTCCTTACATGTCAGAAAAGAAGCAAATGAAACCTGGGGTGCGGGAACCACGACTTCAAACGCTGTGCTGATGAGCGGCGCATTCACATTTGACTGCTATTTGATTTCCGAATTCCTATTCCCTGTATACGCATGGAAACACGATCTTGTGACTGGAGGTCGGGTGTAATATATTCTTCCCACAGCCCTCAAGCACACAAAGAGCGCGCTGTAGGGCGAGCTAAAGGGTGTGAGTACGTGTCCCTTTGTGAAACGCCCTCTGTCATTCATCCGCCACCCTGTGCTGATTTGATGTGCTGGTGCAGGGCTGGCTGACTATTGCTGAAATGCATTTGATGTGTCAGTGTTGAACGGTGTCAGGTGGTAACACCCTCATTCTTGTGGTAATCTGTCCTCCTGTTCGCCAATACAGACAAACAATCACTGGAGTAAACACTTCTGTGTACTCCGCACCGGGCTACAATGCAGAGCGATAGACAGCAGGAACCGAGCAAGACAAAAGGCGGCTGCAAACACGAGGAAGGACAGGGTAGCCGATCAGAGAGACGATGATATCTATCTTATCAGCGAATAGGAAAGTGAGACAACATCCAGCACCATTTATAATTACATCACAATTATAGGCGGGGTTATAAATGATGCAGCAGGTGCAGTGGGGGCGGGACCTCAGGCTGTGGAATGCCCACTGAAGGTCAATTATGGCGCCTTTTACAACCAAATCAGGGATAGCAGCCTATTTTTGTTTGTATTGGGGCCCATTGTAATATAGTCACGCCACAGATTGCAATTTAGTCATACTACAATGCATTACGTCCTTACATTTTACGTTTTTCATGCTTTGCTCGAGTAGAAGCGAATTCCAAAGTGAAGGGGAATCGAAATCCATGGCTAGGGGGCTGTCTGTTGGGTCTGTTAATAGTAATAGTTTTCATTCAATGTTTTTTCAGTCATTCTGACATCTATGGGGTGTGTTATTTACCGTCTGTAGCTCTGTGATGCTCAGCTTCTGTGATCAGCGGCCAGCCTCCCGTAGGAAAAAGTACTTCAAAATGAAAGTATGTGAGGTCGAGCACTTTCTTACTCACACACGTCATTTAGTTTACATTTGTATGTGTGTGGTAGGGGCCATTAGTGCAGCAGATAGCATGGCACCGGGCCCAGAGGTCTGAGGGGCGCCCACTCAGTGCTAATTATTTTATCATTCAAACAGTAGCCGGAGACCCATTTCCTCTCTTGCACCAAGGCGCACGCTAGTGGCATACAACATCCTACTTTCCAACTAATTTTCCAGATTATCACCTATTTTAATATTTGAGGCGCTGTGTGGTTGGATCATATATAAATGCGCAGGGGCAAGGGGCTAGAACCCCTACTGTACTAATTAAATAGGAACTAAACACAACAAATCACAAATATGTAGAATAAACAGCTTTAAACCCTTCATTGCCATTCCCCACTCTACCATTGCTCATTTGTTGTTGTTATTGGTCCTATTTAAAAATGGCAAAAACATTTCAATAAAATGGCCATGACAACGTGATGGTGCATAAGTGTGCCTGTGTAATGACGCATGCATATGTATACATCACCAATCTCGGACCAATCATTTCTTAACGCTTTTTTAAAAACAATTTATAGCACAGGCGCCATATGCAATTGCGAGAGTTTAAGCTATTGGCATTGTCATTTACAATGCCTTTTATTTGGCTGTTTTAAAACAACACATAAATAAAATGCATTGTCCGTTCAGTTCTGTTCACTTGGCTTTATTCGATTTTGAATTAAAATCATAAAAGCATACATATAAAACAGTATAAGCATACAAGCATAAAAAAATATATATATAAAAATAATATATACAAGGTAAAAAAGACATATACCCAGCCTATGGGAACCTTTTTCTTTTTCGGAGGGAAGGTACATAAAAACAGCATTACCGACTGGGTTGAGATGTAAACTTGTCCCTTTATAAAAGCTTCTCAAACGTTACAATATTTGTAAAAGAAGTCAGGTCTATAGGGGGTAGGAGAGTTTATGGTACCCCTACCTAGGAAATATTTGTGTAGGGCTGTTGATCTTGGTGGAGGGATAGGTGGGGTACTCGGGTAAAAATCGTACAGATCCCACACGGAGATGGAGCCGTCATTTTCGGGAGGCTGGGAGGATCGTAGGTAGGGGACTGTGTGCCTGTCCCTAAATTTAACTAGAACTAGGTCCCTGGGAATTTCTTTAGATGATGACCCTAACCAACCCACCCTTCTAACGCTCAGGATGCCACCGTCTTTGTTGGGTGGGAGGGGCCTATTTTTTGATAACCAAAACAGAACCTTATACAGTAGGTCCTGATGTCTTTCAGGTTTCCCGTGGATGGGTGCAGGTACTCCTGCAAGAACAAGCACAAAGGGGGCGGCTTCTGGAGGCAAATCTATACAATCTACTCTGTTTGGTTCTGCTCTAATAGCAGAGTAGTTGGTTAACGCAGGTTTACGGGCAATTTTGGTGGCAGTTGGGGGTTGTCTCTTGGGAGGTTGTCTATCGGTTAGGACATTTTTTGTTGTATTGATCACAGATTTGTGGGCGATTTTGGTAACGGTTAGAGGTAGGCAGTTGGGAGATTGACTTACAGTTGGGACAGTTTTAGTAGTGTGAGTCACTTTGGGAGCAGTAGGGAGAGTGGAACAATTAGGTGTTACAATCTTTGCGGGAGGGGAAGAGTTGGCTTTAATGATAGTCTCTAAGCTTGTCAACCTATCCCCTAAGATGTTGATTTGATCAAGCAGGGGTGCTATTACAGATCTTAACATCAGTTCAAGCTGGGGCAATAGTTGCAGATGGGGGGATGCTACTTCGTCATCCAGAGTTTCAGTGTGCACCTTGGATAAGATAGGATTTATGGCAGGCAATGAGGGGTCAGTACAGAGTTTTTGTATTTTAGCTTCTGTTTCGTAATCATTAACCCCGTCGTGCTTCCTTTTCGCACTTTGGCCCTGTGACAATCAAATAGCTTGGCTGCTATCCTCCTTGGGTGATAGGGGTGGATCGCAAGGTCTATCGGCGCGAGTGTCGATAGTAGAGCCTTTTACAGGGGAAGGGGCTGTAACTGGAAGAAAATTAGTCCAGCACAAAGCATTTAGTTCCTCCCAGTAAGACAATTTTTCCGGGCTGTCAGGGGTTTGTCGAGGGTTTGAGTTGGATCTAGGGGTTGACGGCAATCATCAGTATCTGTTTCGCTGATAGTGGTAGGGGTCCTATGGCTCTGAGTGTGCGTGTCCATTTCCTGGGCCGGGCGTCGTTTTTGAAAGAAATTTTGATAGGCCCCCTTGGATGGCATGATTTATGTAATATGGCTATGATGGAGAAACAGAATGTCCATAAGTCGTAGACGAATGAGATTAGGCACTGTACCTTCTCTTGTGTTGATGCCAAGGGGAGTGGCCCGTCCCCGTCCTCCTCGTGCCGCTGAGGGCCACAGATGGCCCGCCCTTTGCCAGGGCTTAGCCCAGGGCGCCGACCCGCGCGCGATCCCGCGACGCGGGGGCTCGCGCTGACCTTAAGCGCACCTCCGGAGGTGGGACAGGATGCACGCCTTCCTAGGCGCAAGCGGTGCTGGGGGATGTAGTCCCCGATCTGCCGCCTCGCCGCGATGGTTGGGAAGCGGCAGGCAGCAGGGAAGCAGAGAGCCTGGTGACTATTGCAGCAAAGCAGCGCTGGGGCTGCGGTGGTCGAGGAGCCCAAGTGGAGACCTCCCAGGTCAGTGGCAGTGTCAGGTAAGGTCCCCCGCTCCCCCGGGGCTCGCGCTGACCTTAAGCGCACCTCCGGGGCGGGACAGGATGCACGCCTTCCTAGGCGCAAGCGGTGCTGGGGGATGTAGTCCCCGATCTGCCGTCTCGCCGCGATGGTTGGGAAGCGGAAGGCAGCAGGGAAGCAGAGAGCCTGGTGACTATTGCAGCAAAGCAGCGCTGGGGCTGCGGTGGTCGAGGAGCCCAAGTGGAGACCTCCCAGGTCAGTGGCAGTGTCAGGTCAGGTCCCCAATGCCTTTTAGCTGTCTGTAGGCGAATTCCTATTGTAGCCCAACTTAGGGCCTCATTAGGATGGCGGACGCCACCCCCGAGGTGGAGGGACCGTCCGCAGGGGCAGCGGCGGTCCCTCCGGTGCAATTAGGACGTGACCGCCACCCTGGCGGTCACATCCTGTATCTATAACCTTGCGGCGGGTGCTGCTTCAAGCAGCAGCCGCCGCAAGGTTAAAAATGCATATTTAACATTTACATGCACAAAGCGGCAGGCACCGCGCTGTGCCTGCCGCTTTGTGCATGTAAATGCTGGGGGGTACCATAGGTTCCCCCCATGTGCACCCCCCACCCCCGACACCCTGGGGGCCTGCAACGGGCCCCCAAACACCAAAGACCACATGCTTTTCCACAGCGGAAAAGCCGCAGTGGAAAAGCATGTGACGATGCACATCCTAATTTGGCTGAGGGTGTCTTGCAGACACCGCCACCAAATGGCCCTCCACACCCCGCGGATCAGCGGCGGACGGACCTGCCGTCCGCTGCTGGTCCCACCGCAATTCCACCGCCATCCTAATCTGGCGGTGGGTGTATTCTGTGGCCGCGGCGGTGAATCCGCATTCTCCGGGTCGGCAGTGGCTTCCGCCGGCCCGGAGGATGCGGATTCACCGCCATCCTAATGAGGCCCATAGTTTTTTTGTTGACAGTTATCTGCTCTATATTATTGCATGTAAGTCGATTATTAATGGGTGCCTTTGCGTGCGAGGAGGCTATTTATTGTTGCAAATAAAAAAGTAAAAGTAAAAAGCATAGTCATTTTCAATGCCAACAGCTCTAACTTTAACAAATGCGAGACCTATCGCATTGCAAATGCTTGTTAATATTTCATGGCAAATGTAAATGTAAATGTACAGGAATTTATATAGCGCAAATCACCAACTGGTCTCTAAGCGCTTGCTTAGGGAACCCGTCCTGGTATTCCCCTGTGAGATAACCCCGGCAGGGTATCCGCAAGGTGAAAGCCAGGCATCCCGCCGCGAGGGGCCGTTGTGGAGATTAAGCAAGCTATTGCCCAGAGTCGCTGAGTGTGAACCCGTGAATCGAGTAGGCACCAGAGCGAGAATTGTCGAGTCCATGGACAATTTAGGACTCAAGACCCCGCCGAGCCGGGAATTGAACCCTGGTCCCGGGCTGACCTCTGCTTCCAGGTCTGCCTCCTCTAACCAGTGGCACAAATGTATTATGTCCTATTTTAGTTCCATGCATGTTTTATTCAGCTGTCTGTGCTGTAATAAGTTTGCGTCTTCGAGTATATTCATACTCTTAGGGTATCTAAATGTCTTTAGAATATTTATTGGTCTTTTTCCCCTAAATGCGTTCATTGACATGGGTAAAATAATTTTATGACTCTACTCTGTGATTGAATTAAGAGTCTAATAGTTAACATAAAGTGGGTAACCGGCTTTGGAGTGATCTTATCACTTTTAAATGAAAAAATAACAACATTGAACACTTTTGCAAGTTTCCTAAAATGCACTTGTGTACCCATTTTTACATTACAACAACATAGGAAAAGTGTGAGTTAAGATGGCAATTTCTAAGATCGCTGGAATATGTTATCTAGAATTATTAAATGTGGTTGTATACAAAGCAGGACTGGCTGTTGTTTAGGCAACTTTTTGGACTCCAAGTGCACTTTAGTATTACAGAAGTTCCTTCATTGAAATTACATCATTCCATATGCAAATTAAGCGGTCTTCACTTCACTGACGAATGCACCACTACAAAACACTTGTCCAGTGAATTATTGCTAGCTACGTGGGACCATATTGTGGAAGGATGTGCTTCCGCTTATGTCTCTCTGTAATTCAACGGAAGGAGAAATTAAGGCACCCACACACTCTCTGAGCCCCACCCACAACAAGTGCATTCATGCTTTGCCCCTACTGAAGGGGACCTGAGTCCTTCTCAAAGGTAGTCTGGAGAGATCTGTGGCAGATGTAGACAGCACTGTCATATTTAGATTATATGTATATGGAACAAGGCTCTGATGTCCATTGTAGTTGGAGACAGTGCTTAATTTGTAAAATTATAAGTGGGAGGACTCTCATCAGGAGGCCACTGCAGCCTACACCACCCATTGCCCCTACTAGTGCTACCAATGACAGTACCAAACCAGCTACTAACCACCACGCTCCTACAAGTGAGACCATTGAGACTGTTTCAGGCCCCAGAAGCTATAAGATTAGCAGAGGTGTCAGGCAATACCCATTTTTAACGTATATTGAATTAGTAAACAACTATTGCCGGGCTAACTCTAAATCAAACAGCCCACCATGTGGCAGACAGTCATAAGTGCCGGTGCTGCCAAATATGTGCTGGTGCCAAGCACTGGAAACCACCGGCTCAAATTAAGCACTGGTTGGAGAGGAGCCTGGGACTCCATCAGGGGAAGCCTCCTTCAAAAGACAAGGGGACTTTAATGGAGTTCTGAAGTGTATGTTTGACCATTCTTCTGTCACTGTGCACCAAACACATTTGAAACATTCGTTTGTCATCCCTTAGTGATCACTTAATTCCTAATGTAACGATGTCCACACATCCTACACTGTGTTTGGTGTCAGGGGTTGTATCTCCACCTGGTGCAATGGATGGCCATAAGAATTATGCATAACATAGTCCAATGTGTCTACAATACACAAATCATCACATAGACAGCCAATGGCAATCAAAAAACAAGTATCTCCTTAATCGTTCCAAAACTTACCACAGCTAGTTTGCTTTAGAGGGTGGAGTGCAGATGCGTTTAAGTGGCAGTGCACAACTGGTTTCTCTGGTTGCACTGCATGTTTCGCCTTTCTCACAGATCAAGCTTTAGATTTAGAACCATGACAATATTCAACAATGTCATGTTTGTGTCATCCTACCTGTGATTTCATGTTAAGCTAATCGCCTCCCTCTCTGCTCTGCTGTCATTTGCATTCAACAAAATATCTCAACCATCTCGCCCTGCTCCTGGCTATTCAGTGTTTTACACTTTTGAATGAATTGCAGCTCCCTGGCAGTCAGGCTTTCTTACTCTGCATGCTTCTTTTCAAGACTTAATACCTACCCGTTTCATAGACACCAATCTATGGGAATAACATCTTTCTCCACCATCACTTTTTTCAATTTACCCGCAACTTGAGCAAAATTCGTAGCTCTTACTACTGCCATCTCTTATACATCGGCCCATGTATTGAGTCTGCCAGTAGAACCATGTCATAAACATGTAATCTGTTAGAGACTGGTATACACAAGCGTCTTATTTCCTTTCTTTGGTTGCCTTTGCCTCAGTGGTTGAAATTTGGAAATTGGTATCATAAAACATGAGCATTAAACAATTTTACTCCTGGTACTAGATTTAGATCTTGGATAGTCTATGATTGAAGAAATAAGACCATTAAGTGAAAAAGCCTGAGGTATAACCTCATGCAAGCATAAGCCAGACTTAAAATGGTGGAGAAGGGGCTCATGATGCTGGCATGGTGACTCGGGTCAAGGCACATGTTACTTACCTGTGTCCAGTTTCTTTAGCTACCCAAACCTCTGGTTCCCGCTTCCATGACATGCATATTTCCATATAAAGTGTTTTGCTATAGCTATTTCTGCCTAGGCAGGCTATGCTTTCTAATGCCAAGACAGTTCAAGGGAGGTGAGCTCATACAGAACAGGATGGTCTGTTTGTACATCCAATGGCATATACTGCCAAAAGTACACCCTGATGTTGCACCTGCCCACTGCCTCCTTCTTTAATCTTCAGCCTGCACTTAATAAGAGCTGAATCAACACACCAAAGGAATGTCATCTACCTGAGCTCAGTGTGCGTAGCCTGGTGGAGAAAATCAGTCGATGATATATTCACTCGCAGAAATGTCATTATCATGAGAAATTTCCAATTGGGAAGAAATACAGTGCAAAATGATGGATTTTACCTCCCAAATTTGATCATTAAAGAGCTAGCCATACAATAGGTAAACCCCTAAACTAGCTTTCACAAAATGAAGATTCGGTTTTGTAGGATCAACAGTTCCTGTTGAAAAGACCAGTTGAAGTAATACTCTACAAAAAATATATTTAAGCAACACAGGGTTAAAAAGCTCTGCGGGCACATGTTATACAACAGAAAATTTGTGTTTTGTATCTGCTGCCTCTGCTAAAGGATGATTGGTCGCGTTTTGAGATCTTTAACCAGAGCGTCTGTTCACTTGCGGTGAGAAGTTGAGATGTAGGCTTTAGCTGAAGGGGAAAGACTTAGGGCAAGTCAATTCTTTGCAGTCATACTGATCCCCTCTCCCTTTACCTTGTTGTTCGAAGAAAGCGAGCTCCCGACATGGCTCCTTCCCTGGCACGGCTCCTTCCCATAGACGCTGGCTCACGCAAACACCTGGAGAAATGAAAGTGACATCATGCAATCTTAAACACATGATGACATTGCAAGGTTGACATGTTCGCCAGCCCTTCCGATGAAGTTTGGAGCCATCTTTGCAAAGTTCTGGAAAAGTGGGCAACGAAAGGCAAATTGTGAAGTATTTTTTTAGAGATATGTAAATCAGAAGGACATTTTATGTATGATGAAAGGAAACAACAATTCTCATTACATTAACGAAAAAGTGACAGCAGTATTGAGAGGAATTGGGTTGACTCATCTTGAAAATTATTGAGTTAAATCCTGCTGCAAACCACAGTGAAAGTATGTAAATCTGTAAAGGAAGCACCTAGATGGTGACACTGGAGAGAGTTTTTAGGTATAGAGGTTATAGAACTGATAATCAAGGCAAAGATTATAAACCAAATTAATAGAAGGATTAACAGTCTGTAAATTGATTGAAAGAAAACAGGAAACATTAGCAAAAACCTATGTTTTGCTATTGACAGGAAAAGAAATGCAACTGCATGATGTAATAGATATATCCCTGATGAAGTAAGTGATACCAGATGAAAGTTATTGCTATGACAAACTGAATCGTGATTGGATCCTAAAAGAATACACACATTTCCATATATTGATCTAAAGGTTTGCTACAATTGAGCAAAATTTCAGATTTCGAGCTATCTTGCACTTATATAGAATATAAAAACAATGGAAAATCAGGAGCTCCCAAATTTGGAAAAAATATCTAGAAAAAATACCAATATTTCCGTTATAATACCGTATGTAAAATATTTATTTTATATGTTATGTTGGCAATTAAAAATACATTATCAGGTGATGATACGTACGGCCACTGTCATTATGCACTTTCAGAATAATTATAGATTGTCTGCATTTGCAACATAATAATATGCTGCATAATTAACAGATTTTAAGAAAAAAATGCTTCTAGCTCAGTTACTGAGAAATTACAATGAATTTGGAGAAAATTATATTGATGCATTAGACAATCCTTCCCAAAGTTTGCCTGTTCACCTTTCAGTTGTTCATTGCTGTGTTTAGGACGTACACTGTTTCTAATGAGATGAAAGCTTTTCCCAGACAGTGTTAAAAAATAAAGCATGATGAAAAAATAAAGTACATCTGCACGAAATCGAGTTATAGGTTGGTGGGTGGAAGCCCCACTCAGGCAACAAACCACAATCCTTGTCAAGAGAACCACACAAGTCACTAAATTAACCTGTGCCCTAACCATGAGGTAGCTTGGCAAAAAAAGCAGAAAGGCTTAATTTATAGGCAAAGGATATATTATTTATGTAGCACACAAAAAGTAATCAAATGAAAAGACAGCATAAGAAAAATCACAAACCAACTTTAAAAAAATAGTAAATTGTAATAAATATAATGATACCAGAATGACAAGAATCCAATCAGTAGAATAGGGCATAGTTCTTAGACAAACAAAGTGGCAACTACGGTTATTTGGACGCACTTGACCGGGACACAGTCAGATATTCAGGCTGACTGCGATGGAGTGCGGGCCGTATACAGGGGCCAGATTAGTCCCGCTATGAATTGTACATTATGTCCCTGATGCACGGTTTGGCCTTGTGATGTGTTGGTTCCGATGATGAACTGTGAAGGCTGCTATGCAAAGACGTGCGTAGAGTTGCATTGAGCTGTGTCAATTCCAATGAGGCCGCCGATCAGGGGCTGCATTGTGAGGTCCAACATCAAGATGTGTCTTTCTTCATCGGTTCATATACAGCTGTCAATCAGGAACAGCGATGCAAGGTCCTGCTTTGAGTTGCGTCACACCATGCCGGTTCTGATTAAACCCTCAGTTAGGCAGGGAAGAGTACATACTGATGCTAAGCAAGGGTCCAACCTTTGGAGGCACCTCTTAGGGATCAGGAACCTACTCCAGCAGAACTCAGGCAGGTCCAGTTGCAAGTCCATGCAGTTCCATGCATGTCCAGTGCAGCAGATCAGTTAGGCAGTTGCAGGAGACCTCTGAAGCTTGGTGTGTCCCTGTAGCTCAGACAGGGGGTCAGCCAACTGAACCTTTGAGTCACTCAGGTTAGACTGGGATGAAGGGAGCAGGCCCAGTCTAACAAGACAGACCTCAAGCAACAGAGCAGTTCTCTGCTAGTGATCCAGCGAAAGGCCCATATATGCATTTAGATTTCCTAACTGTTTCGCTGAGAGTCAAGTTTTATTTTCTTTGATCTGAATTAGTCTATGCCTAACTAATCTTCACAGATCAACACTCTTCCTTTGATCAATGGACCATTAGATGAGTAGTTGATGGTGATATTAACAAATTCATTAATTTAGCTTATAACTTCACAGTAAATATAATCACAGAATCCGGGTAAGATTCAATAGATTGTATCTAATAATTCAATCAAAATGAATGCTCATTTGTACAGATTCACAGTGCAAACTCCAACTTTCATGGGAGAGGAAAATTCATTTATCAAATAACATACACAAATGCATTCAACAATTTCAACGCATTAGGAGTGATAGATGAAGAGACAAAAGGATATAGTATCTCATACTTTGCAATGAAAATTTTAATTCACAACAGAATTCTATTTACTTAATAGTGGAATGGGAAACCCAACCCCTGTCCAGAAGGGTTAGTGGTGGTCACCTGATAAAGTCTGGAGACAAAGACTGTAGGACAGGGGCAGGATAGGTTTACACTTACTACACTCCTCTAGAACCCGACACACCGGAGCACATCCCCCTCTTACACTCTCTTCCTCCTCGATACTCCTCTGCAAATCTTCAATCTGGTCAGGCTGTCTTTCAATAATGAATCTTCCCAGTCTGTTCTTCTCAGTAGCAGTTCCTGTCTACTTCTCACTCAGCATCAACGACTCCTCTTAGCAGCAGCAGCTCTTTATCTTAACCCTAGGTTGCTCAAATTATACCCTTTAATTTAGCATGTCCCACCCTCAAAGGTTGCAAATGTCTGTGAATCCTGAACTGTGATTGGGCCGGGACAAGGAAGTTGTCATCACCTCATGCGGTCATCCCAAAATTCTTAACTAATTCTTTGTTTAGTAAAACCTTCCCACTTAATTTATTCAATTCTCATGACACTTCCTTTTGACATACATCTCACAAAATAGATAGATACAATGTTTATATAATTTGTTCAGTTGAGGATCTTTTCCCAAGCACCCGTCCGTGGGTCTTGGCACACGATCAATGTCCCGGTCAGCAGGTCATTTCAGGACTCTAATGCAGAGACTCAGCTTGCGTTGCGTTTCACCCGCCATCTTTTCTTTCGACTTAGCATATCAGGCCCAAAATGTTCACTATTGAGGGAAGAACCATAAAGAGATGTTAAGTTCTCAAATATGTTATTATCACTGTATACCTCCCCCTTCTACACTATCCGATGTTATTTTCTTCTTTGTTAAGCTGTTGCAAGAATCCTGCTCATACACAGAACTGTGCACAGAGACCTAGGACATCAGTGAATTGTGGTGTACCAGAAACTCACCTCAGTACCTAGAAAATTCCAACCAGCTGGCATCAGTGTCACATTAGCTCTTCGTCCTATAGTAAAGTAACCAATGATTAGAGAACCTAGAACATGCGACTAAGGACTATCTCAGGAATGGTAAGAAGTGAGAACACTCTTTTGTTATACTTTCAGACCTTTCCAAAACAGGAGTAAATTAGAGACACAGGTAAGGTTAAAATATGTATTTTAACAATGTGATCTCATGTGCAGTATCTTAGCCAACATAAGCAGACAAATGATTAGAAAAATTATGGTCAGCAATGTTCTATAAAATACAAAGATGGTGAAAACAGGTCTTTTAGTGCCTAGTTATAACACCCTCCCTATATAGGAACTATGTATTATATACTAAAGAAGGTCTCTTAGGCTTGTTTGGGGGACCCCATTCCCTTTCCGCTCAGTAAGAGTAAATCACATCTGGATCAGCATAAGCTCTCTGCATCCCTGGAAACGGAAATCTTCCAAGTGTGTGAAATCATGGCAACTATGGAATAATAAGGGTGCCAGAATCTCGGTTGGCGCTCAGCTGCCAAATTGTTGTGTCTATAAACGTTAGCCGATCATGTCGAACAACAGCTACCATGTTATGATAACCTTGATGGCTTCAGCACTCACTGTGCAGACTAGGAGCACGATGTAAGTCTAGAGATGTCGAAAACAAACCTTTTCTCATGTGTAGACCTTCACGAAGGCTAACTTACAAAAACAGCTATATGCAGTGTTGTGTGCAAAAGCGGCAAAAGGTAAAATGGCGTTTAAACTTCTAATAAGCCATGCTAACATAACATGCGTGCAAAGCAGGTCTTAGGCCATACTACAAAGCAAAGCATTAGCAGCGAAAAACGTATTTTAAGATTCAGACAAGCAGATGCCAGGCATGCAGTTCTTCGAGACCTACAGTTAGAAACTCTTTGCGCATGTGTGAGAGTTTTCCGCTCACATGGGTTAATCACATGGTTACTAATGCAGGACGTGCGCAAAGTGATTTTTGGTTTCAAGCGGGATTTCAGTTACGTAGCTTTGTTATTTAAGCAAGCAGAAAGCCTTTTCTCTGTATATGAATGTCATATGTAAGTTAATTTTCTTTCAAATCTCTATTCCTACTTGGTAGTAAATGTTAACGAGAGGTTGATTCGAGCAAGTTTCTTTTCTTTGAATCCTAGCTCCATCAATAGCAGCAGGGCAGTTCTCTGGTGGCAGGGCAGTCATTTTTAATAACGTCCACAGGGGAAGGAGTGCACTGATTAATATTCCTGGTTGTTCAAGCTTTATACCTGGTGCCAGCCTTTGAAGTGGGGTGATTCCCTCATCTGGATCTTCCCTTACCCTGTAAATGCCCCAAGAAGTCTGTGGGGACAAAAGACTAGTGTCAGGTTCCATTTTGTGTGCTGGAGGCAAGCTGCATGAAATGTAAGTGGTGTCAGAAATAGCTCCGTCCCAACCATCCTGGCAGGATTGCCCATCCTGCCAACACCTAGTTTCGAATTGTCTCATTGTCTGGGAGGAATTCACAAAGCCTAACAGCTAGGATATTCGGAACCATGAGACTCAGGATACTGGCAGCAGGAACCAAATGGCCAGGGCAAGAAAATGCCAACTTTCTAAAACCCGCATTTTGATAATTGTGACTTACAATCCAGCGTTGCCATTAAATAGGATTTTAAATTACAATTAATTTGAGTTCAAACATAACATTTTCTTTTCTTTTTGTTTACTTTTTTTTATTACATTTTTTATTTTCCAAAATAGACAGACAATGATACTACATAACATCTCCTTCAGCAAAATTACATGGAATATATACTGTAATGTCTCCATATGTCTGGGAAGATGCCAAACGATATCAAAAACAAACAAAAAAAAGGGAAAATAACGAAAAAGAAAAGCAAAACAAATAAAAGGAAAATAAGCCACATCCGTACACATAATACCATCGCAAGTTACATAGTCTTGTTGGGGTATTGCACCCTCTTCTGGTCACAATTTAGCCCGCCCCACTCATCCTCTCGCATCATTACTCAGCATCAGTTACTCTTATTCAGTAGAAATAGACGTAGTGGCTCCCAAATGTCTCTCGGCCTCGGAATTGTTGGCAATTCTTCCGCATATGTTTCAAGGTTTTCCCTACAGTAGACCAGGACTTTTAATCAATGTTCGACTTTCGGTCGGCACCTACCCCCCCACACAATCGCCACTTGCCTTGCCGCCAATGACAAAGCCAGTCGCACAAATCTACTGCTCACTCCCTTAACGTGTGGCACGCAGCAAAGCAAACAGACAAGCGGAGTGCACTGAAGTTCCACAGTCACCATGTCTTTTAAATCTCTCACGACCGCGTCCCAAAAATCATACACCTGTCTACATCCCCAGGAAAGATGTAAAACATATGCGTTCTCCTGTCCGCAACGCATACAGTAATCGGACTCACGCAGCCTGAACCTATGCACCCGCGCAGGAGTGTAATAAACCTGATGTAAGTATTTAAAATGTATGATACGTAGCTTCCCATTTACGCTGAGAGTCCCAGTCAAAGCACATACATATTTCCAATCTTCCTCCGAGATCAGCTTGGGTAAACTAGCATTCCATCTCTTCCAACTCACGTCCGATTCATTTATGCTTTCATCTATAATCATCTTGTAGAGCCTGGATATCAACTGGGTATTAGTAGGAGTGGTAATTGCAAACTGAAGGGATAACATCGTGGGGGGTTCCTGTGGGTAAGTGGTGTAGTGCACCCTGACCGATTGCCGCAGTCGATGTATCGCAAATCTGAATAGCAATGTTTAATTACTAAAGTATTGTAGAGTGGCCTGTGTGACAAACGAGCCATCTGGATGTATCTAGCATTCGCCTCTTGAAGAAAGTGCATTGATGGTGCCTCGTGAGTCACCGACATTGCAGTGTGATGCTCCAGATACATATTCGGCGCATACAACAGCAGTTTCTGTGCCAGGTGCCCTATCCTCTGCCAGGCGGCTACAGTGGTATCCACTGCATTTATTTCCGTTCTCAGGGTACCACGCGCCCGGTGAGTAAGCACATCCACAATCTTATCTATGTGCGATTGCTCCAGTCGTTCCTTAATCTTAAACGCCAGAGTGCGCCCAGGTCTACCCCCCTCCCCATACCGCCTTGCTGCGTGCCTATGCGACCAATATTTTATCCCCGTGTCGGCCAGTTCGCCATATTCTTTAAGCAATTCATGTATGTTAGCCATTGCGTCCGGCTGTGGTGCCGCGGCATATCTATGTTCCAGTTCCCGCAGAGCATCCTCAGTCTTCTGTAGTTGTGTCCTTATGTCCCTCAGTATACCCACCGCAGTGCCAATACACACTCTCCTTATTGTAACATTAAAAGCCTCCCAAAGCGTTGATGCCTCAGCAACTGTGCCCTTGTTGATTGCAAAGTATTGTTCTATAGCCTCTCTCACTGTGGTCTCATATATTGGGTCAAGTAGTGCCTTGGATCGCAACCGCCATGCAAAGGGGCGATGTACAGCTGTCGGAATCGCTATATCAAGCTGCACAGGATTGTGGTCCGATAGCGTGCGAGGCAGACTCGCCACCCCTTCCACCCAGTCCATGACCTCCGCTCCCAGCAGCCAGTAATCCAATCACGACCAGCTCTTGTGTAAAGGTGTCACATGTGTCCCTTCCTTCGTCATGAGATTCCTCACACGCCACACATCACTCAAACCAAATTCCTCCATGGCGCAAGCGACACTGTTGGCAACCCTAGGGGCGCGATGAGAAATGGGATTGGACTTATCCAACTCAGGATTTAAATATGTATTCAAATCCCCACCCCATAATACTAGAGCCTCTGAGCCTCTGAGCCTCTGGCCAGTCTCTCAATACCAGGGAACATCCATTACCACGCGGTTTTTACACCGCACTACCATTACAACGCGGGCTTTACAACGAAAGTCGTTACCACGACTTGCGCTGGAGGGCGCTCTAGGCTAAGGAATAGTAGATTTACTATTCCAACACCTTCCCTACTGTACGTGGGCTGGTGTTGAAATAGTAAATCTTACTATTCCTAAGTCCAGCACCCTACAACGCAAGTCGTGGTAACGACTTGCGTTGTAAAGCCCGCGTTGTAATTAACATACAACCCTCAATACCCCATACATGCGAGAAAAACAGGTTGGATCATCCATAATTGGTCCATACATATTGATTATAGTGACCAGCCTGCCACTCAACTTACCATGCACCATGGCACACCTGCCCTCCTCATCCCCATATGTGCGAACTGGCTGCCCCTCTTTTAACCAAAATCATTATGCCTCAAGCGTACGATGAATATGATGCCGCCAACTTAAAGCTCGCCCCCCGCCCGCAATGCCATGTTCGGTATGCTTTGTCAAATGCGTTTCCTGCAGTAGGGCTATATGTACCGAATGGCGATTCAAATATGCCAGTACCTGTCGTAATTTCTTAGGTGAGTTGAGGCCACGAACATTTTAGGTCAACAACCGACATTTATCACCCATCACAACCACAAATGTCACCTGTCTGTACCAGTCACCACATAAGCTGCCTCAGAGGGGCGCCATCCACACCATAATCAACTACTCCCACACATGCAACTGCTCCCATTACGTCTGCTTGTAGTGCAATACATGTGATAAAAAAATAGAACAAAAACAACACATACCCTCCACTTCCCACCCTCCTCCCATTTAGGATCGAGACCAGGTCCAAGCCCCCACCCACACATCATCCCCAGGAACCATGCAATGCAACATTCGGGGAACACCCGCAAGGGGAAGAGGATCGGCAATGAATACACGCACCGGTGTGCGGTCGCCAGATCATCACCGTGCATCCCAGCTGTGCACATTAAGTAAATATGCGACCAGCATCTAACAACACCGATCAGTGTTAAAGTCTGCACCCTCATAGAACATAAGACTTCATTTTAGTGTGCCCACACCTGTCCGCCCACCGTTCAACCCACAACAATAAATCAGCTTTCACTTGTGATCAACCCCATTAATAAATAAGGAGAAAACAGTCACGCCAATGTCCAACAAATCCAACATAACTATGCCAGCATTAGTCCGCTTCATCCAGGCCCGATTTCCCAGCCTTGTCGTCCAGTACATCCTGCCGAGGTCTGGTCTTACAAATATGTTTCATAAACTTCAATACTGACTTAGCATCCGTGAAGAAGTGAGACTGTTCCTCATGCGTTATTTTCAATTCAATAACATGGCATAGGGCACTGAAGCAGCCCGGAGAATTGTTTTCACTGGCACAAACTCTCTCCTTGCTGCCAGTACTACTGGGGTGTAATCAGGGAAAAAGGATAGCGTGTCTCCCTTGTAAGCAACAGGGGCCTTGGCCCTAGCCTCCCTCAGGGTAGGGTCTCTGTCAGCATAATTTAAGAGGCGTGCAATTATTGGGCGAGGTTGCGCACCAGGTTAAGGTCTAGGCCCCAGTGAGCGAAGCGCCCGCTCCACAATCATTACTGTAGATAGTACTGAGCCAAAGAGATCACGCAGCAATCCATCTATAAATGTCTCCATTTTGGAAATAGCAGTAGATTCCTGCAGACCAAAAGTGCACTTTCCAGATCAAAATGCTACCAGCAGCAGATCATTCAAACTAGTAAGGGTGTCACTACTAAGGGCAGTTCACAGATGATATCCAAATTCAATCATCCCAGCTTTCACTATAGCATAATTTTAGCGCAGTCTCAGGCGCCGCCAGTCTTTTCCTTCAAGCGTTAATCTCCACTCGGTGCACAGGAGGCTCATAGGCCACCTCCGTCCAATCTCACTCCTTCCCTATCTAGCCAAGGTGGCTGAAAAAACGGTCAATATGCAACTAATGGACTTCGTGGAAAAGGCTGCCTTATTACACGACACTCAATTTGGCTTCCGTCCCCGCCACTCAACGGAGTCTGCACTCCTAACAGCGGTGGAGACCCTACGTCAGGGGGCGGATGAGGGTCATACCATGGCCCTCATCCTTTTGGACCTGAGTGCAGCATTCGACACTGTAGCGCACGTCAACTTGCTACAGTGTCTGAATAATGGAGGTATATCCGAAGCTGCACTCCAATGGTTACAATCCTTCCTGACAGGGAGAAGCTTCCAAGTCCGCCAGGGCGACCACTACTCTAGAGACATAGGTTTGGGACAGGGCGTTCCCCAGGGTTCGTCCCTGAGCCCAACCTTGTTTAATCTCTATGTCTCTCCAGTGGCTTCGATTGCTGTGAGTCATGGATTGAACATTGTGTCATACGCCGATGACACGCAGCTGGTTATCTCCCTCTCGCGTGCACCCGGTCTTGCAATGGACAGTTTCAGGGACTGCATGCAAGAACTTGCAACCTGGATGTACACCAACTGCCTTAAATTCTCAGATGTGAGACCCTTGCTCATTGCACCATCAGGATTCAAGCAAACCGGGCCGAAGACGGCTGTAATGCCAGAAACCGGTCCCCGGGAGCTTGTTTCCTTCCCAGTGTAAGAATTGGCTTTTGTAGTTTGGTTTGCCCTGTTCCCATCATGCACTGGGACAGGAACAGACTAATTTGCATACAGCCAGGTTCTGAAACTGGGATGGTGCAGTGAGCTAAAAAATGGTGTTGGATCTAGCCCTGATCTCTTGACTGGGTGAGAGCTTTCTGCTTAATTCAGAGACTCTGTCCCTCACCACCCCTTGTTGTAAATATTTTTGTCCACCCTAAGCGTGGAAGGGTATTCTCAGATGTGAGACCCTTGCTCATTGCACCATCAGGATTCAAGCAAACCGGGCCGAAGACGGCTGCAATGCCAGAAACCGGTCTCCGGGAGCTTGTTTCCTTCCCAGTGTAAGAATTGGCTTTTGTAGTTTGGTTTGCCCTGTTCCCATCATGCACTGGGACAGGAACAGACTAATTTGCATACAGCCAGGTTCTGAAACTGGGATGGTGCAGTGAGCTAAAAAATGGTGTTGGATCTAGCCCTGATCTCTTGACTGGGTGAGAGCTTTCTGCTTAATTCAGAGACTCTGTCCCTCACCACCCCTTGTTGTAAATATTTTTGTCCACCCTAAGCGTGGAAGGGTATTCTCAGATGTGAGACCCTTGCTCATTGCACCATCAGGATTCAAGCAAACCGGGCCGAAGACGGCTGCAATGCCAGAAACCGGTCTCCGGGAGCTTGTTTCCTTCCCAGTGTAAGAATTGGCTTTTGTAGTTTGGTTTGCCCTGTTCCCATCATGCACTGGGACAGGAACAGACTAATTTGCATACAGCCAGGTTCTGAAACTGGGATGGTGCAGTGAGCTAAAAAATGGTGTTGGATCTAGCCCTGATCTCTTGACTGGGTGAGAGCTTTCTGCTTAATTCAGAGACTCTGTCCCTCACCACCCCTTGTTGTAAATATTTTTGTCCACCCTAAGCGTGGAAGGGTATTCTCAGATGTGAGACCCTTGCTCATTGCACCATCAGGATTCAAGCAAACCGGGCCGAAGACGGCTGTAATGCCAGAAACTGGTCCCCGGGAGCTTGTTTCCTTCCCAGTGTAAGAATTGGCTTTTGTAGTTTGGTTTGCCCTGTTCCCATCATGCACTGGGACAGGAACAGACTAATTTGCATACAGCCAGGTTCTGAAACTGGGATGGTGCAGTGAGCTAAAAAATGGTGTTGGATCTAGCCCTGATCTCTTGACTGGGTGAGAGCTTTCTGCTTAATTCAGAGACTCTGTCCCTCACCACCCCTTGTTGTAAATATTTTTGTCCACCCTAAGCGTGGAAGGGTATTCTCAGATGTGAGACCCTTGCTCATTGCACCATCAGGATTCAAGCAAACCGGGCCGAAGACGGCTGTAATGCCAGAAACCGGTCCCCGGGAGCTTGTTTCCTTCCCAGTGTAAGAATTGGCTTTTGTAGTTTGGTTTGCCCTGTTCCCATCATGCACTGGGACAGGAACAGACTAATTTGCATACAGCCAGGTTCTGAAACTGGGATGGTGCAGTGAGCTAAAAAATGGTGTTGGATCTAGCCCTGATCTCTTGACTGGGTGAGAGCTTTCTGCTTAATTCAGAGACTCTGTCCCTCACCACCCCTTGTTGTAAATATTTTTGTCCACCCTAAGCGTGGAAGGGTATTCTCAGATGTGAGACCCTTGCTCATTGCACCATCAGGATTCAAGCAAACCGGGCCGAAGACGGCTGTAATGCCAGAAACCGGTCCCCGGGAGCTTGTTTCCTTCCCAGTGTAAGAATTGGCTTTTGTAGTTTGGTTTGCCCTGTTCCCATCATGCACTGGGACAGGAACAGACTAATTTGCATACAGCCAGGTTCTGAAACTGGGATGGTGCAGTGAGCTAAAAAATGGTGTTGGATCTAGCCCTGATCTCTTGACTGGGTGAGAGCTTTCTGCTTAATTCAGAGACTCTGTCCCTCACCACCCCTTGTTGTAAATATTTTTGTCCACCCTAAGCGTGGAAGGGTATTCTCAGATGTGAGACCCTTGCTCATTGCACCATCAGGATTCAAGCAAACCGGGCCGAAGACGGCTGTAATGCCAGAAACCGGTCCCCGGGAGCTTGTTTCCTTCCCAGTGTAAGAATTGGCTTTTGTAGTTTGGTTTGCCCTGTTCCCATCATGCACTGGGACAGGAACAGACTAATTTGCATACAGCCAGGTTCTGAAACTGGGATGGTGCAGTGAGCTAAAAAATGGTGTTGGATCTAGCCCTGATCTCTTGACTGGGTGAGAGCTTTCTGCTTAATTCAGAGACTCTGTCCCTCACCACCCCTTGTTGTAAATATTTTTGTCCACCCTAAGCGTGGAAGGGTATTCTCAGATGTGAGACCCTTGCTCATTGCACCATCAGGATTCAAGCAAACCGGGCCGAAGACGGCTGTAATGCCAGAAACCGGTCCCCGGGAGCTTGTTTCCTTCCCAGTGTAAGAATTGGCTTTTGTAGTTTGGTTTGCCCTGTTCCCATCATGCACTGGGACAGGAACAGACTAATTTGCATACAGCCAGGTTCTGAAACTGGGATGGTGCAGTGAGCTAAAAAATGGTGTTGGATCTAGCCCTGATCTCTTGACTGGGTGAGAGCTTTCTGCTTAATTCAGAGACTCTGTCCCTCACCACCCCTTGTTGTAAATATTTTTGTCCACCCTAAGCGTGGAAGGGTATTCTCAGATGTGAGACCCTTGCTCATTGCACCATCAGGATTCAAGCAAACCGGGCCGAAGACGGCTGTAATGCCAGAAACCGGTCCCCGGGAGCTTGTTTCCTTCCCAGTGTAAGAATTGGCTTTTGTAGTTTGGTTTGCCCTGTTCCCATCATGCACTGGGACAGGAACAGACTAATTTTCATACAGCCAGGTTCTGAAACTGGGATGGTGCAGTGAGCTAAAAAATGGTGTTGGATCTAGCCCTGATCTCTTGACTGGGTGAGAGCTTTCTGCTTAATTCAGAGACTCTGTCCCTCACCACCCCTTGTTGTAAATATTTTTGTCCACCCTAAGCGTGGAAGGGTATTCTCAGATGTGAGACCCTTGCTCATTGCACCATCAGGATTCAAGCAAACCGGGCCGAAGACGGCTGTAATGCCAGAAACCGGTCCCCGGGAGCTTGTTTCCTTCCCAGTGTAAGAATTGGCTTTTGTAGTTTGGTTTGCCCTGTTCCCATCATGCACTGGGACAGGAACAGACTAATTTTCATACAGCCAGGTTCTGAAACTGGGATGGTGCAGTGAGCTAAAAAATGGTGTTGGATCTAGCCCTGATCTCTTGACTGGGTGAGAGCTTTCTGCTTAATTCAGAGACTCTGTCCCTCACCACCCCTTGTTGTAAATATTTTTGTCCACCCTAAGCGTGGAAGGGTATTCTCAGATGTGAGACCCTTGCTCATTGCACCATCAGGATTCAAGCAAACCGGGCCGAAGACGGCTGTAATGCCAGAAACCGGTCCCCGGGAGCTTGTTTCCTTCCCAGTGTAAGAATTGGCTTTTGTAGTTTGGTTTGCCCTGTTCCCATCATGCACTGGGACAGGAACAGACTAATTTGCATACAGCCAGGTTCTGAAACTGGGATGGTGCAGTGAGCTAAAAAATGGTGTTGGATCTAGCCCTGATCTCTTGACTGGGTGAGAGCTTTCTGCTTAATTCAGAGACTCTGTCCCTCACCACCCCTTGTTGTAAATATTTTTGTCCACCCTAAGCGTGGAAGGGTATTCTCAGATGTGAGACCCTTGCTCATTGCACCATCAGGATTCAAGCAAACCGGGCCGAAGACGGCTGTAATGCCAGAAACCGGTCCCCGGGAGCTTGTTTCCTTCCCAGTGTAAGAATTGGCTTTTGTAGTTTGGTTTGCCCTGTTCCCATCATGCACTGGGACAGGAACAGACTAATTTTCATACAGCCAGGTTCTGAAACTGGGATGGTGCAGTGAGCTAAAAAATGGTGTTGGATCTAGCCCTGATCTCTTGACTGGGTGAGAGCTTTCTGCTTAATTCAGAGACTCTGTCCCTCACCACCCCTTGTTGTAAATATTTTTGTCCACCCTAAGCGTGGAAGGGTATTCTCAGATGTGAGACCCTTGCTCATTGCACCATCAGGATTCAAGCAAACCGGGCCGAAGACGGCTGTAATGCCAGAAACCGGTCCCCGGGAGCTTGTTTCCTTCCCAGTGTAAGAATTGGCTTTTGTAGTTTGGTTTGCCCTGTTCCCATCATGCACTGGGACAGGAACAGACTAATTTTCATACAGCCAGGTTCTGAAACTGGGATGGTGCAGTGAGCTAAAAAATGGTGTTGGATCTAGCCCTGATCTCTTGACTGGGTGAGAGCTTTCTGCTTAATTCAGAGACTCTGTCCCTCACCACCCCTTGTTGTAAATATTTTTGTCCACCCTAAGCGTGGAAGGGTATTCTCAGATGTGAGACCCTTGCTCATTGCACCATCAGGATTCAAGCAAACCGGGCCGAAGACGGCTGTAATGCCAGAAACCGGTCCCCGGGAGCTTGTTTCCTTCCCAGTGTAAGAATTGGCTTTTGTAGTTTGGTTTGCCCTGTTCCCATCATGCACTGGGACAGGAACAGACTAATTTGCATACAGCCAGGTTCTGAAACTGGGATGGTGCAGTGAGCTAAAAAATGGTGTTGGATCTAGCCCTGATCTCTTGACTGGGTGAGAGCTTTCTGCTTAATTCAGAGACTCTGTCCCTCACCACCCCTTGTTGTTAAATTAAATGGCAGCAAGGCCGAGGTGCTCGTTGTGGGGGGGAGTCCATCTGCTTGGTCATCGGCGTGGTGGTCTCCATGCCTGGGTGAGGCTTCCATACCCCGCCAGAGAGTTAAAAACCTTGGCGTATGGCTCGATGCTGACCTGTCTTTTGGACCCCAAATAGACCGAGTGGCGGGTGTCTGTTTTAGCGTTTTAAAAACTATACGGAAGGTCCTTGACCTCCTTCCTATGTCCGCACGGAGAACACTGGTACATGCCCTTGTGACATCACGCCTAGACTACGGCAACCTACTATACCTGGGAACCACCTGTAAGGCTATGAATCGCCTCCAGGTATTACAGAACGCGGCAGCCCGTCTCATCCTAAAAATCCCTAAACGATCAGACACCAAGGCCGCCCTTAAATCCCTCCATTGGCTGCCAGTAAAAAGCAGAGTGGAATTCAAAGCCCTCTGTACCTGTCACCGCATCCTTGCTAGGAAAACGCCAGTTCCACTTCAGAACCTAGTGACCAGGCATATACCATCACGCGATCTGCGCTCCTCACATAGGGGCTTACTTAAGGTTCCTAGGGTTAAAAGGGCCCGCATGGGCGGACGCTCCTTTCGCCATCTGGCGGCGAAAAGCTGGAACTCCCTGCCACTCCCTGCCTCTCCATCTCCGCCTAGACCCATCCGAATCCAGTTTCCGGAAGAACCTAAAAACATACCTGTTTTCCAGATAATTAGTCTCACTTCTTAAACTTCGCCCAGAGTCCTTCAGTTGTAGCGCGGGGACACGCTTCTGCGTAACCAAGCGCTTTATAAGCTACCCGTATTATTATTATATAGTTAGACCCACAGCGCACCCAGAGCGGCGCAACAACCATCCACCCAGCAGGGAAGAGGCCCCCCTCAGCGCTCCGAGACCGCCAGCCCGAATAAACCAGGTCAGCTATGACACAAGAGCCCCCCGGGCAGTCCTCCTCCACCACCGAGCAGTAGGTCTGCACACACTCAGAGCACGTCGTAAGGAGTGCCACGTCGCTGCGCCCCCGGCAGCGGACAACCCAAACCCCACCAGGCACCACTATGCACCTCGCCGTATCACCCAGGTAGGGCTGCACAGCCCACACAACCCTAGGCCCAGCCTGCACTTGCGCCCCACTCACTGTGTTACACTGCAGCCACCTCCAGCCTCACACTCTTCAGCTTTCACTCCTGCTCCTCCACCACCGATTCTGCTCAATTCAGGACGGCAGCTCCAGATTTTCAAATAGGCCTCACTCCCGTCACCTCCTCAACACCAGACACAGTGAGCATGTACATTCGATTTTCCCTCACAGCGTCTCTGGGACTCTTCAATGGTACCAGTTGCGATGCCCCCAGACCGCCGTCAGCAGCCCGGAAGTCACAAGATGCTGATCCTCCAGCCGCGGTCACCGCCTGTGCCCCGTGTCATAGCAATACAGGTCCCTCAGTTTCGACCGATCTCAGTAATCCCCCCCTCCACGGGCAGAACGCATCGACGTCCCCGGTCCGCCACTCACTACACTTGCTCCTTCGGCCGGCGCGCCACACCAATAACAGCGTAGTAGAGAGCCAATCTGCATCTCCTCCAGCTACAAGCGGCGCCATCTTCTCTCCAGTCCCGCTAGTGAGGGATCGTCGCAAACTAGCAGCTTCCCGGTAGGCACGTCGGTGAAAAACCACACCACTGCTTGTTGCTGCCTAGGGGTACCATCCCATGAGGGTTTTACGGTGCATAAAGGGTTGTGAAGGATGGTATTAAGCGGATATTGGATCCGGCTTGCGGAGCTCCCTTAGGAGGCAGCCATTCTGCCTCGCGCCGAAGCCACGCCCCCTTCAAACATAACATTTCTACCTGTTCCCAATCAAAGGTTAGCACTTATTAAATGCACTAAGGTAACCCAATGTTATCCAATGGGAGAGATAGGCCTTTCAGCAGTGAAAAAAAAAACGAATGTCACTAGCAGGACATGTAAAAATTAAAACACATCCCCTATTTTTTATATACAATACACCCTCCCCTATGGGCTTTTAGGGCATCCTAGGGGTGACTAGCATGTATTAAAATGAAGGCCTATGCCTGGAAAAAAATATTTTGCCAGGTAAAAATGGCAGTTTGTAAATCTGCACTACAGGCTGCAGTGGCAGGCCTGAGACATGTTTAAGGTGTTAAAACACAAATCCTGTGCAGACGGGCGGGTACATCCGTCGTTTGGTTGGAGGTCTCAATGCAGAAACCAACAGTGACGAGAGACACCACGATCCTGTTCCTGTTGGTTTCTGCATTCAGACCTCCAACCAAACGACGGATGTACCCGCTCGTCTTTTCCATTTATCTATGAACCTTTACTGATACTCCTTGGTCTTTTTACCCGTTTAACGCCGGATTGGAATTATCACCGGCTATCCAAACCCGTTACACTGACACTTCTGACAGCCCTGAAGAGTCAAAGAGCTATCGGCTCGCTTGACAAAACACGTGTCGGCTGGTTAAGTTGTTTTTGTTTGGAAGTCATCCCTCCAAAACAGGAGGGTTCTAATACATCAAAAAAAGAAAAAATCTATATTTGTCTAGCTTGTCTCATTACTATAACTTACGCTTGATAGTTTTCGAATACAAGAAAAAAACCTGCATGATTAACCCAGTATAAACATGTGCACAGGATTTGTGTTTTATTCAATTGGCTGGGCCCTTGTCCAACCTGTACAGAGGCTTTTTGGTCTCCTCCGACCTTGTTGCACCGTTCTTATTTTGTCATCTCTACCTAGACTAACCGCTACCAGCATAGGCGCCACTTTTTCTTGTACACTCCAAAACACTCAACGGAATCTTCATGTTTTAAGGTGTTACTTATGTGGGTGGAACAACGAGTGCTGCAGGCCCACTAATAGCATTTAATGTATGGCAATATTTTCATAGCTTACCTCCTCCGATTGCTCTGTACAGCTTACATCCTTAGATTGCTTGCTATCTCAGAAAGTTGCCTCCCACAATACTCGTAAAATCCTGCAGCAATAAAAACTGAATTTGACTGACTTTCTCTTGATTTCTTCTCACTTCATTCCCCTCCTTTCTTCCTTCAGTGACCCTCTTTTTACCATCCATTATCCATATGCTTTCTATTTCTGAGTATAGCTTCCCCTCCGTCTCATGCCTATCGGCCTTAGCTTCTTCTGTGACGAGGATGGAAAAGTTCAGTCCACTGCCGTGGCGCTCGTGTACTGAGGATGGAACCTCTGCACACGGCACTGAAATCCCTCTGCTGGTCTATCCTGGAGTGTTCCTTATGCACCGGGGAATAAAAGGGGCATTCGCGCTAGTGGGGGTGCCCAAGGTGCCATGCATAGTGTAAATGCAGTTGTGTATACCATAGATAATACTTAGTGTGAGTGCTACCAGCTGCTTGCAGAGGGGGAATGGAGAGATCAAGGTTTATGTATGGCGCACAGTTGAAGTTGCCCCCATAACCCAGGACCCACAGGGTCCCAAAAAAGTGTCAGAGTGAGCCTATCCAAGAACCGCTCTCGATTTGTGCTGGGGGCATAAAGTGCTACCAACGTGAAGGGAGCCCCATCAACGTGACCCTCCAAAATCACATACCGCCCGTCCGTGTCCACATGCTGAGTACCCAGGGAAAACGGGACTCCAGTGTGATTCAAATAAGCACCCCAGGTGCAGAAGCTGATGTGGTTATACCTGTCCCCTCCACTACATGCAAACCCTGTGCAGTTCAGGCATGGTAAGGTGAGTTTCTTGGATCATGGCAATGTGCACATGCCGGTGTTTGAGGAATGCATAGATGCTATATTGCTTGGCTGTGGTGGCCTGCCACACACATTCCATGTAAGAATGTGGTATTGGGGGATGTGGGTATCAGGTGTTGGCCCAGACATGAAAGTGAGCAGTGCAGATAACAACAAGGTATGTAGGGACTCCCCGCTCTCCTCAAAAGCAGTGGTCCTTCCCTATCAGGCCCCTCCACCATGAACAGGCACCCACGTGGGCCATGTATAAAGGCAACAGACCCCTTGGCAGACATACCCAGATCACAAAGTGTGAACAATAACTACAACCAGCCAGTGTGAGTGTTTCCCTCAGGACAGTATCCCTGCCCACAAATCTCCATCTCCAAAACAAGGCTAGAATTATAGCAAGAAAACAGTTATATCAGTCCACTTCAGAATAATTGTGAGGCATATCACAGTAGGGAGGTTTGTATTCCAGTGCCAAGGCCCATGCAGAAAATAGAGGCCAGTAGCCAACTTGCCAGAAGAATTATGGTGCCACCCTGCATTGGAGGTCCAGTGGGCACTAGGTAGGAAGGAAGGTGAGTCACCCTGCTAGAGAAGAAGAGTCACATAAGATCGTCGGCAGACCGTGGGGTAACCTTTGCGTCAATTGTGCTATGAGTAGAAGAGGTCTCAGAGGTGCATGCGTCAGAGCCAGAGTCCTCAGAGCTGCTCATGAAGGGCTGCAAATGAGTTCTCGTGGCAGAGTACAGCCATCTCTACTGTGCAGGCCTTTCCGAAGCCACCAGGTAATTGTAGGGGTATGTCCGTGGAGCCCTGCGCTGCCTGTGCCTAGATTACGGCATTACCCAGGTCTCCTCTGTGCATTCAGTGCCAGTGGTGCACCCAAGGCTTTTTGCATGGAGCCAGGTCAAAATGTCTTCATGTGTGGAGAAGATGTGAGAAGATTTGTTGTCTATGACCTTGAGTTTCACTGGAAACAATAGTGCATAGCGAAATTGCAGCCCCCTTAAGCATGGTTTGACTTTCATGTTGGAACTATGCAGGAGTTGGACCTCTAGTGTAAAATCAGGATATGCTGCAATGGTAGTGTTCGCAAAGTGCCAGGGACCCTTTGTGCGAAAGTTCTGCAAGATAAGGTTGCAGTCGCCAAGGTTGAGAAAACGTGCAATAAGGGGAAGAGATGGCACCCTGGCTGGAGGCGGGCATCCCTGAACATGGTGTGTTCACTCCACAGAGAACAGTGTGGGCATTTAGTTCAGTTGCCATATGCCACTTCTCAGGAAAGCAAACATAAGGAGATGATGGACGGAGCACTGAAACTTTACAAACACTCACCCCAGTCACAGATCCTGGTTGAATCCATAATCATTCTTTAACTCACTTCGCCACCACAGTTCAGACACTGCTATATGCAAATCAGTCTTGACCCTGTGCTTCATGGGAACGTCCAGCCTGAACTGCTGAGCCATGTCTTCCCTGGACTGGAAAAAAGCATCCAGCTTGAACCCAGTGGCAAAGTGAGCAAGGAACCCACGTCTGGGCATACCCTGACAACTTAGGGCGAACAAAGCAAACTCAAGAAAGAGCTTTGTGCTGGGTGGATCAGAGTGCTCAGAGAATCCAATTAAATGGATGTTATTGTGCTAGGAGCACCTCTCAGTGTTCTTTGCTCATCGATGTAAGATGGCCACCTCTTCCATCTTGGCATCAAGCTTCACCTGGAGATCAGGCACAGTGGGGATAAGTGTATTCAGCACCATTTCTGCCTCATCGACCCTATCAATCAGTCTGTGATGATCCGCCCTCAGCAGTCCCACATCGAGAGACACCATGTCGATTTTAGGAAACATCCATAACAACGCAGCATTACATCTTTACAATTTTTTTTGCCCCCCACCAGCACCTACCCTGAGGTAAGCACCTTGTTGTGGTACAATAGTAATTTTTACCCCCACCAATGACCAGCACCCTCAGTGAGGCAAGCACCCTGTGGTGTTAGAATATAAATTTTGCCCCCTCCACTGACTACCACCTTCCCTGAGGCAAGCAACCTGTGGAATTAGATTAATATTATTTTTGCCCCCGCCACTGACCAGCATATTTCCAGAGGCAAGCACCTTGTGGAATTAGAATTGTAGTTTCCCCCCCCACCACTGACCAGCACCTTCCCTGACGCAAGCACCCTGTGGTGTTAGAATAACAATTTAGCCCCTCACCAGTGAGTAGCAACATCCCTGAGGCAAGTACCCTGTGGATTTAGAATAGGATTTTTGCCTCCCACCACTGACCAGGACCTTTCCTGAGGCTAGTACCCTGTGGAGTTAGAATAGTATTTTTGCCCCCACCACCGATCAGCACCTTCCCAGAGGCAAGCACCCTGTGGTGTTACAATAGTAGTTTTCCCCCCCACCACTGACCAGCATATTCCCTGAGGCAAGCACAGTGTGAAGTTATAATAGTATTGTTGCCCCCCACCACTGACCAGCACCTTCCCTGAGGCAAGCACCCTGTGGTGTCAGAATAGTAATTTAGCCCCCCACTAGTGACCAGCACCACCCCATAGGCAAGGACCCTGTGGTGTTAGAACAGTTATTTAGCCCCACCAGTGACTAGCACCACACCTGAGGCAAGCACCCTGTGGTGTGGGAATAGTATGTTGCCCCCACCACTGACCAGCACCTTTCCTGAGGCTAGTACCCTGTGGAGTAAGAATATTATTTTTGCCCCCCACCAGTTACCAGCAACGTCCCTGCAGCAAGCACCCTGTGGAGTTATAATAGTATGTTTGCCCCCACCACTTACCAGCAGCTTCCCTGAGGCAAGTACCATGTGGAGTTAGAATAGTATGTTTGCCCCCCCACCACTGACCAACATCTTCCCTGAGGCAAGTACCCTGTGGAGTTAGAATAGTATTTTTGCTCCCCCCCCCACGAGTGTCCAGCAACTTCCCTGAGGCTAGCACCCTGTGGAGTTAGGGTTAAATGTTTGCTCCCCACCACTGACCAAAACCTTCCGAAAAAAGCCCCCTGTGGAGTTTACTATATTAGTTTTGCCCCCACCACTGGCCAGCATATTCCCTGAGGCAAGCACCCTGTGGAGATATAATAAGAATGTAGCCCCCCACCAGTGACCAGCACCACCCCTGAAATAAGCACCATTTGGTGTTAGAATAGTATTTTTACCCCCACCACTGACCAGCACCTTTCCTGAGGCTAGTACCCTGTGGAGTCAGAATAGTATTTGTGCTCCCCACCACTGACTAACACCTTCCCTGAGGTACGCACCCTGTGAAGTTAGAATAGTATATTTGCCCCCCACCACTGACCAACCCCTTCCCTGAGGCAAGCACCCTGGACTGTTACAATCGTAATTTTAACCCCCCCCACCAGCGACCAGCAACTGCCCTGAGGCAAGCACCCTTAGGAGTTGGAATATTACTTTTGCCCCCACCACTGACCAGTTGCCTCTCTATGTTTTCTTGGATTTTAATATTTTTATAAATATACTATATTTAAAGGAAATTACAAATTTAAATTTTGACTTTTATTTTTTTCCCATATAATTAACAACCATTTCTTATTTGAAATATACATACTTCATTTAATTAAGGTGGAAAATATAGCTGAATGATTTTCCAAAATCTGCAAAAAAAGTTTAAAAAAATTCTAATTTCACTTTTGCCAATTTTATTTTATCTTACTAATTGCCGTTTATGTTAGACGTACATTTACTTTAGTCAATAGATGGCAGTGTTTTCTCCTCGTACTCCAGAAACTTGTAGTTGTCAGGAAAGTCTGAGCACCACTGAGGACAAAATGGTGGTCGGCTTAATTTATTTGTTTAGAATGGGTAAACAAACATTTTAAAGAACAAATGATTTATAAACACTTTTTTTCACATGATTCGGAACCTGACAGAAGGTATATTTTTGATTTTGTGTGTGAAGGTGTGATTTTTACCTTCCGTCTTAGGTTGGCATCCATTTTGAGTAGGAGATTGTAGCAACGCAGGAGATGCGTCATGTGCCCATATAATTTTCACTTATTGAAGTTAAAGTGGGGCTGGACTCAGGCAGTTTGGGTAAGGCCCCTGGAATGTAAATGTAAATGTATGAAGCTTATATAGCGCATGACTTACCCTGGGGCATCTCCGCGCTTGCTTAGGGAACCCGTCCTGGTATTCCCCTGTGAGATAACCCTGGCAGGGTATCCACAAGGTGAAAGCCAGGCATCCCACCGTGAGGGGCCGATGTGGAGATTAAGCAAGCTATTGCCCAGAGTCGCAGAGTGTGAACCCGTGAGTCGAGAAGGCACCGGAGCGAGAATTATCGAGTCCGTGGAATTATTGGGCCCAAGACCCGCCGAGGCGGGGAATTGAACCCTGGTCCAGAGCCGAACTCAAGCTCCAGGTCTGCTGCCTCTAACCCCTGAGCCACACTTCTCTGGACCGGACGGCGTTCCAATAGATTTTTTCCAACTTAACCCAGACTTATGGATCCCACCCCTAACTAATGTCCTGAATAGTATAGTTTTGGTAGCTCCCCACCCCTCATGGTCTTCATGGGTTATAGTCCCCCATCTATAAAAAAGGGGATAGGGCAAACCCAAAAAATTACAGACCAATCTCCCTGCTGGATACAACATCAAAGTTCATGGGCCGCCTTCTCCTCTCTAGGCTAGAGGGATGGGCTAGAGAAAACAAGATCTTGATTCAGGCCCAGTATGGCTTCCAGCAGGGAAGGGGTACAGTGGATCAGTGCTTGAACTTAGAACTGATCATAGAAAAATATACTAAAATAAAGGAGAGGAAAATATACATGGCTTTCATGGACCTTAGACCGGCGTTCAACTGTGTGGTCCATGATAAGCTTTGATCTATACAAGAGATGATGGGGGTCGAAATTCCTATACTGAATTTCATCAGGCAATCGTACGCAACTGCGACGGCATCAGTGCGTTATACCAAAACTGGAGACTGTACATGTTCCTTTAAAATCTCTAGGGGAGTAAGGCAGGGTTGCGTATTGGCCCCTTTCCTCTTCTCTTTGCATACAAATGGAGTAGAAAAGGGACTCACAGTGTCTACTAGGAATGTCCCCCTCTCTGAAAATCAAACAATACCAATACTGGCTTACGCATACAACACGGTTTTAATTGCCAGAACTGGGATTGGGCTACAAAGGATGATAACCGCGTATGTCACCTTTATGGATTCACTTCATTTGAAAGTGAGCCAAACTAAGGGGGTCATTAGCATAGTGGGCGTACTTTGTCTGCCCGCCATACCCCCGGGAAATAGGGCCACTAGCAATGCATGCAGCAGTCTCGCACATGCCATTAGGATGCGCCCGCCACATTGGCTGGGCGCATCCCGCATTTCTAACATTGCTGCAATGCCGAAAATGCAAGTTGTGCAAATGTGCACCCCCCAGAATCCCCAATGTAGAAGACCGCATGCCTTTCATAACCCAGCATGCATCTTAATATGGATGCCATTATCTACCAGACACCACCACCATATTAACAGCTTTTCCACCCGGTCAACTCATCCACTGGTATTTCCATCCGGCGGGGTCCCCCCGCCACAGTAATATGGCGGGGGAATGTACATGCGGGCGGGAGGAAATACCGGGCGGATCGCCACCTCCATGTAGGCGGCGGCGATCTGCCTGACATACTAATGGTCCCCTAAGTCTTTTGAAATATTAGCTGGGGCTACAAAAAAAGAAAAGGTATCACACTTTCGCGCAGAAGCAGAACAAATTCAAGTAGTGGACTCTTTACCCTACTTGGGCATTCTTTTTGATAAAGATCTGTCATGGGCAAAATTGATGGAGGGGAGAAAGATGGTGATGGAGAGGGGTATTATTGCCATAAAATCCTTTGCTAGAAAATTGGGTGCTAAACCTTATTACCGATAATAAAATATTTACCAGGCCAAAGTTAATGCAGCAGCGACCTATGGAGCTGGGGTTTGGGGTATGGTTACACCGACACCACTACAAACTATTGAGAATACATTTTTTAAATCTGTAGTGGGCTTACCTCCCTCTTTTCCAAATGGTATCCTACACTCGGAATTGGGCCTGTCTTATATCTCAGATTATACACAGTTGGCCCTACTTCTCCTCTGGCATTCAATCTGAAGGAAAGAGATAGTTCCACTGACACAATCAATAATAAGGAGCTGTTTAGCAATGGACAAGTGGAAGAGGTCTAGGTGGCTTAGTTACGTAGAGTCAGTGCTAAGGGAGATTGGTCGCGATGAACTCTTTAAAGACCCTCGGGCGTGTAGGAAGGTTTCTAAACAGAGGGTTAGTGATATGTTTGTGTTGATGGCCGAGTACAAGCGTAAGGAACACTATTAAGAGAAACACGCAGCCCGGGCGATATGGCCTCAACCCACCATGAAATGAAGGAGGTTTTTCCTATCTAGTAAAAGTAAATAGGATGCAACATAGATTCATAGAACTGAGGTTTCGCACTAACCTAATTCCCCTTATGTTAGGTTATGCTGAAAAAACATATAATCACTCCAATTTAAGTACGTGTCCATGTGATAACCTATCACCTCAAACAGAATTGCACATATTTTTATTTTGCAGCCTATATGAGTATGAAAGGAATGTCCACATCAAACCAATATTAAAGAAAATGTATTTTAAGCAGTGTCGGGGTTGGGGCTACAAAGGCTGATAATCTTGTATGTCTCCTTTATGGATTCACTTCAGTTGAAAGTGAACCAAAGTAAGGGGGTAATTAGTATGGTGGGCGGACTTTGTCTACCCTACCCCCAGGAAATAGGACCGCCCGCAATGCATGCGGCGATCCCGCACATGACATTAGGATGCACCCGCCACACTGGCAGGCACATCCCGCATTTCTAACATTGTGGAGGGTGGTGCTGAAAGCACCGCCTCCTGCAATGCTTAAAATGCATGGTGTGCATTTTAATGCACAACGTGACAGGCACTGTTCGGTGCCTGCCACGTTGTACATTGAAATGTGTGCACCCCCCCAGAATCCCTGGGGGCCCGCTATGGGCCCCCAATGTAGAAGACCACATGCCATACCCGCATGCATCTTAATATGGATGCCAGTATCTACCAGACACACCCACCATATTAACAGATTTTCCGCCCGGTCGACTCATCGACTGGGTGGAAAACCGGCAGACGGTCTTTCTGTCCGCCTGGGTCCCCCCGCCACAGTAATATTGCGAGGGGAATATACATGCGGGAGGGAGGAAATATCGGGCGGTTCCCCACCTCCATGTGGGCAGTGGCGATCTGCCAGACATACTAAGGGGCCCCTAAATCTTTTGGAATAATAGCTGGGGCTACAAAAAAAGAAAAGGTATCACACTTTCGTGCGGAAAAAGAAAAAATTGAGGTAGTGGACTCTTTGCCCTACTTGGGCATCCTTTTTGATAAAGATCTGTCATGGGCAAAATTGATGGAGGGAAGAAAGGTGGTGATGGGGAGGGGTATTATTGCCATAAAATCCTTTGCTAGAAAATTGGGTGCTAAACCCTTATTACCGATAAAAAATATATTTACCATGCCAGAGTTAAGGAAGCAGCGACCTATGGAGCTGGGGTTTGGGGTATGGTTTCACCGACACCACTACAAACTATTGAGAATACATTTTTTAAATATCTAGTGGGCTTACCTCCCTCTTTTCCAAATGGTATCCTACACTCAGAATTGGGCCTGCCTTATATTTCAGATTATAAACAATTACCCCAACTTCTCCTCTTGCATTTAATCTGGAGGAGAGATATAGTTGCAGTAGCACAATCAATAATAAGCAGCTGTTTAGCAATGAACAAGTGGAAGAGGTCTAGGTGGCTTAGTTACGTAGAGTCAGTGCTAAGGAAGATTGGTCTCCATGAACTCGTTAAAGACCCCCTGTCCTGTAGGAAGGTTTCTAAACAGAGGGTTAGTGATATGTTCATGTTGATGGCCGTGTACAAGTGTAAGGAACACTATAAAGAGAAACACGCAGCCCGGGCATATGGCCTCAACCTACCATTAATTGAAGGAGGTTTCTCTTATCTAGTAAATGTAAATAGGATGCAACATAGATTCATATTACTGAGGTTTCGCACTAACCTGATTCCCCTTATGTTAGGTTATCCTGAAAAAACATATAATCACGTCAATTTAGGTGCGTGTCCATGTGATAACCTATCTCCTTAAACAGAATTGCACATATTTTTATTTTGCAGCCTATATGAGAATGAAAGGAATGTCCACCTCAAACCAATTTCAAAGAAAATTAATTTTAGGCAGTGTCGAGGTTGCAATATACTTTCTTAAAACACTCCCTGACCCTTTGGTTTGTTATTCAGTTGCGTCATTATATATGGGCCTGCATGAGGAAGAGGAAAGGGAATAGCATGTAGATTACTGAGTTCGCAAAACAACAATACAAGTATCTAGATTTAGCATATGAAATGGTTATCTTTTCTAACATTTTTATGTATCTTCATCTTTATCCAAGAATTGTGATGAAATATTTGTAATTTTAAAGATAGAATATTGAAATAATTTTAATGTTATTTATTTATTTGTGCTTTTATGATCTTTTTTAACATGATCGAATAAAGATGAATTGAATTGAATTGAGTAGAGGATTGCTTGCCTAATGTTGTAGAAAGAATTGAAGGACACAATTTTTCTCTTGCTTTGTATGCCGTCAATGCCTTACATGTGGATGTTATTTTTAAAAATGTCTCTAGTTTTTTTTTTTTTTTTAATATATTTTTATTGCAGGAATTAGTGAAAATTACATATCAGACCAGCAAAGTAAGCGCAATCAGAAACAATTGAGTATTTTCCACATTCCCCTGGCCAACGACAAGAGTACACAGCCATTCAGCCCACAACCCGAGGGCCGGGCGGCGAACACCAAAGGGGATCTGGTATAGGGTCGAAGCTGGTCCGGATGATCTAAAGGTCTTCATCTGCTTTTCTAAATCATCCTACAAAAAGTAAAAGAAACCCTCCCCAATAAACTAGTGGTTCTACAGGTACCCCCCCCCAACCCCCGCCATCAGTGTGTGTGGTAGTGTATGTAGGAAGGCCTATGTGAAGTACCCCGGAGTAGCCAATAGACATCTGAAATAAAGTTATCTATCGGGACTCGGGATGTGTCGCATCCTCACTCTCGGAATCGCTGGAAGCACAATCGTCTCTGAGGGCTTGCACTAACGTCTCCCATTCCAGTGCCGATTCTAGCGCTCTCTCGTTTTGCTGTCGCCTAGCCAATTGGTATCGCAGCGTACTCTCACCCGCCGCCCATTTCAACAGTTCGCCGTGCCACCTAACCTCTGTTGGACCAGACCGTGCCTTCCAATTCCTGGTTACCTCACGCTTAGCGAGGAGAAGCCCCAGATCAATAAATTTGCTTGAGATTTTATTCTTGGGGGTATGCGGGAACCAGTGTAGGAGCCCCACCGCCGCGTCGACCGACAAGGACCTCCCCGTCACCCTATTCAGGGTGTCTCCCACTCCAAGCCAATAGGAGGACAGTGCCGGGCAAGACCACAGCATATGGAGGAGATCCGCCTCAGACGCCCGGCATCTGGGGCACTCTGCAGAGTCCGCGGCAAAGTACTGTTGGATCTTCGCCGGGGTCAAATAGGCCCTGTGGAGCACGTAGAAGTGGACCAGTTGGAAGCGGGCATGGCGCGTGCCCTTCCAGGCCCACCTCATGAGTTGTGCCAGGTCGTTTCCGGTATCTCCTTCCCTATGTCTGTCTCCCATCGGGTTCGTAGAGTGGTGAGGGGGGGCAACCCCTCGCCAATCAATCTGCCATACAGGCATGTGACCGTCTTGACCGTCCCCGCGGACATCATGACGTATTGGCATACCGGGGATGTAGGCGGTTCCTCCAGCCCGCTTTTCCAGTGTGTTTGTATCGCTCGGACCAGAGCCGCGTGCAAAAGGAAATCACCCCGAGGAACGTCAAAGCGGTCTATGATCTCTTGGAAGGGCAATAACGCCCCGTCCTCGTAAAGGTCCCCCACCAGCTGCAGTCCCGCGTCCTCCCAGAGCCCCAGGCGCGACCAGTCTCCCCCGTGAGGGAGGGCCGTCAACATACCCAGTGGGATCTCAGGTGCATAGGGCAACCTCAGCTGTCCCCGGGCGTGGGCTCGATTCCAACACAAACGAATGGTCTTTTCCTCGAGCGTCAGGTCCTGCAAGGCCAGACGCTGTCGGAGTGTGATGAAGGAGATAACGTGCCTAGGCATCCCCGTACCTCTCCCAGTCTCCGGGCCGCGAAATTCTCTCGCGACCTCCTGGGTGAAGGTCTGGAGTTGCGCCGCCAAATAATATTTCTCGAAATCCGGCACCGCCAGGCCACCCTCAGTTTTTGGCCTCATCAGGGTCTTGAGGGCCACTCTCCAGCGGCCCGAACCCCAGAGGAATCCCACCACCATGGATCGCAATAAGCGAAAGGTGGCCGGTGGGATCCAAATCGGTAATGCCCGAAAGTAGTAGAGCAGCCGGGGGAGTGCCACCATTTTCAACAGGGCGATCCGCCCTGCCACCGAGAGCGGCAAGGTAGCCCAGAAGTCCATGCTACCGCGCAACGCGCGAGTGCAGGGCTATGTTCCCATCCAGGAGGTCAATTGGGTCGTGGTATATGTAAACCCCCAGGTAATTTGAAACAGTCAGGTTCCCATCTAATCCCCCCACTGACGTCCGGACTGGGCGTTCCCCTGCGAACCGGGAACAGACAAGTTTTGGCCCAGTTGACCCGAAGGCCCGAGACCTCTCCGAAAGCTGTTAGCGCCGACGCGGCCCCCCTCAAGGCAGCAACCGGGTTCTCCAGGAAGAGCAACAGGTCATCGGCATATAGCGAGACATGGTGCGAGCCAGAAGGCGTCCGCAAACCGTTATAGTAAACCCCGGAGCAGCAACGCCAGGGGCTCCACCGCGAGCGCAAAGAGCAGCGGGGACAGTGAGCACCCCTGTCTCGTGCCTCTCTCCACCGGATATTGCGAGGAGATCAGTGGACCCGCTCTCACCCTGGCTGACGGCGAGTCATACAATACGGTGGTCCACCTGACAAAGCCCTCACCCAGGCCGAATCGCCGCAAGACACTGCGCAGGTAGTCCCATTCCAGGCTATCAAAGGCCTTTTCCAGGTCTACTGAAAGAACCACTGGGCACGAGGCGTCTGCATGCAAATCCCCCAGTAAGCGAAACAGCCTGCGAATGTTCATGGTTGTGTTCCGCTTGGGAATGAAACCAGCCTGGTCCTCGTGCACCAATGAGCGCATGTGCCCTAACAGCCTCGTAGCCAATATGCTGCTCAGGATCTTATAATCGACCGTCAGCATCGATAAAGGTCGGTAGGACGCCGGGTCAGCCGATTCTCTCCCAGGTTTAAGGAGGGGAACCACTAAAGCCTCACACATCGAGCCGGGGAGGCGACCCAACCGCTTCGCCTCTCTGTACACTACTAGTAGCCGAGGCGCCAGGAGGTCAACGTAAGCGGAGTAAAATTCAATTGGGAGGCCGTCCAGGCCCGGGGTCTTGTTCCTCGCCATCCCTTTAATGGCACTGCGAATTTCACCCAGTTCAATGTCGGAGCCCAGAGCCTTCGCCACGTCCGGTTCCAGCGCTGGCAGCTCTAGGGGTTGCAGGTATTCCTCAATCAGGTCGGGGTCCCTGGCAGAGCCACTGCGGTACAATTGTTCATAGTAGCGCAGGTAGCAGCCCAAAATCTCCGGCTGAGTGTGTACTTCTGCACCCTCCGCCGTGCGCATGGACGTCGTCAAAGATGTCTGGCGCGTAGGATTGGCCAGCCACGCCAACAACGCGCTCGACCTGTCCCCCTCCGCGAGCGACCTAGTAGTGTAGGCCTTATAGTCAAAGCAGCGCAGCCGTTCGACCGCCACCGCCACCGACTCCCTCGCCGCCGCTGTGCGCTCCTGGAGCTCCGGATGACCGGGGCGGCGGAGTTCCATCTCGCGGAGCTTCCGATCAGCCGTAGCCAGGTCATCAAGGATGACTCGCCGCATGCCCACTTTTTTAGAGATGCAGTAGCCTCTGACCACCACCTTAAAGGCGTCCCACTCCAACGCTCTCGATCCCGCAGTACCCCCGTTGGAGGAGAAGTACTCCGAGATCCTGTCCCCCAACTCCGCCTTAAAAACTATATCCTCTAGGATCTCCGGGCGCATTTTCCAGGTGGGCACAGCCGGGACCACGGGAAACCAACGAAGGTCCATCAGGAGGGGGTTGTGGTCTGATATGGTCCTGGCTAAATACTCAGAACGGACCGCAGCAGAAACCACCTCCGCCGATCCCAGAAACCCATCCAGCCGCACGTGCAACTCATGCAAGCTAGAGAAAAAGGAGTAGTCCCTAGTATCCGGGTGCTGTGCCCTCCAAACATCCGTGAGCCCCCAGTGCGACTGCCAGTCCTTCCGCCCCTTCGCCACCCGGCGGACCGGGGAGTCCGGGAGGGGGGGGGTGCGAGCGGTCGGCCTCTACGTCCACTACCGAGTTGAAATCGCCACCGAGGAGGAGGGTTCCCGAAAGGAAATGGGCCAGCGAACTCGATAACCTGGAGAGGAAGGCAAGCTGGTCCACATTAGGCGCATAAATGCAGCAAATGTTCAAGTCCCTGCCCCCCAGAGTGCCCGAGAGAGCTACATAGCGACCCTCCGGGTCTACCAGTGACTTAGTAACCTGAAAGGGAACCCCAGCCCTGATCCAAACCAGTGTCCCTCTTGCGTATGCTGAGTATGAGGTATAGAAGACCTGCCCCCTCCACCTACGCTGGAGCGCCGCCCCCTCCTCCTTGTTAAGATGAGTCTCCTGGAGCAGCGCTATCTGTACCCCTCTACGCACTAGATAAGCGTGAACCTTATGTCGTCTAGACATAGTGTGAAGCCCTCGTACATTTCAAGTGATGCATTTCACATTAGTAATATCAACCATTGTCCCATATTGTCCGTTCCGGGCCTCCCCACCTAGGCCCTAACCAAAAACTAGCGACAGTCAATGCAACACTGATGGCGGCCATTTTCCCCAACAAAGAAACAGCAACTCCCATTCGAAACAAACCCTTACCCACCCACCCCAGAACAGGACCCAAATAATGCCATCTAGTTCCCATCCAAACCATACTCCCAACAACCCCACAATCCCCGACTAATCCTGCGGTCGCCACCGCAGGAGGGCCTTAAGGGCAAGGTGCGGGCTGGGCGCCGGTAATGGGCCCTCGATTCTCGGACTACTGAGATTAAGTTGAACCCAGATCAAAACGCTGAAGCCCAGCCGGGGTCCCCCCTCCCCCCTCCACCAGGGCCTGTGTTCACTCGCCTTCCCTCACCACCCCCGCCGCATACCCCCACCCAAATGGAAGTAGCTCACCCCGTCACCCCTGTCCATCCAGCATGCTCTCAGCCGAGCCCGGAGTAACCACCGGCAAGTGGACACTATCGGTCTCCGACTCTTCCGTGTCCGTCCGGGCCCCTTCGTCTCCAAGTCCCGATTCCTCGATAATGGGGCCACTGTGCGAACCAGATAAAGTAGACACCATCTCCAGCACTCCCCTCCGCTCCGCCAATGTCTCCACATTCGAAGGCCTGCCCGGCTTGCCGCGGCGGCTGCGAAGTCTTTTGGAGCGGCGTTGTTGCCCAGGTTCCACTGCCAGTAGGGACGACGAGCCAAAACCATCTTTGCCAGCTCTATAGAGTTCAAGCCAGTTGCAGACGTCCTCCGGGGCATCGAAGAACTGGGTTTTGTCGTCAACGATAATGCGGAGCCGTGCAGGAAAGAGGAGCGAGTATTGGATGCCCTCGCTCCGAAGTTCGCGCTTGATCGCCAAAAAGGAAGCCCGTTTGCGCTGGGTCTCATATGTATAGTCCGGGAAAATGTTCACCTGGCTATTCTCCACCTGATAAGGGCCGTTGTGTCTGGCGGCATTGAGGATGAGGTCTCTGTCCCGAAAGTGTAGCAAACGCGCCACCACCGGTCGCGGGGCGCGGCCCTGTTGCGGCGGCCTCGCCGGCACTCTATGCGCCCGTTCCAGGGTGTAGAAGGAGGACAGGCCCTCCGGGGCTACTGTGTCCCGGAGCCAAGTTTCCAAGTAGGCCACCATGTCGCCATCCTCAATCTTTTCCGGCAAGCCCACCACCCGAATGTTGTTCCGTCTATTGCGTCCTTCGGCATCCTCTGCCCATCTCTCCAAGGCCTCAATCCGGGACAGGGCATCCTTCATTGTCGCGGCCAGGGTCCTCTGTGCCGGCTCCAAGACCTTCACTGAGCTCTCCACCTCCTTGACCCTATCCGAGAGCTTACCGTGGTCCGCCCTGAGAAGGCCCAAACTCGTCGCGACCTGGGCGATGTCTTGCTGTAAGGCCGAGTGCGTGGTTGCGATCGCCTCCAGGACCCGGTCAAATTGTTGCTGCAGATGGGGACCACCAGATCTCTCCGGGTCTCCTCGGTCATCCTTATCCGGCGCCTCCGTATCCGAGGCGGCTGGAGTAGTCCCCTTGGCCCCTTTCGGTTTTCCCATGGCGGTAAAGCCCCGTGGAGGAAAGTTCGTCAAAGGTACCACCGAGTGCTGGCGTCGTCCAGGTCGCCCCTGGCACGCAGTTGTCGTGACGAGGGTCGCCGATCGTCGTCTCCAGGGCCCGCTGCTTTTCCGAGACCTCGGGCCGTGCCACCGCCGTGTCGTCGGAGGCCAATGAGGAGGAGGCGGGGACGACTGGCGCCAGGACGGACAGGCCCGCCAGGCCAAAGAGGATCCGGAATGAGTGTCACCAATACTGCTTGAGACTCTGCGGCGCCAGGGCACTGTGCCGCCCATCAAGTGCAGCCACTCGGTGGGGGTAGCCGGGAGCGGCTTACGGGGACGTCTTCATGAACTGGGCCGCCAGCCGTTCGTGTCCTGGATCCGACCAGAATTCAACCAGCCGTCTGTCTGGGGACGGTCGCCGTGTCCGGACCCTTCCCAGTTGGCCTCCAGATTAACGTTCCACTGGGTGAAAGGATGTAGAGCGGATGCTCTGAGTCCAGCTATGCTCCCACGGGTCTAGGGTCCCGGCCAAGAAATCGGGGAGGCCCGAGCGCCATCTTGGGTCTCACTCCGCGAACCCCTGAACTTCGGTTTTTCGTCGGAACCACCGGCGTTCAAGTATCACCGGGCGGCCCAGCAGGTCCCCACCGGTTCACCCATCGGTTTGCGGGGGTCGGGGTGCCCCGCGGACTCCGATCTTCAGGATCAATGTGGGCTCAGTCTCGGAGCCGAGCTCTCAGGCGACCATCGCCATCGGCGTCCAAGCCACGCCCCCTTCTTTAAAAATGTCTCTAGTGTTATTATTCTGTGAAAAAGTGTTCTATTTTCAGGTAACTCTTTTTAGTTAAAAAAATGTGTTATTTAATATACTGGTTTTAAAATATTGCTTGTATATTTAAATTAATAACAGGGTATTAAAATTAATGCCCGGGTTTTAACACACTCCCACCCAAAGAAAAACCTGTTTCCCCTGCATCCAGTCCCAGAGGATGGGTGACAAAAGACAAAATTATGTTCTAAATTACTATCCATCATGTATAGTAAATGCATGGGTTGTACTACTCTGCGGTGCAATGGTAGCTTCAATGCATCCCTATGAACACGCATTGTAGTAGCATGCGTTGTAAAAACCTGCAATGTAATGGTAGTTGCATTGGAAATACTGTGTTGAAAAACCATGCGCTGTAATGGTGTGTGTTGTATCGTCATATATTCGTCGATTTCTGTCTCTAGCTAGGTCCTAGTGTCTGAGATGGTGTTCAGCACCTTCTCAAATTGCTCTGAATGCTTGCTAAGTGTGGATTCAAGGTGCTGCAGAGCGTCCACAGTTGGATCCAAAGAAGAAGAAGAGGAAGAAGGACCTGTTGTTTTGAATTCAGTGAACACTGCTCTATTATTTCTGCATTTCACCATCATGGTGTGGCTCAGCTGGTAGGCCCAAAGTGAGCCCCTCTTAGTAGTGCCAGCAACGACTTCAAGGGGTAGGGGAGAGAGGGACACAGTCCACACCATACAGGAGAATGTAGCTGACGTTATTTTCACTTAAATATTTAAAATTACAATAGCGGGTTCTACTGATTGAGTTTTTTTCATTTTGACCTGGATTTCTTTATTAAAATGTACTCTCTTTTTATAATGTGGTGTGGAATTTTCTTGAGTTGTGTTTTCACTTTATAATTGTTTGAAGTGCTGTATAAAAGCTTTACACATTGTTGCTAAGTTAAACCTCACTGCTCTGTGCCAAGCTACCAGAGGGTTGAACACAGGTTAATTTAGGGTTTGTTTGTGCCTCACCCTGACAAAGATTGTGGCCACTACGTGAGAAAGGGTTTCATCTCCCTTAACCAGTAACCCCATTCTTTGCAAGGGGCAAGAGCCCAATCTCACTGTCAGATGGCGAATTTCACAGTAAAGTAATCAAATAATTGGCAAAATATCCAGAGGATTTAAATAAACTATTAAAATACTTGTATGATGTGCCTGGCAAGCTTTACTGTCACAGTGTGTTGCACTTCAACTGACCCAAATAAAAGTGGTAAAATATACACATAATTTTTCTTTGCTTCACTTTTCAATCCTGTGTCTTCAGTGTAGATTTTCAGTAATATCAGTTATAACAAAATTTCTACTTAGACGGGCAAGGATGGAAATGTTATTAAAAAAATCTTACAAACTTAAGCTAAGGACATCAGGTCACACATAGGACTATGGTTCATACAGCAATGCAGCTGAATGACAGAGATCCTAGAAGATTAGACAGGTCACACCAAAAGTACACACTTGGGTCTCAGACAGCAGTAGTGATACTAATATAGAAAACCTTTTTCTCTCTAGTCAGAGGTGAAATACGGGGACAGCTTCTCCTAAATGGCAAGCACTAATAAATAAAATGGCATGGCATTTTATTTTGCCACCAGCTTGCGCTGTGTACAACACAAGCTTGAGGCAAGGTGGCAGGGCTGAATCCTGCTATTGCCTGATTACTGCTGCCCCTTTCAGTGAGCATGTTGGGTTGGCCGGCTGCCTACCTATGGCCAGCCCAACATACGCGCTGTACACCCAGCAATCACCGGGCTGTGAAACAGCCATGGGATTGCTGGCACAGCCATAAATGAGTGCTGGGATAGCCTTCTCAGACAAATCCTGGAGCTGCTCTCATGCTGAGTGCAGCTTCAGGATTGGTCAGGAGTCATGTTCCACTGGACGTCACATCACCATTGCTGGGAGTGCCGCACCTGGCGGGAGCATCAGTGAGCATCAGTGAGGTAAGTTGGGAGCATGGCGCCCCCCAATATTTTGTATTGCCAGACACCACTGGTGAAAGATACAGTGTTTTGTGACATTTACTCCATGATGTGCCCTTAACTGGAGCATCAGGAGGTTTATGTGGGGAGGTGGCATTTTGACATGGAACATCCAAGGTAATAATAAAATCGAAAAAGAATGCACTCCTGAGGTCGAAGGAGAAGGGAGCCAGGTTGAGTCAGCTATTTAGAGCTCATTAATTATCACTCTAGTCTTCACCAATGACTGGTCTTCAACTACCCTGGAACATTTTACAGACATGACCACCCTCTTTATCTTGTCTGTGTCATCTACTATTGCTCAGGTCCGCAGTCATCTAAGATACCTATTCACCTCTTCATCCCAACTGATTTACAGATGCTGCCGTATTTTTAAGAATCAGGAACGTGTTGAGAAACGCAGTTAACTGTTTGCATAGGTAACTGTCTGTAAATTTGTCCTATTCTGCTTAAAATAATTATGACAGGCCTTTTAAATAAAAGCTGTCAGATTTATAGATGTATGCATAAATATATATTCAAATAACAACATATAAGTTTATACATTTTTATAGCCATTATAAAATCCAACATATTTGAAGGCATAATGTACATATTAATGTGCTAGGAAACCCAATACTGCTAGTTCTACTTGAAACACTTATTCTTTAAATGCAGTGCCATTTGCTTCTTGGCATGGACAGTGCATAGATGGAGAAGGTACATACAGAAACACACAGACACCTATGCAGATGCACTGCTAGCATCTCTGAGATGATGGTACGAACACAAGCCAGCAGTTGAGTGGGTGAGGTCATATGTGCCTATGCAGCTGATAGAGCTAGGTTTCATCAAGATTAAGCATAGCTCTCTTTTGTGTTTCAGAAAGATTGCATTTAAAATGGCACGCAGATTTTGGTGCAATTGAAAAAACATGGCTCATGAAATATGAAATGAGGCCTAGTCAAATGTTTTTTTTTAAAAGGGGCACTTTTGGTGCATTCAAAGTGAAAGACATGAAATGAGGCCTTGTAAATGCTTTCAGTCTAAAATGCTTGTGCTGAATTAACATGTGTTTTTGCAGTGTAGAAAAAACTTGTGATGTCAGTTGCCTCTTTAGCTTTGTAGATAACCATGGAATGTGTTCTCTCTTCCCAGCTCCTTTTCCTTGTCATCTACACTCCCTGTTTCTGTCTTAAGAGACGTTGGCTTTGTTGCATATTTAGACAATGCATATTCAGTTCATAACATATCTTCTTATAATTTATTTATTTATTTAAAATGTTTTATATAGCGCTAGCTGGACCCGAGAGTATCAGAGCGCTTTACAGGATTAGGTTAAACATCGAGAACAGATCAAAATAAGACAATTGTTAAAATAAAGTAAGGCAGTCAAGCTTTCAGAATGAAAAAAGATTATGTTCGAAAGCATGTAGCAAATTGAAGATAGTAGATCAGGAAGACAGAGAAGAATTATATAGTAAGTCTGAGGTAGGAAGAAGGTGAAAGATTTTAGGAGGAAAACAATTGTGGAAGGGGGGATGAGGTAAATATAGGTAGAGGGGAGCCTGTAAAAGTAGTGAATAGCGGGGGAGTAAATGGCCAGAGAGGTCAGAATAATTAGTAACCCCAATATTTGTTGAGAAGAAACAGCTTGAGGTGTTTTTTGAAGATGGGGTAGGATGGTTTACAGCGAAGATATTTGGGAAGAGTATTCCAAATAGAAGGGGCGTTACCAGAGAATGAGCGAGATTGAGTTGCTTTCTTTTTTAGCTGAGCAGGGATTAGGACAGGAGCATTAGTGCTCCTCAATGTTCTAGTACAACCAGCTTTTTAGATTTTGTCCGAAAGGTAGGAAGGGGTATTTTGGTGAAGGGCTTTGTGTGTGATGCAGGCAATCTTGTAGGTGGATCTGCCTTCGATTGGAATCCATTGAGGTGTTTGAGGACAGGGGAGATGTGATCATATCGCTTACAGTCAGAGATAAGCCTGGCAGCGAGGTTGAGAACGGATTTATTAGGGGCTAGGTGGACTTTAGTTATAATAGTATTTTTGCCCCCACCACTGACCAGCAACTTCCTTGAGGCAAACACCCTGTGGTTTTACATTAGTATTTTTGCCCTCACCAGTGACCAGCAACTTCCCTGAGGCAAGCACCCTGTGGTGTTACAATAGTAATTTTTACCCCCACCAGTGACCAGAAACTTCCCTAAGGCAAGCACCCTGTTGTGTTAGAAAAGTGATTTAGCCCCCACCTGTGATCAGCACCACACCTGAGGCAAGCACCTTGTGGTGTTAGAATAGTATGTTTGCCCCCCACCACTGACCAGCACCAATCCTATGGGTAGTACCCTGTGGAGTTAGAATAGTAATTTTGCCTCCCAACACCGACCAACACCTTCCTTGTTGCAAGCACCGTGTGGAGTTAGATTAATATTTTGCCCCCACCAGTGACTGCACCTTCCTTGAGGCAAGCACCATTTGGTGTTACATTAGTAATTTTTGCCCCCCACCAGTGACCTGCAACTTCCCTGAGGCAGGCACCCTGTTGACTTATAATAGTATTTTTGCCCCTACCACTGACCAGCACCTTCCTTGAGGCAAAAACCTTGTGGTGTTACATTAGTCATTTTTGCCCCCACCAGTGACCGGGAACTTCCCTGAGGCAAGCACCCGGTGGTGTTACAATAGTAATTTTTGCTCCCATCAATGACCAGTAACTTTCCTGCGGCAAGAACCCTGTGGAGTTAGAATAGTATTTTGCCCCCACCAGTAACAAGCACCTTCCTTGAGGCAAGCACTCTGTGGTGTTATATTAGTATTTGTTTCCCCCACCAGTGACCAGCAACTTCCCTGAGGTAAGTACCCTGTGGAATTATGATAGTATTTTTGCCCTCACCACTGACCAGCACCTTCCTTGAGGCAAGCACCCTGTGGGTTTGCATTAGTAATTTTGCCCCCACCAGTGACCAGCAACCTCCCCGAGGGAAGCACCCTGTGGTGTGACAATAATAAGTTGTGCCCCCCACCAGGGACCAACAACTTCCCTGAGGCAAGCACCCTGATTTATAATAGTATTTTTTCCCCTCACCACTGACCAGCAGCTTCCCTGAGGCAAGTACCCTGTGGAGTTAGAATAATATGTTTGCCCCCCACCACTGACCAGCATCTTCCCTGAGGCAAGTAGCCTGTGGAGTTAGAATAGTATTCCCCCCCCCCACGAGTTTTCTACAACTTCCCTGAGGCTAGCACCCTGTGGAGTTAGGGTTAAATGTTTGCTCTACACCACTGACCAAAACCTTCCTGAGGCAAGCACCCTGTTGAGTTTACTATAGTAGTTTTGCCCCCATCACTGACCAGCATATTCCCTGAGGCAAGCACCCTGTGGAGATAGAATAGTAATTTAGCCCCCACCATTGACCAGCACCACCCCTGAGGCAAGCACCCTTTGGTGTTAGAATAGTATTTTTGCCCTCACCACTGACCAGCACCTTTCCTGAGGCTAGTACCCTGTGGAGTTACAATAGTATTTGTGCTCCCCACCACTGACCAACACCTTCCTTGAGGCAAGCACCCTGTGAAGTTAGAATAGTATATTTGCCCCCCCCCCCACCACTGACCAACCCCTAACCTGAGGCAAGCACCCTGGACTGTTACATAGTAATTTTAGCCCCCCACCAGCGACCGGCAACTGCCCCGAGGCAAGCACCCTGCAGAGTTGGAATTGTACTTTTGCCCCCCATCACTGACCAGTTGCCTCTCTATGTTTTCTTGGATTTTAATATTTTTATAAAATCTATAATATATTTAAAATCGTTTAAGGAAATTACAAATCTTAAATTTGACTTTTATTTTTTTCCCATATAATTAACTACCATTCCTTATTTGAAATATACATACTTCATTTAATTAAGGTGGAAAATATTGCTGGATGATTTTCCAAAATCTGCAGAAAAAGTAAAAAAATTGTTCTAATTTCACTTTGGCAATGTATTTTTTATCTAACTAATTGTGCTTTATGTTAGTCGTACATTTACTTTAGTCAATAGATGGCAGTGTTTCCTCCTCGTTCTCCAGATACTTGTAGTTGTCAGGAAAGTCTGAGCACCACTGAGGACAAAATGGTGGTCGGCTTAATTTTTACGTTTAGAATGGGTAAACAAAATTTTTAAAGAACAAATGTTTTATAAACACTTTTCACGTGATTCGGAACTGACAGAAGGTATATTTTTAATTTTGTGTGTGTGAAGGTGTGATGTTTACCTTCCGTCTTAGGTTGGCATCCATTTCAAGTAGAGGATTGTAGCAACGCAGGAGATGCGTCATGTCCCCATATCATTTTCACTTATCGAAGTTAAAGTGGGGCTGGACTCATGTAGCTTGGGTAATGCCCCAGGACCGGACGGAGTTCCAATAGATTTTTTCCAAGCTAACCTAGACTTATGGATCCCACCTCTAAGTAATGTCCTGAATAGTATAGTTTTGGTAGCTCCCCACCCGTCATGGTCTTCATGGGTTATAGTACCCATCTATAAAAAAGGGGATAGGGCAAACCCAAAAAATTACAGACCAATCTCCCTGCTGGATATAACATCAAAGCTCATGGGCCACCTTCTCCTCTCTAGGCTAGAGGGATGGGCTAGAGAAAACAAGATCTTGATTCAGGCCCAGTATGGCTTCCAGCGGGGAAGGGGTACTGTGGATCAGTGCTTGAACTTAGCACTGATCATAAAATATTATACTAAAATGAAAGAGGGGAAAATATACATGGCTTTCATGAACCTTAGCGCGGCGTTCATCTGCGTGGTCCATGATAAGCTATGATCTATAATGGAGAGGATGGGGGTCGAAATTGCTATACTGAATTTTATCAGGCAATCGTAAGTAAACGCGACGGCATCAGTGCGTTACACCAAAACTGGAGACTGTACATGTTCCTTTAAAACCTCCAGGAAAGTAAGGCAGGGTTACGTATTGGCCCCTTTCCTCTTCTCTTTGTATACACATGGAGAAGAAAAGGCCCTCGCAGTGGCTACTAGGGATGTCCCCCTCTTTGAAAATCAAACGCTACCAATACTGGCTTACGCATACGACACGATTTTAATTGCCAGAACCGGGATTGGGCTACAAAGGCTGATAACTGCTTATGTCACCTTTATGGATTCACTTCAGTTGAAAGTTAACCAAACTAAGGGGGTCATTAGCATGGCGGGTGTATGCCCACCATACCCCCCAGGAAATAGGACTGCCAGCAATGCATAAAGCGGTCCCGCACATGCCATTAGGATGCACCCGCCACACTAGCAGGGCGCATCCCGCATTTCTAACAATGCGACTGACGGTGCTGAAAGGTTTCTAAACAGAGGGTTAGTGATATGTTCATGTTGATGGCCGTGTACAAGCGTAAGGAACACTATCGAGAGAAACACGCAGCCCGGGCATATGGCCTCAACCCACCATTAATTGAAGGAGGTTTCACTTATCTAGTAAATGTAAATAGGATGCAACATTGTTGGACTTGGCCCTTCTGGCAGGTTCACCCCTAATCTTTTTGCTTTTAATATATGATCGTGTTGATGATTTTTTGTCTCTGCGCACTTTTTCCCTGTGTCCCAGAGTAAAGTGCGTGCGTGTTGTAAGGCTTGCCTGCCCTCCTATAGGAATGCATTGGGAATGTCTGTGTCCCTGGTAGTTCCTGATGCGTGGGGAGTGCAGGCTCCAGTTTGGTATGTGCGGACTCGTGAGAGTGAATGCTTCACAATGATGTATGTGGCATGATTGTGTCCTGTGTAGAAGTGCCACTTCTAGGAGTTGGCATATTAGTGTAAAATATGCCTGCCGTGTGATTGGCTGGAGGTGGCTGGTGAGCCTGGCTCCAGGAAGTCTGGATGGGTCTGCTCAGTGGTGAGTGTGGAGATTAGCATGCTGATGGCTGGGGAGGAGTGCACCTGGTTCCTGAATAGGGCTGGGCTTTTCCCACACAATGCTGGCTCCGCCCCCTGTGGTGCGACTGATGACCCTAGCCCTGCTAGTGAATAGAGTGATGGGCTGAGCACATCAAGGGTGCTCCAAAACCAGCTGCGACTGGTTTCTCCCCTCACCCTGTGACAAAGACAAAGGATTTACAGTATAAGAAGGGGCTGTGTCCCCTTACATTTGCTTCTGTTCTGTTCCAGGATCCTGCCAGAGGGGGCTGCTGCTGTTGCTGGGGCCAGGAGGACCGCCACTTGGATTGTCTCCCTGCCTGGAGACCCAGTGAGCTGGCTCTGGGCCCAGCCTTGCCCCCCTGCCTGCCTCCAGACCTTGCTGGAGCTCTATATTGCCTCTAAGCAGTCCCCCGAGGAGGGACTCTGACGTTCCGGGCGCATTCCTGTTTTTGAGCCCAAGAGGCTCCCCACGCCCGCAGTTGTTTTACGAGCCCAGATAGGCTCTTGAGTGCCAACCGGTGTTCTTGAGCCCACGAGGCTCCAACGTTGGCTCATCATTGCTTTACAGCTGCCCAGCACTTTGTGGGCAGTTGCCATGTTTAGGTTTGTTCTATGCTGCCTGCGCAGCCTGCCCTGACATTTTGGACTAAGGGCATTTCAGCCCTTGCGAGGCCAGTTGGCCTCGGGGACAGTTCTAGTGTTGTGCCATGTGCACCTTGCGCAATTTATGATTTACTTGCTAATGTGATTCCTACGCAATTGTTATTACCTTTGCTAAATGTGACCTGCTTAGGTGATTGTTTTATGTTTCTTTACCTTTGCTAAATGTGACCTGCTTAGGTGATTGTTTTATGTTCCCTATAGGTCCTGATAATAAGGTCCTAGTTTCCTGCGTGATTTTCCTAAGGTGGTTAGGGTTGCGTAGGAGGTATTTACCCTTTACCAGTGATTACTGGTTGTGTGCTACATTTACTATTTTGGTGCTACAGTCATTATATGTCTATGTGCTAAGTGTTATACCTACAAGTATTACTCCTACAAAGTGCTAATTACAACAAGTGCTAATTCTAAAAGTGCCTACCCCTGACAGTGGTCCATGTGGCCCTGTCCTGTACATAATCCACTGTAAATTCTGCCCGTGCCTGTTGGCACATTGTAAAGTGGTGTGTTTTATCTAATGTGTTTTTGCTATAATACAAAGGCTATTTTTTATATAACCTTGTGTGGAGTTTCCTTTGTGGTGGGCCTTGGGTGTTTTTGCTGGGCGCGCGCGCAAAAGCTTTACACATAGCCTCCGAGATTAGCCTTGCTGCTCGCGTCACGTTACCTAGAGGGTGAGCAGGGGTTGTCTTGGTGTGTAACTCCCTTGCCCTGACTTGGGAATGGTGATCCCTGACTGACTTTGGCGCAAGCCTTGGCCAGCCAGGGGTCCCGTTTCTAACAAACATAGATTCATATTACTGAGGTTTTGCACTAACCTGAAAGCACTGCCCGCCGCAATGCCAAACATGCAAGTTGTGCATTTCAATGCACAATATGACAGGCACCAGGCGGTCCTTGCCACGTTGTAAATTGAAATGCAGGGGGGTACCATAGGTACCCCCACGTGCACCCCCTACTTACTCCCCAGAATCCCTGGGGGCCCGCTACGGGCCCCTAATGTAGAAGACCGCATTGCCATACCCGCATGCATCTTAATATGGATGCCAGTATCTACCAGACACCGCCGCCATATTAACAGTTTTTCCGCCCGGTCGACTCATCGACTTGGTGGAAAACTGACAGACGGTCTTTCCATCCGCCTGGGTCCCCCCGCCACAGTAATATGGCGAGGGGGATATACATGCGGGCGGGAAGAAATATCGGGCAGATCGCCACCTCCGTGTGGGCGGTGGCGATCCGCCGGACATACTAATGGGTCCCTAAGTCTTTTGGAATAATAGCAGGGGCTACAAAAAAAGAAAAGGTATTACACTTTTGAGCGGAAAAAGAAAAAATTGAGGTAGTGGACTCTTTGCCCTACTTGGGCATCCTTTTTGATAAAGATCTGGCATGGGCAAAATTGATGGAGGGAAGAAAGATGGTGATGGAGAGGGGTATTATTGCCATAAAATCCTTTGCTAGATAATTGGGTGCTAAACCCTTATTACCGATAAAAAAATATTTACCAGGCCAGAGTTATAGCAGCAGCGACCTGTGGAGCTGGGGTTTGGGGTATGGTTGCACCGACACCACTACAAACTGTTGAGAATACATTTTTTAAATCTCTAGTGGGCTTACCTCCCTCTTTTCCAGATGGTATCCTACACTCAGAATTGGGCCTGCCTTATATTATAGATTATACACAGTTAGCCCCACTTCTCCTCTGCCATTTAATCTGGAGGAGAGATATAGTTCCACTAACTCAATCAATAATAAGGAGATGTTTAGCAATGGACAAGTGGAAGAGGTCTAGGTGGCTTAGTTACGTAGAGTCAGTGCTAAGGAAGATTGGTCTCCATGAACTCGTTAAAGACCCCCTGGCCTGTAGGAAGGTTTCTAAACAGAGGGTTAGTGATATGTTCATGCTGATGGCCGAGTACAAGCGTAGGGAACACTATAAAGAGAAACACGCAGCCTGGGCATATGGCCTCAACCCACCATTCATTGAAGGAGGTTTCTCTTATCTAGTAAATGTAAATAGGATGCAACATAGATTCATATTACTGAGGTTTCGCACTAACCTGATTCCCCTTATGTTAGGTTATCCTGAAAAAACATATAATCACGCCGATTTAAGTGCGTGTCCATGTGATAACCTATCACCTCAAACAGAATTGAACATATTTTTATTTTGCAGCCTGCATGAGAATGAAAGGAATGTCAAACTCAAAGCAATTTTAAAGAAAATGAATTTTAAGCAGTGTCGAGGTTGCAATATACTTTCTAAAAACACTCCCGGGCCCTTTAGTTTGTTATTCAGTTGCGTCATTCCTATCGGCCTGCTTGAGGAAGAGGAAAGGGACAGCGCGTAGATTACTGAGTTTGCAAAACAACAATACAAGTATCTAGATTTAGCATATGAAATGGTTCTCTTTTCTAACATTTTTATCTATCTTCATCTTTATCCTAGAATTGTGATGAAATATTTGTAATTTTAAAGATGGAATATTGAAATAATTTTAATGTTATTTATTTATTTGTGCTTTTAGGATCTTTTTTAACATAATCGAATAAAGATGAATTGAATTGAATTGAATTGAGTAGAGGATTGCTTGACTAATGTTGTAGAAATAATTGAAGGACACAATTTTTCTCATGCTTTGTATGCCGTCAATGCCTTGTATGTGGATGTTGTTTTTTAAAAATGTCTCTAGTGTTATTATTCTGTGAAAAAGTAAAAAAAAATTAGTACTTAAGGTACTGTTTTTAAAATATTACTTGTATATTTAAATGAATGCCAGGGTATTAAAATTAATGCCTGGGTATTAACACAATCCCACACAAAAAAAAAATGTTTCCCTTGCATCCAGTCCCAGAGGATGGGTGGGAAAAGACAAAATGATATTCTAAATTACTATCCATCATGTATAATAAATACATGTGTTGTACTACTCTGCGTTGCAATGGTATCTTCAATGTATCCCTATGTACACGCATTGTAGTAGCATGCGTTGTAAAAACCTGAGATGTAATGGTAGTTGCATTGTAAAAACTGTGTTGAAAAAGCATACACTGTAACAGTGTATGTTGTATCATCACATATATGTTGATTCTGTCTCTAGCGAGGTCTTAGTGTCTGCGATGGTATTCAGTACCTTCTCAAATTGCTTTCAATGCTTGCTAAGTGTGGATTCAAGGTGCTGCAGAGCGCCAACAGTTGGATCCGAAGAAGGCGAAGAGGAAGAAGGACCTGTTGTGTTGAATTCAGTGGACACTGCTCTATTATTTCTGCATTTCACCATCATGGTGTGGCTCAGCTGGTAGGCCCAAAGTGAGCCCCTCTTTGTAGTGCCAGCAACGTCTGCAAGGGGTAGGGGAGAGAGGGACACAGTCCTCACCAAACAGGAGAATGTAGCTGATGTTATTTTCATTTAAAGATTTAAAATTAAATATAGCGGGTTGCTTTTTTCGGTAAATGGTCAAAACATCGATTCCAAAATATAGAGTAACCTAAATATCGACTCCAAAATATAGAATGGACAAAATATCGAATAAAAAGAATATAGACATCAAAAATATCGTTTTGAAGGTAAGTAATGTAATATCGATTTTAAAAATATAGACAGTCAAAATATCGAAGTACATAATATAGTTTATTAAAAATATTGATTTTTTAATAATATCGAATTTCTTTAAGTGTTTTATATGTTAGTATATGTGTGACAAGTGTATATATTTTTGTAATTTATTTTAAATAATTCGTTTTATGTTATTTAGTTTTTGTGTAATTTAATTCTGTAGCGGATTGTGGGTTTATAGGGGAATAGGGTGGGAAGTAATTTAATTATAATTAATTAAAGATTTTAATTAATGAATTGGTATTTATTTAGAATACATTGTTAATTATTTTTTAATTGGTAATTAATTAATTCTTAATTGATAATTCATTTTTATTAATTTATTAATTGATAAATATGTGAATTAAATTAATTTGTTTTCTGTACCGGGTTGTGGGTTTATAGGGGAATAGGGTGGGAAGTAATTTAATTATAATTAATTAAATATGTTCATTAATTAATTGGTATTTATTTAGAATAAATTGTTAATAAATTTTTAATTGGAAATAAATTAATTCTTAATTAATAATTAATTTTTATTAATTGATTAATTGGTAATTATGTGAATTATATTAATTTATCTTCACTAGAGTGGGAATAGTAAAATGTACCCCTACGCTATCCAACGCTTTTCCTACTGTTGCACTCTCTGGAGTGGGAACAGTAATTTTTACCCCTACGCTATCCAACGCTTTCCCTACTGTTGCACTCTCTGGAGTGGGAATAGTAATTTTTACCCCTACACTATCCAATGCTTTCCCTACTGTTGCACTCTCTGGAGTGGGAATAGTAATTTTTACCCCTACGCTATCCAATGCTTTCCCTACTGTTGCACTCTCTGGAGTGGGAATAGTAATTTTTACCCCTACGCTATCCAACGCTTTCCCTACTGTTGCACTCTCTGGAGTGGGAATAGTAATTTTTACCCCTACGCTATCCAACGCTTTCCCTACTGTTGCACTCTCTGGAGTGGGAATAGTAATGTTTACCCCTACGCTATCCAACGTTTTCCCTACTGTTGCACTCTCTGGAGTGGGAATAGTAATTTTTACCCCTACGCTATCCAATGCTTTCCCTACTGTTGCACTCTCTGGAGTGGGAATAGTAATTTTTACCCCTACGCTATCCAACGCTTTCCCTACTGTTGCACTCTCTGGAGTGGGAATAATAATTTTTACCCCTACGCTATCAAACGCTTTCCCTACTGTTGCCCCCTCTGGAGTTGGAATAGTAATTTTTACCCCTAAGCTATCCAGCGCTTTCCCTACTGTTGCACTCTCTGGAGTGGGAATAGTAATTTTTACCCCTTCGCTATTCAACGCTTTCCCTACTGTTACACTCTCTGGAGTGGGAATAGTAATTTTTACACCTACGCTATCCAAAGCTTTCCCTACTGTTGCACTCTTTGCAGTGGGAATAGTAATTTTTACCCCTACGCTATCCAAAGCTTTCCCTACTGTTGCACTCTCTGGAATGGGAATAGTAATTTTTACCCCTACGCTATCCTACGGTAATAATATTGTGTATTTTTAATTAATATTATTTTAATATATATATATACATATGTTTTAACAGATATGATTGTATATCTTGTTTTATAAGTTAAATTAGTTATTGAATAATTTTAAGGTAATTGAAGTATTTTTAAGTATATTTTAGCTATTTATTTTTAAAAAAAATTTAGTTTTACATTATTTTTAAGAAATTCGATATTTTTACAAAGTATATATATATAAACGATATTTTGGGTTCGATATTTTGGTACTTACCTGTTTGTAGATAGGAATTCAATATTTTGTCTGTCGATATTTTGGAATCTATATTTTGGGTAGTCTATATTTTGTCCCTCGATATTTAGGCAGTGATCCGCTTTTTTCATTTTGACCTTTATTTGTTTATTACAATGTACTCTCTTTTTATAATGTGGTGTGGAATTTTTCTTGAGTTGTGTTTTCACTTTATAATTGTTTGAAGTGCTGCATAAATGCTTTAAACATTGTCGCTAAGTTAAACCTCACTGCTCTGTGCCAAGCTACCAGAGGGTTGAACACAGGTTAATTTGGTGTTTGCTTGTGCCTCACCCTGACAAAGATTGTGGCAGCTACGTGAGAAAGGGTGTCAACTCCCTTAACCAGTAACCCTATTCTTTGCAAGGGGCAAGAGCGCAACCTCACTGTCAGATGGTACATTTCACGGTACAGTAATCAAATAATTGGCAAAAAATCCAGAGGATTTAAATAAACTATTCAAATACTTGTATGATGTGCCTGGCAAGCTTTACTGTCACATTGTGTTGCACTTCAACTTTCCCCCAAAAAAGTGGTAAAATATACACATCATTTTTCTTTGCTTCACTTTTCAATCCTGTGTCTTCAGTTTAGATTTTCAGTAATATCAGTTATAACTAAATTTCTACTTAGAAGAGCAAGGATGGAAATATAAACTTTTATTTAAAAAATCTCACAAACTTAAGCTAAGGACATCAGGTCACACGTAGGACTATGGCTCATACAGCAATAAAGCTGAATGAAAGAGATCCTAGGAAGATCAGACAGGTCACACCAAATGTACACACTTGGGTCTCAGACAGCAGTAGTGATAATATTATAGAAAGCCTTTTTCTCTCTAGTCAGAGGTGAAAGACGAGGGCAGCTTCTCCTAAATGGCAAGCACTAATAAATAAAAGAGCATGGCATTTTATTTTGCCACCAGCTTGCGCTGCGTACAACACAAGCATGAGGCAAGGAGGCAGGGCTGAATCCTGCTATTGCCTGATTACTGCTGCTACTTTCAGTGAGCATGTTGGGTTGGCCGGCTGCCTACCTATGGCCAGCCCAACATACGCACTGTACATCCAGCAATAACTGGGCTGTGAAACAGCCATGGGATTGCTGGCACAGCCATAAATGAGTGCTGGGTTAACCTGCTCCCACCAATCCTGGAGAAGGCACATACAGAAACACACAGTCACCCATGCAGATGCTCTGCTAGCATCCCTGAGATGATGGTATGAACACAAGCCATCAGTTGAGTGGGTGAGCTCGCATGTGCCTATGCAGCGGATAGAGATAGATTTCATCAACATTAAGCATCGCTCTGTTTTGTGTTTCAGAAAGATTGCATTTAAAATGGCCCGCAGATTTTGGTGCAAGTGAAAAAACATGGCTCATGAAATATGAAATGAGGCCTAGTCAAATGTTTTTTAAAAAAAGGGGCACTTTTGGTGCATTCAAATTGAAAGACATGAAATGAGGCATGGTAAATGCTTTCAGTCCGAAATGCTTGTGCTGAATTAACATGTGTTTTTGCAGTGTAGAAAAAACTTGTAATTTCAGTGGCCTCTTTAGCTTTGTAGATAACTATGGAATGTGTTCTCCCTTCCCAGCTCCTTTTCCTTGTAATCTACACTCCTTGTTCCTGTCTTAAGAGACTTTGGCTTTGTTGCATATTTAGACAACGCATATTCAGTTCATAACACATCTTCTTATAATTTATTTATTTATTTAAAAGGTTTTATATAGCAAAAGCTGGGCCCAAGAGTACCAGAGCGCTTTACAGGATTAGGTTAAACATCGAGAACAGATCAATATAAGAACAACTGCTAAAATAAAGTAAGGCAGCCAAGCTTTCAGAGTGAAAAAAAGATTAAGTTCAAAAGCATGTAGCAAATTGAAGATAGTAGATCAGGAAGACAGAGAAGAATTATATCGTAAGTCTTAGGTAGGAAGAAGGTGAAAGATTTTAGGGGAAAAAAAATTGTGGAAGGGGAGATGAGGTGAATTTAGGTAGAGGGGAGCCCGTAAAAGTAGTCAATAGCAGGGGGAGTAAATGGCCAGAGAGGTAAGAATGATTAGGAACCCCAATATTTGTTCAGAAGAAGCAACTTGAGGTTTTTTTGAAGAAGGGGTAGCATAGTTTATAGCGAAGATCTTTGGGAAGAGTATTCCAGATAGAAGGGGCGTTACCAGAGAATGACCGAGATTGAGTTGCTTTCTTTTTTATCTGAGAAGGGATTAGGACAAGAGCGTTAGTGCTCCTCAATGTGTGTGATGCAGGCAAACTTGTAGGGGGATCTGCCTTCGATTGAAAGCCATTTGAGGTTTTTGAGGACAGGGGAGGTGTGATCGTATCACTTACAGTCAGAGATAAGCCTGGAAGCGAGGTTGAGAACGGGTTTAATAGGGGCTAGGTGGACTTTAGGGGTGCCAGCAAGGGTGGCATTGCCATAATCTATTCCTGAAAGGACAAGTGATTGCACAACTGATTTAAAGTCATCCGCTGAAATGAAGGGCACCTTTTGTCGAGTTTTTTATATGGGGAGTGAGATTAAGATTCTGATCAATGCTAATGCCGAGGTATTTGACCGAATCGGAGATGGTGAGAGAGCAGTTGAGTGCTTTAATGTCCGTGATCCAGTGTTGAATAGGGAGCAAGTTGTTCTTAGGCGAGAATAAGATGATTTCTGTTTTTTGGGGTTTAATTTGAGGTGGTTTTGATGAAACCACACTTGGATCTTAGGGCATCGTTAAGATGTAAGATGTCGTTGTGGGATTTGATCTTGTAGTATAGTTGTGTGCCATAGGCATAGAGGTGGTAACTGATTTTTGCTGGCTTGAGAATAAGGGTGAGGGGTACCATGAAGAGGTTTAAAAGAGTTGGTGAAAGCATAGATCCTTGTGGAATGCCCAGACAGGTTGAGGTTTAGAGAGGCAACTGCTGACTTTAATTTATTGAGTTCTTTTTTTGAAATAAGAGGTGAACAACTTGAGGACATTGCCGTCAAAGCCGAAAGGGTCTTTGAGGATTTTGAGTAAGGTGACATGGTTAACAGTATCAAAGGCAGCTGAGAGGTCAAGGAGAATGAGGGGGGAGGATTTGCCTTTGTCCAGGGAGCGATGTATGTCATCAGTAATGTTGAGCATTGCTGTTTCCGTGCTGCATCCCTTCCTAAAACCTGACTGGAAAACTTCTAGGAGGTTGAATGTGTTGATGTGTTTGTCCAGCTGTATCAGGACGCATTTTTTTAGGGCTTTGGATAGGAAAGGAAGGTTGGAGGTAGGGCGCAGATTGTTTAAGTCGTTGGGATCCGCCGCTGTATTTTTGATGATGGGGGTAATTTGGCCTAGTTGGAGGGAGGCAGGAACAATAACAGTGGCAAAGGAAGAGTTGATAACATTGGTTCAAAGTGGGGCAATGATGTGTTTAAGTTCTTGACCAAATGAGCAGGAAGAGGATCTCTGGTATGCGAGGATGGTTTAAGCTTGGTGGTGATGTTGAGGACAACGCTTTCTGATATTGGACCAAATCACTCCATGAAGCGTTATTTTTTAGCTGGGGGTCGGTCGAGTTAGGTTCGTAGTGGGAGAGAGAGAGGAGGAGTTGCGAGGGATCATGGGGGGGAAGGAAGTGGAAGAAAGTACTGGGGGAATTCTAAGGAGTGGGTGTTTTCTGAGTAGAGGGGGAGTTGGGGTGAAGGATTGATCAATCTTGGTGACTTTATCAGAAAAGAAGCAAGCAATTTCTTCACACCTCTCAACAGTAGCTAGTAATTTTGGGGGGCTGAGGGGGTTTGGTTTTTGACAATGTTAAAAAGTTCTCTGGGACGATTTTTAGCCTGATCAAGTTGAGCACGGAGGAAGGAGGCTTTTTCGTTAAAGATGTGTCTTTTTTTAATTGGCTCTAGCGTTTCTGAGGAGGAAAAGATTGGAGGTGGAAGATTGATTCCTCCAAATGCGTTCAGTCTGCCTGAGAGCTCGTCTCTCTTTGTTTAGGTCAGAATTGAACCAGGTTTTGGATAGAATATTTTTGGGTGTTTTAATTTGGCAGGGGCAATTCGGTCAATGGCTTTTGAGGATTGAATTATTATAATGATCAGTGAGGCCAGTGGCACTTTGGGAGAGAGGGGAGAGCTGTAGTTGAGCTTTTATTGTAGATTCCAACTCTCCTGGGGTAATGAAGTGAAGGTTTCGGGTTAGCTGCTCTTGTTTGCTGGAGCAAGGGGTAGGAGGTCGTATAGAGCTGTTGATGGTGAAGAGGATGAGGTGGTGATCTGATTAGTTAATGGGGAGGATGTGGGAAAGAGAAGTCAGTTCCTTACTAGAGATAATAGCATCAAGGGTGGCACCCTTGGAGTGTGTTGGTGATTGGCAGAGTTGCGTCAAGTCACTAATGTCAAGAAAGTCCTTGATGAGGTTAAGTGCCGGGTCATCAGTTTTATTCCAGTAGATATTAAAATCCCCTAGGAAGAGATTTCTGGATTTGGAGAGCGATGCTTGAATAAGGAGATAGGACAACTCCTCAGCAAAGGTGAGGGGATTAGCGGGAGATGCAGGCAGATAGGAGGGGAACCTGGAGCTGTAAGTTCAGCACCAAGGTATTAGAAAGTGGATAGGTCCTGGTGATGGACAGGAGAAAGTTTAACTTCATCTTTATAAATTACAGCGAGGCCCCCTCCAATTTGATCAATTCTGTCTTTCCTGAGGATAAAGTACCCTGGTGGGGAAAGCATGTCAAGGATGGATGAGGAGTGGAGGTTGAGCCATGTTTCAGTCAAGAAGGCGATGTCAATGTGTTGTATTCTTTCATCATTTTTTTAGGAGCATTGCACTTTAAATGTAACATTCCCCTTGGTCTCTATGTCATGATGATTCTCTATGTCATTTCATTCCAATGTGTCAGTTGCTTGTTAGCTTTTTATGGGAACACCAACTATTCTCTAGTGCTAATAATAAATACTATTATTGGATTATAAATCATTATCTCAAGTCCTGCTTCGTTTATAACACAATGCTTTCGCTGAGAATGGTTTCAGCAATTTCGTTGTATGGCAAGAGGTCGACCGGCAGTTAAGCAGCATGCAGTTGAGGGGTTTAGAGTCAATGTATTTTGATGAGGGACAGGGGTGGATAGATGTGAGTTGTTGAGGGAGTCTGGGTGAAGCTGGGGAAGAAGGGTTCCTATTAATTCTCATGATTACTGGGATAGCTGAGTGAGGTAAGGGGGAGTTTGCAGAAGAGGTAGAGAATAGGTGGGTTTTATTGAGGTCAGTGAGGTAAGGGGGGTAAGATGGCTAGGGAGCGGAGAAGGCTGAGTGAGCTAAAACTGTCATTCAGTAAGGAAGGAGAGACAGAGGAGGACGGGATCCTACTAATTCCCAAGATCACTGGGATGGATGCATGAGGAGGAGGGGAGTTCGAAATCGAGGTGAGGAGGGGGTAAACTTTTTTGTGGCCAAATAGGTCATGGGGGGGGAGGATGGCTCAGGCGGCGGGTGATGTGAATTAGTATAGCAATTAGTAGATCTAGCAGGAGAGTTGACAGTGGGGGAAATAATTCCTTGGAGAGAGGGTGCAAGGACATTTTGTGAGGGGACTGAAGGGTAGGTGTGATTGGTAGGGTTATTAATGGTGAGGAGAGAGATGTCATTTCTGAGGGAAGAAAGTTCTAATACAAGGGTTGAGAGGTGCAGTTCAATGTTCAATGTTGAGGAGTGATTTGGTAAGCAGTGTGGAAGGGAGGGGGCTAGTAGATTATGAAGGAGGTGTGAAGGGTCAATGTTGGCTAGGGGAGGAGGTCTGGAATGTGGGAGAGGGGGAAGCCTGGGGCGGAAATGGGAGTTAAAGTGAGGAGGTAGAGTCAGAGTAGAGGGTTGTGTTCCTAGAGTAAAAGTGGGGGTTGAGGGAAGTAAGGTTGGTCTGGGCGTTGAGTTTGGAAGTGTTGGTTAGATAAAGGGGAGAGGGGATAACAGGAGAAGGAATAGGGGGTATTGGAGGAGCCTGTGGGGAAATATGGGGAGGTGTTAAGTAGGGATGAATAGGGGATATTGGAGGAGCCTTAGGGGAAAAAGGGGAGGTGTTGAACGGGGAGGGTGTAGGTTTTGAGCAGATGGGGGTGATTTTGAAGGGTAACAGGGAGGGGAGGGGAGTCGGGTAAATTGCAGATCTCTGAGAGGAGTAGATAGAGGAGGGTGGGTTAGGGAGGCAGAGGGAATTGAGGGCAAGTCAATAAAGGGGGGAAGTAGGCGAGGTAGTCGGGGTGACCATGGGAGTGAGGCTTTCTATAGAGACTATAGAATAAAGAGCTAGCAAGATTGCATGTGAGTGGATATGGGGAACAGGACTTTCAGATAAGGTTACTGTGTCCGGGACTGGATGAGAGGGGGTTGCGGGGTGGGGGGACAAGAGAGAGGAGGGGAGTGGGGTATATCGTGGATCAAGGGGAGGAGTAGATAGATGGGGGTGGGTATTGGAGGCAGAGTAAAATGAGGGATAATCAGTAGAGGGGGGATGCTGGTAAGGTAGTCGATGGTTGAAATTGGGGAGTGAGGTTTTCATTAATGATTATAGTGTTAAAAGTTAACGGGGTCGATAGTGAGTGGATATTGGAATCAGGGCTTTCAGTTAAGGTAAGTGAGTCAGGGAATGGATGTGAGAGGGTCGGGGAGTGTGGGGTTAGGAAGGTATCTTGTTGTTGAGAGAGCGGGAGGTTAGAGTTCAGTGTAGGTATAAGCTTTTGGGATAGTGAGCTGAAGTGGTGTTCAAAAATGTTGAAGTGTTTTTCAGACGCTTGAATAAGTATATTTCCAGATTTAAATATAGAGATGTCAATTTCATCAAGCCAGAAACGCTCCCATTCCTAACCACACTCCAGAGTTTAAAGATAATGGAGGGAGGCGGCCTGGAGATTGTCGGTGTCCCATCTGTTGCCGGAGCCCCGAGATATATGCCTGAGGCGGAACTCACCAAACATCTGCGAAGAACGGACCAAAGCAGCCGGACCACAGTCAAGTGTGCCACACTTCCCGTCCTGGGAGATCGGCGCTCAGTCCAGCAAGGAACACTCCGGTATAAGCAAACCAAGCGTAGGGGCTCACCCAGCTGCTGTTGCAGCAGAGACCAGCATCCTCAGCGGAACTGCATCTGCACAAGGGCTCACTCTCCCCGTCCTGGGAGATCGGAGCCCTGACTAGTCAGCAACGCTCCGGTTCAAGCATCCCATTACTCCAACTTAGTGATTGGAATAGTCCCGTCTCCGGTTCAGTAGAATAGTTGCGTTGTTCAAAAAGTCAGTTGTTTCCAGCGATGATCTGGCCAATAGGTCACATTCAATTATTGTAGTGGGTGTTCAGACAGTTGGTTGCAAAGCAGAGGTGATCCTCTATGCCTGGACATCGAGCAAAATGGTGAAGTTGAGGGCATATACAGAGATTTTCACAAAAAATGATCCCTAGCCATTAAAGCATGTTGCTATGAGTATGAAATAACTGTGTGCACTTAGAAATTTTGCGCTGGTGCATGTTTATGCTATGTTGTACATAGCACACTTTTGCATGTTGTGCACAATTGATAGAAAATCTGCTTTAAACAAATAGCTTTTGCTAGGCAATAACTAATACAGGGTACTAGTATAGAGAAGGTAAACATAATGAGTTTTATTTTCATAAATTAATACTCTTTTGTGTTTGTTTTGTTTATGGGTCCACCATAAAATGGCTGCCTAAGAATCTAGCATGGCTGAGAATTATGCTGAAATGAGAGATGCATGCGCAGATTATGCCAGCTGCCTCAAGTGAAGAGAAACGGGTCAAGGCCACAGTGTCAAGATTAAAGTTCCTCAGGAGCAGTACCCTCAAATGGCCCACCTTCTGGCATCCCCGACTCTGAGTTTGTATTTCCAGAGTTTCAGGATAGCCAGATGAGGGGAGGGGAAGGAAGGGTACTGCGGGGAGGGACATCTGCAATGACACACCAACATAAAATGAATACACAATCTAGTTTAATAAACACTAATTACTTGTCAATATTAGTCTTGATGATCTTTGCATTACCTGGAAATAAAACTAGTTGCTGTGAATGCCAAGTCTCAATCTTCTTCGAGGAACCTCTTGTATTCCGGTTCTATGTTTTCACACTTACAGAATATATTCGAAATGAAAACTCCTTAATCATAACGAAGGCATATCTCAGCAAAGTTCTTTGGTTAATTTCACCAGAGGGTTAAATAACTTGACTTACAAAGTAAACACCTTACGGAAGTTGTTCTTGTTATGTAAACTCAATCTCAAATCATTTACTGATTCCTACTACATCAAAGGATCCAACTCCAAATAATAATTTGTTATAGATTGCTTGAATTTAAAGTCTTTTTGAAAAATAATTGTCAAGTTCTCCTATATTCAAAATTAGTATCCAAATGTGCTTTCATTAGCGTTCTTATGCGCTCACTATTTTCATCCCAATGCGCTCTCAAGAACCGTCCAGATGCACTCGATACAAACACTGCCTACTCGCTCCTCTTCTTAACATGAGAGTCAATGCAGACGAGTTTCAAAAAGTCAAGCGCTCGTCCTCAACCAAGATATGCAGGCAGCCTTACCTGAAATCCTCAAAGCTGGTCTGCATTCGAATTGCCTCTGAACAGGAAACCAACTGCAGCACCTATCGTAGTTTTCTGGAGCTCCGAGACACAAAACCTCCAGGCGCGAGCTCAGAATAATCCGAACCGCGGGAAGGGTGCGGCTTCCTTTTAAAGGCGTAGAGGACGTCCTATGGAAGCCACGGCTGAACACAACTCAGCGTGTGTTTTGACTGCGATGTCTATTAAAACAAAAATGGGTTAGCAAACACTATTTCCTTGGCACAATCATGTTTACAAAGGTTTATAGCGTTTGCAGCAACATAGATTACAGAGTTATTAGGTTTCTGCAAACTAGCCATAACGGAGAGAAATGAAAGAAGGCCAAAGCATTCAAAGTCATGAAAATCACCACATAGTTAAGCTAACTATAGACAAACAATACTGCCAGTCTTTTTAGGGAATATTATGGATACCAGCAAAGTCTTGCAAACAAGAGTCCATATTTACATTTCAGGGTCCTGACAGTCCTTCCCACCAAAATAAACTTTCTTCTTTAAGCAGCAGCATTAGGGTGTAGTCTGTAAAAGCGGCGTACAAAACATGGAGCATGTACTGAATTGCTTGGTTCCCAAGACTTTTCCTCAGGTCCGTACCCTTTCTAAGCGATTAAATACCATAGTTTCCCTTTTTTCTTTTTACTGTTCAAAATCCTTTCTACCTCGTATTCTTCTTGGTTACCTACCATAATTGGGGGTGGTCAATAAGGTACTTTATTAACCCCTTCTGTGCTGATGACGAGCCCAGGCTCGTCATTCAGCACGGTGCTTGTGTGCTGGTGACGAGCCTGGGCTCGTCGTGAGCCGTGGAACACTCACACGCGGGGATAATTCCCCCGCTGTGCTGAGCGTTCCATTGCGCGGGCGGGCTAATGACGAACCCAGGCTCGTCACCAGCACACAAGCACCGTGCTTCATGACGAGCCTGGGCTCGTCATCAGCACTGCGGCGCCGTGCGCGGCCCCCCTCCCCCGTGCTGCGGGGAAATTAGCCCCGCGGTGAAGGGGTTAAAGGCCTTCTTTAACAAAGAAGTATGAAAACTGGATGTACTGACATGGTTTTTGGCAACCTCAACTTGTAAGCCACTGGATTTACTTGTTTCAAAATTTCGAATGGTTCAATAAAACGAGGATGAAATTATACTTGTTCCTGAACTTCAGATTCTTCGTGGACAACCATGCTCTGTCTCCCGGTTCATATACTGGAGCTGGCTTTCATTTTCGATCAGCGTTTTGTTTATAAACTGTCTTTGCTTTCATGCTATTTGCTTTCAAATGTTGTATCAATTGAGTCATGTCTTTTATCTTCGAAATTACTGCTGGCATACCTTCTTCTGGGTCTGGTGTAATACATGATAAAAACCGAGGGTGATGTCCCTGGTTAGCAAAAAACGGGGACATTTTTGTTGATGAATGGCTAAGATTATTGTAAGTGAATTTAGCCTCCAATAACAGACTTACCCAGCAATCTTATGTCTTTGATAGATAACATTGTAGATATTGTTTTATGATTTGGTTTACTCATTCAGTCTGACCATCCGACTCCGGATGGAAACTGGTGGATAAATTGCCTTGGATGTGCAGAGCAGAACACCAAGCTTTCCAGAGTCGTGAAGAGAATTGAGTTCCTATGTCTTAAGTGATAGATCTTGGAAGTCCATGTAATTTAACAACATTTTGCAGTAAAAGGGAGACTAGTTCAGATGCTGTTCGCAAGCCAGAACAGGGTATAAAATGAGCCGTTTTTGATACTCTATCCACAATAACTGGAATAGTAGAGTTACCCTGATCTTTTGGGAGATCAGTGATAAAAGCCATAGAAATGTCTTCCCATAGGTGATGAGGAGTAGGTAGAGGCAACAGATATCCAGCTTTTTTGGTGTGGTCGGATTTAACTCGAACACACACCTGACAGTCTTTTAAGTAGGTAATAGTGCCTTTTTTCCATTGTGGCCACTAGAAAGTGCATTGAACAAGTTCTAATGTTTTAGTCTGACCAGGATAACCAGCTAAAGGATTATCATGACTCCATCATAACACCTGTTGGCGTAGTTGACTGGTAGGTAGATAAACTTTCTTGTTATGGAAGGGCAAATTGTCTTTTATTGTTCGTCCAGACTCTTGTTTTGACCAAATGAGTAATTTTTTTAATGGCATATGTTTTTGTACTTCTTCCAAAAAATCCAGGGTCTTCGTTGCTCGTATTACATGATTTGGATCAATCATAGGCACTGAACATAGTGGTTTTGATTTCGTTAGGCCGATTTCATTGTAACGAGACAAAGTGTCAGCGTTTGTATTTGCACTGCCTGGTCGAAAGGTAATGATGAAATTGAATTCTGCAAAAAAGAGAGTCCAACGTAATTGCCTTGGGGTCAAAGCCTTGGCACATCGCAAGAACTGTAAATTACGATTATCCGTAAATACAGTAATTGGAAATCTGGCCCCTAAGAGATGATGACGCCATTCTTTGAATGCCAAACGAATGGCCAATAGTTCTTTTTCTGCAACTGTATAGTTTAGTTCTGCAGGAAGACATTTTTTTGATAAATAAATATGCCACAGGATGAAGTTCATGGGACTTATGATCCCGTTGTGAAAGAATGGCCCCAATTGCTGTTTCAGAAGCATCCGCTTCTACTATGAAAGGTTGACTTGAGTCAGGATGTTGTAATACAGGGGCAGATGTAAAAGCCTTTTTAAGGTTTTCAAAAGCCAGTTGAGCTTCCGAGGTCCAATTGAAAACTACCTTCTTTTGAAGCAATTTAGTCAAGGGACTTGCCATAGTTAAAAAATGATGGATAAAACAACGGTAAAAATTTGTGAATCCTAAGAATCGATAGATGTCGGGGGAGGCCATTCCTGAATGGCTTGAATCTTCCGATCAGCCATAGTGATGCCTTCTGGAGTTAAAATCAAACCTAGGAATTCCAACTTGGTAGTGTGAAACTCACATTTTGATAATTTACAAAACAAACCATTGCTTTGTAATTTTTGCAAAATTGTCTTGCCATGCTTTAGATGTTCAGAATGTGAAGAGGAATAAATCAGAATATCATCGATATATACGATGACAAAACGGTCTAAAAAATCCTTCACAACATCATTTAAAAAAAATTGGAACGCTACAGGGGCGTTGCAGAGCCCTAACGGCATTACACAATACTCGAAAAGGCCATAACGAGTACGAAAGGCCATTTTTCCACTCGTCCCCAGCTCTTATTTTTTACTGTGATGTTATTCAGTGCGCGATAATCTATAGAAGCACACAACTCACCATTGCTTTTTAGAATAAAAAAAGAGGAGAGGCAGCTAGGGACTTGGATGATCGGATGAAACCATTCTGTAAATACTTATCCAAGTATTCTCGTAAATGATTGTTCTCTTGCTCAGTTAAGGCATATATACGACTGCACGGAACTGTCACGATGCTCTGGTGCTCCAACTCTTCGCGGGGGCAGCAATGACGAATGTCCCAATCACCCCTCCACCGGTACCCTCGCTACAAGAGCAAGACCACCAGCAGAAGGGAAAGGGGAATTGGACAGAGAAGAGAATACCTTAACTTCGACTGGCACCTATATCTTCCAGGGACTGCTATATTTCTTGCCGTCTACTCTGGATGTGCCTAATACACAGAAGGGAGAGAAATAGAGAATATACCACAAACCTTTCCTCACTACGCAGACTGTTCTTAAAGGTAAACAAAACTTGTCCTACCAGTTCTAGCCCAGGTATTTGCCTCTCTTCTATTATGTGAATAATTATCTGGCTGAGCTTCTTGCTGTGAAGAAATATGCAAACATTAGTTTCTCTACCTCGGGAGTTCTCTCCTACTCACACTCACTCCCTCTGACTGAACTAATACCTGTGAAGCCTTATGCCGGGCTTGGTCTCGGGGGTTCTGTAGATGGTTGGAATTCTTGACAGCAGTACAAGTAATTGTTCATAACAGACTATTCCGAAGCACGCAAAAAGGAAACAGGAAGGAAGAAAGGGGGAGGAAGAGAAGAGGAAAAATGCAAGGGGGAATGTCCAGGGGAATCCGAATGAAGGATAAATTAAGTTCTTGTACTCGAAGGCTTTATGTGGAGATATAACACCTTACTTGTCGAATTCTGCAACCTCTTCTGTTGAATGACAGTCTTACTCGATTCGTCGAGTCTTCTTGGAAGCTAGGACTTCTCTGGAACCTGCTATGACGTTCTCGCTGGTCTTCTTCTTACCGCTCTGAAGGATAGCGGTCGGAACTCCGAACCTCTAATTCCAGTCAAGAATGCAGTCGCCTCTCTGAGCTGTGAGAGCACACTGCGGGAATTTGCTATTCAAATAGTCTCTGATATACTCTGCTTTTACCTCTCTAACTCTTTACTATTCCTTTCTACAAATTCTCCCGTCATGAATTACTGATGCGGAGCGGCGGCAAGGAACAGCTTCTCGAACGGAATCTTCGTTGAAGTGCGCAGTTTGAAGCGTGCGACTTCCAGAAACCCACTAGAGGGCGCACCTCCCTGATACTCTTAACGGGACATTGCGCGGCCATCTTAGGGAGGTGAACTATTTACAATCTTAGCAGCCTTTTGTTTAATATCCCTGATTACCTCCGGAATTTCCTAGCTTACCAGAGGAGCAAGGGAACCAAACATTAGCCTGTGTAAAACGGGGCAGAACCAGGGAGTTAATTAGCTGTCTTGAGGAACCTACAGTAGCTACTCGGTGAATCCTGACAGTACCCCCTCTCAAGGACCGATTCATCGGTCCTGGTTTGTGTGGAAATCTGGAATGAAAATGTTTTAGCAGTTGAGGGGCATGGATATTTCTTACAGGTTCCCATAACCTTTCTTCTGGGCCAAACCCCTTCCAATCCACTAAATATTTCAATTTCCCCTTCTGGTACTTAGAATCTAAAATATCCTTAACCTCATATTCAGTGTGTCCTTGAATGTTAAGTGGGTCAGGAGGTTTGGTTAGTCGCATGGGTGATTGGATCTTTTTCAATAAAGATACATGGAAAACAGGATGCACCCCAATCTTGGTCGGTAGTTTCAATCTTACAGTAACTGGTCCTAACACCTTTTCTATAGTATACCGACCCACAAATCTCGGTTGGAACTTCCTGTTTCCCTTCAAATGTAGGTTCTTAGTGGACAACCACACCTGATCTCCTTCCTGATACTGTGGGGACTTTTGTCTATGTGAATCTGCAAACTTCTTGTAAGACGCCTTAGCTTTTTCTAAGTTTTTCTCTGCCGACTTATGCAAAGAACTCAGATCTGAAAGGGCTCTCTTGGCTGCTGGAACACCTAACTCTTCCTGTGTGACTAGAAAGTTGGGATGCCTGCCAAAGTTTAAATAAAACGGAGAGTACCCAGTAGATGCACTCCTCGCGTTATTGCAAGCAAACTCAGCCATCCACAACTTTTCCGACCACTCACCACCTTGATCTAACAGAAACAGCCTCAGGTACTGTTCTAGTTCCTGATTTATCCTTTCTGTCTGCCCGTCGGATTCAGGGTGATAGCTAGTGGACAATCTACTCTCAATCCCTATTCCTTTTAGGAAGGCCCGTCAGAAGTGACAAATAAATTGGGGACCTCGATCTGAGACCACAATCTTGGGAACACCATGAATCTTTACTATATTCTCACTGAATACTCGAGCTAGATCTACTGCGGTTGGAGTTCCTGACATAGGGATGAATTGACTCATTTTGGTGAAGGTATCTACAACCACTAATATTGTATCGAATCCTTTACTTAACGGTAGATCTACTATGAGATCCAAGGAAATAGTATGCCATGGAGAAGTTGGAGTGGGCAGGGGCTGCAACAATCCCTGTGGAGCCAGTCTACTAGGTTTACTTCGAGCACAAGACTCGCAAGACTGAACATATCTCTTGATCTGATCGGACATCCCAGGCCACCAAAAATAACGCTGCACCAACTCTTGGGTCTTAGCAATTCCTTTGTGACCCGCCAGCGGATGATCATGGCAGCTCCGTAAAGCCTTTTCCTGAAGACTGACTGTAGGAAGATATAAGGCTTCTTTAAAATAAGGTAGCTGATGCCGACACTGTCGTTCTTCTCCTTGTTGGACCCACTGCTGAATCTCCTCTGTAGTTAAACTCTTACGGACCTCTTCCTGGAAATTATCTAAAGAAAGTGCACACACTATCTTCTGTTCCGGAATGATCGGTTTAGCTTCTACAGTATGCTCGGATTCCTCAGTATGAAGTCGGGACAGAGCATCCGCTTTTCCATTCTTAGGACCTGGTCGATAGGTAATCACGAAATCAAAGTCTGCAAAATAAAGAGACCAACGCAGCTGACGTGGAGTCAAGGTTTTGGCGGTTTTTAGGAACTGTAAGTTTTTGTGATCAGAAAAGACTGTGACAGTATGCCGAGCTCCCAACAGATAATGTCTCCAATCCTCGAAGGCATCTTTCACTGCTAATAACTCTTTCTCCGTGATGGTGTAGTTCACTTCAGCAGAATTCAATTTTCTGGAGCGATAAGCCACTGGATGAAGCTGCCCAGTTGTTGAGTGGCGCTGCGAAAGCACTCCCCCTATGGCCTGATCTGAAGCATCAGCTTCCACATAAAAAGGTTCAGCAGGATCTGCGTGCAAAAGAATGGGAGCTGAAACTAATTTTTTCTTCAGACTCAAAAAGGCTGTATTAGTCTTATCAGTCCATTCAAATTTTACTCCTTTCTTCAGAAGACCAGTGATGGGAGTGATCAACTGAGAAAATCCCTGAATAAATCGCCGATAGAAGTTGGCAAAGCCCAGAAATCTTTGAATTTCTTTTACATTCTTGGGTGCAGGCCAATCCTCCACTGCCTTGACTTTACCAGGATCCATAGTAACTCCCTGAGGAGAGATAACAAATCCCAAGAACTCCACCTTGGAAGCATGAAACACACACTTTTCCAATTTAACAAAGAGATGATTAGCTTGCAATCGCTCCAAAACCATCCGTACATGCCGAGTGTGCTCTTGAGTGTTTCGAGAGTAAATTAAAATATCATCCAAGTAGATGATCGCAATCTTATCGATCAAATCACTCATGATGTCATTGATGAAATGTTGGAACACCGCAGGAGCATTACAAAGACCGAATGGCATGACGCAGTATTCAAAAAGTCCAAACTTGGTTCAAAAGGCGGTCTTCCATTCATGCCCTTCTTTCATGCGAACCAAGTGATAAGCTCCTCGCAAATCAAGTTTGGTAAAAATTTGAGCTTCTTTTATCTGATCCAACAGAACAGAAATCAACGGTAACGGGTATCTATTTTTAATGGTGATCTGGTTTAGTGCTCGATAGTCAATACAAGTTCTCAAACTACCTTCTTGCTTCTTCGGTATAAAAAACAGTGGCGATGATACTGGAGACTGAGATGGCCTAATAAAGCCATTGGCAAGATATCGATCCAGGCATTCCTTTAAGTGCTCATTTTCGGCTTCTGTAAGGGCATAAATTCGACTGCAAGGGAGGACTGCTCCGGGTTCCAAATCAATTGTGCAATCATAAGCACAGTGTGGGGGTAACAAGTCTGCTTCCTGCTCACTGAATACAGTCTCTAAATCTCGATACTCTGGAGGGATTTCTTCTGTTGTTACCGCTCCAATGGACTGACCCCCAAAAGACAGCAGCATAGATTGTGTGGGTTCTTTCACCAGGGTCTTAGTACCATAACAGTGAGATAAGCAAAATTCCGAATGCAGACTGACGGTCCGATGCTCCCAATCTATGGTCGGATTATGAAGGGCTAACCAAGGCAATCCTAGAATCAACTGAAATTGTGGGGCGTCAATTAAATTAAATTGTAACACCTCTCGATGCCCATCCACTTGAGTTATTTCCAATTCCTCTGTGTGACTAGTAATTGGTCCGGAAGTCAGATTGGTACCATCGACAGCTCGTACAGGCTCTGGACGGTCTTTCTCTATTGCTCTTATTCCCATCTGTCTAGCATATCGGATATCACAAAAATTTCCAGTGGCACCGGAATCGAGCATGATAGCCACTCCTAATATTTGATGTTCACGAAATTGCATAGTTACATGGAGAATCACGTGAGGTGTCATGGTCTGAAGGGTATTCAATACTAGATGAGGTTCAGGAGTCGTCTTGTCTTCTTTCGCCACCAGAGCGACTCCGCCTACTGATGGTTCACCTCGTTTCCCTTAAACGGAGTCTTGGGCCGCTTGATGCACTCCTTAACAAAATGGCCGGAAGCGCCACAATATAAGCACAGCTTCTTTAACCTCTGTTGTTCCTTTTCTTCTTTGCTCAATGGACCACGAACTGATCCTATCTGCATTGGTTCCGATTCTGAATTTCCTCCTGATCCTTTCTCAATCTTTGCTCTGTCAAAACGAGGGAAATTCATCTTCCAATCTCTCTTCTTTTCACCTTTATGCTCAGAGTTTCGAAAATCCAATTCTAGCACCAAATCCACCAGAGCTGATAATTCTGTGGGTCTATTAGGGATTTGAGCCAACGTATCCTTGATTTCGTCCCTTAATCCACGATAGAATAGGGCTGCTCTCTTTTCCTCTGGCCAGCTAGTTTCCAGGATTAATTTGTTAAACTGCGTAAGGTAAGTAATTAAATCTTTAGACCCCTGACGCAGCTCCAACAATTCATTATCGGTGGCCTGAGAAATCCTTCTCCGATCAAAGATTCTGAGAAACTCAGCCTTAAACTTGGGAAAGTCACTAAGCAAAGGATCATCCTCACTAACCAAAGGCATAGCCCAATTGGCAGCATCTCCACTCAAATATGATAAAATAAATGCTACTCTAGATTGAGCGTCTGGGAATAGAGTGGGGCGGCACATGAAGTGGAGGGAGCGCTGAGTCAAAAAATACTGGGCCTTTTGAGGATCCCCAGAAAATCTTTCTGGAGTGGCCAAAGGTATCAGAGGTGATACAGAATGGATTACTTGAGCAACGGATTTAGGATCCGCAGTAACACCATTAGGGACTGGAACTGCGGGACTCTGCACTGGATTTCCCACAGCTAACCCATCTACCTTTTGTGCTAAAAGTCTTGTCTCCTGACGGGAAGCCACTAACTCTAATTTTAAACTTTGATTTTCATCCCGAACTGCTCCCAAATCCCTTTGAGTTCCTACTAAAATAGCGCCTAACTCCTTCAAATCCATTCCCTCAGCCTTACTGCCCAGGCGAAGAAAAATACGTGGGCACTTCAATCTGTCACGATGCTCTGGTGCTCCAACTCTTCGCGGGGGCAGCGATGACGAATGTCCCAATCACCCCTCCACCGGTACCCTCCCTACAAGAGCAAGACCACCAGCAGAAGGGAAAGGGGAATTGGACAGAGAAGAGAATACCTTAACTTCGACTGGCACCTATATCTTCCAGGGACTGCTATATTTCTTGCCGTCTACTCTGGATGTGCCTAATACACAGAAGGGAGAGAAATAGAGAATATACCACAAACCTTTCCTCACTACGCAGACTGTTCTTAAAGGTAAACAAAACTTGTCCTACCAGTTCTAGCCCAGGTATTTGCCTCTCTTCTATTATGTGAATAATTATCTGGCTGAGCTTCTTGCTGTGAAGAAATATGCAAACATTAGTTTCTCTACCTCGGGAGTTCTCTCCTACTCACACTCACTCCCTCTGACTGAACTAATACCTGTGAAGCCTTATGCCAGGCTTGGTTTCGGGGGTTCTGTAGATGGTTGGAATTCTTGACAGCAGTACAAGTAATTGTTCATAACAGACTATTCCGAAGCACGCAAAAAGGAAACAGGAAGGAAGAAAGGGGGAGGAAGAGAAGAGGAAAAACGCAAGGGGGAATGTCCAGGGGAATCCGAATGAAGGATAAATTAAGTTCTTGTACTCGAAGGCTTTATGTGGAGATATAACACCTTACTTGTCGAATTCTGCAACCTCTTCTGTTGAATGACAGTCTTACTCGATTCGTCGAGTCTTCTTGGAAGCTAGGACTTCTCTGGAACCTGCTATGACGTTCTCGCTGGTCTTCTTCTTACCGCTCTGAAGGAAAGCGGTCGGAACTCCGAACCTCTAATTCCAGTCAAGAATGCAGTCGCCTCTCTGAGCTGTGAGAGCACACTGCGGGAATTTGCTATTCAAATAGTCTCTGATATACTCTGCTTTTACCTCTCTAACTCTTTACTATTCCTTTCTACAAATTCTCCCGTCATGAATTACTGATGCGGAGCGGCGGCAAGGAACAGCTTCTCGAACGGAATCTTCGTTGAAGTGCGCAGTTTGAAGCGCGCGACTTCCAGAAACCCACTAGAGGGCGCACCTCCCTGATACTCTTAACGGGACATTGCGCGGCCATCTTAGGGAGGTGAACTATTTACAATCTTAGCAGCCTTCTGTTTAATATCCCTGATTACCTCCGGAATTTCCTAGCTTACCAGAGGAGCAAGGGAACCAAACATTAGCCCGTGTAAAACGGGGCAGAACCAGGGAGTTAATTAGCTGTCTTGAGGAACCTACAGTAGCTACTCGGTGAATCCTGACAGAACTTTGGTCCCAGATACTAAATCAATCTCGCAGTCGTAAGTGCGATAAGGAGGTAGAATCTTTGTTTGACTTTCACTGAATACATCTCGAAAGGCTTCATATTCCAAAGGTAAAATGGTATTTTGTTCAGCAGCTGTGGCTATTTTTTATTCTAGTAATGGTGATTAATTTCTTTCAGCCAAACACTTTGACCCAAAAATTTGCCAGGATGGTTGTTTGATTAAGCATTCACTTTTACACCAATCTGAAGAAAAGTCTATTGTTCTTTTGGCCCAATCAATAGTCGGGTTATGAAGGGTCAACAAAGGCATTCCTAAGATTATTACAAATTGGGGTGCATTTATAAGGTCAAAACTAATGCACACTTTATGTTGAAGTTTTGAACAAAGCAGATCATAGTAGTAGATACTGTGGATCGTGTGATAGGACCAGATGTTAATAGCGTTCCATCAACAGCCCGTACATTTTAGGTCGCTGTTTCATAATTGTTGGAATAGTTATTTTGTGGCATAAGGTGGAATCTATAAAGTTACCAGTTGCTCCGGAATCCACCATCACAGTAAGTGTTTCGTGAATGGCTTCCATTTCGAACTGGGCATTTAGAGATAAATGAGGTATAGCGATCGGTAAAGTATTGGCCACAGATTATTCAGGAGATTGACATGGACGTAAGCATGGGTGGAAAATCCGTTTCGCTCGCGGATTTTGCGGATTTTCGGTAAATTCGCAATCCGCGAGATTTGCGAATTTCCCGTAAAATCCGCAAATCCGCGAGCAGCGGATTTTATGGCTTGCTCGCACTGTTCGCGTGAGTTCGCGGCTTGCCAGTACAACTTCGCACCCCGCGAGTAAGTGCTAAATTGCAGAAATACGATCTTAGCAAAACTGAAACTACTTACCAGGTTCAAAAGTTCAGGCTCATCATTAGTAGCCATTTCCTGTAGTGCTTCCTGAGAGGCCTCTCCAGAGTTCAGTTGCCAGTTGCAACTATTATGTGACCCTGCTCTGAACCTCAGAATAGTTACACATATGCCACAAAGGTCCTGAATTACAGCTAAGGGAGACAAGCAGGAGCCAGGCTGGAAGTTAAAATCCATTAATCAGCCCCTAATTCATTATTGTCAGTTGGGGCAGGGCAGGTGTTGTAACTAATTTTGCAACAATGAAAGCACTTAGCAAGTGCAAAAGATCACTAATCAGGAAGCACTAAGGAAGCAGGTGCCAGCTAAAAACAATATTCTGTGACACATTAATCAGCCCCAAATTATTTCAGGTCACTTGAGGCAGGGAAGGTGTGCTTTGCTTTGCCGAAAATAATGTACACTGGACAACCAGAGGGTGTGGTGATGAAACAGAGGGTGGCATGGGTGGGCCAGAGGGTGGCATGAGTAGTCAGAGAGTGGCAGTGGTGACAGAGAGTGGCAGTGATGAAGAAGAGTGTCCCAAACAGGCTGGACACGTAGAAACAACAAGTTCGCAAAACTTGCGACCCGACAGGTAAGTTCGCAAATTGCGAAATTGTAAAAACCCTCGCGAACTGGCAGAAACACGCGCAAACACAAAAAAAAAATCCGCAAATTCGCGGGAATTCGCGGATTTTGCGGATTGCGAGTTCGCAAATCCGCAAAATTCGCGAACGCGAGATTCGCAAAATTCGCCCATGCTTACATGGACGTCTCGAGAAACACTTCTGACTTTTTCTCGAGCAGATTAGTTTCCCTGACTCTTTTCTACTTCTTTGCCTGAAATCGTACCTCCAAGTCCTCTTGGTTTATTTGGGCATTCTCATACAAAATGTCCTTTTTTTTCACAATATAAATACTGTCCTGCTTTTCGCCGTTGATCTTTTTCTTCTTGTGAAAGAGGTTTTCTAATTCCCCCAATGTCCATTGGTTCTACAGTATCTTGGTTTACTGAGACATTCCTTTCTTTTGTTTTGGAAAAGACTCGAAACTCTGGTCGTCTTTTCTCACCTTTTCGATCAGCCATTCAATGATCCAACCATAAAGATAGACCAATTAAATCATCACAAGACGTAGGTGGAGGATCAAAAGGAGCTATTAAATATTTTAGTTCATCCTGTAAGCCCTGATAGAACAGGGCAGCCTTTTTATCCTCTGGCCAGGTTGTTTCAGCCGGAAGCCGATTGAACTGGGTCAAATAGTGCACCAAATCCTTGTTGCCTTGACGTAATTCTAATAATTAGCGAACCGCTGAGCCAGTAATGGCTCGCCTGTCGAAGACTTTTTCAAATTCTCTTTTGAACGAACGGCAATCACATAACAAGGGGTCATCAGCATTTACTAAAGGAACTGCCCACATTGCTGCATCCCCACTTAAATAAGAAATCAAAAAGGCTATACGAGATTGGGTATTCGGAAAGGCTGTTGGTCTAACCATAAAATGCAAATAAACCTGTGTCAAAAAGGTCTAAAATGTATTTGGTTCTCCAGCATATCTCTCAGGGGAAGCTAGGGGCACTACTTGAGGGACTGTTACAGAGACTGTTGGCGTAGAAGGTGAACTAACTGTTGGTTGAGATGATGGAGGCAGAGTACGATCAGAGAATCATTGAGATTGCAATTGGGCAACCTGATTGGCCAGGGCTGCAGTTTCTGATCGTGAAGCTGCAATCTCCTTCTGCATTTCACCTAACATTTTACTGATGTTATCTAATGATGCCATTTTGGCGGTACTGCTCAGGAGGAACTACAATCCGTGGGTGGATTATTCTGCCAAGATTCAAGTTCCTCAGGAGCAGTACCCTCAAATGGCCCAACTTCTGGCAGCCCCGACTCTGAGTTTGTATTTCCAGAATTTCAGGATGGCCAGATGAGGGGAAGGGAAGGGAGGGTCTGCGGGGAGGGAGATCTGCAATGATACACCAACATAAAATGAATACACAATCTAGTTTGATAAACACTCTCTATTAATTACTTGTCAACATTAGTCTTGATGATCTTAGCATTACCTGAAAAGAAAACTAGTTGCTGTGAATGCCAAGTCTCAATATTCTCTGAGGAACTTCTTATATTCCAGTTCTATGATTTCACATTTACAGTATATATTCGAAATGAAAAGTCCTTAATCATAACGAAGGCATAAATTATCTCAGCAAAATTCTTTGGTTAATTGCACCAGAGGGTTAAATAACTTGACTTAAAAAGTAAACACCTTAAGGAAGTTGTTCATGTTATGTAATCTCAATCTCTAATCATTTACTGATTCCTACAATATCAAAGGACCCAACTCCAAATAATGATTTGTTATAGATTGCTTAAATTTAAAGTCTTTTCGAAAAATAATTGTCAAGTTCTCCTATATTCAAAATTAGAATCCAAATGCGCTTTCATTAGCGTTCATATGCGCTCACTATTTGCATCCCAATGCGCTCTCTAGAAGCGTCCAGATGCACTCGATACAAACGCTGCCTACTCGCTCCTCTTCTTAACACGAGCGTCAACGAAGACGAGTTCCGAAAAGTCGAGCGCTCGTCCTCAACCAAGATATGCAGGCAGCCTTACCTGAAATCCTCAAAGCTGGTCTGCATTCGAATTGCCGCTGAACAGGAAACCAACTGCAGCATCTACCGCAGTTTTCGGGAGCTCCGAGACCTGAAACCTCCAGGAGCGAGCTCAGAATAATCCGCACCGCGGGATGGGTGCGGCTTCCTTTTAAAGGTGTAGAGGATGTCCTACGGAAGCCGTGGCTGAACACAACTCAGTGTGTGTTATGACCGCGATGTCTATTAACCCCTTCGCTGCTGATGATGAGCTGAGCTCGTCATCAGCCACAGTGGTCGTGTGCTGATGACGAGCTGAGCTCGTCATGTAACGCGGGTTTTTGTAAATTGCCGCACAGCGGAAAAATTACTGCCGCAGCAATGTGGTTAAAACAAAAACTGGTTAGCAAACACTATTTCTTTGGCACAATCAGGTTTATAGAGGTTCATAGCGTTTGCAGCAACATAGATTACAGAGTTAGTAGGATTCAGCAAACTAGCCATGACGGAGAGAAATGAAAGAAGGCTAAAGCATTCAAAGTCATGAAAATCACCACATAGTTAAGCTCTAACTATAGGCAAACAATACTGCCCGTCTTTTTAGGGAATAATATGGATACCAGCGAAGTCTTGCAAACAGTACATTGCAGGGGTCTGGCACACAGTGAACTGCATATTCTTGTTATCGTGCCAATGTACCAGTGTTTGTGGAATGTATCATTCCTGTGTGGGAAGTGAAAGGAAGAGGGAAATGGACTGATAAATGTTTCTGCCTTAATGTTGCAAATTTGTATAATTATTGATGGTGAAACATAAGACTCTATTAAGCATTAACGCTTCCTTTGTCAGAACTGGTATAGGTTGGATTTCCAATGAGAACAGAATGGTGAGAACCTCATGTCATCTATGCTAACCAATCACAGTGCGGGTTTCTACTGAAAACTGCAACAGTATTAGTATAGTCAGCCAAGAATTAGAGTATAAAAAATTACCCCATAGGGGGCATGTTTGCTTTTAGAACCTTAAGCCTTAGAGCCTTAGGAGTGTTAGAGAGAGGAGAGGAGAAGAAGCAGATCAGACCAGACATCATATGGGTTAGGTATGTGAACGTCACGGGTGCAACCTGGGAGGAGATTGCATCCAAGGAGAGACAGAGGGAGGTGGGGGTTCTTGTTCATATTTATTCAGCGTGTCCCTGAACTTCAATTTTTGGCAAGGCAGATCACATTCATCTGCAGTCTAGTGAAGGGTGGGCAGCCTCTGTCAGAGGAACAGACCAGGGCAGAGAGTGCAGCTGATGGGAACAGGTTTAGATTTAGATGCTAAAACTCTAAATTTATGCTTGACTAACTAACTAGGTTTGAAAAGATTTATTTGTCGTATGCATTTATTTCTCTTTATGGGAGATTTTTGCAGATTATTAATTATTGATTAGCCTTTCAAAACTCACTTTTGAATTATAATTTCCTGAACTTTTTAAAGAATTCTAACTGACATTTGATGCCTCATTCCCTTCCGTTATGGAATGTTTTGTATGCAACCTATAATATGTTCTGTATTCTATTTTTCCTGTTTTCCAAATTCTGTATCCTGATTGATATTTGACTAATTAATTAAGGGTCAGAGAAACTTAACTTTTAACTAAGAAAATAAAACCCTGTAAAATAGTCACTAACCCTCTTTATTGGCTTAAATATTAATTTTATTTTGATTTTTCATGTTTATGTAATGCCTCCTGAAGGTGATACACGGTGGCACCTTTTCAGCAGTAAAGTAGAGGTAAATGAGGTTTTTCATTGAGAAATTACATTGAAATTACCACTGGATCACAGCCTGCAGTAAGACCTTCACCAATGGAACGTGTTCAGCGAGACCCCCACATGTGAGATTTTTGGTAAAATAACTAGACTCAATGAGATAAAGTGAGTCGCGCCATCTCTTCAAGCCAGCTGGGCAGACCCAGCACAAACACCCAGAATGAACTGGAAGAACGTTATGAACAAATCAATAGAGCTCCAACAGGTTACACCCTAGGTCAAAAGAAGTGCAAGACTGGAGCAAGGACTCTTCTGAGTACACAGAGAGGGACAGATTATACACTCAGTAATGTGTTGCTGAGCTTGTTAAGCTGTTCAGTTCTGTGTTCTTATTATATATTTTATTTCGTTTTATTTATTTCTTTTAAGAGTTTTATATAGCGCTGGCTAGACCCAGAGGTATCAGTGCGCTTTACATGAGGTTCCACAAAAATTACATTACAAGATTACATCAGTTCCAATTTACATTAGTTGCTAGACAAACAATTACAAGAGTATAGAAGATGAGATGATTGAAGTGTAGAGGGGAGGGGGGTAAGGGTAAAGGGGTAGGAGGGAGATACGGCAGAAAGACGAAAGGAAAGTCTTCCCAAAGTCCGGCTGGGTAGGTGACAGTCGAGGGGAAGTCCCAAAACCCATCTCCTCTATAGCTATCAGGTAGCTCCACCGGGCATTGGCTAAATAGCTAGGTCTCAATGGGAAAACATTTAAAGAAACATGGAGGGCAAAATAAATAGAGTGTAGAGGGGAGGGGGCAGGGAAGGTGAGAAAGGGAGGATAGGGGAAGAGACAACAAGGAGAGATGAAATGAAGTCTGTCTAAAGGCTGTCTGGGTAGGTGACGACCAAGGAGTGAGTCCACGGCCCATCTCCCCTAATAGCTAAACCAGGTAGCTCCATCGGGCATTCGACAAAATAGTTCAGTCTCAATACATTGAGAGAGGAGAGAAGGAGAGACATAAATAGAGGGAGGATGCGGGAAGAGACGACAGGAGAGACTAAAGGAAGTCTGGCTAAAGACCGACTGGGTAGGTGACGTCCAAGGAGGGAATCCCTGACCTGTCTCCCCATAGCTAAACCAGGTAGCTCCATCGGACATCAGACAAAATAGCTAGATCTCAAAGGACGAGGAAAAGTTCACAGATAAACAGGGTGGGGACTAAGGGCCAGGACAGGTGAGGGCAGAGGTCAGTAGCAGGAAAGTGGAGAGGAGTAGACTGGGGAGGGGTAGGGAGTAGGTAGTTCGGTAAAAAGTTCCCATGGATCAGGTGAACTATAGTTGCCAGCTTCTGGTCGGGCGTCTGAATTAGGTGGCCATTTCGGGATCAGGCAGCCAGGGTTCCATGTCTGCAGCTGTCAGGCTGTGCTCTTCTTTTCGCACAGGAGCAGAATGTCGCAAGTTCCCAATTCCTTCCAAGAACTCCCCAACCACACGCTAATTTAACATAATGGCCAGTAGAGCCCCTTGGGGGAAAGGGGATGGGACAGAGAATAGACTGCCACACTGCATCTAATTCTTCTTATTTCTTCTGTGCTGGCTACTGATGGCACATTCACTGAAACAAGAAACACATGTATTATTCTCACTTCTAATCCACTAGTGTTCTCATGTTTTACTCCTTTTTAAATCACCTACCCAGCTTCTGTGTGACATTTGCTCCTCTTCTTTTCTCTATTGTTAAAAACTGGAACAGTCTTACTGACATTCCTGCTTCCTCCGAGTCTCTCAAGTGGATCCCAAAACTCTAAATGTGCGCGACGAAGAGTTTTTTCTAAACTATCTTCGCGACGCACCGCACTTGGACATCTTCTCCTCATCGTATCTCAGGTGAATTGCGCAGCTCATCGGGCGCCTCACCTGCATCATTGTATTGCGCTCGAAAACTAGAGCGCTAACCAGACTATTACCAATTAGCTTTTTGGGTGCCATCTTAGTGTTCTTCTGAGATGTGATTTTTACAGTTCTGCATTTCTTTTTAATAAATCTGCTAAGCCTAGTTAAAACTATGCTTACAGTCTGCCTCTTCCTGCCGCTAGTCCTTACGGTCCTGACAGCAGCACCTCAGGGCCTTAACTCTGATTCAGGGCACCCACTTTGGTGTTGTAGGTCATAGCTGACCTATTGCAGTGGTTGCAGGTTCATGGGGGGTTCACTGTAGTTCGTTGAGGGTGAATTTTCTGGTCAGCTTAGGTCGGCCGTCTGAAATTGGCGGCCAATCCAGGGTCAGGTAGCCAGGGCTCCATGCATGTTGCATCCCAGGGCCCCCTCTCCGATTCAGGGCACCTACTTTGGCATAGTATGTCAAAGATGACCTGTTGCAGCGGTTGCAAGTTCATGGGGGTTCACTGTAGTTCATTGGGGGTGAATTTTCTTGTCAGCTTAGGTCGGGCGTGAGCAATATAAGGTACAACAAGTTGCTGCCCATTCACCTTTGGATTTTATAACATATTCAGTAGAAAAGCTAAATGTATATGAGCCTGGGCTGCACTTCATAAGATGTGGGACATCACCTCAATCTCTGTTGTGCAGAAAATGTTGGCCTATTTGTCCTTAACTCTGTGTGGTTCTCTCTCTGTCATGCAGGATATTCCACACAATGGAGCAACAATATAGGATATTAAATCAGACAATATAGAGCTTTTGCTTATCACACTTCACATACCACATGTATTTGAGGGTGCTCTTATGTGCAATAATGAAAAAGGAGGCTCATTGAATAAAGTAAAGTAGATTTCCATAGCATAAACCTTTTGTACAAGGAGATTTTCTTGGATGCACTGAATACTGAGCCAAGACCGTAACACAAACTTGGTGTACCAAGTTACATGGTTGGCAGCTGTAGTCATGTCGCCTCCTGTGAAAGCTCAGCTCATTTTGGACTCGAGGGTAGATCAGTCAGATAGGCCGGTAGGTCTCATAGGTGCTGGATGGTGGGTTTGACTTTGGGAGCACCACAATGGTGGCCATGTCAAGCTCCTAAAAGAAGGGACCCTTTGTAGCAGTCAGAAGTAATCCTTCATAAACTCACTACCAGTAGTATAATGGTATATTCTTCTTTATTACCATTTCAATTAGCGATGCAAATACAAGTACGCTGGTGGCAGCTCCCAAAGAATGAATGCCACATTCTACACACACTAATATAAATATACAGAACCTAGAATGTAGAGTGTTCATCTGACTCCACAAGTATAACATTCTACATAGACTAATACATAGCAAATACAGTGTAATTAATACTTACTTCTACTACACATATACTGCACAGTCTCCTTGCTAGCTCGGCTGGTGAGGGTAAAGGATGTCCCTATAAGCGCAATAAAACTCATTTGGATAGCCATCAAAGCCAGGTGTCTTCCCGGTCCATAAGTCAGAGATGACTGCTGCTATTTCCTCAGTTATAATTGCTTGGTGTAATTTGAGCCATTTGTGCCCATGCCACCTTAGGCAGAGGAAAACAGTCTAGTAGTGGGAAGGTTTGTTCGACCTAAGGTCTCAGGACTGCTGCATATAACTATTGGCAATAGTCTGAAAACATCTGGACTTTGTCAGGAGGAGATCGGTGGCATGTACCGCAGCATCCAGCACCTCTAGGTCACAAGGGAGCCTAGAGGTTTAGTGGTCAGCCAATATAGTTGCTCGACATTTTTGACCCCCATTCATATATTCTCGAGGTCAAAGTGCGCCAGACTTGTTGCGCCTCTTCCTGCGATATTTGCTGAATTTCGGCACAGGCAAGCACCAACTGATGCATGACCTCACAGTGGGGGTCTTCTGGTAGTTGTGTCTATAATCGCAGACCCTGGGCCCCCAGTCTGGTTACGCGTTGAATTCTATCTTGCTCTTCTTCCCGGACAATGTTTCTGGCATGTCCTCTATTGGTGGCCTTACAGGCCACCCACATGGTGCCCGCTGAATGAACGGTGCACTGATTAAGTCAGAAGTAGGCCATCAGCTCCTCAGCCTGAGCACGTGAATAGGCCTTGTCTTTTAGATTTCAGGTATTGAGATGCTACATGGTCTGCTGATGGGGTGCCTGTCTTTGAGACGGATAAGCACAGGAGAGTAGTTGGAGACCCCTCTGGATAGGATTTATATCTCCGAAAAAATCAAGCAGTCGCCGTCCGGCATGAGTATAAGGTCTATGTGCACATGGGAGTGGTGGGCAGCTGAGGTATGTGTACTGTCGTTGTTGGTGATGCCAAAGCCGCCACACATCACACAGCCCCAGAACTTCCACCCATTGAGCTAACTAACAGGCTCTGGTACATCTGTGACTGGATAGGGCACCCGTTGAGTCAGTGCTGGGATCCAGGACATCATTTATATCCCCTCCCACTACGTTTGTCCCCAGGGAAGCATCAGGAGGAGGTTAGTTAGGGTATGATAGAATGACTGACTAGTCTTGGGAGGATGTAGACGAACAACAAGTTAAGGCCCTGCCCCTCTCCTCAACCTTCAAGGGTGAGGTAGCGGCTTAGGTAGTTGAAAACGACTCGGATAATCACCATGGAAAAGGAGTTGTGAAGTAGGATTGCCACACCACGAGAACCCTATGAGAAGCCGTCGTGGAAGGCCCTGTCATACCCATCACAGAGCAGAAAGGGACAATGGGCACTCAGCAAGAGTTTCTTTTGGAGCATCAGGACAGCGGGAAGGAAGAGGTGAGCATAGAGCAGGACTGTAGACGGCTTGATACGGTTCAACAACCCATTAACGTTCCAGGACAAGACATGAAAATCTGTTAGGGCGGCAGGGTGGGAGAAGCAAAGCCCAGAGGCCGGAACCTCACAGGGGGTGTCAATGGTCATTGCGGTCGCCACTGTGGGCGAGTTACTGCGGGCATTGGTGCAGCTGGATAGGATCAGTTGATGTAGCTGCATCTTCTCAGATAGCCAGGTCCAGGCCGCCTTGGATGTTTCAAAGAAAGAACTCAAAAATTACCTTCAGACGTGTGGGGAAAAGAATAATATAGGATAAGTTAATGGCTCTCAGTTTTTGCTTGACTTCTGTATGGGACCTCCCCTTGGCCTGATAGATCTTGTGTAATACCATTATTTTGGGGTTGTCATTAAGTAGGCTTTGAGTTTTGAAGGATGGAGCCTGTGTCTTGAAAATTAAGAATGCAAATAATCGTGGGTCTGTGCAGGGTTTCAAGTGGTGGCTTGGTGTCAATGCTCTGTGTGCTCACTCCACTGCGAACCAGGATGCCAATTTTCCTCCGAGGATGGTAGGCACAGGCCGGTGCAACATAAAAAGATGATGGACAGAATACTGAACACTGTCAAACATTACCCCCCAGTCGCAGATCTGTGTTTAATACATCGTTATTTTGCTCTCCAAGCCATTCCAGTTTGGATCCAGCCATATGCAGATCAGCCTTGACCCTAGTCCCCATGGGAACAGTCCAGAACCAACTGCCAGGCCATGTCCTCCCCGAACCATAAAACAAGCATCCCAGGGCCTGTTTGGGGTATCACCGGACCTGTGGTGAATCTGTCAATGCGCGTCTGAGAGGAGTGGGGCAGCATGAGCAGCCAGGGGAGCCCCAGTGGAGAGTCTAGTAGGTTTGCGTACTAGGTCAGGCATGTAATGAAGGGCATGCGCCCACTGGTGCTGTAGCTCAAGCTGATGGCCCAGGAACCTCCTACCGGGCTTTGTGTGTAGGATGCTGTGCGATAGGGCGGACAGTGCCGGAAGATCAACATGTGGTGGAGGGAGTCAAGGAACTTTCATTCGCTCTTGCATTTTTTCACCCATAGCAGCGGGTATGTTAGTGCCTCTTTCTGCACCCACTGCTGTGTGTCAGGAGGAGAAGAAGCAGGAGGGAGATGCAGGCAGATGAGACAGGCAGATACAGCAGCACCACTCCCCTGGGCCACTTGCCGTGGTCTCCTCCCCATGCCCCAGTAGCGCGACGAGGGGGAGAGGCAAGTGGGGAGACAGCGAGGGGCACAGGATAAGGAAGTTGCTGCAGAGGGCTAATGTGCCCCCCCCCTCCAATCCCTACAGTCTCCGGGATCCAGGTGGTTAGCCACTGGAATAAATGCCCCCTGAGGGGGCACGGCACGGCACTCACCTCTGCCCCAAGGCCATGCAAGCGGGTGCTCCCAGCACTGCCGGTGAACCAAAAGCTAGTGTCCCCCAGCTGGCCTGGGTGTGCGACAGGCTCACCTCGGGTCCCGCAGTGAGGGCGCCATGGCGTGTGCAGCAAGGAGTTCCACTGGGTGATGGCTCAATGCCTGCAATCCTACAGGGCCCCTGGCTCCCCCGGTCATCAAAGTAGTTGTTTGTGGCCACCCCTTCACATCTGTAGTGCCACCTAGGCTTGCGTTGTTTGCCAGTGGAAAGGTAGGGTCAGTTGTCTTTGCCCCCCCCCCCCCCCCCAGCTGCAGCCAGGGGCCATCACCACATCTGTGCCGTACACTCTCTGGGCCAGGAAGTTATCCCATTGGCAGACCTGCAGCAGCCTTAGCTCCTTGCGGGGGCGGGTGGCGAGATCTCGGATACAGCCAACCCCTGCTTGGATCATGCCTCACTGAGTCCCTAAGCTGCATATGATCACAGTTGGAGCTCTTTGGCTTGTTTATGCCCTCAATAGGATATGGCTGTAGATTGTGGTGGATGACAGAGGCATCCAGAGCATTGTTAGAGTGCGACTGTCATCTTGACACCCGAAGCCACCTGATTAGCAGTGTTAAAGTGCACAGAGTCCTATGGCCAACAATTAGGAGATCAACAAAAATGGAGGAGTAATGCAAAAGGTTTGGGGGACCATCCTAAGGCTGACAGGTCTAACAAGAGCAATTCCACATGAATAAGAGATGGTACATGAAAAACGTACCTACGGCACTTGAAGTCGCTTAGCACATGCACGTCATGGATCATGATGAATAAAAATACTGTGTCACCTGGCAAGTCACTTGCTAGCTTAGTACAAAATTACAGTGTGTGGTATCAAGTGTGTTTTTCCAATTGAACTAATGGTAGCAATCCAAGACTACAGCTCCCAGAATGCATTATGTTTCAAGATGAAAGACCAGACCAAGCAACATTTAGCCTCATTCTGAGTGCCTCGAACCTGATGATAATGCATAGGTTTCAATGAATTTGGGCAGAGGCCTGGGAATTTGCCTGCACAATTTCCTTCAACCTAGAGGACTCCAAAAAATTAGGAATATGTCTCTCTAATTGCAGACATCACCTGCCAAGTGCTTTCCCCCATTTGACAAACTATAACATTCTTCATTACACTGATTTAGTAATGACGGGATCTCAGTCTAACCCCTCAATGCAGGCGCATTTCCCCACTGCACTATGTTTAACAATCTCTCGCTGCACCCCACCCAAAGCCAACAGAAGCATCCAGATTGCAGCCCCTACCAACACCCCCCTCCCAAGAATGCATTGGTTAATGTGGATCTGTATTTTACTATAAGGACAGTTTCTTAACGAGACCTTAATATACCGTTAGGGGTATTTCTTTTTATAACTTTGTCATGGAAGTAGTAAATTAATTAATGTACTCCACATACTCTACAGGTTGTATATCCTTCGAAATGGAAATAGAGGTGTGAGGCGACTGACTGGTAATGTTATTTCCGTGTTTATTACGTGTATTATGTATAAATAAGTACTGGAACTTATATATAATGTTTTTTTAGGATTATTGGAGTTTACTAATCGATTAGGAACACTATCTACTTAGATTAGTGTTGAACTGAATACGGTGAGCTTTACAGAATTAACTACTTCCATCATTATGTTAAAGGAATAAAGAGAACTCGTGAGTTTAAAACTTTTTTATATTTCAGGACGTGGGTGAACAAGATACTTGTGCCCGTATCTGCCACTATCCAAATTTATAGATTGGTTTATCAATACAGGTGAGCCCTATGTTATATTTCCTAGGAGAACACAATAGAATGTCTCTGCGTTAATATAAGTGGACATTTTTAGACAACCTATAACATTGCAGAATATGTAATGAGAGCGCCAGTGAATTTCTCGGTAACCTTTCAGGGTTCAATGATATTTTTTAGTAAACCATTATAACTATTGAGTTCCTTAATGAGTGGGAACTGTTACTTGTTGAAGCAGGCCTAGAGTCCATGTGGAAGATGGACGACATCTATTATGAACGATTACTCTAAAAGATTATAGCAAATAGCTGACATATATTTTATCCTTTACTGTGATCATCGTTAACAATATTTTGATTCCCAGTATACTGAAATACTGGCATTTCTGGAAACTTAGCCAATTAGGTGATTTGCACATTTACTGAATAACTGTTTACGATTTTCTCTCTTTGGTGGTATTGCGCACTATGGTGACTTCAGTGACTTGGTAACTTTGTGTATTCTCTCTTTTTTCTATCTGGACACGATTTCGGTGGTATTCTGTGACTATCCTTTCAATCTTATATATGACTGATTAAAACATGATTTGGATTGAGTAAAGTAGGAAGAGCTGTTTAAACACCTTTTATGTCTGTGTTGATAACATCTATACCTTAGTGATAAATATATTATTATTGTTTGGGTTGCAGCCCTGACGAAGTCATTTGGCACGGATTAGTGCATGACGAAACGCGTGTTGGCTGCCTTTGGAGACTTTTGAACTGGAATAAATGCATTTCAAGACTTTGAGTTGGACTATTAATTGAAGAACGAATTGGATGATCACATTATGTACTTTATATGATACTGATTGTTGACTTATTACATCTTGATGTGATTTGCCCATTGTATTGGTTGATTGTAAGAACTATTTAGTTGTATCTATTAGGACCAACTGGGTGCTAGAAACGGTTCAGAATTTTTATTGAGATATATAGTTGGAGTGCTCAGGGAGGAGTGTATTATTACATATTAGTTCTGTTTGCACTTTCGACCATTGTAAGGAAATGGGCTATTAGTTGTGTGACCTGCACAAGTAATAGGTCCACATTTGCCCTCCACTGGGAATCAAGCACCCCATTGTAGCTCCTGACTCTCTCAGGTTAGCGGAGCGGAGCAGTCCAAGGCCTATTCAGGGAGGTGGTGTAAGCTAGTAATCACCATTGGCTGGCACGCAATTACACTCACAAATAATTGTCAGGTCTGTGCTTTTCTTTTGAAGAAGGAAAAGTACATTTATTACACACACACTACTCAATACTACACAGTAACTTACAAATGTACATAATGCTGGTGGAAATACCTTTGATGACATTACATAATCACCGCAGACCCACTAAAGGGTCATACAAACCCGGGTCAAAGGTTCAAGATCAACAAATTAAATGCCAAACATAATTTTAGGAGTAAATGCAATGATCAAAAATAACCATGTGTGAATGCACTTATTGATGTTAATAAAACATATGCACTTTGATCAATAATTACTGTCAACAATATTATTTCAATAAAGCATTTACAAAATGAACTTCCCATGGTACTGTGTGCTTTTTAGGTTGGAATCAGACAGCACAGCTGTCAAACTTGCTAAGGACATCTTGGGGACATTCAGAAAGCTGACCTAGGAATTAATTTCGCCGCTTACCATTGGCTTTGTGGTTTGAAACTCACATTTTCTGGCTTTCTATTTGCTGGCTTTATTTGTTTGAGGCTGTCCAGCTAGAGTTTGTCCCTCCCTTTGTCCAAACTTTGTTTACTGTATTGTTCTATGAACTCACTTTCTGTAATCGGCCTTTAATTCATGTTCTTACCTTGTCACATTTGCTGTGCATTCAAAGGCAGAGGTAAAATGTCCAGCTCTCTCTTTCGAGAGAGTTTGGAGTTTACTTTTCTTTCTCTCACTTCAAAGTGTGAGAATGTATTCGACAATCCTGCTGAGTATCCATGTTAAAGGAGAGGGTGTAGGATGCTTTTTTCCCTAGCACACTACAGAAAAAAAGAACTGTGCTGATGTTTCGGAATATATCAGAATTTTTTTGCACTTCTGAAGTGTGGTGGAAACAATCATTTCAATACGATCAAAACATATCAATATACTAGGTAGTGACATTTGCACATATTAACTTTTGTGTGCAGTAAAACAGTATTTTGGTGCAAATATAATGCTCATTTCAATTGAAAATGTGTTGTCTGTAATGGCAGTGTGCTACCACACCATGCATACTCCACACTCCATACCTCCACCTTATGTCCTTCCACTATATGCCATGCTACTCCATTCTATGATACTCCACACTTCAACATACTACTCCACTCTACGCCCCTCCATTTTAACACACTCTAGAACACTCCACGCCAATCTACGCCACTCACTCCATGACACAACACGCCACTCCACTCTATACCCCTCCACACCACTTACCCCACTCCACTCTACTCCGCCGCTCGATTCCAAACTATCCCACTCCACTCCAATGTACCCTAATGTACCCCATCTCGCTCCACCTCGCTACAATCTACTCCACTCCAATCTACCCCACTCCGCTTCATCCAATCTATCACACTCCACTTCAGTCTACCCCACTCCAATTTACCCCACCACAATTTACCCACCCCAATCCACCTCCCCCAATCTACCCCATCCCAATCCAATCTACCCCATTTCAATGTACCCCACTTAAATCTATACCATTCTAACCCAAACTACCTCACTGCACGTCAGTCTAACACAATGCACTCCACTATGATCCAATCTACCCCACTCCACTCCAATCCACCCAACTCCAATCTACCCTCACTCCACTCTACCCCAATCTAACCCACTCCACTCCATTCCAATCTACACCACTCCACTCCAATCTACCCCACTCCACTCAATATAACCCAATCAACCTCACTTCAATATTCCTCACTCCACCCCAATCTACCACACTCCACTCAAATCTAACCTACTTTGCTTCAATCTATTCCAGTCTACTGCACTCCACTCCAATCTACCCCAATCTAAATTACCCCACTTCGTTCTATTTACCCGACTCTACCCAATTCTACCCCACTACACCACACTCTACCCTGCTCCAATCTACCCCACTCCTCTCCAGTCTACCACACTGCGATCCACCCAATCGACCCCACTCTACTTTATTCCAGTCTATCTCACTCCAATCTACCACACTGCACTCAAAATCTATCCCTATCCCATTCCACCCCAATCCATCCCACTCCACCCCACTCCAATATACCCCACCTGAATCTACTCCACTCCAATTTACACCCCTCACCCCAATCTATGCCAATTCAATCTACCCCACTCCAATCTTCCCGACTCCCCCACTCAATCTACTCCTCTCCAATCTACTCCAATCCATCCCACTCCACTCTACCCTAATCTACACCATTCCACTCTACCCCACTCCAGTCTTTCCCACTCCATTCCAATCTACACCACTCCACTCCAATCTACACCAATCCATCCCACTTCAATGTACGCCAACCCAACCCACTCCACTCCAATCTTTCCCCACTCCATTCTATTTACTTGACTCCACAATTCCACCCACTCCACTACACACTACCCCACTCCTCTCCAATCTACCATACTGCAATCCACCCAATCTACCCCACTCTTCTTTACTCCAATCTATCCCACTCCAATCTACCACACTGCACTCAAATCTATCCCAAACCCACTCCACCCTAATCCACCCCACACCACCCCACTCCCTTCTACCTACCCCAATCTATCCTACTCCAATCTACCCCTTCCAAAGTCTACTCCTATCTACTCCACTCCAATCTACCCCACACTACCCCAATGTACCCCACTACACCCACCCCACTGGTACTGGGATCAACTGAAGTTAGGGTCCTTTGTCCAGATTCTATACCGCAAGGTACACTGATACACCTTCTTCGAACAAGCAAGCCCTGCATTTCTATTGAGGGACTCGAGTGAAGCAAAGTTTAACACACTTCACATGCGGCACAGTGCTACTTTTTGAACTGCCACTCCCTACTGAAGTATAATGCAGAAATCTATGATTTCTGGATAGACCATCAGCAGACGTGCTTTTCATCACTGAAACCTGACTAACGGCACAGTTGGCTCCTGATATCCTCAATGCTATCTAACAGGATTATGCAATCTTTAGGTGGGATAGATCAACCCAGATGGGAGGAGGGATTGCGTTAATTTTTAAATGGCATATACCTTTTACCTTCTCAGACGTAGACATTGCAGGCTGTGAGTCAGCCTTCCTCACATTACATTTATCCAGTAACGGCCCTCTAGAAGGATTCTTGATTTATTGTTCATCTGGATTAGCCTCATAGTTTACTACTGCTTTAGTGGGCATTCTACTTTCTTATGTGCTATGCTGCTTAAACTTCCTAGTCCTAGGTGACCTCAGTTTACATTTTGAGGATTCCTCAAGCCGATTGGGAGCATCCCTCACTGAAGATCTAGATACACTCCATTTTGCTCAGCTGGTTCACGCCACTACCCACAAACGGGAAACGGCGACTACAACGAGGCCGTTTCCACAAAAACCATTACCACGCATGCATTACAACTTATGCATGGTTACAAAGACAGCCTTTCACACACATACCTTTACTACGAGATACGTAGTAAAGACATGTGTGGTAAATGCAAAAAAAAAGGGGGGGCTTGGGAGTCTCCCCCCAAAATATAAAAAATAAAGCGTGGGATTAAAAAGGGGGGTTGGGAGGTTCTACCCCGCTCAAAAAATAACCGGAAGTGCCGAAACTGAAGAAATCAACGTCGTTAGAGAGGAAACGCAAAGAAACTTCAGCTTCCTCTTTACGACATACGACCGACGTCACCAAGGAAGATGGAGAGGAGACGACTTAAAAAGGTAAGGGGAATTTTTGTTTAAAAAAAAAAGATTAAGGCTTAAGGGCAGGGGTAATTATAAGGAGTGGGGGCTGGGGGTCATGTAAGGGGAGGGGTATAAGCTTTAACAAGAGTATGCCCTTACCATGCATAAATTTACAACGAAAATCGTTTTAAATCTATGCGTGGTAAAGAAATATTCGTGGTAAAGGTTATACGTGGAAAATGGATTCCGTTGTAATGCATGCATGGTAAAGGCATGCGTTGCGACGGAATGCGTTGTAACGACATACAACCCCCACAAACATGACGATACTTTAGACCCTTTATTTGTCAACTCGACCTGTGTAAGCATGTCCTCCCCCATGCCTGTGGCATGCTCGTACCACTTTGTTCTCCCCTTCCAGGTCTTCTTGTCTGCGTCACTACTCATTCCACTAGGGGAGGGGTGCTACAAACCCTGGAAGTGGTCTAATGTTACCCCTTTGGCCTTTATGGCAACCCTGAATGCGAATTGCCCTATTCTTAGAGACTGTGTTAGTACAGCCAATTTGCAACTAGAAACATGGATTAGTGAGACTTTACATTGCATCGCATCTATGAAATACTGCACGGCCACCTGCTCCAAACCTTCACAGAATGGTTCAGTGATGCACTATTGCTTATGATGAAGGCCTGCAAACGACTGGAATGTCTTCAACACAGGAATTACAATGCATTAAATAAAGATAACTACCACAAGACATTGATAGAATATTACAAACCGATTAGCCTCACAGGGAGGTAGCATTACACTTGTAAGATTGGGCATGCCCAGAACTCTTCACATGAGCTGTTTCTTATAGTAAAATCGTTATCCTCTTTGGAGTGTGTTTCACCCTCTATTATTCCTTCAGCAGATAACTGCAAACAGCTTGCCTGGTTCTTCTCAGACAAAATCGAGATTTATGCCACCTTCCCAAAGGAAGCTAGAGAGACCTCAAGCCCTGCAACATGGTTGCTACCATCGGACTTGGTAGATGGCCTTCTCATTATTAACACCTTGACCATATTAGAGCTAGGTGCTCTATTATCTCAAATAAAATTGGGCTCTCCAATGGATCCAGCTTCACCAACAATCCTGGAGTGTGGAATACAGGCCCTTCTACCTGCACTATCTGAGCAACTTACCTTGTCTTTTACAACTGGCCAGATCCCCTCTAAGTGGAAACATGCCACTGTTGTACCTCTTTTGAAGAAACCTACATTGGATCCTGCTAAACCAGGACATTTTAGACCTATTTCCCTGCTTCTTGTTTTTTCTAAAAGAAAAACACAATAATCAGCAGTTGATGAGATATATTGAGGACATAGATATCCTGCACGAGAACCACTCAGGGTTCCAACCTCAGTACAGCACTGAATCCACACTTATGCTTGCCTCAGAGTCTCTTAGACTGATTGCGGATAAGGGTAAGGTGGCTGCGCTGGTAATGCTGTACCTAAGCGTAGCCTTCGATACTGTATCACCTGGCCTCCTTCCGGAACGGCACTGGTCGTACAGCTTCGGAGACCTAGTACTTACATGCTGACATGCTTGGCGTGCTTACTTAAAAACAGAACCTTTTAGGTGACCCAACAGCCGTGTTCATCTGAGTTATTTTTACTGCAGCAGGGGGTGCCGCAGGGTTCAGGGCTTCGTCCAACTCGATTTAATATGTAAATGCACCCCCTTACTGATGTGATTGAGCATCATGATATTAACATAGTTTCATATGCTGATGACACTCAGCTAATCATCACGTTGACACAGGATGAAGAAAGTTCTGTGGCTAGCTTTAGATCCTGTCTGCTTGGACTAGTGGAATGGATGAACCTCAGCTGTCACAAACTGAACGCTGAGAAAACCGAGATCTTGGTTCTGAGGAAACAGCCATCTGAATGGTCCACCGCCTGGTGGCCTGACACTCTAGGGCCAATACCTACTTCTGAGCAGAAAGTCACGAACGTCTGTATATGGTTAAATAATAATCTCTCCTTTGACAGCCAGATAGCAAGCCATGCCAGGGTCTGCTTTAGCATACCAAAAGTCTCTCCCTAAAGCTACCAGGAAATTCAGGCCCGAATGACCTCTAGACTGGATTACTGTAATGCGCTATACTTAGGGCCACGCCAGACAGTTTACGGAAGCCCCTAGACTCTCTTCCTTGGGCCCGGCCCTGGCAAATCTTCACTGCCTTCCAAGCAGAATAAGACTATCCTTTAAAGCTTTATGCGTTTGCCACAAAATCTTACATTTGAAAGACCCTCCATATCTTCACTATTTGATCATGCCCTATCAACCTAGCAGATGTCTAAGACCTACAGAAATACTTTACCATTAGATATATGCCCACCACTGTCTCCAGGAGAAATGTACAAACACCCCCAACACCTCTTACTCATATGTTTACAGAGGATCACACCCACTTGTGGTTACTCTGTCTGCCTAACATTGCCTACATTTGTAAAGCTACCTCCTGTAGCACCTTGACACTGAATAACATATGTTTATTGTTAACCATACCAATGATATTCATTTTATGAACTAGTAAGATGAAAGGCTAAGTGAACCTAGTGAGATTTGAACATATGATCAGGAGGTCAAACAGAGACTCCTGAAGTGGGAGCATTAGTCTACTGGCCGGCCAGGCTTGTCTCTGGCCCAACAGCATTTCCCCTAAAGCATTTCAGTGGGGTCTCTTCGCCTGGCCTTGCAATGGGCAGTAAAGGCCCATCTTTGGAGCTTTGCATTGATGGGAGGTACAGTATGCAAGACATGCAGAGGTATACACAACACCCCGTCTCTACCTTTCTCACATCGTCTTTGTCCTCCTTTCTTATATCTTCTTTGTCTTGCTTTCTTTACTTCCAGTCTCCCTATCGCCCTGACATTTCTATTCACACCAGTAACCAAGGTCAGGAATCTCGGCATCATGTTCGATGATAAACTGTCTTTTAAGCATCATGTCAACGCTGTGGCGGCATCCTCTTTCTATATGTTGAGGAAAATCAAGAAGTTGCTGCCGTATCTCCCCTCAACTGCAGGAAAAACCTTAATCACCACGCTTGTCTTCTCAAAAATGGACTACGGCAATGCCCTTTTCCTCAATGCTCAGGAGCAGGTTATATCCAAGCTGCAATGAGTGCAGAACGTGGCAGCTAGAATACTGCTCGGCGTTCCAACTCGTCACCCCACTTCCGCAGCCATATACCACCTACACTGGCTGAGAGTAAGGAGTCGGATGAAGTTCAAGGCTCTTTGCATCGCCTATAAAGCCATTCATGACTCAGGACCTAGGTTCCTGAAGGACACCTTCCGAATCTATGTTCCCAAAAGATCTTTACGATCAGCCTCCACACACATGCTCCCGGTGCCACGCACCAGAACCACCACATGGGGAGACAGGCGCTTCTTGGTAGCAACCCCCAGGCTGTGGAACTCCCTCCCATTGGCTATAAAAACTTGCCCTACTCTCATCATGTTCCACAAGCTCTTGAAGACTTGGTTATTCAACCAGTGATCCCTTTAGATGCCTTCGGTTATTAGGAAGTTCTGCATGCGCCGAGACACCCTAGGGTATTCGTGCGCAATAAAAATCTCAAAAACATAAACAAACATAAACATAAACATTTGCTTGACGTTGGCGCTATTAACACCCCCCAACAAATCAATAAAGTATCGCATTCCTACTCTGAGCTTTTCGTAAAACCCTCACTTTTTACACTGCTTCTTTTATTGCAGGCTGAACCTCGCCCCATTAGTTCAGGGAGAGCCTGTGCTCACTAAACCTTACTACATTTCTAGGCAACGAATTGCCAGGACAATAGACCTGTTTTAGTGAAACCAGAGCGAAGGCTTAGTTATGCAAAGAATGCCCGAGTGCGTTGCAAAACCCGAGCTTTTAAATTGCCTCGGTATTTCAGGGTGACACCCTCCCCGCCACACCTCGCGGCGCCTCCCTGCGTGAGTCACACAGACCTGGGGAGAAGCTCGCGCGCTGCTCCTTGAGAGACAATCCTAGGTGGGTCGGTCGATACCGCTCTGTCGAAAGTGCAGTTCCACCTTCGGCCCAGGTGCCCTTCCTCGGAGTTCAGTCCTCGGCTCCAGCTGCGCAGCACGGATCCCATTCCCGCCAAGGTAAGCACTTTCACCTCAAGCGCTTGAAAGTCATTTTTTTTTACCTGGGGGCAGGTGTTTTGGGGGGTTTACCTATGTTTTTGTGAGAAAACAGCACCTGGAAAATGCCAAATGAACTTGACTTGGCTAACAACAGCAATTCTCGATACAAGGCAGCCGGTTATCAGGTTTATTAACTCAAGCGACTATAAAGGCGCGCGCCTCTGGAATGCGCCACTTCTAGGTACCAGATGTGAGGCGATGCGGGCCAGTGGCTTAGATAGATACTCGCTCGTCCAACACAGTGTACTCATTGGCAAATCTTATCTTGCCTCACTGTTTCAGTATACCTGTTACTCAGCACTGCATGCGCCTAGAAACAAACTACGCACCGGAATTAGGCACACCAGAAACTAATACAAAAATTGGACAAGTGAGGTGTCCTTCGTAGTGCCTAGAGTGGTTTATTTTGCTGTATTGTGGTATAGAATTCTCCCAAACTGCACGCCCACTGCAAGGCAGCGTGGATTGGGGTTCAAAGATGCGCATCTTTTACATACTGCTTACTGTCAAATAATACGCAAAAGAAAAAAGACGAAATCAATTCAGAGACGCCCACAGCGCCTTCTGCTGCACTCAGATTCCTGCCTTAATTGCCTCTCACAGTTGGTTGCCAGCTTGCTACTTGCCTGCAGCTTTATGAAGATCGCCGTTCAGCATTTTTCTATTGTCTAGCATTGTTTCTGTGTGGTTTGAGCCCTTCCACGTTGCACAAATGCTGTTTGTAGAAATTGTCTAGGACCGCGGAGCCCCTTTCCCCGGATCGGAGACGGATGGGGCGTGCAAATTCTTTGAAATGTGTTAACTTGAGACATAAACACGCAGACACAGTAACACACATGCAGGGCGTGCACCGTTCCTGTCAGGTGCTTTGTGCTCTCTGCAGCAGAAAAGCCTGAATTCTCTCGTCAGCCTCCCCACCCACGTCCTGCAGAACCAGTTCTGTCAGTGCCTTCGCTGATGACAGACAATTGACATATTTATTAAATGCGGGCCCTCCCCGCGGATGCCCTGTCTTGGCGAGTATCTTCTGTCAACTGAGACGGCGCACAGATGATCTGACTACAAACACTCAAGTTGTGCTCTTGCACTCAAAGCTTCGTGTACCAGAATGTGTTTGTTTACTTGGCCAAGGTCAACGTTGGAATGAGGAGTAGCTGGGAATGTCCGCCATCTTTAGAGTGACCCATTTGGAATGCTTTTTGTTCTTCCTGAGAAGTTCGGAAAGAGCCAAAGAAAACATTCTCATATGTATACTCACTTTAATTTGCTTTGTAGGACAAACCTCCAACGCCATGTTATAATCTTCCCCTACTCTACCATGTGTCTCAAGGTCAAGGCCCATTTTCAGAGATCTATAACAAAGTTATACTTGAATGTTGACTTATCAGGACAGATTCACACATAATGTGGATTAGATATCTGCTTACAATTTGCAGAGATTTATGGCTTCTTATACTATGAACAGAAGCCAAGCGCTTGTAATTTTAATTTTCTGGCCTATGCCTTTAGTCCACAGCCCTGCATTTGTAGCATGTCAACATTGCAGAAAAGGTGTAGTGTGGAAATGCACATTTTACTTTTTTCTTCACATCCCCAACATTTTTTCATCATGAAGTTTCCTCCTTGTTCTCACCTCCCCCCTTAAAATGTGTTGTTTCATGCCCCTCCCCTCATTTTCAGCACCACTTGTGGCTGGATCTGCTTAAGTTTAGAAAGGAATGGAAGCGTGGGGAAGGCATTCAGGCTTAGATTTGGAAAAGATTGGCAGTGTGGGGAAGACAGTCAGGGTTAGATTTGGAAAACAATGGAAGTGTGGGGAATGCATTCAGGCTTACATTTGGAAAAGAATGGAAGTGTGGGGTATGCATTCAGGCTTAGATTTGGAAAAGAATGGAAGTATGAGAAAGGCAGCCAGGCTTAGATTTAGAAAATAATGGAAGTGTGGGGAAGGCAGTCTGGCTTAGGTTTATAAAGGAATAGAAGTGCGTTGAAAGCATTCAGTCCCAGGTTTCTAAAGGAATTTGAAACGTGGGGGAAGAATTCTGGCTTTGGTTTGGAAAGGATTGGAATTGTGGAGAAGACATTCAGGCTTACGTTTGGAAGGGAATTCAAGTGCAGGGAAGGCACTCTGGCATAGGTTTGGAGGGGAATGGAAGTGCAGGGAAGCCACTCTGGCCTAGGTTTGGATAGGAATGGAATTGCAGGGAAGGCACTCTGGCATAGGTTTGGAGGGGAATGGAAGTGCAGAGAAGGCATTCAGGCCTAGATTTTGAAGGGAATGGAAGTGCAGGGAAGGCACTCTGGCCTAAGTTTGGAGAGGAATGGAATTGCAGGGAAGGCACTCTAGCCTAGGTTTGGAGAGGATTGAAATGCAGGGAAGGCACTCTGGCCTAGATTTGGAAGGTAATGGAAGTGCAGGGAAGGCACTCCGGCCTTGGTCTGGAGAGGAATGGAAGTGCAGAGAAGGCACTTTGGCCTAGGTTTGGAAAGGAATGGAATTGCAGGGATGGCACTCTGGCCTAGGTTTGGAAGGGAATGGAAGTGCAGGGAAGGCACTCTGGCCTAGGTTTGGAGTGGAATGGAAGTGCAGGGAAGGCACTCTGGCCTAGGTTTGGAAAAGAATGGAATTGCAGGGATGGCACTCTGGCCTAGGTTTGGAGAGGAATGGAAATGCAGGGAAGGCACTCTGGCCTAGGTTTGGAAGGGAATGGAAGTGCAGGGAAGGCACTCTGGCCTTGGTCTGGAGAGGAATGGAAGTGCAGAGAAGGCACTTTGGCCCAGGCTTGGAAAGAAATGGAATTGCAGGGATGGCACTCTGGCCTAGGTTTGGAAGGGAATGGAAGTGCAGGGAAGGCACTCTGGCCTAGGTTTGGAGAGGAATGGAAGTGCAGGGAAGGCACTCTGGCCTAGGTTTGGAAGGGAATGGAAGTGCAGGAAAGGCACTCTGGCCTAGGTTTGGAGTGGAATGGAAGTGCAGGGAAGGCACTCTGGCCTAGGTTTGAAGAGGAATGGAAGTGCAGGGAAGGCACTCTGGCCTAGGTTTGGAGGGGAATGGAAGTGCAGGGAAGGCACTCTGGCCTAGGTTTGGAAGGGAATGGAAGTGCAGGGAAGGCACTCCGGTCTATGTTTGGAGAGTAATGGAAGTGCAGAGAAGGCACTCAGGCCTAGATTTGGAAGGGAATGGAAGTGCAGGGAAGGCACTCTGGCCTAGGTTTGGAGAGGAATGGAAGTGCAGGGAAGGCACTTTGGCCTAGGTTTGGAAGGGAATGGAAGTGCAGGGAAGGCACTCTGGCCTAGGCTTGGAGAGGAATGGAATTGCAGGGAAGGCACTCTGGCCTAGGTTTGGAAAGGAATGGAAGTGCAGGGAAGGCACTCTGGCCTAGGTTTGGAGAGCAATGGAAGTGCAGAGAAGGCACTCGGGCCTAGATTTGGAAGGCAATGGAAGTGCAGGGAAGGCACTCTGGCCTAGGTTTGGAAAGGAATGGAATTGCAAGGATGGCACTCTGGCCTAGGTTTGGAAGGGAATGGAAGTGGCCTTGGTCTGGAGAGGAATGGAAGTGCAGAGAAGGCACTCGGGCCTAGATTTGGAGGGGAATGGAAGTGCAGGGAAGGCACTCTGGCCTAGAATTGGAGGGGAATGGAAGTGCATGGAAGGCACTCTGGCCTAGGTTTGAAGAGGAATGGAAGTTCAGAGAAGGCACTCCGGTCTAGGTTTGGAGAGTAATGGAAGTGCAGCGAAGGCACTCGGACCTAGATTTGGAAGGGAATGGAAGTGTGGGAAAGGCATTCAAAAATAGGTTGAGAAAAGAACGGAGGTAAGACGAAGCATAGCAAACTGCACTGCTTTTTCCATGGGCCTCTTAGCTGACACTCCCCTGGGAGCAGGGTTTCACTCCCTGCTGCAGGAGGGTGCCGGGCTAGTACTGCTAGTGGGACTCTGAATCCCAGGTGTGGAGTCCCTGCCAAGACTGGAAATGTTTCCTCTACTGCTGATAGATGTACATTTCCAGTGAGTGCAGAAAGCAACAACTTTGTCACATCACCAAAGCCTCAATTTAAATTGAGTGGCAGAGTGTAACCATCTGCCCTGGCCCTGTAGGGATCACATTAGTGCTTGCATCCGATGGCAACTCAAAATGGTAGTTTCAACTTCTAGTACCAGTGTGTGCCTGCTTCAGTTTTTTGTTTCACCTGTCACTTGATTTCTGTCTGACCCCCAGGATCTTTACCCACACCTCTCAGCACCTGATATTTGCTAAGTGAGTGTTGCAATGTTTCACCACAAACCCCTTGAGCATGGACTCTTCAATCCACATAACTGCGCTTTGTAATCAACTATTTCCACCTGTGCTTGAATTTGACATTGGAATGGATGTCACTTAGGTATGTCATACATAGCTCTCTTTCCCCAGTCCTCCATTGCGAGTGTAAGGCCCTTTGTCAGGACATTTTGACCAACCTTTCACTACTGAAGAAAAAGGCAGATTTGCAAAGCCTTTTTCTCTGTCAGTCCAAATGGAGGAAAGTCAGATTTTGCCCCATCAAGATGTGCACAAGGTGGACGTACCTTTCCCTTGTGACAACCCTGTCTAGGCTCAGTGCTGCTTCAGGAGAGTGGAAAAACAACAGTTGATGGACAGAATGCAGAACAGTGTCATACATATACTCCAGTACAGAGATCTGGGCCTAAATCTATCGTTTTTTTGCACTCCACACCACCTCAGTTCAGACATGGCCATATGCAAATCAGCCTTGACCCTGTGCCTCATGGGAACAGTCCAGCCCGAACTGCCAAGCCATGTCTTTCCTGGACCAGAATCAAGCATCCTAGGACCGGTTTCTGGCTATCAGCCGTCAGCAGCCAGGATAGCTTGACTCCAGTGGTGTGGAGAGCACAGGACTCACGTCTGAGCATACCCGTCCACTCGGGGTGACAAACGCAAAAACAACAGTTGATGGACAGAATGCAGAACAATGTCATACATACACCACAGTACAGAGATCAGGGCCTAAATCCATAGTTGACAGGGAGTAGACCTTAATGGTGAGCAATCGCTTGTATTATGCAAGCAAAATCTTTCTGGTTCCTTACAGTGCTTTGCAGAGTTTCTGGAGTTTCCTGTGTCCTTGCCACAGTGTAATCTTTCAATGAAAGCTGGCAACATTCCCTTCCGATTACAAAGTTGGCTCTGAAAATGCATCTGCTGCTTTCTTGTGAGTCAGCTTTACAACTTTTGTTGGTGATCTTTTTTCCCTCTTACTAGTTTAAACTTGCAGCATGTTCGAATTTTAGTGTGAAAATGAACACGCATAAAATGTTATGCACAAAAGGCAGGACCACTGGAATTATGTGATCTTGCACTCGCAACGTTTTCTACATAATTATGCATTTGCTGCATCTGCCGCATAATTCATCATTTTCAGATTTTAGCAAAAAAACGTTTCTAGCAGAAATGAAACAAAAGTTAAAAAAAAACATTGGCATGTTGCAGCGCAGTGGAAGGTCCTTCGCATAAGTTGACCAGTCATCATTCTGTTGCTTATTGCTGTATTTAGGTGGTGAGTTGATACTAACGAAGTGAAACCTTTGCCGACACTGCGTTAACTTGTAAAAATGGGGACACATTGAAGTCATACTATCACAACATGTACCGCATTATGACACTTAATTTGGCTTTTGTGGCTGCATAATTTAGTCAACCCTGCCATATAATTTGGTTCTCCCTGCCACATAATTCTAGTGGCACTCACTATGTGTAGTAAGTGGAGCATTGGCACGAATGAGGGGAAGTTCTAAAGAGAAAAAGTTCACTCAGCCCTAGCAGATACGTCCCTGTCAGCACTGCAGGCCCTTCTACTCCACTATTCTTGGAAGTCTTCAACAGTGGAGTGCTGAATTACCTGTCTACTCTATGTTGAGGATAGAAATGTAACTAGAGGCATGTGCGTGAGCTTCATGGATAGAGGAGCTTGTATCTGTGACATTAGCAGACCACCCTTACAGCCATTAATCAGCTTCTAGGAGCATGCATGTGACCCACATATGTGGAGGGGCGTGTGCCCGTGATATCAACAGACCACCGCCACTGTAACATAGGCCTCAGTGGTGGGGGGGGGGAGAGTGGGAGGCGGGTGGTGTTGTACTGTATAGGCATTTATATAGCGCACTACTTACCCGGAGGGTCCCAAGGCGCTTGCCAAAATGTGTGCAAAATCCAGGGACCCCCTGAGCACAGTACCTTGACCCGAAAGCTCCTGATTAAGACCGGAGGGGGGCACTCCATGTACCTTGCAGGCACCCCCCCCTCAAGTTTTGTTACGCCACTGCACCGTCACTGACATTAATCGGCTTTTAGGAGCATGCACATAACCCACATGGTAAGGGGTGTGTGCCTGTTACATCAGCAGGCCACCTTCACTGGCATTGTCTGGCTTCTGGGAGCTACATGCACATCGGTTCTGTGATGAGATGCCTGGTGGTAGGACCAATAAATCCCTCTCTGCAGATCCCAGTTTGTAGATTGCTATGTGCGTGGTGATGAAGCGTGTCCTCCCTCTTACAAAGGACTCCTTGCCCCTCACAAATGTGTTGGAGTAGATCTGTGAATCTATTTTAGTTTTCTGCTTTCCTGTCGATGCTAGACACACAATCCCATGGTCTCCAGCTTTATACTAATACACCAAGCACAATTACCCCTTTGTGCCTCTCTTGGCCTACGGTGTGACTTTGCAACGTTTGCTGGAAGGGTGTCCTATGCATTAACTACATTTCCACAGAATTTTCTTTATTTTTTTTTATTTCAAAGTATTTTATTAAGATTTTTTACACATACATTTAACATCGCTTTCCGTATCCTGACCTTTAGTTCTAAGATCACTCTTCACTGACATGGGCCTGCCTGTTGCAATGTATGAATTCCCTTCGGGCCTTTGAGTGCATCATTCGTCCCTTCCTGTTATACTGATCAAAAGGTAGACACAGTACTTGAATATCATGAACCCAGATGTGAGTATTGCTGGGCACCCCTTCTAATGGCTTACTCTTGAAAATCCTTGGAAAGACTCTTGGAAATAGAAGTAAGACAAAGGTACCATGGGCCTAATTTATGAAGAAAGTTGTAAATCTCCACTAACAAATGCATGCCAGTGTGTGGGTGCAGATTTGCTCTTTTTTGGAATTCCCAAACATTCCCTGAAGCTGTGCCAGTCCTTCTCCTACAGCCACATCTACTATGGGGATGATCCATCCCCCTCCCCCTGAAAGGGACACTACTACAACCCTTTGCTAGAGCAATCGGCAACAACTTCCAGGGTGGGAAGGGGTCGGATTGCCGTTTGCGAGTGCCCACTATGTTTCTCGTGTTTCTCACCTTACCGGGCATAGTACGTCTTGAAAGGCCTCCTTATCTTAAATGCACTTACCCATGTCAGGGATAGCTTTCTGGAGTCCTGGCAGGTGCAAAATTGGCAAATGCATGTTTATGGTGAGTTTACCTTTGTGAATGAGGTCTAATAATAGTAAGACAGACCTACTCATTACACAGTCTTTATCACTCGGGCCTAATTGTGTTGAAACTAAGTTAACCCTTGGTATTCTAGTCAAAAAGAAAAGTTGAGGTCTACGTAGTTTTTTCACTACAAATTTGATTGGTTTTGTGATATATATACATTACATACAACGTCTGTGTTATTGCATACCATTTCTGGTCATTGTTTACAAATATTCAGTATCTCACAACTTGCAGCCCAGTAATATTAGTTGGTCAATAACGAATGCGAGAGTTATGCCATGTATAGTCCATGAGTGTTAATTTATGAACCCGCTATATATGAACTATTGAACACTACCCCCACCCCACCCTTACTTGCTACCTCTTATTTGTAAAACATGGGCTGTAGACAGATTTTATTATAAATGTAATGGTTCTGCAATGGGTCAGACAGGATCTAGGACCTTATTGTAGGTGTCTGTGAGGAATGTCTAGGGCATAGTTTTAAAAATATGATACATTTTATCATTACCTCTTCGACATCACTCATTTACAGTATTATAAGATAACGTCTTCCAAATGATTGCAGGCTGTATCACTGGTACAGGGGCAGAATGCACAGAGTTCAAGTTGTCGGTGCATCTATGACCTTAAAGGATTCCAATAATATTTCCCATTCCATTGCTATTGGTGTCTTCTACAATCCCCTGTATTATTCTCTGTGGGGCGCCTAATTTTCTGCCCTCCCCATTGGATTACCTCGTCCCGTCAACACAATACATTCGGTGGAGATACTATCTAGTTATCAAGGGCTTTGCAGTGAGTAGTGCTAAATCTGAAAATTTGGCCTCCACTTTGTGATTCTTGGATCAGTGATATAAGCCTAATAAACAACTTTCTGCTGTCGTTCTCTTTGCCACTTTTCCTATTCCCCAATGTGTGTCCAAAAGGTTGAGAGGACAGTACACAACCATAACATATGAGTCAGGTATGCCTCTTGCACTGTACACCTAGGTCACGCTGCAGACACTTCCGGGACCATATTATGTAGTCTGTGTGGTGTCAGATAGGCTCTGTGCAGTATCATATATTGGATGAATTTAAATCTAGTGTTATGTGACACTTTCCTAGGAAAAGCTAGAAGTGATTTCCATTCCTTATCCTCTAGTATCCTGCCCAGGTCATTTCCCCTCTTCTCTCTCAATTGTATTAAGGGTACTGCTAGATGCAGTCCTTGGTATAGCCAGCTAATTAGATGTCTGCCATTTCCCATTAGGTATACTGAGTGTACAAATTTGGGTGTAGCGGGCTCTGTGCCATCCGGGGACCAGCGTGTTCTGATGTATCGTGTAATATGTGCGTGTATAAGGAACAAGGAGTCTAGGTGACCTTGTTCATGGGCAAAGTCTGGGTGGCTGAGCGGCATCCCTGTCCCTTGAGAGCCAATCAGTTCATATTTTATAACTTCCAGTTTACAAAATCCAAAAGTAGAGCTGAAAGTAAATGTATCCACATTGTCTTCTGTTACACGTGCTTATTCTAGACACAGTTATGAACACTTTATTTAATTTGCAATAAGTTAAACTACACTAAATATAGGATCAAGTATATCTATTTATAAAAAGTCAAGAAATAGGTAGCAAGGCCTTCTGTGACTTTTAGAGAGTTATAAAACTCTGTGGCACTTTCTCTGATTGTTTGCAAGGTTGGGCTCCTTACTGATTATAAGACATGAATTCTCCTCTCCTACATTAAACATCCCTGGTGCCCTCTCCCAAATGCAAGGTGCCCCAACTCTAATTTTGCCAGGGTTTACATACGTAGACCAAGGGTTTCTATAGATATCCCGGTAATAATGTATGCAAATATACACATCTTCTAGGAAGAAACCTGTGATTCATAGGTATTCACATATTAGAGCGATTGTTTGTGTATTAGGCCATATGCAAACACTGCCATACCAGATGAGGGGCGATTTTTAAATAGAGCGGTAAAATCCAACACAAGCGTAGCATTTAAGTTTTTTTTATCATCTTCTGGTAGGTGAAAATCATGTCCTCCAATCCAGTGGCGGCTCGCACAGGTAACTCTGTGAGGCGGCGGGGCAGGGCTGGGTGGGGGGTAGTGGAGTGTGACATACGAAGGGAAAGTGGAGAGTAAAGAAATAAATAAATAAAAGCACTCACTTCGCGCTCACAGCATCTCCGAGTCGGCTGTATTTGTAAATAAAAAATATGTGGTGTCCACTCCATCCCATCATCTGAAATAAGGCAGAATGGACCTCTGGCCAGTATGGTTAGTCCCAGCAATTTGTTTTTACTTGGTGTTTTGAAGCAGGCTTCTGCCATTTCTGATTGCTATAAATAACTGATAGTGCTGTTGCTAATTTTAGTGGTAGTCAATTTACAGACCATTGACGTATGGTAATCAAGGCCGCTTTTCTGGGGATTTAAACTCATGGCCTCCAGGTAGCTGCTCATTTCAGTGGCTAGTGTTCAAATCTCTGAGTTTCAGGGTTATTCCACAAACTATGTCTAATTCCTTGCCATACGGGAGGGCACAATGGACTGCCCAAAATGTGTTCTTTCCATTGTGGTGGTGGGAGGGGCTTGGTGAGTGACGTTTAAAAACTTGTCTTGGAAGCCAGTCAGTTCTGGAGAATCCTAAGGTGCCATATCTTGGGAGCCGAATGGGGTGCACTACTGGGGAGATATTTTCCGTACGTTCCCGAGCCCTATATGTGATGAACACGATCTTGAGTCTGACTCTGGCTTGTACTGGGAGCTGGTGGTGTGATACAATGAGGACCTTCTACGGTCATCATGTGTCTGAAGGAACCAAGAGATTTGCACCCATGGCAACTGCTGATTTCAGGGAATGGAAAGAAAAAAAGATGCTAAAGTAATATATTGGTCCACCAACTCTGGCCATTATGTGTGCTTCTTTTGAGGTGGATGTGTACAGGGGATTAGGCAAAATGCTGTCACTCACAGTGCAAGAAGCCACTGGCTGAATTGGACTCATCTATTGGCCCGTGACGAATATGGAAGATGTGAATGACCGTTAAACAGACGAGGATAGGAAGAGAGCTGACCAAGTGTCTGTATATACATATGTATTTTTAATTTATGTTTTTTTTTATTACGTGAGACTGGTGAGACAGCGTCTCTAGGCCAGCCTTGAGCACTCTTTTAGAAGTCAAAGAAGTTCCTTAGCAGTGAATGGCTTTTCAAACATGATAACATTTTTGCCTCTCCTCCTTAGATTCATTCAGTCAGGATCAGCTGGGAAGCAGGCCCAACCTCGTTTTGAAGAGGACAGAGATCCTATCTCACAGTGGAGTAACATTAGCCCCCACAGCCCTCATGGTGAGGGGGGGAGCAAACTCGAGCCATTGATTGGGTCAGGGGGAAGGCTCTCGATGTACTGTAGTGCCTTCCCTCTGCCTTAGACCCGGTGACGCTAGTGTTTTGTGCCTTTTCTGAAAAGCGCTTAGAGACCAGTGGTGATTTGCCCTATATAAAAAATAAAATAACATAACATAACATTGAAGCGGACCCCCCGCAGGTTTCGTTTCGCCACTGCCACCACAGGAGGTTGAAGTGTGTGTGACAGCACCCATCTGCGATAGGATGCGGAGGAACAGGGGTCTTTAACTAATTCTCAAGGGCCACTCTTGAGGGTGGGCTAGAGGAACTGACCGTGCACCCCCTCCGATGTGATACACGATCAGTGTACAGCACAACTTCTTTGCCATTGTACCTGCGTCTGTAATAAGCATGAGCACAAGGACAAAGACTTTCGCTCATCTGCATGGGTCCAGGCCCATTTCAAAAAAATATTTTTTATTCTTTTAAGATATAACAAACAAGGAGTGTATATACACCATGAGAATATATCAACAGATCATTATACAAACATTACAATGCAAGGACCTTGTATCTCTACGCCGATCTGCCCTCCTTACACCCCCCGTGGATGAGTGAAATTATTGCAGTGGTAATGTTAGTTTCTTGCTACAGAAATTAATGATTTCATAACTATGCTGCAATGAAGACATTACACATCCTCACCTTGATCCTCTTTCTGTTATAAATTTGGGCTCTTCTCCATGCGTTCTATTTCTTGTAAATCATGTCAAACAGTACATACCTGGGGTATTTTCAACTATATCATAATTCCCAGTTTTTTGCCTAGCCTTAGGCCTGGATAAGTGGAAGATGGTAAGGGAAGCAGCAGCATCCGCAGTTGCCCTGGTTTCCAAGAACTGTTCGATATATATATATATATATATTTTTTCAGAGTTTAGCGCGAACTTAACCCGAAGGTATCAGAGAGCTTTACATAGAACCAGTTGCGTTACATGAGGACACATTCATTTTTATTTGGTTAGACATGGGGAGATTAAGTGATTTGCCCAGAATCACAGGATATTCAGCGTCGTTGCCGAGACTCAACCCCAGTTCCCCAGATTCGAGGTCGACCGCCCTAGCCGTTTGGCCAACTCCTCTTCCCATATACCTGGAGACAGCTATTCCCGTGGCAACAGTTGAGGGGTTGAGCTCAGGAGTAACTGGCTGCTCCTCTTTAAGTGACCATAGTGCAAATCTGTCACGTGGCACATCCCACCCACGAAAACAAGTCAGCCCTGCCTCACTGCAGCAAACCATCTGTACTCGATTACAAATAGATTGTTACAATTGCTACAGATAGATACATGTGTGACAAAGGGTGATTGATTGGTCCACTTTAAAGCTTGCCAGAACACCAGGGTTTGTTTCTGTTTGGTATTTATTAAATGCAGTAGTTTAGTTTTGTGTTTTGGTTTCCAACTACCAGCCCTAACAACATGACACACCCTGTAGGCATACCGGGAATGCGGACCAGCATTAAACATACATAATAACCAGGGCTTTCAAGCATTGGTTTTTCTAAACACGGTTCCTCATGTTGAACATTGGTTAAATTTATCACAGCATTTATTGTAATTTTGACGCAATTCTGTAATCCCAAGTTTCGATCAGATGTAAACAGTTTTCTGGCTTAAGAACTTATCACAATATAATAGAGATATGTACAGAGTAGTCCTTACCGGCAGTAAGGGATTTGGGGTCACTTATTTCATATAATACACGGTCACACCATAACCCTTCCATAAAGCACCTTTTAAATCCTGGATCTCTTTTTTCTACTATTTAAAGAATTTCTCTGCCTCCGTATATGTAAAATAAAGATCAATTTTTACAGTAACATAAACACCAAGGGACATATTCACAGGGAAAGTGGCGAAGCGTGTCGTTAAGCCTTGAAAGCCAAGGACATACGCCGTCACTTCTGAAATGCAGGGCTGCACCATATTTACAAGAATATGGTGCAGCCCTGTGTTTCCCCCTGCGCTGGTGCTAAATGTAGCTGCCTAGCACCAACGTAGGCACCCTTGCACCAGAATGCAAAGGTGCCTGCGTTGAGGGAAGAGATTGTTTATGTGCAGGAAGGTGTCCCTTCCTGCAGATAAACAATCTTTAAATGTCGTTTTGTAACTTATATGTTGCAAAACGTCATTTTTTTAAATGATTGTTTATGTGCAGGACGGGACACCTTCCTGCACAGAAAATATCAAAGGCGTTTTGCTGGTACCATGTATGCTGCACAACGCAGCACACACGGAAACAGCAAAAACGAAGAGAAATTAAACCTTTCACCTCGCTGCTCATGGGTAAGACCAGGTTTTCCCTGTTCTCAATTTTGGTGCTGCCTCCAATTTACGCCACCATTGTAAATAGCGGGCAGTGTCAAAATCAATGGGTGTTGTGGTGGAACGCCCACTGCAACACCCATTGCCCTCCCTTTTCATACTAAGTATAGCGTGAAAGGGGGCCTTTTGTACAAGGCAGCGTTAAGCCACGTTAAGTTGCTTAACACTGCCTTGAAAATAAGGCGAAGCCCGTATCGCCACCACAACGTCATGGAAAGTGATGTTACGGTGGTGTTAGGGCCTTGTAAATATGCCCCATAGTATGTAGTTTGTAATTTGCTGTAAACATGTTCTAAGCAGTTTTTATAGAGGTCAAAAGCAGCTAAGGTTTACGATGTCTATCTAACAAAGTTAGATTCTTTCTTTTTTTTTGCACTAACTTCCAGTAGTTCAATACATAGATATCCTACTATAGGTATGTCTTTATCACCAAATGTCTGTACATTTTTTAGAAAGAGGTCTTCCGTTAAGTCCCCAACAGCAGCGCCTCCGCACAATGACTGTAGAACTTTGTGTGCCCCCTTCTGAATCTACAGGCAAGGCTTTCAGTTATAAAAAAAAGGACTCTATTTTATTTTGTCATTTGCTTTGCCACCATACTATCCCAAGCCCACTGACCTCACCAGCCGGGAGCAGGAAAAGATGGAATCTTCTATGCCTTTCCCTTATATGAGGGTAGGAGTACATGGTTGGCACAAGTACTGAAATGTGCAGTGGCGGCTGCCTCGTAACGGGGGTGGGGATGAAAAAATATAAAAAAATAAAAGTACCTGTTGCCGTCGCAGCCACCTCTCCTTCGTCCATAGAACCAGAAGCACCCAGGCTCCCTGCTTCTCCCAGCCAATCATGACGCTGCATCAGCAGCGTCATGATTGGTCTGAGCGGCCAAACAGGCCGCTCAGGCAGTGCCTGGGAGGCTGGACAGGTTCTCCACCGGGCTCAGCCCGGTGGTGAACATGCTAAGTGCGCATGATGGTTTGGCCGGCCCAAAAGGGCACTTAGGGAGTGTAAACCACTCCTCACTCTGCTCTGACGGTTGCGAGCCCAGCCCCACCCCACCCGACCTAGCTCCGAGTCCAATTTAAAATGATAATAATTGTAGTTATTATCATTTTGTTTTTATTTTTTAGCACAGCTCACTGAGCAGTTAGGCAAAGCTCCTCCGCCTCAGTGGAGGAACCAGCACTGGAAATGTGCTAGTGGGATGTCCTTCCTACTTGACTCTGATCCCGAACTCCATTTGCAAATTACAAGATTGAATAACGTTTTTCGCTCCATAAATGAAAGAGTTACTGGGAATCTCGCTGCTTGATTTGCAAAACAACAGTGATTAAACAACCAGACACCCACAGCCCCTTTATCTTTCTCTTGCAGGTTTTTTCAATCCATGCTTTCTACTTTTGTCATTGTTTTCAGTCTTTGGATTCCTCTTTCTTTCCCCCTATTCCATTTCCTCTCTGTTGCTCGGTTGAAAATCCAATGAGGAAAAATAAGTGTTGTTTCCAAATATAAGTGCGGTGGGCACCACCTGTAGCCAGCGGCTCAAATTAAGAACTGGGTAATCTGAACTTCCTTGTAGTTTGAAGAATCAACATCTTATCCCACAATTAAGGTGCTTCTAGGTTGAGGGTACACTAGTATGCACTAAAGGTAGAAAAATCTTCTTTCTACTTTAAGTCAACGTAAAAAACAAATTTGGCCTCCTCCTTGAAGTCCAGAAATTAATATGACTATTGTATTCTTCACAATATGGAGATTATGGTAAAGGGCTTTACCCAAAACTTGTTTTTGGTCACTCTAAAGCAGCAGTGTAGGTACTATACAAAACATCAGAAATAAAGTACTGGAATAGGAACCTTTGAGCTCAGAAGTGTATTCTGTATTCTTTGGTGTCTATCAGGGACCCCTAGTGTCGCCCCAAATATATTGCGGGGCTTGTGGGCGGAGATTTGTCAATTCACAATTCTACCAACTGGTTTTTAAGGTTTTCCGGTGTACATAGTGCGAATTGAGACCTTCAGGTTTGTTGTGATATCTGGTGACGGACAATGACGTTCTGCTAGAAAATACAGACAGGACCCCCCCCCCCCCAAAACGTCAATATTCACAGAAGTCGTATGTCAAACCGTACACCAGCCAAGCATCTGACTGTCTCCATGCCGCTGGGGATTTCCCTTCAGTATCAGATGAAAGGGTTAGACACACACATTCCATAGTTTCACTTATTAAGCTCCTAATGAGGCCTAGTAGTTTTTGGGAATTAAAACCCATTTTTAGAATATTAAAAATCGCTAACACGGTACACTTACTCAGGTCATTGGAATATATTTGTTACTACACACAGATGATTGCAACTGGCTAGATGTAAGCATGCTGTTAAATATTTCACAGGTCCTTTGACCCACTGCTGCATGCCTCTAGGTATGGGTGTTGACATAAGAGACCAAATTGTTCCCGTGTAAGTCCCTCTCCCTCCCATGTCAGGCACTCGTGAAATGTCTGTTTTGACATTTACACACAAATCATTCAGGGGACGGCCCAGGATACCTTACAAACCTCTGTCACGCACCAGAGACAGTGCTTCAGTCCTCACTAAGTAGTCACCATAAAACAAAATATTATGGTCTGGCCTAGTGGCCTGACAGCGCATCTGTTGCCAGACAATTATGTGACCATCACTAGAGAGGGGCTTCTGCTCCGCCTACATGTTGGGAGTCAGGAGTGCATGGTCTGATTGCACAGAAGTTGTGTTCTTCCACAAAAGTGCTTGCCCACCAAACACCTGTTATCATTTTGTTTATTTATCCATCTGCCTCATCTGGAATCGTTCCGGGGCATTGACATGCCACTATAATGCTATTACAGTGTCTCAGATAACTAGATAATGTATGTTGTTTTTCTCTGGCAGCAGCACGGATGGAAGGAGGGCAGTCATTAACTTACATGGATTTCTAGGACTGGCTTGATAGTGCAACTGTCACCTGATTTTTTAACCTACACCAACATTATTCTACAGTTCTTTGCTTCCACACAAATACATATCCATTACCATGTTATTTACTGGTAATGCTTCACATTATCATACAATGTTCCTTTCAAAGCCAGACCTATTGGCATTTTCAATGCTTGTTTTATTTTATTGATTGTTTTTGTATAGTGTTGAGTCAACTTGGAGGCCGCTTCAAAGAACAGAAAAGGGGATGTTACAGAAAGCTGGGAACAGGGTGGAGAACTATAACAAAGTGATACTAGTATAGGAAAGACAGATACTTCATATAACCAACATTGCAGGACAATGCTTCCTATTGGTCTGTACTACTACAGGTTCTAGCAAAGATAATCCTGAGTTTTTTTTGTGAAACACGATTTATGAAAATTAACAAAATGTGGTTGTGAAATTAGTTTGACTGTCAGGGTTTCCTCAGTTCCCTGGAGTTGCCCTCTATCCATCATATAAATGTTGCTCCTCTGGAGTTGTCCTCTATTATGTAAAAAAATCTCCCGTTTTGGCGCAGTTTTTCAAAACGTTCCTAAGGTGACCTGTGACATAACATCAATTCTTCAATTCAAATAATTTTCCATAAAGTAACTGACTCTTTAAAAAGTGGTGAAAATAAAAGGCCAACAAAAGCACAAAGGTGTTTATTTGTTTATTTACTTCAATTGTTTTGTAACGTGCCTGTATATCACGTGGCCACTTCGGGGCACTTTCGTATCCTTACAGTTACTGCTCATGTGCTAGGCCTTTTTTTCTAATGAAACAAGTGTGATCAGGTCATGTCCCAAGGTAAAGCTGTTAATATTCCATGGTTAAGCTACACATCTAGTACGCCTTAGGAGGTTTAGTGGATGGCATAGGTTGTGCACTTTCAGGGGCGTAGCTTGGTCAGTAAGATTGGGGGTGAGGGGTGTAAACGTCAGTTTTCTCAACAATCACACTTGCATATCTTGTTAAAATAAATGTTGAGAAGCAGGGCACGAGGAGGACTTTAGAGACAGTGGAAAGAGAGAGGAGTGCAGGTTTTTAAGGGTACTTAAAAACACAGTTGACTAAGTTTTAAGACAGAGACAAGAGAGAGAGAGTGTGTGTATGTGTGTGCTTTTGTCACTGAGGACATGTAAAAATCCAAGGTGAAACCCGACAGACACCTCACCATACCCGACTGAAAGCACCTGTACGCAACTATTTACTACAGAATACATTTTATGGGGGTGTAACATCCCAAACACCCCTCTGAAGCTGCGTCCCTATCCACGTTTCACAAGTCAGTTGCTTAGAACGAGGCTTGCAGTTTACTTACTGCTCCTGTTCCATGCAAGGGCTGTTGATGTGAAAGCCTTCTGCTAGGATGTGTCAGAATTGGACATTCATGTCCCTGGCAGGGAATGCTCATGATCAAGGCATAGGTAGTCAATGTCCCACCATATAGGACGCTCATTTGCCAAACCTTGGCTGTTTGAATGCAAGGTAAGGGCTGTTCGTATTCCATGCCAGGGCTTCTTATGTCTATGGCTTAGGCAGAGTATGCACCATGAATTAGCTGCTAAGGAGCCAACCTGGGCTTTTCATGGGCATGTACAAATCTTGGGCTGATCGTGTGTCAGGCTTGGTATGGGCTTGTGTGAGGCAATGGCTGATCATGTGGTATCTAATTTAGTACAGTCATCTAAGTCAGGGGTGCCCAACTTAGTTCCATGAGGGCTCTGGTCAATGCCAGATTTTCATGTTAACCACATACAGTGCCTGGAAAATGAGTACTTCTAAAGTAATTCTTTTTGCATCTCTTACACGATACCAAAGTCATAGCTGATCTGCACCAGAGTCAAAGACTGATGTACCTGTAGAGTAGATCTTGGTAAATGAAACATCTTTCTAAATTGATTTGATAGAGTCATTGGATTAGGGTTTAATATCTCCAGGAGAAACTCCAATACTGTAAATTATGCTCTGGATGGACGTCAATCGGGCACTAGCCAGGAGTGATTTTGTAAATTCTCTTTCTAGCTGGATCCTGGCAAATATCAGTGAAAGCCTGGCTTAAGTAGCAGATCATTTCCCCTATTCTGAAAGATTACACTTTTGGCACGTCCAATACCTGTCTGTAAGCTGTAAGCAGTTGGCGCAATCCGAGGAGAAAGGAAGGCCTGCATAGGCCATCAGATCACTAGTTCATACCATCTGGTTTTACTGTGTACAAGTTCACTATAGAAGCGGCTCTTAACATTTTGACTTCTGCCGGCCTCCACTGAATTACTACTGAGAGTCAGGGCCCCACAATGAACAATTTCTACGATTGAACCTCAAAACAGAACAGAAAATAACAGAAATAAGTAAGCATCAAACAAATACACGTATATTTTATTGCAGTTACAAAAAATACAAAAATCGAAGTTTTAATTTCATTAGGAAAGTCAGAGCTTTTCCAAATATGGTTTTACATGGAATAAACAAAATGATATGATAGACTTTAGCATTTAACGTTGCCTTTTTTTGCTCCTAAAGCATACTCTCTTTTTGCTTGCTCATATCAATTTTTCAGCTAATGCTACCAACGTAACTTTTAGCCTCCAATTTCCAGTTTTCAAAATTTGCTCTCTCCCTCTCTCTCTCTATTTCCCTCTCTCTCCCTCCACAATGTTTATTCTTCTTAAATTGCCATCTGATAATCTTTATAGCCAGCCGACATAGGTTTTGCGGACTTACCCTTTTTCCAAGTTGTGAGCTATTAGGAAACTGTACATGATACAATATATTTAAAGTTTCATTATACATGTATAATCCTTCAAATTATACGTAATCAAATTCAATGCATTGTTTCAAATATTAATTCCATATATACTCCTTATATCCCAAATTACATAACATAGACACATTTTTCATGTTATGGAGTTACCCACTATTATCAAGAAAATTATACATAGAAAGATCCACAAAAACCAAGGTTGCACGCAAAATCTGAGTGGGGACAACAATGAAAACTTATATAACAGTGAAAATTGTCATTGGAAGTATAATTGTTTTATTTATTATAATATATCAGTACTTACTGATAACCTTCTACTGTTCCCCCTGTATTTTTACTTTTCATAATATTTCTTTGTTATACTTTCATGATAATTTTGGGTAATCCCATAACATAAAATAATGTGTCTATGTAATGTAAATACAGGAAACATTGAGAATATTTCTTAAAAGCGAATACTAATTTTGCCTTTTTTTAATATGGGCACATTGATTATACATATTTTGGAGAGGAAGGTTTCACATTAAGAAACTTGAGGTACTGCATTCGGAAGATAGCTTGAAACTCTGATGATGACTTCTGAAAAATTAACAATAATTTCAAAACACCAATAAACAGGTGAATCTGTACACACAGAATCATACGACATACTGGATTTTGGGATGCATTTTAAATTCAGCAACATACAATCTTGATGGCTTAGCAAGAAACAATCGCTTAGGATATGATGGTCACACTGTAATAATCAATCCTTTTGGCTGTGGACACTTTTGGAAGCTCAGCTGATTGACTGATAAAGAATTGTTTTAGGTCAAATCATGCATTCTTACTTTAGCAAATGCATGGTAGCCAGGGGCAATATTTGTCTGCAGCATCGAATCTTCTGACTCACAATTTAGCAACTCCTTGGAAACCTTACAGCCTTTTCTTTGCCCCAGTCCAGCCATGTCTATAAGTCTGTTATTTCTGCAGGATCCTTCCACAAACATGAATAGCAGTATTCTATTTTGAAATATGTCAACATTACCCCCTTCTGTCAGGAGCTGAAATTGTTCTTCTAGACAGACTCATTAAATGCAAGTGTCTGAATTTGGTTAGAAGTAAGAGCTGCTGCATAGATTAACAATTAATGGTACTCACAATCAATTAATACGAGTTTTCACAGAATAGAAACACTGGAAATATAACCAAAATAAAAATGTTAAAACCAACAAATCTAAAGCTTCCTTATTTCTCTCACGTTTCTAGCAGGTAGTGACCAAACAAAAGACCAGGTATGAACGATTTCCCCCTCTAAGCTGGTTCTGTAAGAAGATTGGTTTCTTTCTTCTTTTCATGAGAATTGCACGATTGGTTTGGGATGTCGTTGTACGTTCAATGCAAAAACAACAGTTGATGGACAGAATGCAGAACAATGTCATACATTCACCCCAGTACAGAGATCTGGGCCTAAATCCATCGTTTTTTTGCTCACCATGCCATTCCAGTTTGAACCCAGCCATAGGCAAATCAGTCTTGACCCTGTGCCTCATGGGAACAGTCCAACCCGAACTGCCAAGCCAGGTCCTCCCTAGACTGGAAACAAGCATCCTAGGACCGGTTTCAGGGTTCCACCCCTTTTCAGCCAGGATAGCTTGATTCCAGTGGCATGGAGAGCACGGGACCCACGTCTGGGCATACCCGTCCCCCTCATGGTGATAAATGCAAAAACAACATCATCTCCTTGTGTTTGCGTTGTACGTTCAATAGCTTTTTCTCTTGGGTGCCTTGATTTCATTCTTGATTTCTTTCTTTGCTTGATTCTACCTGCCTTTTGTCTGAATTAAGCTGATACATCTATGGAACAACAAAGAGAATGATAATTTCTCTGCCGCTTGTCTGCTTTTTCCAAACACTTATCAACCCATGACCTTCCACATGGGTCTTTAATAAGTGAATGGCCAAAGAAAGAAGGCTTATGGTAGTTTTATTTATATATTACTTCTGTTGTAATTATTGGAGATGTTTGTTTAGCAAACACCAGGGCTATCTGGAATACTTTATAAAGCAGGTAGTTTTACTCCTTGCAGGAACATTGGCATGTAAATGTATCAAGGTGAGATGCATTCCAATATACAGAGCTAAAATATAGAGTCATCAAAGTTCCTTAGAAATCAAGAAAAGGCTACAGAATCTATCATGGATCTCACGTGGATGAAAAAAATACTGAACACTAAACTCTTGTGAACGTGTCCTCTCTTTCTCCGAGGGACCAATGGGGAACAAGAAATAATGTTAATGTTAATGTAAATAGCCACAGACACTAGAAAACAAATATGAGGATATCCAGGCAAACATAGATAATAAGTTATGATTGCTGCGCATTTGCACACTTGTATGTAGTCCACCTAAGTGGCAGACGTACCCCCACCAAAAAGAAACAACATAGATTCCTGGCTGTTTCCTTGCGCAACTTAACCCTAAGCAGATTGAATAAACCGCTGGCTTAGATTTAGTGGAAAGGTAATTTTTTGTCAACACAGAAAACATATTTCTATACAAATAATTTCTTTACCATGCATGTTTTAAAAAGTAGAGGTGCTTGGGAACATTTTACACTGTCTACATCACTGCACCTACATTTTGCCTACTGACAGCTCAGGAGCCCGACTTGCTGCACAACTCCAACTATCGTTCCTCAAATTATCATGGTATATTCCCCCAATTATTGTGAAATTTTCCAGTTGTTTATTCATCTATATTTGACATATCACATACTGCCCTCAACTCAGGACCAGTAATGTGCCACATTCCAGATTGTACCCCGTAATTTGACTTGGATCTACTCATTAGCTCTGCATAAGTGTGTTTTTTGTTCTGATGATGACCCCTTAATCATTCTATCGGTTGAAAAGTTGTCGACCGCAATTGTCATAAAAACAGTTCAATTTACAAGTTGGTCAATTAGAAGCCGTGGATACACAATAATGGATCCAACCGTTACCAAAATATAAAATTATATTTGTTAGCCCTTTAACAAACATTTTCACTGCCTGATGGCTTATCTACAATCACTTTATTGTTTCTATAATGTCAGCCACTTGCACTTGTTTTATTGCAGGTGACTAGAAATGTCTCATTTCACTGTAATAAGTATTGATGGACTTTTTATACAGGATGTACAGGCTGACATGTATTATAATATGCACATGTTCGATCATGTGAAAGGGGATTTTATGTGCAGATAGTATAGATGGTCTCATGCCCCTGAAAGAAAAGCTATTATTCAAAGATATATCTTTCTCCTGAATAAAGCACATGGATACGTACTATGGTTACGTTATCGGTTTAATCAGATGTAGGTACACGCCTCAATCTGGTGATGTTGTTTGCAAATGAAAGCTGAAAATGCATTAACCAATATCCCACTTTAAAAAAGTGCATTTAATTTATGCTGTGGCAGCATATATATTTCCCCTTTTCCTCAGCTGTACACTCTATTTTCTGAAGCCTGGAAAGATTAAAGCAATGTTTGTAGTCTGAATATTTTAAATAAGGAAATGATTTCATACACTCCGAAGCGTTTGCTTTACCTCCAGTGAAAATGTTACAAAAATGTTGAAAGGAATGTGCATACAACTTTGAAACTCTCAATCAGATCAACTTTCAGTCTCAAAGGGCATACTTTGCCCGGGCGTGGTATTGATAGGGGCAATTAAGTACTTCCCGCCATCTGATAGGCTGGAAGATAAACACTAGCGTGCTGTTTTCATACTGTGTAAACACTCTGGTAGCCATGCTTAGCAATGCAAAGAAACATTAGGCAACCAGAGGGCTGTTTCCACTCAGGGTAAAAGTTCATGGAGCCATCGCTGGGACTGGTGGCACTTCCTGTCTCAGGTTTCACAAAGTCCCTTGCAATTCTTCTTAATCTCAGATCATGAATATACGGCTTGATATGATGTCTCTCATTGTCTAGTGCTTAACAGACAGAAGTCCAAGTCAGAACTGTGGCTGGGTCATAGGAGCGATGGAAACCAACAATTACAAAGTGAATAGGTCTGGGTTTATTGTGCTTATGCATGCAGTGTAAGAACATGAAAGTCCGAGAAGAAATGAAAGGTGGACTGTGTTAAAGGCACCATTGCCTTTATGGCAGTCCTGTTTTTGTTCGAATAAAAGTCGGGTGTCATGGGTCCCTTCATTACGCTTCTTTACTTTTTGGGCCATAGAGAGAAAGTAAGGAGAAGATTTGCTACCTGAACTTTTGACATAAAGAAGACGATGGTGTTGAAGGTAAAGTAGCATTCATTGTAGCTCACCTTCTAAGATAAGAAATAAAAACACCCTGTGATAGTTACACTTATTAGAGGTACTTGGAAGGAACTAAGCACATGGAAGGAGGGTGCAGGGGTGAGAGAGGGTCACAAACAGGAGCACACATAGGATGGAAGGAGGAGGAGGAAACAAGAGAAAAGGAACAGAAAAGGAAAGGGGCAAGGAGCACAGAAAAGAACTTGAAGAGATAGAGAGGGTTACAGTTGTAAAGTAGTCCCTCACACAGTTAAATCCAAGTACTCTATGCAGAAGGATAACTTAAACAGCCAATAACATTAGGTGACAGGTGAATAGTCCAATGGGCGGAATCAGGACATCATTGACAAAGTCTTAATCCAATGGCTGAAAGTGACTGGTTGAAAAAAGTTGCTGACCAAAGATCGCTTTTTGTTGTATTACATTCACTTGATAGCTGCACTTTCAAAACCCAGGCCTAGAAAATGAACCAGGAGAGATTAATAGGCAGGAACAAGATAGCTGGAATAGAGGGAATGCTAGAAGAGCCACAGCCATAGAATTTAGTTTTACACAATGTCATTCTACAATACCTATTTTTAAATGTTTGTTTAGGACATAAAGGTCATGGAGTCCTCCAAACATTCACGCACAATATGAACCGCAGTGCGTTAAAAGCCTACTTTATCCAGGACCAATATAAAATATTTTGGCTCATAAAATCAAAACTTAAGCAAGCAGAAAATAAATTAGTGATCGTAAATTCTCCATTTTGTGACCCTGAATTAAGATTTGAAGGGTAAACAGACATAATATCGAATCCAAAATATCGTTTGGACAAAATATCGAGTAAAAAATATAGAATAGCCAAAATATCGACCAGACATAATATAGACTACAAAAATATCGAGTAATATCGATATTAATAGCCAAAATATCGAATCAAAAATATAGACTAGACATAATATCGACTAGATAGAATATAGACAAAAAAAAATCGAAAATAAGGTAGTTTTTAATATTTTTTAATAATTGTGTAATATAAATCTGTAGCGGGTTGTGGGTTTATAGGGGAATAGGGTGGGAAGTAATTTAATTATAATTAATTAATTATGTAAATTAATAATAATTGTTAATTAATTATTAATTGGTAAATAATTAAAATATAATTGCTAAAAAATAATAATTGATTAATAATTATTTTTTTGTAAATTATTTTCTGTAGCGGGTTGTGGTTTTATAGGGGAATAGGGTGGGAAGTAATTTTATTATAATTAATTAATTATGTAAATTAATAATAATTGTTAATTAATTATTAATTGGTAATTAATTAAAATATAATTGGTAATTAATTATAAATATTTAATTGATGAATAATTAATATTTAGTCAATTATTTTCTGTAGCGGGTTGTGGGTTTATAGGGGGATAGGGTGGGAAGTAATTTAATAATAATTAATTAATTATGTAAATTAATAATAATTGTTAATTAATTATTAATTGGTAATTAATTAAAATATAATTGGTAATTAATTATAAATATTTAATTGATAAATAATTAATATTTAGTAAATAATTTTCTGTAGTGGGTTGTGAGTTTATAGGGGGATAGGGTGGGAAGTAATTTAATAATAATTAATTAATTATGTAAATTAATTAAAATTGTTAATTGTTAATTAATTAATAGTCATTTTAACCACTACACTATCCAGCGCTTTCCCTACTGTTGCACCCACTGGAGTGGGAATAGTAATTTTAACCCCTACGCTATCCAACGCTTTCCCGACTGTTGCACCCACTGGAGTGGGAATAGTAATTTTTACCCCTACGCTATCCAACGCTTTCCCTACTGTTGCACCCACTGGAGTGGGAATAGTAATTTTAACCCTTACGCTATCCAATGTTTTCCCTACTGTTGCACTCTTTGGAGTGGGAATAGTAATTTTTACCCCTATGCTATCCAGAGCTTTCCCTACTGTTACAATCTTTGGAGTGGGAATAGTAATTTTTACCTCTACGCTATCCAGCGCTTTCCCTACTGTTGCACCCACTGGAGTGGGAATAGTAATTTTTACCCCTACGCTATCCAACGCTTTCTCTACTGTTGCACCCACTGGAGTGGGAATAGTAATTTTAACCCCTACGCTATCCAACGCTTTCCCTACTGTTGCACCCACTGGAGTGGGAATAGTAATTTTTACCCCTACGCTATCCAATGCTTTCCCTACTCTTGCACCCACTGGAGTGGGAATAGTAATTTTTACCCCTAAGCTATCCAACGCTTTCCCTACAGTTGCACCCACTGGAGTGGGAATAGTAATTTTTACCCCTACGCTATCCAACGCTTTCCCTACTCTTGCACCCACTGGAGTGGGAATAGTAATTTTTACCCCTACGCTATCCAACGCTTTCCCTACTGTTGCACCCACTGGAGTGGGAATAGTAATTTTAACCCATACGCTATCCATCGCTTTCCCTACTGTTGCACCCACTGGAGTGGGAATAGTAATTTTTACCCCTACGCTATCCAACGTTTTCCCTACTGTTGCACCCACTGGAGTGGGAATAGTATTTTTTACCCCTACGCTATCCTGCGTTTTTCTACTGTTGAATTCACTATAGTGTTACAATAAATTTTAACCATTTTGCTATGCTACGGTAAAAATATTATATATGTTTAGTTAATAATATGTATTTATATATATATATATATATATATATTTATTATTTTTGTTATATAATTTTTGTAATTTACATTAATTATTTATTAATATTACATTTATTTAATCATTTTAACTACGTTTATATTAAATATATTTATTATTATATTAGTTTTAACTTAATTTAAAGACATATAAAAAACCGATATTTTGACAGTCTATATTATTTACAGTCGATATTTTAGAGTCGATATTTTTGTACTTACCTGTATGAAGATAGAAACTCAATATTTTGTCCCTCGATATTTTGTCATCGATATTTTTGTAACTCGATATTAATGGGCTCGATATTATTTCAGTAATCCATTTGAAGAATGTTGTGATCATGAAAAGCACTTACAATTGTGGAAAAACCGCTCATGATGTGGATTGTTTTATAACTGTAAATTCAAGGTGAGGGTCGAAACAGGAATCTTCAGGGTGGAACACCCAACAGGCATAGGTGAACACAAATTATTGTTAAATGGGTGTTGAGGTATTTCTTGCAGGTTATTTTCCACCTTGGAAAGTTACCTAAAAGAACACTTCTGAAAGGCAATATTAGGTGATTTTGCATTATGGGTAATCACCCCATATTCAATTCTGGCAAAGAAGAAGCAGATTGTCTTCAGCGAAAAATATTTTATCTGTGGAGAAACAAACAAAAACAAAATAGTAGTGCAATTGCAAATTTCTGCATGATTTACTCCCGCTGTAAGCGAGTGAGAGCTGTGGAGAGGGCAGGAGCAATGGGCCAGGCTGGGCAGGAGAGGCTGGAGTAGAAGTGGACAAGAAGTGGTCGAAGGCAAAGGCTTATCTGGGGAGCTGGTGGACTAGCAGTGGACTGACGCAAACGGTTGATCACGAGGAGAGACCAGCGTGCATTAGACACTGTCGGGCGGCGTCCCTGGAATGTAGAAGTAGCCTCCTTAGTGCAGCTTGTGCTCCAGGCTTGTGCTCCGGCCTGCTCATCTGCCTGCCGGACCGCCGGCCTCACATCCCTCTTTCCAACATTTAGTGAGAAGATACCTATTCAGATATTCAGATGTGTTAATGCAATATTTCTATTGCATGTTTCTTGCTGTTATTTTGATAGCTGGTTGCTTCGATCCAGTCCCCATACTTTTCGATCTGTGCGGCTTTAGTACCAAATCTGAGTTTTGCTTTGACTGAAACCCCATAGTGTGTTATTACTCCATGCACTTTTCAGTTATGTTCAAGTATTCCCTGATAATTTACAAAACCTAGGGAACTTACCTCTCAGCCAAGAAAACCAAGAAAGGCTCAAACCATTGTTCTGTATTAAGCAATCCAGTGATCTTGGGATGAGTGCCAGATAGGTGCATATTTTCCGTTGCTCTTCTATGCATGGAAACTTGGATCATGATATGCTTCACAATCATGTAAATATCGAATAAGAGTTGGTAATAAAATCAGAGTTGTATTATCCCACTCATTTGAATGCTTCAGAACTTTCCTATCTCAATGCTATTCCTGGAGTTTTTTGAGTTATGATAAACTGTGCACCCAACAGAATGACGGTCAGTGGGGGGTGGGGGAGGGGGAACAGGATAGGGGATCAGGGAAATAACAAGATTTTTTTTAAAACTTACCTGTTCTGCCTCCTTTGCGGCCGTCCACCTCGCTGCCCCTCCTCTCTCCTAATGGTGTCCCAGCAGTCTCTGAGACACCATTAAAGGCTCCCCATCCAATCCTGGCGTTGCTCTCAATAGCATGAGAGAAACAAACAATAATTGTTCTGTCGGGAAGAATTACCATTTAACACAGCATTTCTGTCTGCGATCTACAACGTGTGTCCTTGGTTGGGTACAAACGTACTAGTAAACATCAATAAACATTGACCCAAATGGCTGAGAAAGTAAATCTTTAGTATTGAGATTTCTCTAAATTTTTACTTACATCAAAGAATGTTTGTGCTGTCCAAAAGACAATTAGACATGTACAGTGAAATACAACGTGGGTTGTGAAGGACTAATAAAATTGACAAAACATAAACATAAACACATTCAGATTGTAAATATTCAAGGTTATCAACTGTAAATACAATAGTCATTAGGCAAAATGATTTCTTTTGTTCCTTTCAGACTTTGTACAGTTAAATCTATAGAATGGTTTGTCGACGTTTCGACCCTGGTGGTGATGCGCTGACTACGTGCATCAATCGCGGGTCTTCATCAGGACTGGGACAAGGTTTTGACAGCCTTGTTATTATTTCTTCTTAAAGGAATCTTCAGGTGTCTGTCAGCCGACTAGACACATTGGATGCGGAAGGGTCGCTGATCCTTGAGAATTCCTGTGTTAACCAGTGGGATTAGCTGGTCACCGCGTGTCTGCGACTGCTAGAGCGTCTCCTTTAACCTCTTCGCTTTGAGTGCCGACACTCAAAGCGAAGAGATTGAAGGAACGGTCGTCCATCGATAATGCCAAGTCGAGCCCGCGGACGATGCGAACACCCCCGCTATCAGAGATCATTGCGGGCACAGCCGGTCTGACGCTGACAGAGGAGGCCAGCGGGAAGATCTTGGAAGTTGCTGCAAGGAGTCTCACGGACAAACCACCCAAGCATAATTCAACAGCCCCGGAGGTGAGCGATAACAACACCCTGGGTACAATCATTAATACTGTTACTGACACTGATAATGGAGCAGCATTCACTGCGGATACGGAAACTGGTTTGGATGAGGCTGGATGCGGGGGAGCCGGAATAACTAATCAAACATCTCAGCAGGGCACTGATAAGACTGACACTAGCAATCCTCATAACCCTATCTTTAAAAATGCAGACAACACGCTTAATGCTGTTAATGCTGTAAATACCGATCATGCCGACAATGCTTGTAACATTCATGTCGATATGGAGAAGGAAGCCAGCGATTTCTTCTCCTTTTCCGATGAGGCGGAATTGGAAGCAGTGTGGGCTGATACCTCTACCTCCTATTTACCTGATGAGTCAGGTAGCTTGAGTGAGGGCGTTGGGGAACCCCTAACAGTTAAACCTAAATCAAAGATGGCTAATAAGCGGGGGAAGAAAACTCACAGTGCAGGTCTTGCCTGGGACTACACTCCCACCCCCACTGATCAATTAGCCCGCCCTGCTCCTCTAGCAGGTCTCACCTCACAGCCAACCCAGCCTATCCCTACAGCTCCATCGCCTGCATCCCTTGACACGGTGCTGCAAGCAATAGCAGCACATCGCGAAGAAACCTCACAAGACGAGCGCAAGCTGCCCTACGCAAGGTCCAAGGGGTAGCTCGGAAATTAACAAAGACCTGTAGCTGTAGTGAAGTAGTGTGGCTCACTGGTTAGAGGCGGCAGACCCGAGAGCAGAGGACGGCCCGGGACCAGGGTTCGATTCCCGGCGCGGCAGGTTTCTGGACCAGGGTCAGCGGACTCGATAATTCTCTCGCCTCGGTGCCCACTCTGATCAGCGATCACACTCGGCAACTCTGGGCATTAGCTTGCCTCATCTTCACTAACGGCCCCACCAGACCGCCGGGGATGCCTGGTCTGACCCTGGAGATACCCATTAAGGGACCATCTCTCAGGGAAGCCAGGAAGGGTTTCGCAGCGGTCGAAGCGCCTTGGGACCCTCCGGGTAAGTAGTGCGCTATATAAATGCCTATACATTTACATTTAGCTCTTTCCGAGACTGTCTGACGGAGATGGAATCCAGGATGCTTTCGAATGAGTCAGAAATTGCAATAAAATCAAGAGCGGGTCGAGGTTCATGAGTCAGAATTGGCGGATGTTAAATGGAAACTAGAGGAGTTTGAAAACCGCCAACGGAGAAATAATCTTCGTATTCTGGAGGTCCCTGAGGCTGCTGGAGAGGAAGACACCCGCGCTTTCATGATTAATCTTTTCCGTAACTCCCTGCCAGAACTCTCTAGTTGGAACTGGGATGTCGAAATCCAACGGGCTTATTGCATGCTGTTTACTCTGAAAACCCCAGCGAAACCTGGAGCCTACCCCAGGGCTATTCTTGTCTTCTTTGGCAACTTTCTGCTTCGGCAGGCAATCTTCGAAAAAGCCAGACCCTAAGCCAAGCGTACCTCCAATGGGGTTTCATACTTTTCACTCCCAGACTTTTGCCACTCAACCGTGGAAAGACGATGGAGGCTACGCCAGCTAATAAAACTATTCCAGGACAAAAAAGCACTGGCCTATCTTGACAACCCAGCACGGCTCAAGGTTATTTATGAGGGTCAGACAAAGTTCTTCCTTTCGGAAATTAAAGCAAAGGAGTATCTAAATGGTCTAAAGTAATATAATACCCATAAAACATTGCCATAATCATTGCCATCAGTATATTTATATATACACCTGAAGGGTCTCTGAACCACTCCGGAAATTATTGACTTTAAGATATACATGCCAATTGATATTGAATTTAATGATTCTATAATGTTGTGAATGTAGTAATGATTGTCGTAATGACATAATAATGGCTTAGGCTTAAAAAAAAAAGAGGGGAAAAATTATTATTATTATTTTTTTTGGTTGCACAAATTTGGCCCGTTAGGCAGGTAGAGCAGTAGCTCTTATATATTTTTCACTAACTTTTTACTAACTTAATCGGTGTGCTCTCTCCTATTTATTTTTCGGTTTTTTTTATCAGGTGTTGGTCGGGATCTGATAGCGTGTTGTACCTTCATCACTTTCAGACTCTTATGGAGTCTTTTTGCCTTATGTTGGGAGGGAGGGGAGAGGGAGGGTAGGAAGGAGCGGGAGGGGCTGGGAGGGGGGTGGGCAGGGGGCAAAAACCTTTAAAATGCAAACAACTCCAGCTTTGGAAACAAGAAAAGAAATTACATTTAGCAGAAACAACACTGCAACTCTAGCAGCATGGAAAACATTAGAGAACACAAATATTCAAACTATAAAACTTACTCACACAATGCCAATAAGCTTGGAAACAAATATATACTATCATGGGGTGAATAACCATATGTAGTTGGAACATTGCAGGGCTTCATGACAGAGATAAGCGTGGGCGGATGAGCGAAATAATCAAACAAAACTCTTTTGATATAATATGCCTTCAAGAAACCTCCCTGCCCTGGGAGAAGGAAGATCTATTAAAAACTCGGGGGTACAATGTTTTAATAACTACCACTCAAACATCAAACACCCGCGGCGTAGCTGTACTGGCTAAAAACTTCATAGGACAGCCCATACGTCAAGCGGCAGCCCCCCAGGGCAGATGGGTTTTATTGAGCTCACCCTAGGATTAATCCTTTGTTCTATGGGTCAAACCTGGACGATCCCTCGGTTTTTGAGACTCTAGAACTTGAGTTGGCCTCCTGGTCAGGACACTTATATTTTGTGGAGATTTTAATATCTCACTCGGCCCCACATTTAACGACACAAAAAATATAAATATGTAGGTCAGAAACCCAAAGTATCTAATGCAATTAGCTTACTTAGAGATAGTTACAACCTAGTCGATGTTTTGGTCTCTCAAAAATCAGAGGGATCCAGGCTATACATATTTCTCGCACCCCCACAATAAATATGTCAGGATCGAATATATATTCACAGCACGTGAGATTTCTAGTCAAGCAACAAATGTTAAACACCCTAAACTAGTCTCTGATCATAATGCCCTCATTCTTACTATCGATCTACCCAACTCTGGCAGAAAATGCTCCACTTGGACATTTGATAAGAAGCTTTGGTCAACAGTGACTATATCGAATATATCAAAAAATGGTCCCAGGGTTTCTTTGACATTAATCGCTATAGCGCCCCCAGAAGTGTTGTATGGGATAGGCATGGGCGGAAAATCCGTTCCGCTCGCGGATTTTGCGGATTTTCGGGAAATCCGCAATCCGCGAGATTTGCGAATTTCCTGCAAAATCCGCAAATCCGCGAGCAGCGGATTTTGCTCGCACTGCTCGCACTGTTCGCGTGAGTTCGCGCCCCGCGAATAAGTGCGAAATTGCAGAAATACGATCTAAGCAAAACTGAAAGTAACTACTTACCAGGTTCAAAAGTTCAGGCACATCATTAGTAGCCATTTCCTGTAGTGCTTCCTGAGGGGCCCCTCCAGAGTTCAGTTGCCAGTTGAAACTATTATGTGACCCTGCTCTGAACCTCAGAATAGTTACACATATGCCACAAAGGTCATGAATTACAGCTAAGGGAGACAAGCAGGAGCCAGGCTGGAAGTTAAAATCCATTAATCAGCCCCTAATTCATTATTGTCAGTTGGGGCAGGGCAGGTGTTGTAACTAATTTTGCAACAATGAAAGCACTTAGCAAGTGCAAAAGATCACTAATCAGGGCGCACTAAGGAAGCAGGTGCCAGCTAAAAAAATATTCTGTGACACATTAATCAGCCCCAAATTAATTCAGGTCACTTGAGGCAGGGAAGGTGTGCTTTGCTTTGCCGAAAATAATGTACACTGGACAACCAGAGGGTGTGGTGATGAAACAGAGGGTGGCATGGGTGGGCCAGAGGGTGGCATGAGTAGTCAGAGAGTGGCAGTGGTGACAGAGAGTGGCAGTGATGAAGAAGAGTGTCCCAAACAGGTTGGACACGTAGAAACAACAAGTTCGCAAAACTTGCGACCCGACAGGTAAGTTCGCAAATTGCGAAATTGTAAAAACCCTCGCGAACTGGCAGAAACACGGGCGAACACAAAAAAAAAAAAAATCCGCAAATTCGCGGGAATTCGCGGATTTTGCGGATTGCGAGTTCGCAAATCCGCAAATTCGCGGATTGCCAATCCGCAAAATCCGCTCATGCCTAGTATGGGATTGTTTTAAGGCTGCCCTTAGGGGGTAAACGGTCAGTTATGTTGCCAGAGTTAAAAATTTGATCAGATTCTCAATTGATTGTGAAAGACACTCAGAGAGCATATCAATTGAATATCCATATTTTTGTTTTAAGTTTATGACAGATGGAATGACCCTGGATGACGATAGTTCCTGCATGGTTAATTTGAAGAGTTAAGTTTGATGTACGAAGTCAGGAGCGGGATCTTGAGCTTTTTACATGCTCATTCCGAAGTGGCCAAAAACATGAGTCATGGGCAGAGGACAGCAAAATGGGTGCTGGCATGCATAGGCCGAGGTTTAACCATCAAAATAAATGCCTGTTATAAAAATATATAATTAATTAATTACATAGGTCGCAACTCTTCTCCTGGAGCATACATCTGTAAGGAACAAAAATAGATTAGAGACAGAGAATACATGGTTTTAAAGAGGTTTGCTGTCAGTTTAGAATGGTAAGATAATTTTCTTTTCCTCTACACCAGTGATGATCCAGTCCTCAATTCCCAGCTCACCTTTTTCAACTTGTGACTTTGTGTATCTCAGTGAAAGAGGCTGATGAGTACTATGATATAGGAAAAAACTAATTTTAAAGAGGGATATAGATATGTAGGTATATATATATATATATATATATATATATATATATATATATATATATATATATATATATATATATATTTATATATATATAGTATTTCTGTGGAGCAAACATACCAGAAAGATAACTAATTTTAAAGAGGGATATAGATATGTAGGTATGTATATATATATATATATATATATATATATATATATATATATATATATATATATATATATATATATATATATATATATATATATATATATATATATATATATATATATATATATATATATATATATATATATATGCAAAAACCTCCGTTCTCCTGCTACAACCACACTCGATATCGATTGCGCTGGAAACAGACACGGACCACGTTGGATGCTGGTTATTTTCGTTTATTCAGCTGTCGCCATAACGTTTCGGCATAAAAGCCTTGATCACATGACAGCGTAACCATTTTTTTCTAGCGTATTTAAAGTGCACAGTGCTTAATGCTGATTGGTTCATTTGAATCTGTCAACCTTTGGGTAAACACAATTGACGGACTTTCATATCACGTTACTTTGATATATACATATATTTATAAGTAATTGTACATAGTATTCACACTCTATTGACAATTTCTTGATACCGGGATAAATCCCTACGTAAACATAAATGATTCTGGGTTAAATCCCATTATGTGATCAACACATTTTTGCCACCTTACTTAAGATGCTAACTCATATTTACAATCCTGGGATAAATCCACATGTTGGCCATCATTTCATATTTTGAATTTGTCTGCATTGCTATGTACAAATAATTTTACCATTTCGTTAATGCTTCCTATTTTCCTATACTGTTTGTGGTATTTCACCCACCCATATAAAGTGCTCCTGTGCAAAACCAATTTAAAAACAATGTGAAAAAAGGGCTAAACATTTGAACTCATTTCATCTTTAGTTACTTGCTTTCACTTCTTTGTTATTGCAGTTTGTAGTCCCAAACTTTTCTCCCTTTATTTGACATCCTTCTACCATTCAACTTATTCTTTTTGTTGCTACATTGATTTTCCCAGTTACTATACTCGTGATGATCATTTACTCAGGTTGCTTTCCTCCGTACTAATTATCAGATATATGGCCCTGCTACAAAAACTCTTTTGTTACTGCTGTTTCTACATGTTCATGGATAAGATACAAGCCCTACTAGTTCTACCTAAAATTGACTATTTACCGTCAATGTTGTATTTACATATATACATTTATAACTATACAAGTGTACCTAGTCGTTATGATGTATACATTTATATGCAACCCACTTTTCTCATAGATTGCATTGTATCCACAGAAATATTATATGTAATATATATATATATATATATATATATATATATATATATATATATATATATATATATATATATATATATATTACATATAGTATTTCTGTGGAGCAAACATACCAGAAAGATAGCGGAGACATGTACAGGGTCAAATATAAGTGTAAAGAAAATGTAGAAAAGGTAACTGGGTTGTGGAAAGTCACTGCAAAGTGATGTAGTGTTCTTTAAGGAGGTAATGCCTAGATGCATCAAGGGATTTTGCATTCGCAAACGGTGCGAATCGCAGAATTCGGCCGTTTGCGAATGCAAATCCCGCTTTTGGGATGCATGAAGCATTTTGCTTTTTTCGCAATTTAAGAAATCGCAATTCCATTGCGATTTCTTAAATTGCGATTGCATTTAAGAAATCGCAATTTTGCGATTTCTTAAATGCATTGCATGAGTAATTTAGAATTGCGAATTCGCAATTTGGAAGGGGTAAATTAGCATGAAGTTGAACTTCATGCTAATCTACAGAAAACTTTCAAACCTGCACTAGTTGCATATTTGAAAGTTTTAATTTACACACACACATGTCCTTGGGTCATGTGTGTGTGTAAATTGCACTTACAGTTCAATTTCAGGGGTGCAGGGAGGGGTTCTTTGAACCCCCCCACTGCACCCTTGAAATTGCATTCACATTTTGCGAATCGCAAATTGAAATTCGCAAAATGTGAATGCCTTCCCATTGATTCCTATGGGCCTTTTGGCCCATAGGAATCAATGGGAAGGGTTTTCCTTAATTGCGATTCGCAAATTGTGAATCGCAATTAAGGAAATTTACTGAATTACAAAATATTTTGCGATTTTTTGATGCATAGCATTTTGCGATTTCTTAATTGCGATTCCTTAATTTTCGCAATTAAGAAATCGCAAAATGTTACAATGATGCATCTAGGGGTCAGTCTTTAACTCTTTCCTAAATTGGAGTAGCGTTTGGTTGTCCTGATGGATACAGATTTGTTGCTGCAGGGAGTACAAGAGGCTTGCAAATTATCAGCACAAACGCATTCCTAGGGTTAGATGTCATGATATGAGACTAGAACAGGTGAACATGGAAAGCCTCAGCAAAAATACTGCAACAGATTAATTAAAAACACATTGCACAAGCAGAGGAAAATCAGACCATCCATAAAAAGGAAAATGAAACACGCCTGTTGAGGCATTTTTGGTTAAACTGAATTGCAAGGTGTTCTTTAGCTACTGTTGGAGCTGTAATTTTTTCAGATCTATGTACAAGCAACCCTGCTCATGAGTGTTCTGCTTTTCCCGGATAAATGCCTTATGGCACATTTTCTCTTGGAGTACCCAGACCTGTGCTGACTCGATACATGACATGTGTCAGGGCTTGTGATACAGAGTTGCTGAGCTGGCACATTTTTTAAAGGAAGAACGTGATTTTGCATGTCATTTTTTTGCAGATTAGGCCCTGATTTTCAGTTGAACTTTGCGTTGTACTTTGTAAAAATACTTTATAACGCAGACAGGAGCACACTTTTCCGTGTTGTCTTCCATTCAGCCTTTAAATGCGTATTTTTGACGGGAAAAAACTTGCTCTTGTTTTGGAGAAAGAAAAAGCCATTCTTCCAATACAGAAATTAAGACCAAATTAACAAACTCGCGTGACATATACCCGTGTAAGTCAGAGGTAATTATAAAAATACATGAAATTTAAATATTATTTTTTTGCTAAATGGGTTCTATAATTTGGAGGGAGTAAGGAGGTAGCCAAAGGAGTCAAAAACGCATGCTTTTTGGTTGGCTTGTATTAATAAAGCATAAAAAGAAATGGAGTGTAATTGATATCTCACTGACAACCTACATAGAAAACTGTGGCAGTATGTGCAATAATAATGTCATAAACAGACAGTTCACATGATTGTTAAATATAATTGTCTTATTGATTAGAAAGTGGATTCATGCAATAACTTCAATTCATTATTGGTTTGTGATCTGATCTAAGAATCTGGTATTTCTAAGGTGTGCCCATTACTGAAATTTTTTGAAAACCTTCAATTCCAAAACTTGAACAGCTGTGAGCCTTCAGAGGTTCACAAAGAGGTACAGGTATAATGCATTCGAGCCCACATACTGCCATCTCCAAACATTCACTTCTTTTATAGAACTGATATGGGTCTTATGTGTCTTTATTTTAATGAAACTCTACTTTCTAAGAGGCTTGGTTTATACAGGACAGTTCACCATGCCGCACAGTACTGGGTCCATCAATGGATTATGTCTCCACAGCTGACAAAGGCTAGAAAGAGGGTTAGTAGACCTTCAACCGGACTGTTTTGCACCCCGCAGACAAAATCCAAACAAACAGCAAACCTACACAGGTCTGAACAGTAGTTTGTGAGTTTTTTCACTCACAGAACTCCAATATAGAATATAGGGAAATACCAACACACAGGCCAAACCATTCCCAGTCTTCTGAGTCGGGGCTTTTCTAGGGACAGCCATTGTAGAAGTCCCCTCTGGACTAACCTGCAATAACAGATAAAGGAGCGGTGCAGGAAGAAGTAGGGTTTGATTACGATCTTGGTGGAATGAGACCACCGTTGCTTTTTCGGCGACCTACCCACCCGTTGCCTTGGGAGGCTGACCGCCCGATTACAATACTCACAGGACCATGGCTACAAGACCACTGCTGGACTGCCACAAATGCTGTGACCCCTGTCCCCTCGTTGATGGGAAAGAGCCAGAGGTGGAGGCGGGTCATGAAAAGGTGTCCTGCCAAGCTTCCTCCTGTCCAGAGTACAATGAGACTTTTTGCCGAGCTTTCCATGGCTGGGGCACCATCAAGTGCGACTCGGCGGAAAGGAAGTAAAAGAGGTGAAAACTCACCTTTTTTGGGGTCCCTCTTCGGAATCCATGTTGGACGCTATTGTCCAGGTCCTTCCTGTGCTGCTGCCCCCGGGCCATGGTGCTTAACAGCCCAGTTGTTGCCAGTACCAAACGTAGGCTTCTCTGTCACTTCTTGTATGTGGTGTATGGTGACAGTTACTTTCGGCTTGCTGTATTGTACATGCCACAAAAGAAACAGTACATATAACCTACATATACATTACGACACACGCACAAGATATATATGGATTTTCTGATATTCACGTATAGTATTTACCTATCTTTACAGCAGAGTAACATCACTCCATCCGGACTCTGCCGCTAAGAGACCACCAGTCTATTGGGAACATCGAAATTGGGTTGGCGGTATGCTGCCAGCCCGACGGCAGAAGAGTACTCCAGCCACAACATCACCATAGGGCGGGTGGAAGACCACTGACACAATGGTCTTCTTGGGACCACTGCCGCGGCAGGCCGGCGGTGAGACTGCCAAACTATCAATCAGAACCTAAGTCTATATCTGGAATGAGTCTAATAGGCTACCTAGTGGCATTCTGAAGATGCTCCATAGCTAAATATATTTAAATATATTATTCTTAAGGAAAGCTTATGGCACCTTTTGGGACAGCACCCTCTGGTTGTAGTGCCAATTACTCAAAGAGGATCAGTTGTGTCTGCTTTACCTAGCAAGAGTTGTTGGTTATGTGGTATGTAATTTTCATGCAGGTTTTAATGTACTCTGGGCTTGATTTATATCTGGGTAAATGGAGTATTATCTGTTGGCATAGCGGAGAACTTTACAACCACCTTACCGAGGTTACTTTGCCTGCCGCATTTGGATATGTCAGTTGGGTCAGAAGACATATCTAGCATTTCCAAGAACTTCTGTCATGATGGTTCCTTAAAATACATTAAAAGTTTGATGGTCAACAAGATGGATCCATATGCCAAGCTTTCAAGTTTAAAAAAAAAAACCCCAATGGGAGTTATCTTCCATGACAAGGGGGGAATTTTGGGAGTATTTTACTGCCCTTTACTGGGCAGTAAAAAACGTCTATATGTCCGTCCATCTAAATTCTAAATTAGTTTTATTTTTTGTTGTTCGAGAAGTTTGGGCCAACATTAATATTAAATCAGCTCTTATTAGTATTTGCTGAAGATTTCTCTTCTGTTTGTGTACCGTTATGGATATCTGATTACACATGCTCAGCTTTACATATAAACATAATTCTGAATTATCTACTAATAGAGCCCCAGTGAGCCCCCCCACATAGGTGTAAAATGATTATTTTTTTTAAAGAAGCCCCGGGGATTGCGGTCCCGGGGCTGTGGAGGAGCAGTGAGCCCCGCATACCCTATATTAATCCCCAGGGCTCGGGGGGGCCTTAGAGGCCCCCCATCATTATACATTGAAGCCCCGGGGGTGGCGGTCCCCGGGGCTGCGGGGGGGCCATGTGCCCCCGCTATAAAACATACTTTTCCCTGGGGGTGGCGGTCCCCGGGGCAGTGTGGGAGGGATTGGGCCCCCCCACACTTTATTTGTATAAAGCCCCCAGAATTTGGCCCCACCGGGGCAAATTAACCTTAAAGCGCGGGAGCCGCACTTCGTTTTTTTTGGGGGGATCGGCAGGGTACGCGTACCATATGTGCATCTCGCGATTTAAAAAAAAATGTTTTGGCCTTGGGTGTCCTTGTGGGACCCCCTAAGCAGGCCTAGGGGTCAGGGTGTTTCTACCCTGCTCCCTTTTTACGTTTTTTGTGTTTCTTTTTCTGTTTTCTTGTGCCTCCGTTCTACCGGAGGCACAAGGTCCCTTTGGAAAATTGCATGGGGAAAACATGTTGTGTGACCCCCTTTTTACTCGGCCCCCGCTTGACGAATCACCCCGAAACTTTCAGGGAAGAAGCCCCATCTTCTTGGAGAATTTCGCGAAGATTTGTCAACCAGCGCCAAAGTTATTCCAAATAGAGTGTTGCAGATTTCCTATGGAAACTAGGTCCTAACTATAACTACCTTCTAGCGACAGCCAGTAGGTAATGCTTATGTATGAATTTCACATTTTTTTTATTTGCCTTGAAAATGGTAGAAACATTTTTACATGACATCAACCTCCTTTTTTTAGACCTCTTATAAGATCTGATCTCTGTTATTAGTCCTTCTGAATCTCTTTAAACTTTCCAGGGTTTTAGAATCATGACTTCTTTTGCCACATTTTTTGTACGTTTCTCATTCTCCAAACTTTATATTTAATCTTATCAAAGATGATCTTTCCCTATCTCAATACTTGACTATAGGTTACTTTAGAATTGTCTGTGAGAAATCTCAGATGTCTAAATTGGGTAGAATCTAATTATTGTTTCAGTTTTGGGAATGCAATTGTAAGTTAATTATTATAAAGGGACACGCGATGGATCCCCTCAATAATCAACTTAACGATCCGCATCATTACTTCATGAAAACCCTTCTTGTGTCAACTTTGCTAGATGTGAGTAGATGCTGGAGATTGAATAAGGAAAGCCCTCTCTCCATCCCTGGCAATCTTGTGACTAGGCCCTGGATTCTTGCAAGATTACTCAAAAGAATATCTTGAGCTACCTACTAGATGTAATGCCAGCGCAAGACTGCCAAGTGGAATGCATCACTTTGTAGAAATAAGTGATAAGTTTATACCTATGGTCTGTTTTGACGTGGCTTTAGTGAAACAAAGATTTTCCAACCAAAATGGGACATCTATTGACATAATGTGATGTGCCTCTGTACAACAGATTAAGGATCTACACATCAGCATTGGCAATATCTTAGCTCAATATGCAAGCTTGGGAGGATGAATTGCAAGGCCACCAATATTTTATATTAAACTAGTTATTAAACTCCATATTTTGGTTTTACTGAAAAGTTATTTTCTCATATCAATGTAGTCCAACCTATGCCTTCATTAAATATTACTCCAGGGTATAGTTATTCGTGAACTAAGTCTAACTTCCAATCTTCTATTCCTGTTCCTCTATAATTCCTTCACCAGTCAAATGATCCTGTTTTTGAATGATTTATCTCTAGTGAGTGATTCCCGTGAGTAAATGTTTTCTCCAAATTGTGGCTCCGGAAACAATGTATTTATGTATTATCTGATTTATAAAGTGAACAGTTGTTTAGAGGCTTTATGGTGATAAGAAGATAACTCAATTAACAGAACAAAGACGAAGCGGTTCAAGAGTAATAAGAAAGAAAAGTTTCATACAACTTAAACATTATATCAATGCCAATTATTCTGAGCTATTAGTGGCATATTAATTCAAAGTATTGGGCTTAGATTTTCATTGCAAAAGGAGCATGCTTAAATGGGTTATTGAACAAGTGTGGTGATTTCAGAAGTCATTACCATAGAAAGATTTGTGTGCCACACACAAATGCCTGCCTTCTCTGCTCCTCTTCGAGCCAGTGCAGGTCTCTTAGTAGCTCTGATGCATGAGCATAATTATAGTGGCTTCTTAACTTTCTTCATAAAAAGGTTGTAGCTGCATTGTAGGATGGCTAACTGGTGAGCTGGCTGGCCAAAAGTCTCCCTGGCTCAATATGAGTCACATGGATGTAACACTGGCAATTGGTATCTGAAGATCCCCATACTTGGGGGTCACAGTGCAATGTGTCATCATTCAGAGTTTTTCTCCATGACAAGCAGCTCCTTTTTTTTTATTAGCGATGGGTTTCAGAAAAATGTTTCAGGAAATTATGGCCCCTCATTTCTGGCTGCTTTCTGGACCTTACTTTCAGTGATTACAATTAAGCATACGTGTTCAACCTGATGATAAACTGAGAGCCAGCAGCATAGAACAAATCCGTTCTGCCAAGTGATCTAATCAGATCCAAGAGCCGGCATAAATAAATGTTGAATAGTATATGTTGCAGGGACAAATCCTGGGTGACACCACATAGTAGTTTGCATCTCTTTGATTCATGTGAGGAGAGCAAATGAGTTTGGCAGCATCTAACCAGGTCATAAAGAAACCACCCCAGCAATGACACACTTAGACCTCTCTGCTAAGCTCTGGGTCTGTACCCAGTGGTTCACAGTGTCAAATGCTGTGGAGAGATCCTGATCTAGTGCATCATGCTCCTCAAGGAATTTGGATAATTTCTGGTCATCAGGCTTTTCTGCAGCTTTCACAGTGCCAGAAGAAGACTGATAGGCAAAAAGTTATGGACAGTTCTTGGACCAAGGTTGGCCTTTTTTCAAAAGAGAAGAAACCACCGCATTTTCTATGGTTCAGCAATCACACTGAGGACAGACCAGAGTTACTACTGCTAGCAATATTTTGATCAAGAAACCTTGAAATTGTCAAGACAAGGATCTCTTTTGAGTGTGCAATTCACCTGCCAGAACTTAGGGGTCTATTAGTATGGCGTGCGGATCACCACCGCCCTACCGGCTGTGGCGATCTGCACGCTAAACACCCCGCCGTTCGGCCTTTTACCCCCTCCACATTACCATGGCAGGGGGCACCACGGCAGACGGAAAGACCATCAGCCGCTTTTCCGCTGATAGGCAATCGTCACAATTGCCTACCGAGTGGAAATGGCCCACAACGCCATCCATATTAGGATGGTAGCAGTTTCATGCTTTTCCATGGTGGAGACTCCGCATGGAAAGGCATGCAGAGTTCTCTTTGGGGGCCTGTTGCGAGCCCCCTGGGGGGTGGGGGCATGGAGGCAGCACTTGGTTGGTACCCATGGTACCCCCCAACATTGGCATGCACAAGGGTCTTTATGTCCCCTCTGGCGGCGGCGGTGGAGGCATATGGGGCCCAGATCGTGTCCTACGCCGACGACACGCAACTCCTCTTCACGTGCGGTAAAGACCAGGCATGGGACGGAGAGAGTATTTGGGGCTGTCTGGGAATGGTCTTCGACTGGTTCCAGCAGAACAGTCGGAAAGCCAACTCCAGTAAGTCGGAGGTCTTATTCTTTGGCTGGTCCCATGAGTTACAATATCACTACTTGAACATTCATCCACAGGGATGTTCATTGTCCATGTGCCTGAAGCATGAGTATGGAACATAACCCTTGGCTTGCTAGTGGATCCTTGGGGTCTCTATAATTCTTTGTCTCATTTTAATTGAGAGATCAATCAGCAAACTAGGTTGCTTTCCTGAGAATGATGATCTAAAACGGTGGAAAGGAATGCAGCCACGTAATAGGTTTTTCCAGATTTCTTTCATGCATATAAATCCATTACTTTGTAATTGTGGTGCCGGAAATGTCATGTGTTTGCCCTATGCGGCGCTTAACCCGGTTGTGTAATAGGTCTTAAACTATACCTTGCTAATATAGTTTAATAAGACATTGACACATCTGGGGTTGCTTCTGTTCAAGTTCAGAGAGGACATGTCCTAGCTGCTAAGGATGTTTTGTCCCTTTTGGGGTGTGGTGCGGCCACGTCTGCTTTGCATCTCGCTGGTCTATGTCTGTCGTAAAATGATGAGCAAATATTAAGGAATGGTATGTGGTCAGAGAAGTAATCAGTGGTGCAGACTGATTCAAGCATTCCTTACATCACTAATATGGTGTCTAATTTATGCTCTGTTTTTAGATGCACATAAATGGAGCAGCAAAGAACCAGATCACTCTCTGAACATTGTTATGGTTTTACATATGACAAAAAAGAAAGTTATAGCACTTGCATATATTTCGTATTGGATTAAACTTTACTGCTGTGTCCTATATTTTGAATACCAAGAGGCATCTGTGATGGCCCTAGAATGTTAAAATAAGTGTACCGTTGTTGTCTGTTTACCTGTTTTTTTGTAATCACATTGGCAAATTTCCCTTCTTTCTCCCCTCCAGCTCCTAACTAAGAAATAGCTGCCACTCAAGATGTCATCTTTTGGTGCCAAAAAAAGTCCTGGATATGGTAAGGCTATTTTCCATTTCACTGGTTGAATACATCTACTACTGAATGTATTGTAGCTGCCTGTGTGCCTTGACTCCTTATTCTGAATCAGTCATTCAAGTTAATTGACGATCATTGTTAACTCACGAGAACAAATAAATAATGCTACTGCTGAAACTCATCTTATCCATGAAAAAGATGGGTTTAGCTTGTTAATTTGCAGAGGCCTGCTCAAGTCTAGGATAGAGCAAACAGAACTTGAGGGATGTTGATTATTTTATTTTCCATTGGTACTGTGTTTTTCGGCTTTTCATTACTAATTTAAAACAAGCGCATTGTCTCATGTTTCGTTCTCTTCTTGCTTACTAGTCTACTGCCCCTATTACATGGGATAAATTCGCCCCTGCCATACATTATAAGGATATTGCTAGTCACAGAGGAAATCCTTATAAGGTCATGGAACTCTGAGGTGACTTGCAAAATTCTCATAATGTGTGGTGGAGGAACTTTATTCCATCTAATACATGGTCACACTAAAACCCTTCCGCAAAACACTTAAATCTTTGTCATGGTGCTCTTTCATATTAAAGAAATGGGGTATTTGGCACCATGAAGAATACAATTAGAATCTGTATTGCAAATGTAAACTCACTAAAGATATTGGTTGCTGTTCATTATGAATAAAATGTAAAATAAAAACACAGTAGCTCAGAATGTGAAGTAATATGCAGAGAGATTATTTCTTTTTTATAATAATCTAAACTGATCCTTTCTTTTTATCACTGTTTTGAGCAGAAGATGAAAATGCAGTAGGCATTGTGATGTCAGAACTCAACTGTAGTAAGTTATTTCAGTTGAGTGGCTACGTAATTTCTTTTATTTATAGGCAAGTAGGTACCTTTAATAAGGAATCTAGAGACTTGATTTAATACATGGATAGCAGGCTCTCATGTATTATACACCAATATTTTTTATTCACATTTTTGTGAGGATGTGGATGATAAAGGCAATACCTTGGGCCAGGAGCTTTGTGACTGACCAAATTATTTTCAAAGCTGCCATATAGCAGATGACGCTATTTGACAATCACCAGCTAGCTTACATATTTATATTTGATCTAGACCTGACAATTCTGTGCAGCAGAGTTGTTGCATTGGAATGTCAGGCCTAAACCAATCAGGAGTCATGAAACAGCTTCAGCTGCACATCATTGATAGGATTGCATTAGTATTGTTTTTATCAAGAAGCCTTCTCAGACAAAAAAAACTATTACATCAGATAAAGCAGTACCTAATAGATTTTTAATGTGATGTTCCTAAAAGGGTGTGGGGGTGGGGGAAGTAAACAGAGAGATTACCAGATTGCCCAGAATTAAGACGTTAGTTATGGCAGGTGGATTTGAAGACAACTTTTAACATTTAGAAATTGAGGACAGGGTCTATGTCATGATGAACTTTGCCGGCCCAGTAAGGGCCTAGTACCTCTGTTTTTTGTGTCTGATATATCTAAATCTCATATATACAACTCAGCATTTCTCCTTTTTAATGCATTAACTTAAGACAGAACTAGTCGGAAATTGAGAGAGACGATCTTTGCTCACCGTTTCTGACCTCTCCGATCTCTAAAATTATTGTGTTAACTTGGAAAAATTATATATGTATAAACTTTAGGTGCTGCAGATGCAAAAAAAACACTGAGGCCCATCTCTCTGCTGAGCCAGTGTGCGTGATCATGATGCGACCCCTCTGATATAATGGAGGCATTCAAATCCATCCAAAAAATGAGGGCCCATGACATCCATTTTCCAGCAAAACATTGTAAAACGTGGTGTGATTGTAGAAGAGAAGTGGTGTTATTCAGGGCGTAGCCTTTAAATCACATAGACACAACTCATTGTAAAATGATAAGTGACAACCTTCGTCATAGTAAAGCATACATTGCTATGAGAACACCGTTCATAAGATCAGCCAGATCATACATAGTTGTTTTTGAGAAGCAGGATATAGGACAGATGAACAGCTCATTGATTGTATTCTGCAAGCAACACATCAGTATCTCGACCTTCCTCTACAAAGGAACATTTCCAAAAGGTTAATTGCAAGGGCCAGCAGGCCCCTTTACCTTATCCATCACCCTCACCTTCAACCAAGGGCATACATTTATTAGTAACTTCCAGGGCACCGCATCGCGGTCCATCCCTGCCCGGGGATTCCTACCACTAGGCAGTGTGCATGCAGGTTTGGCCAGCTGTCTTAGTACGTCCAAGCCAACATACGCACTTCGATATTTCTAGACTATTGCTTGGAGATATTGGCAGGCCCAAGAGCACAGCCTACGAGTCCCTGCTGGAGCATGGAACCAGCCCACTCTGCCCAATCCCTACACTTCTCTCATGCTGGGTAAAACCAGCATGAGAGTAGCGTCTGGATTGGCGCAGGGGACTTTGGGAACATCATCTGAAGAGGCGGCGAGGTGCCTGGTTGGAATAACTAGTATTATTTCACTCATCACAGTATGGACCCTTTGACTAACACTGTTTTCGTTCTGGGCTATCCAGATTCCTAGTGAGGTGTCATCCCTTAGTGAGCAAGGGGCATTCAACTTTAGTAGGTTACACAAAACAGTTTGGTGATATAACATACATTGTCATTCTGTCTTGGTGATTACTGTTGTTGATGCGGGTCAGCATCTATTTTACTCGACAGGGTGTAGTGAGTTACAGTATTGGTCGCCAAAGTGAGCAGTATGTTGGCTTTTGCAGAGAATGGATGCAACAACATTATGCTTGTGGGCTCAAGTCACCATGAACCATAATAAATACAGTGTGCCAGGTTTAAAAAGTGAGGCGCACCCCATTTTGCTAAATATTTGTGTCACTAGTTCAGACGTGCAAGGGAACAGAGCCCTGGCCCATGCTACAGGCACATTTTTATTAACTTTTTTATTATCAAGTTGTAGAATTGCAATACTTACCCTGTCCAGAGATGTTTTTATAATGTGACTAGATGAAATTTGGCTGCAATCTTTGAGAGAGAGATAATAATCGCAATGGGAAGTGAGGCTGGATTCCAACACTGACACAGAAGAATACACAGAGGCAAGAAGGCTTCAATAAAGTAACCCTGGGTCGCCTTTATTGGATTGGTCTGAGTAGCATGGCAATAATCAGAGATATTGTGTGGGATCTTAGGTACAACAAACCAACCAAACAACAAAAAAAGAAGAAAATAAGGGAGTAATTTCAGTATGATTCAAGAGCTGCCAAGGTGGAACATGGTGTTTGCCGAGTCAGGGTGAATATGCTATTCCGACACTAGAAATGAGGGCCTGATGTAAAAATATTAACGTTCTTATAATAAAAATACAAACAAATGGAGAAAATGTGACAAGGGGTTGCAACATTAGGCAAAGAATGAAGTGCTGCATTGAAAACAAACATGTAGGTTCTGGATTAAAAATCGATAAATAGTACAAAAATAACCAACTATGTACAATTGTCCACTGGAGGTCTGACCAGGACCTACGCAGCTAAAGATGCTAACCTGTAAAAGCACATGGGCAGATTAAAGTTGGTGAGAGGGTCTGATCAGGATTTCTGACTCTGGACGTGTAACAATTTTTTAACGAAGTAAATGTAAAGCAGGACCAATTTGGAGACTCTGTGAGTTTAGATCAACTTTGTCAGAGATCTCTGACAAAGAAGGTGCTTTATTCAATGGATTGGAAACACTAGATTGCCCAGTCTACCAGAATGTGCATTTTTGGGCCTAACTTTGGTTCTAAGAAGAAGAAACATGCCCAGCTAAGGTAGGTGGTTTCTATGGGGCTTTCAAGCAGTTTTTCACGTTGGATCATTCTGGACAGGTGCTAGTGAGCTCAGTCGTATAGAAGCCCTTTGTAGGGCTCCTCTCAGCTACTAGTGCAGGATGTCTTTGCACTTCCAGTGGTACACTTGGATGACAGTATTTCTGACACCAGTATCTTCTTGCAATAGATCTTTTCAGCTTCCAGCACTTGCTTCCAGCAGCAGACAAGAAGCTATCTATTAGGAGAGGAGAACATTATCCATATGGACTCTTACATCTTTTCAGGAAGTGTGCTCTCCCAGTTTTATTTTTGGGAACAAAGAGTCAAACAGCTCGTCCAATGTTTCTTCTACAGGTAGTAAGGAGATTTCTTAGCATTGCAGGTGGTGAACCTTCCTTCATTCCTGCTGTATGCTAGTTCTGAAGGTTGGTGGACGCAGCATGGGATTATAAGAGTACATTCTACTGTGCCATATGTGACTGTCCCCTAACTAATCCATAGAAATATCCCACAGTCCCTACTCTGTCCTTGCCTACATTAAGAGCTTTTCATGCCCTGGGAAATTGACTTTTGGCGCTACGAAGTCATCAGATCCGTTTTCTTTATGATTGCCTCTTCATTGACTCGTTTGCCTGCAACATGACTTGAGAAACTAATGACCAAATGGACACTGGATCTCAAATAACCCTTATCCTCTAGATTCAGTCTCTAGGATTAGAAGAAAGTCAGTGACCCTTCCTCTCCACCACATCCGCATGCATACTAACAGCCTGGCTTACCTGACCATGACACTGATCCAGCGGGCCAAAGGAAATTCAGTCTCATATGAACAACTCTACACCATGATACTCACCATAATTCATAAATCCAACACTAGGCCCATAGATGACTGAGACATGAATTGACCAACTGAATCATATGACCTAATTAATCAAAACACTTTATAAACATTTAATTAAGTCAGAATCATAGGCAATGGATTAACTAATGGTAACTCAAGGAAACAAACAAGACCAGCTTGTCATTTCAAAATGTATTTTATTAACTTTATTATTAAGCAACGTGCATTTTAAGAATTAAATTCTTTTATTAGCATTTTTATTAAGCAAAATTATTTATTAGAAAGGCACATTTGAGTATCAGCTCAAATCAAAATCAGCATGAGAAGTGCTCAAACATTTAGGAAATCCCTACCCTAAACCCTATTTCCCTAACTTAACTAAAGAAAATCTAAAGGGATAAAGTAAAGTTCAGAGAATCTTACGTGAGTCAATATTCCGACAGCATCTCTGGAGCACAGGAACAAGCCAACAGTGCTCTTTCCAAGGGGGCAATTTTTATACCTTTTTCCTATCTAAAACTAACTAAAAGAATACAAATATTCGAGCAACACGAAGCATGATTGGTCAAGAAATGTCACTCGATGAAGTCATTTGCCTTTCACATAGCAAAAATCACGTTCCTCAAGAGCGGCTTTGTTCATTGACTACGTGTGTCACAGGCTCTTCCGAAGCTTGCAACATTTAGCAGAAATCGTCCATTGCTTCCTCCGTCCAAGCCTTTCCGCCGCTACACATCCTGTCCTTGGCAAAGAAAGTTTTAACAATGACCATTTCAATGCTCCGTACAACCTTGCTTTCACGAGTGTCTTTCAAAGAATTGTGAAGAAAATATTTTCTTTTCATAAACTGCTGTGCAAGGCCCAACTTGACAGGACTTTGGACATCCATTCGAGAAATGATAATTATTCTGTTACCCACCCCCTTTGCTAATGTTAACCCATTAGTCTATGTTACCTAGCTTTGCATACAAAAGATAAACAAAACACAGTCACATAAAATGAAACAACATAAACAAAAGGACATCTAAAAAGAATGCACATGCTATTATTTGAAACAGCCGTAATTAATATTTGACAAAACAAAAGACAAGGTAAATATATTATTTAAAACGTAATAACAAACATGACAAGAGCACATATAATTAAACCAGTGTGTTTGTGTAAGTGCACATTATTCTAGGTTGAGTCAGTACAAAAACATGCAACACTCATTAGTGAATTAAAAATTATGGGAGTTTTAATCATCGGACTGAATCTAAACTTATCTTTAAAGTCCGCTTCATCAACTCCTAGGTCAGGTTATCTTGTCTAACATTTCACAATTTTTGCTTGCATGAAGAAATGCAGCAGTGCATCATACATCATAATGTGAAAGAAAATCTGACAGTAGTGAGTCAGCTTTCATCAACAGAATGTGTTGCTAGGTCCTGGAAAGACATTACTCTTTTACTGACATGTAGTGCTTAAACTGCAAATAGAACAGTGCCAGTATTAACAAATTCATAGAACATATTTGCTATTTCAAAGCCGGGGCACTCTCCCATTAAAATTATTGAACTCCCTGCTGAGAAGTGCTGGTACTCAGGCTTTCAGAGGAAAGAAGGGCTGGTCCTAATTCTTGGCAGCATCTGCCCATTTAAAGCACTGACAAAGTGGAAAAGTATATTTAAAATAGAAATGCCACACTTTCCTTTCAATATCAGTCAGTAACAATAAACCAAACGTTGACCTCTGGCTCATCTGTCATTAAGGAAGCATGGTTCTTTCATTTAACATATTTAATTTTAATCAAAATTGGTATTTTGGATCTCGTACGGGGAAGCTTAACTTTAGTCCACCTCTCTGAGTGAGTGAGTGAGTGAGTGAGCGAGTGAGTGAGATGTATATAGTGCTCACTAAAGAAAAAACTGGTACTTGCTAAAGTATAAATTCATTATATTTTTTATAGAGATGATTTTATTTACGTTTATCTAATTTGACTCTTTTTATTGCAAATGTAAGTGCTGTGTATTTTTATGATCCTTTGCGATCGAAATAAAGTGATGAAGAAGAATTCATCAATTTTATGCTTAAAAATTGACTTGGAATTGTGCATTTCACTTCCGGGTTCAACGTCAAAATAGAACATTTTATTTTAGAATCTGCAATAAAATTAGGTCTTCAAAAACAGAGCATCAAGATAAAAGCAATAAAAGAATGAACAAGTATCTGAAAAAGATTGATTTCATTTTTCATAATGGATCAAATGTTTGGAGTTGTTTTTGTTATGAGTATACAAAGCAAAGTGTGTCATTCTGCTTCTCTTTAATAACAGAAGCCAAGAGCTCAACCCTGGGGTCACGGAGAACGTTACTACAGGACAACAGCTGGATAAAGAACAGGCCGGAAGAGGAAATGTAAGTAATACCTCTCCTGTTACACACTCTAATAAATGAATACAGGTTGAAGCCTTGTGCGGTCCATCAGGTCAAATAATCATTATTTAATTCCATGGTGTGTGTATATCTATCCACAAACAGTCCGAAAGGACGATACGGAGTGCTCTCGGCGACAGATATGCTTTAATGATGTTGCAAGTAGATGCGTTTCGGCTTTCGCCTTCCTTAATACTTGCCAAGACTGAAACAATGCAGCAAAATGTAGCTTTTGAAATAAAGTTCATACACTCCCATTGGATAATTAGGTGTATGTAACAAGTGAAAGGGGACTGCTGCCATCCTCCAACTATGTGTTATCTTTGGCAGCCACCTCTGCATAGTTTTTGACATATGAGTCTTAATGGGAGCACCACACGCCGTGCCAATCTTAGCAATGTAGGTCCCGAATGTATATCGCACTATGACCATTTCAGTCTTTTTTTTTTCTCTCTCTCTCTACCGGATGTTGATATTGCATTTATGTTCTTCCTCCCATCATATTGTAAAGTGCTCCGATATCCTTCGGGATCTTGTTCGCGCTATATAAAACTTTATAAATAAAATAAATAAATAAATAAATACATATTTATTTTGGAAATCCTGAAAGCCCCGCAGGATTTGAGCTAGCATAAAGTGCCCACACTCCAACGCCATTGGTTGCATGGGGATACATAACAGCTTCATATCTGTTTAGTCAATTGATAACTGGACCAAGGCTGCCCTATCTCTTTGTTGAGGCGCCACCAGCGCTCATGTAGCAGAAATGAAACAGCACGGAATTCTAAACTCACTTTGTGTTGAAACCTGTATTATGGAGCAGTTGTATGCCCATTGTGAAACTTCACATTTTTAGGATAACCAGCAGGGTTTGAATTTGCAAACATCGCATACATTTGAGACAGGTGGTTTAAGCACCTGTTGCTTTCCTGGACCAGTGCTAGGGATCTTGGGCACGTGACTGCGCAGCTCCCTCATCCTGAGCCATTGTGTCTGGCCCAGTGCTGTGTTTAAAGATTGCTTGCAGCCATTAAACTCCCATTGTTTTTGAGCGGATGGAGGGCTTTGAAAGATTGGGATTTCGCACAGTAGAAAAAAATGATGCATCATCAATTATGCAGAGATTATTTTATTTAGAATCTGAATATTTTAATTCAGTGTTAATTTACATAGAGCAGGGGCCCTCTCGGGAAGTCAGGGCACAGCAGGAAATGCGATCATGTTTACTGCAAAGAAAACTGGTTTATTTTGACTCAAATGCCACACTTTTATTACTCATTACGATTTTTTTGTAGGATAAATTAGATAAGAAATTTGAGAAGGATTTTTAAGATGGCAGTAATTTTAAAATGGAATAAAACCCGAGCACGAGGGAAAAGCCCATCTGCCGTGCTTTCCTCATTACATTATTTTGAGTCACTGCTCATAATTAATTTAAACCCGAAGAAGTATGTTACCCCTGGGGATGTTCTTTTGCCTGTGCAGCTCCTATTTAACGCCATAAATTGAGTTTCAGTTTTTTTTCATTATCTGAAATATATTTCTGCAGTGAGACTCTGTCTCGACTTCCATAATCGTAAATTATGTCTCTATTATTTACAGGAAAGGCTAATGGGTAACGATGATGTTGAAAATGTAACGTAAGACAATAAAGAAAGAAAAGAGATCACAGAGGTAGTTTCCTATCCTATTGACTACAAGAAAGGACAGACTCACATACCGCACACATCGGCAACATTAAAGGCAACTATGGCCAAACAACCATGCCTAAATAAAATAACTTTTTTCTATCCGGCACAAACCCGCCTTGAAAGTATTGGAGCACTTTGCATGAGCACCAATTACAGTACACAAGGTCACATTCATACTTTTGGGGACGGAGAGATAGGCTGGTTTGCACTGAATCACAAGAGGTTGAGTCGATACCGAAATTCGAACCTGGTAACCCAGCTCTAAAGTCGGCAGTTTTGGTTGTAATGCCACAGCTCATCTCGTTTTTCTGTCAAAATGTGCAGTGCCGTTTTGTGGCACTTTTGAGGCCTACCACGTGCTGTATCACAAAATTCTCCTCAATAACACTCTCCTGCTATTTTTGAGCTGCCCTAACTGTAGCTCATGCCCAAACTTTGAGAATGTCTTAGTATATCAGTATATGTGGTTTAGAGAGTCAATGTCTTAAAAGCATTTGCACACCTCTGCTGCCCGAGTGCGCAGACTGATGGTGCAGCCTCCTGACTTTATCAATTAATGTTCAGACAATCCTGCTGAAATAAGATGACTGCAGTCAAATTCTTCGTAGATAACTCTGTTTCCTATTGTTAATGATCACTTGCACAGCTCACAAACTGCAGTGCCTTTCAGTAAGTCAGGGTTTGGCTTCCCACTGTTTTAGTCTCAGATTTGGTTAATTACACTATTACGTGTTTCAGCAGAAGCATCAGTACTTAAAATGGATGCACAGAGGTGCAAGTGAACTCTGCTCCAGAGTACCTGTTACCTACTGAGAAGAGGGGTTCTCTACCATTGGGAATACCAGATCCCTGTTCAGAGGTGGTCGTACACTCCTTAGAAAATAAAGTACATGTTCGTGCTCAGAGCCTTGCATGACCTGGCGAGTTAAAGCACTGACCACACTCCTTTTTTCTGGCCACACTTCTGGGTGGGCACACAGGTTCGGCACAAAGGAAAAGGGTTCCACCACCTTGGATTTAGGCAAAGAGTGGCACAGTGGAATTGTTTGCAGGAGGGGGAGACAGGAAATGCTGCAAAGGAAGGTAGAGTAACCCTGGGAACTTATATCACATTTGTTAGGTAGGAGCCAGGAGTTAAACCCACCCACATGTGCTGGTGTCATGCATAAAAGAGACATCCCCAGTAGTCGCCGCAGAATACTACTGGACCAGAGGAAGATCAGAAGAGGACTCAACATGCTGTCTGAGACCTGAGAAGAGCCCTGAAGGACTGGACCTCCTCTCTCTCTCTTGTACCCAGGACAAAGGACTGAACTCCTTTTCAGGCTACAGAGACACAAAAAGAGGCTTTTCCTGCAACTGTCCAGCTGACCAGTTCCAACTGGACCTGCCCTAGACTCTACTGTGGCCTCTGCTGGAGTGAGCTCTGACCCCTAAGTTCTGCTCCTGAAGTCAGGGAACCCTGGCTGTGTCAGAGTCTAGTCCCACTAACATTCTGGGAAACCTAAGACTTGGAAATGTTTTTACTTCAAAGACCTGCCAAGACGATTCAACTGAGGTACATTGCCGTTGGGCTGAAATTTCTGATTTCCCCCACTTGGAGCTTTTCCCCAGCAGCAAATTGGATTCAGCCTGCAGCCTTGTCCTGGCGGAGGAATCCAAGCTCCAAAAAAGTCAATAAGTGTGAATGAAGACATTGTAACAGGGCAAAGGTGTGACATGTATGTGGCCAATGAGGGACCTTCCTTGGGCGAGAAAATTGAATTTCTCCTGCTCTGACCTCTCCAACCAAAAACCAAAGGCTTCACCGTTTAGGACCTTGTTCAACAGTTATCCAACCTCATTGAGCCCTCTTCAGCTACAGCCTGCTGCCATGCCCGTTGAAGATTTTGGACTCACATTATTTAGACTAAGTTCCACTGTAAAACTTCCAACACATTAGAACCTATTTTAAGTTTCTGACCCACGCTCCATTGCATATCCTCTGATTAGATTTTTGTTGTTTTTTGTTTTTTGATGTATCACAATCTACTCTATTTTTCAAAGCTGGTTTTGACTTTATTACTTTTTTGGTACTGCATAATTACTTTACACATTGCCTCTAGGTTAAGCCTGCCTGCTCCATGCCATATCAACCATGGGGTTGAGCTCAGGTTAGTTTAGTGACTGTAGTGGTTCCCCTGACAAGGATTATTTTTTCTTGTCTAAGAAATCAATTTCTTACAACCCTCAACTCTGAAACACCATACATCCCCCGCCTTCCAGACACAAGAGCGGTGATTGTCAATCAGTTCTTTACGATTAAACTACATAATCATATATATGTTGGCAATCTGATGGTGCCCTGCTACCATCATAAATGCCTAAGCAGCAAACTATGAGGAAAAATTATCATTGATTGCAGTTAAATCGACTATGCTATAGAGCTACCTACGGCAAATAACTACCGTATAAGCTCAGCACTTATAAAAGAACTTCTTCCTCCTTAAAACTTGTCATAATTTTCTAAACCTGATTTTAGACTAGTTATCTAATTGTTGGGCCGCCTTGCTTAGGAGTGAGCCTTACCACAAGCAACCCATAGCAACGCTGATGTCTTACCATTTTAACCCTGTGGCCCTGCTCCTTAGCGGCCAACATCATCTACATATAGAAGGCTGAGACACATTGAGATTAGCTTACATCACCCACAAGGTGATCCACCCCCAGAGACCATCGTCACTAGCATAAACAACATATTCCTCATTTAAAAAAAGGCCTACTGGCAGACTAATTATGTAATTCCGTCACAAGAAGAGTGCTTTAACATTAAGGAGGTATGAAATCAATACAACTCCAAAGATTGACCTACCAATCACAGGCATTCAGTTTTTTGCAACTAAAACACATTTTAGCGATAAAACCATCGCAATACAATTTTCCATCTAGTTCCCTCATTGGAGGGCCATGTCATAGAGGAAGCACTTCTCAGATAGGTGTTCTAATTGATATCTAAGACGTTAATTAATTTTATTGCAACATTAACTGATAAATTAATGTCCAATTGAGAATATGATATAGGGCCACTAGAAGATGCGGATTGGGAGAAAACCTTTATGCATTTAAGTGAGTAATTGATCTGGCCAGGGGTCTGCTTATTGCAATTGAAAATACTTAATGGAATTTATTTTTACAAGGGTGCAGCTCTCTCCACTTGAAAAGGTAACCACAAACTTCTGTTCAAGAGGATGCAAAGAGAGAAGTACCTTTTACATTTACTCTATTTTGAGGCATGGCAGCGCAGCAAGCCTTCCTGCTGCGCTGTCCTGTGTCAAAATAAAAGGGCAGAAATGCACCGTACCTACAAGATACAGCACATTCATGTCCTTCTCCCCAAACAACACCCATGCACCAATGCAGATGCCCCTTCGCCATGGTTTAACCACATCCATGCGGGTAAGATTTATCGCCAGGTGCTGAGCCCTAACGAAAACGGGCGTGGTCATGACGGAACCGTTCCGTCATGAGCATCGAAAGGGTTAAGAGTGCCTGCGTTGCAGGGATGATTGATGTTGTGCAGGAAGGGACACCGTTCTACACAAAAACAATCATTAATTGCTTTTTTGCTACTTCTAAGTGTGCTGCAGAATCACACATAGAAAGAGCAAAAACGAGAAGAAATAGAATTATTTCTCCTTTTTGCGCCACTCCTACGCCTCCCCTAGGGAGGCGTGGGATTCTGGCACATTCCTTGGTTTACATCACTTTGTAAATCTGGGAATGTGTCTGGTTCCATGGATGTTGCGTGGGAACACCCTCAGCAACACCATTGGAACTCCCCTTTCACGTCAAGTTATGCGTGAAAAGGGCCTATATTTACCAGGCAATGAAAAGTCAAACAGGGTGACCTTGCGTGGCCTTGCAAATATGGGCAGGCACACAGCTACGCTGGTGGGTCTAAAAAAGTGAGGCACTGGAGGCCCAATGGGCTTGTAAATGAGGCCCTGGGTGTTTTAAGAAGAAGTGAAAAAGAAGGTGAATAAGGTATTGGAAATACTGCTGAACCACCAACATCCACATTGCTCCTTTGTTTTTGAGGTGAACAGATTTCAGAAACTCTATTGTAATGTGAAGTTAGTATCAACAAAGATGGAGATGCCCAGTAGTGCATATAATAGCTTCAATATGTGCTAACATGGATTGGTTCATGGGGGTTAAGAGAACAGATTCAGGGATTCCTTCCACAAATTTGAAAAGATTTCGGGACCATGGAACAGATATTATCATTTGATCTAGACTCAGCACTTGCTACTATGATCCACTTTTGACAAAATGGGAAGAAAAATCACGAAGGCTGACACTTTAATAAAAACTCTGTTACTGATAATTACATATGTAATAAAAATGGTCAAACATAGTGGATGAAGTACAGGTTGAAGCAGTTCGGTCAAGAAATGCCTACATCGTGGCAAAAACCACAAATGCATGCACAGTAGCAAACATCAAAGGCAGACAAAGACACACACGTACAGATGCACACACTCGAACTGAAGACACTGACCCACAGACAAACGAAAGGCACATATAGATGAACTGAAGACACAGAAACACACAGATTAACCCAAGACACACTCACACACGAAGTAAAGACAAACACAAATACACACACACACACACACAAACTGAAGAAACCAATTTATTGTGTCCTGTCTTTTTCCAAGCATATGAAACGGAGCCAAGAAACTACAGCAGCCACCCACCACTTGCATTAAATAACACATTTAATAACATATGGTTAAGCTCATTAGCTGGTGGCCTAAATCGGTGCTGTCCTTGTACACACATTTAACCCCATACCTGAGTCCCATATAGATGCGAACCAGCACCAAACTTTGATGTCCAAGTGCTTGTACTCAGATCCCTATCCCATCATTATAGCTGTAAACTAACTACAACCAATCACATTACGCATTGGGCCAATGCTGGAACCTGGAAGCATGGGTATAGCAATGCATAATGCAGCAGGTGCAGTTATCTGAGGGGCCTGCTGTACACTGACCAGATCAGTCCTTGCTTGCACTGAGTCCCATGCACCCTTGCTACGCCTCTGACGGGAAACGAGAACTTCCTTTCTCTAGCTTTGATCAGACTATGGGTTTTGTTCACTCAGCATTTGAAAATTCAAGTGTACTGCATGGCTTCTGCCTGTCCTGAGAATGCCTTTTTGAAACCGCACACCCTAATCAACCAGGTTTCATGAAACAGCTAAAATTATTACACAATGATGATTCACAGCAGAGCAATCCAGTATTTCAGGCTCTCCTGGAGCGAGTACTCAAGATAAATCTGTTATTACAACTTTATTGACTCTGCCCGTGGGAAGGTATGGGTGTTGTTAACATCTCACCAGGTTCATGGCTCCTTTGCAGCAATTATACCACAGGCCAGGAGAGATGTAATCCGAATAACATCACATGGATAAGTCATTGTATCTTCAATC